>NC_091407.1:0-642500 GCF_032191515.1 Phaenicophaeus curvirostris
CCCTAACCCTAACCCTAACCCTAACCCTAACCCTAACCCTAACCCTAACCCTAACCCTAACCCTAACCCTAACCCTAACCCTAACCCTAACCCTAACCCTAACCCTAACCCTAACCCTAACCCTAACCCTAACCCTAACCCTAACCCTAACCCTAACCCTAACCCTAACCCTAACCCTAACCCTAACCCTAACCCTAACCCTAACCCTAACCCTAACCCTAACCCTAACCCTAACCCTAACCCTAACCCTAACCCTAACCCTAACCCTAACCCTAACCCTAACCCTAACCCTAACCCTAACCCTAACCCTAACCCTAACCCTAACCCTAACCCTAACCCTAACCCTAACCCTAACCCTAACCCTAACCCTAACCCTAACCCTAACCCTAACCCTAACCCTAACCCTAACCCTAACCCTAACCCTAACCCTAACCCTAACCCTAACCCTAACCCTAACCCTAACCCTAACCCTAACCCTAACCCTAACCCTAACCCTAACCCTAACCCTAACCCTAACCCTAACCCTAACCCTAACCCTAACCCTAACCCTAACCCTAACCCTAACCCTAACCCTAACCCTAACCCTAACCCTAACCCTAACCCTAACCCTAACCCTAACCCTAACCCTAACCCTAACCCTAACCCTAACCCTAACCCTAACCCTAACCCTAACCCTAACCCTAACCCTAACCCTAACCCTAACCCTAACCCTAACCCTAACCCTAACCCTAACCCTAACCCTAACCCTAACCCTAACCCTAACCCTAACCCTAACCCTAACCCTAACCCTAACCCTAACCCTAACCCTAACCCTAACCCTAACCCTAACCCTAACCCTAACCCTAACCCTAACCCTAACCCTAACCCTAACCCTAACCCTAACCCTAACCCTAACCCTAACCCTAACCCTAACCCTAACCCTAACCCTAACCCTAACCCTAACCCTAACCCTAACCCTAACCCTAACCCTAACCCTAACCCTAACCCTAACCCTAACCCTAACCCTAACCCTAACCCTAACCCTAACCCTAACCCTAACCCTAACCCTAACCCTAACCCTAACCCTAACCCTAACCCTAACCCTAACCCTAACCCTAACCCTAACCCTAACCCTAACCCTAACCCTAACCCTAACCCTAACCCTAACCCTAACCCTAACCCTAACCCTAACCCTAACCCTAACCCTAACCCTAACCCTAACCCTAACCCTAACCCTAACCCTAACCCTAACCCTAACCCTAACCCTAACCCTAACCCTAACCCTAACCCTAACCCTAACCCTAACCCTAACCCTAACCCTAACCCTAACCCTAACCCTAACCCTAACCCTAACCCTAACCCTAACCCTAACCCTAACCCTAACCCTAACCCTAACCCTAACCCTAACCCTAACCCTAACCCTAACCCTAACCCTAACCCTAACCCTAACCCTAACCCTAACCCTAACCCTAACCCTAACCCTAACCCTAACCCTAACCCTAACCCTAACCCTAACCCTAACCCTAACCCTAACCCTAACCCTAACCCTAACCCTAACCCTAACCCTAACCCTAACCCTAACCCTAACCCTAACCCTAACCCTAACCCTAACCCTAACCCTAACCCTAACCCTAACCCTAACCCTAACCCTAACCCTAACCCTAACCCTAACCCTAACCCTAACCCTAACCCTAACCCTAACCCTAACCCTAACCCTAACCCTAACCCTAACCCTAACCCTAACCCTAACCCTAACCCTAACCCTAACCCTAACCCTAACCCTAACCCTAACCCTAACCCTAACCCTAACCCTAACCCTAACCCTAACCCTAACCCTAACCCTAACCCTAACCCTAACCCTAACCCTAACCCTAACCCTAACCCTAACCCTAACCCTAACCCTAACCCTAACCCTAACCCTAACCCTAACCCTAACCCTAACCCTAACCCTAACCCTAACCCTAACCCTAACCCTAACCCTAACCCTAACCCTAACCCTAACCCTAACCCTAACCCTAACCCTAACCCTAACCCTAACCCTAACCCTAACCCTAACCCTAACCCTAACCCTAACCCTAACCCTAACCCTAACCCTAACCCTAACCCTAACCCTAACCCTAACCCTAACCCTAACCCTAACCCTAACCCTAACCCTAACCCTAACCCTAACCCTAACCCTAACCCTAACCCTAACCCTAACCCTAACCCTAACCCTAACCCTAACCCTAACCCTAACCCTAACCCTAACCCTAACCCTAACCCTAACCCTAACCCTAACCCTAACCCTAACCCTAACCCTAACCCTAACCCTAACCCTAACCCTAACCCTAACCCTAACCCTAACCCTAACCCTAACCCTAACCCTAACCCTAACCCTAACCCTAACCCTAACCCTAACCCTAACCCTAACCCTAACCCTAACCCTAACCCTAACCCTAACCCTAACCCTAACCCTAACCCTAACCCTAACCCTAACCCTAACCCTAACCCTAACCCTAACCCTAACCCTAACCCTAACCCTAACCCTAACCCTAACCCTAACCCTAACCCTAACCCTAACCCTAACCCTAACCCTAACCCTAACCCTAACCCTAACCCTAACCCTAACCCTAACCCTAACCCTAACCCTAACCCTAACCCTAACCCTAACCCTAACCCTAACCCTAACCCTAACCCTAACCCTAACCCTAACCCTAACCCTAACCCTAACCCTAACCCTAACCCTAACCCTAACCCTAACCCTAACCCTAACCCTAACCCTAACCCTAACCCTAACCCTAACCCTAACCCTAACCCTAACCCTAACCCTAACCCTAACCCTAACCCTAACCCTAACCCTAACCCTAACCCTAACCCTAACCCTAACCCTAACCCTAACCCTAACCCTAACCCTAACCCTAACCCTAACCCTAACCCTAACCCTAACCCTAACCCTAACCCTAACCCTAACCCTAACCCTAACCCTAACCCTAACCCTAACCCTAACCCTAACCCTAACCCTAACCCTAACCCTAACCCTAACCCTAACCCTAACCCTAACCCTAACCCTAACCCTAACCCTAACCCTAACCCTAACCCTAACCCTAACCCTAACCCTAACCCTAACCCTAACCCTAACCCTAACCCTAACCCTAACCCTAACCCTAACCCTAACCCTAACCCTAACCCTAACCCTAACCCTAACCCTAACCCTAACCCTAACCCTAACCCTAACCC
This sequence comes from Phaenicophaeus curvirostris, assembly GCF_032191515.1. NCBI lineage: Eukaryota > Metazoa > Chordata > Aves > Cuculiformes > Cuculidae > Phaenicophaeus > Phaenicophaeus curvirostris. The sequence goes on from NC_091407.1 coordinate 3,196, forward strand.
TAACCCTAACCCTAACCCTAACCCTAACCCTAACCCTAACCCTAACCCTAACCCTAACCCTAACCCTAACCCTAACCCTAACCCTAACCCTAACCCTAACCCTAACCCTAACCCTAACCCTAACCCTAACCCTAACCCTAACCCTAACCCTAACCCTAACCCTAACCCTAACCCTAACCCTAACCCTAACCCTAACCCTAACCCTAACCCTAACCCTAACCCTAACCCTAACCCTAACCCTAACCCTAACCCTAACCCTAACCCTAACCCTAACCCTAACCCTAACCCTAACCCTAACCCTAACCCTAACCCTAACCCTAACCCTAACCCTAACCCTAACCCTAACCCTAACCCTAACCCTAACCCTAACCCTAACCCTAACCCTAACCCTAACCCTAACCCTAACCCTAACCCTAACCCTAACCCTAACCCTAACCCTAACCCTAACCCTAACCCTAACCCTAACCCTAACCCTAACCCTAACCCTAACCCTAACCCTAACCCTAACCCTAACCCTAACCCTAACCCTAACCCTAACCCTAACCCTAACCCTAACCCTAACCCTAACCCTAACCCTAACCCTAACCCTAACCCTAACCCTAACCCTAACCCTAACCCTAACCCTAACCCTAACCCTAACCCTAACCCTAACCCTAACCCTAACCCTAACCCTAACCCTAACCCTAACCCTAACCCTAACCCTAACCCTAACCCTAACCCTAACCCTAACCCTAACCCTAACCCTAACCCTAACCCTAACCCTAACCCTAACCCTAACCCTAACCCTAACCCTAACCCTAACCCTAACCCTAACCCTAACCCTAACCCTAACCCTAACCCTAACCCTAACCCTAACCCTAACCCTAACCCTAACCCTAACCCTAACCCTAACCCTAACCCTAACCCTAACCCTAACCCTAACCCTAACCCTAACCCTAACCCTAACCCTAACCCTAACCCTAACCCTAACCCTAACCCTAACCCTAACCCTAACCCTAACCCTAACCCTAACCCTAACCCTAACCCTAACCCTAACCCTAACCCTAACCCTAACCCTAACCCTAACCCTAACCCTAACCCTAACCCTAACCCTAACCCTAACCCTAACCCTAACCCTAACCCTAACCCTAACCCTAACCCTAACCCTAACCCTAACCCTAACCCTAACCCTAACCCTAACCCTAACCCTAACCCTAACCCTAACCCTAACCCTAACCCTAACCCTAACCCTAACCCTAACCCTAACCCTAACCCTAACCCTAACCCTAACCCTAACCCTAACCCTAACCCTAACCCTAACCCTAACCCTAACCCTAACCCTAACCCTAACCCTAACCCTAACCCTAACCCTAACCCTAACCCTAACCCTAACCCTAACCCTAACCCTAACCCTAACCCTAACCCTAACCCTAACCCTAACCCTAACCCTAACCCTAACCCTAACCCTAACCCTAACCCTAACCCTAACCCTAACCCTAACCCTAACCCTAACCCTAACCCTAACCCTAACCCTAACCCTAACCCTAACCCTAACCCTAACCCTAACCCTAACCCTAACCCTAACCCTAACCCTAACCCTAACCCTAACCCTAACCCTAACCCTAACCCTAACCCTAACCCTAACCCTAACCCTAACCCTAACCCTAACCCTAACCCTAACCCTAACCCTAACCCTAACCCTAACCCTAACCCTAACCCTAACCCTAACCCTAACCCTAACCCTAACCCTAACCCTAACCCTAACCCTAACCCTAACCCTAACCCTAACCCTAACCCTAACCCTAACCCTAACCCTAACCCTAACCCTAACCCTAACCCTAACCCTAACCCTAACCCTAACCCTAACCCTAACCCTAACCCTAACCCTAACCCTAACCCTAACCCTAACCCTAACCCTAACCCTAACCCTAACCCTAACCCTAACCCTAACCCTAACCCTAACCCTAACCCTAACCCTAACCCTAACCCTAACCCTAACCCTAACCCTAACCCTAACCCTAACCCTAACCCTAACCCTAACCCTAACCCTAACCCTAACCCTAACCCTAACCCTAACCCTAACCCTAACCCTAACCCTAACCCTAACCCTAACCCTAACCCTAACCCTAACCCTAACCCTAACCCTAACCCACCAACCCTAACCCTAACCCTAACCCTAACCCTAACCCTAACCCTAACCCTAACCCTAACCCTAACCCTAACCCTAACCCTAACCCTAACCCTAACCCTAACCCTAACCCTAACCCTAACCCTAACCCTAACCCTAACCCTAACCCTAACCCTAACCCTAACCCTAACCCTAACCCTAACCCTAACCCTAACCCTAACCCTAACCCTAACCCTAACCCTAACCCTAACCCTAACCCTAACCCTAACCCTAACCCTAACCCTAACCCTAACCCTAACCCTAACCCTAACCCTAACCCTAACCCTAACCCTAACCCTAACCCTAACCCTAACCCTAACCCTAACCCTAACCCTAACCCTAACCCTAACCCTAACCCTAACCCTAACCCTAACCCTAACCCTAACCCTAACCCTAACCCTAACCCTAACCCTAACCCTAACCCTAACCCTAACCCTAACCCTAACCCTAACCCTAACCCTAACCCTAACCCTAACCCTAACCCTAACCCTAACCCTAACCCTAACCCTAACCCTAACCCTAACCCTAACCCTAACCCTAACCCTAACCCTAACCCTAACCCTAACCCTAACCCTAACCCTAACCCTAACCCTAACCCTAACCCTAACCCTAACCCTAACCCTAACCCTAACCCTAACCCTAACCCTAACCCTAACCCTAACCCTAACCCTAACCCTAACCCTAACCCTAACCCTAACCCTAACCCTAACCCTAACCCTAACCCTAACCCTAACCCTAACCCTAACCCTAACCCTAACCCTAACCCTAACCCTAACCCTAACCCTAACCCTAACCCTAACCCTAACCCTAACCCTAACCCTAACCCTAACCCTAACCCTAACCCTAACCCTAACCCTAACCCTAACCCTAACCCTAACCCTAACCCTAACCCTAACCCTAACCCTAACCCTAACCCTAACCCTAACCCTAACCCTAACCCTAACCCTAACCCTAACCCTAACCCTAACCCTAACCCTAACCCTAACCCTAACCCTAACCCTAACCCTAACCCTAACCCTAACCCTAACCCTAACCCTAACCCTAACCCTAACCCTAACCCTAACCCTAACCCTAACCCTAACCCTAACCCTAACCCTAACCCTAACCCTAACCCTAACCCTAACCCTAACCCTAACCCTAACCCTAACCCTAACCCTAACCCTAACCCTAACCCTAACCCTAACCCTAACCCTAACCCTAACCCTAACCCTAACCCTAACCCTAACCCTAACCCTAACCCTAACCCTAACCCTAACCCTAACCCTAACCCTAACCCTAACCCTAACCCTAACCCTAACCCTAACCCTAACCCTAACCCTAACCCTAACCCTAACCCTAACCCTAACCCTAACCCTAACCCTAACCCTAACCCTAACCCTAACCCTAACCCTAACCCTAACCCTAACCCTAACCCTAACCCTAACCCTAACCCTAACCCTAACCCTAACCCTAACCCTAACCCTAACCCTAACCCTAACCCTAACCCTAACCCTAACCCTAACCCTAACCCTAACCCTAACCCTAACCCTAACCCTAACCCTAACCCTAACCCTAACCCTAACCCTAACCCTAACCCTAACCCTAACCCTAACCCTAACCCTAACCCTAACCCTAACCCTAACCCTAACCCTAACCCTAACCCTAACCCTAACCCTAACCCTAACCCTAACCCTAACCCTAACCCTAACCCTAACCCTAACCCTAACCCTAACCCTAACCCTAACCCTAACCCTAACCCTAACCCTAACCCTAACCCTAACCCTAACCCTAACCCTAACCCTAACCCTAACCCTAACCCTAACCCTAACCCTAACCCTAACCCTAACCCTAACCCTAACCCTAACCCTAACCCTAACCCTAACCCTAACCCTAACCCTAACCCTAACCCTAACCCTAACCCTAACCCTAACCCTAACCCTAACCCTAACCCTAACCCTAACCCTAACCCTAACCCTAACCCTAACCCTAACCCTAACCCTAACCCTAACCCTAACCCTAACCCTAACCCTAACCCTAACCCTAACCCTAACCCTAACCCTAACCCTAACCCTAACCCTAACCCTAACCCTAACCCTAACCCTAACCCTAACCCTAACCCTAACCCTAACCCTAACCCTAACCCTAACCCTAACCCTAACCCTAACCCTAACCCTAACCCTAACCCTAACCCTAACCCTAACCCTAACCCTAACCCTAACCCTAACCCTAACCCTAACCCTAACCCTAACCCTAACCCTAACCCTAACCCTAACCCTAACCCTAACCCTAACCCTAACCCTAACCCTAACCCTAACCCTAACCCTAACCCTAACCCTAACCCTAACCCTAACCCTAACCCTAACCCTAACCCTAACCCTAACCCTAACCCTAACCCTAACCCTAACCCTAACCCTAACCCTAACCCCTAACCCTAACCCCTAACCCCAACTCCAACCCTAACCCCTAACCCCTAACCCCTAACCCCTAACCCCTAACCCCTAACCCCAACCCTAACACCAACCCTAACCCCAACCCTAACCCCTAACCCTAACCCCAACCCTAACACCAACCCTAACCCCAACCCTAACCCCTAACCCTAACCCCTAACCCTAACCCCCAACCCCCTAACCCCCTAACCCTAAATGCTAAACCCAAACAGCCATACTGCATCCTAATTTTAATGATCCTAACCCTCAACCCTAAAACTGTAACTGTAATATGCTAACCCTAATTGCACTGTAATTTTAATGAGTATAACCCTAAACCCTAAAACTGTAACAGTTAATGTGTAACCCTAAACCCTAAAAATGTAACCCTAACCCTAAGTGGGTGTGGTCGTTAGGGGTGTGGTCATGTAAGGGGGTGTGGCTATGTAGGGGGTGTGGTCAGGGATGGGGCGTGGTACTGTAAAGGGTTGGGAGAGGGGGTGTGGCTATGCAAGGGGGTGGGGAGACATTGGGGGGTGTGACAATGCCAGGGGGTGGGAAAGGAGGGGTGTGGTGATGCAAGGGGGTGGAGAGATGTTTTGGGGTGTGTTGATGCAGGGGGTGGGGTGAGAAGAGGTGGGTGTGGTTTTTTTTGTTATGTGTTGGGGTATGGATTTTGTTCAGGTGTGGTGGGAAAAAAATTTTTTTGACCTAATTTGCATAATTAATTAGTTGATTAGGTAATTAATTGATTAATTAATTAGGGGGTGGGTGTAATTTGGGATATGTGGGTTAGTGGGGGTGGGGCGAGTGGGCGGGTCCGGGGGCGGGGCGACTGGGCGGGTCTGGGGGAGGGGTCGGGGGTGGGGAGGGTGGGTGGGTCCGGAGGAGGGGTCTGGGGGCGGGGTGGGCGGGTCCGGGGGAGGGGTTCCGGGGGCGGGGTGAGCGGGCGGGTCCGGGGGAGGGTCCCGGGGGCGGGGTGAGTGGGCAGGTCTGGGGGAGGGGTTTGGGGGCAGGGTGAGTGGGTGGGGCAGGGTAGTGGTGAGTGGGCAGGGCAGGGGAGTGGTGAGGGGGTGTGGTGAGTGGGGGGAGTGGTCAGAGGCATCATGTGTGGGAGGGTGTGGGGGTTTGGAGAGGGGTGTGTGGTGAGTGTTCAGTGGTGGTGTAATTAGGTGTATGTGGTGGGGGAGTGTTGGGTGTACAGGTGGTGGGGGAGGGTGTTTTACCCTGTATACTAGTATATATAAAAAGAAGAAAAAATATAAAGTATATAGCCTGGTGCAGCCCTAGAACATGGGTTGGTCTCTGGGAGTAATTTTTTTTTTTTTTAATTTTCTTTTTTTAATTAAAAATTTAATTTTTTACTCCCAGAGACCAAGTGATGTTCTAGGGCTGCTCTGATTCAAAATATTGAATCAGAAAACTAAAGTTAAAGGGAAAAGGAAAGAAAAGGAATCACAACAACAGGTGCAATAAGAAAAACTCTGACACCACAACAAGAAAAAAGTTTATTACAATGTTTAAGAGGGAAATAGGTAAGTTTTTGATTCCTTTATTAGTGAAAAAGTAGGACAGCATCTTTTGAATTACAAGACATGAATACATTACAGAGTTCAACACAACAATACAAAGTCACACACAGTGCAATATACAAAGTGCAGGCGCAATACAACAAAGTCACACACAGTGCAATATACAAAGTGCAGGCGCAATACAACAAAGTCACACACAGTGCAATATACAAAGTGCAGGCGCAATACAACAAAGTCACACACAGTGCAATATACAAAGTGCAGGCGCAATACAACAAAGTCACACACAGTGCAATATACAAAGTGCAGGCGCAATACAACAAAGTCACACACAGTGCAATATACAAAGTGCAGGCGCAATACAACAAAGGCACACACAGTGCAATATACAAAGTGCAGGCGCAATACAACAAAGGCACACACAGTGCAATATACAAAGTGCAGGCGCAATACAACAAAGGCACACACAGTGCAATATACAAAGTGCAGGCGCAATACAACAAAGGCACACACAGTGCAATATACAAAGTGCAGGCGCAATACAACAAAGGCACACACAGTGCAATATACAAAGTGCAGGCGCAATACAACAAAGGCACACACAGTGCAATATACAAAGTGCAGGCGCAATACAACAAAGGCACACACAGTGCAATATACAAAGTGCAGGCGCAATACAACAAAGGCACACACAGTGCAATATACAAAGTGCAGGCGCAATACAACAAAGGCACACACAGTGCAATATACAAAGTGCAGGCGCAATACAACAAAGGCACACACAGTGCAATATACAAAGTGCAGGCGCAATACAACAAAGGCACACACAGTGCAATATACAAAGTGCAGGCGCAATACAACAAAGGCACACACAGTGCAATATACAAAGTGCAGGCGCAATACAACAAAGGCACACACAGTGCAATATACAAAGTGCAGGCGCAATACAACAAAGGCACACACAGTGCAATATACAAAGTGCAGGCGCAATACAACAAAGGCACACACAGTGCAATATACAAAGTGCAGGCGCAATACAACAAAGTCACACACAGTGCCATACAACAAAGTTGGGGCACAATACAACAAAGTCAAACACAGGGCAATATACAAAGTTGGGGCACAATACAACAAAGTCAAACACAGGGCAATATACGAAGTCAAACACAGCGCCATACAACAAAGTCAAAAGCAGAGCAATATACAAAGTCAGGGCGCAACACAACAAAGTCAAACACACAGCAATACAACAAAGTCAAAAGCAGAGCAATATACAAAGTCAAACACAGAGCAATACAACAAAGTCAAACACAGAGCAATACAACAAAGTTAGGGCACAATACAACAAAGTCAAACACAATGCAATATACAAACTTGGGGCACAATACAAAGTCAAACAGTGCAGAACAAAGTCAAACACAGTACAACATACAAAGTTAGGGCACAATACAACAATGTCAAACAAAGAGCAACACAACAAAGTCAAACACGGAGCAATATACAAAGTTAGGGCACAATACAACAAAGTCAAACACGGAGCAATATACAAAGTTGAGGCGGAATACAAAGTCAAACACAGTGCAATACAAAGTCAAACACAGTGCAATATACAAAGCTAAGACACAATACAACAAAGTCAAACACAGAGCAATATACAAAGTTAGGGCACAATACAACAAAGTCAAACACGGAGCAATATACAAAGTTAGGGCACAATACAACAAAGGCAAACACGGAGCAATATACAAAGTTAGGGCACAATACAACAAAGTCAAAATCACAGCAATATACAAAGTTAGGGCAGAAAACAGAGTCAAACAGTGCAATACAACAAATTCCAAGACAAACACACTGCAATACACAAAGTCAAACAATATAATACAATAAACAAAGTCAGATCACAACAGTACTAAGTCAAGGACAACATCATACTACAAACTTCAGACATGATACATGAGAAGACACTTAGGGAACAACACAGCAGTAAAACTCAGACATAATGCAAGACAATGTAGTATTGCTTTGTGTTTAAGTTTCTACTAAAGTTACAGCATAACACAACAGTACTAATTTAAACACACTGTAAGACATCACAGTTAAAGGCACAACACCACAGTACAGAGTTAAGGCGCAACACCACAGTACAGAGTTAAAGGCGCAACACCACAGTACAGAGTTAAAGGCGCAACACCACAGTACAGAGTTAAAGGCGCAACACCACAGTACAGAGTTAAAGGCGCAACACCACAGTACAGAGTTAAAGGCGCAACACCACAGTACAGAGTTAAAGGCGCAAGGCAATACAACAGCACCATGTTAAACATGGCACAACACAACAGTGCAGTGACACAATATAACACAAGACTACAGAAGTAGACACAACATAACACTACATATTTAGACACAAAGATCACTGTGTGCATTAAACAACTCCTCTAGCCGTCCCGAGGCGCAGCTCCACAGCGACTTCTCTGGCCACCCCGAGGCACAGCTCCACAGCGACTCCTCCAGCCACCCTGAGGCACAGCTCCACGGCGACTCCTCTGGCCATCCCAAGGCGCAGCTCCACGGCGACTCCTCCAGCCATCCCAAACACTTCTTATTTTTAGCTTTAGGCTAACTGCCTGCAAAGCAAAAAATAACACACAGAACATTACACACACAACCTCAAAAAGCAACCCCTCCACCCCCAAACCACACACACAAACCCTCCCCCACAAACCCCTCCTCATGCTCAAGCCATGCATTCAACCTCCTGCCGGCCACAACAGGCCATCCCTCCTAGGCCCCTGGCTCCCCAGGAACAGCGTTCCCGGGCGCCTCAAAATTTAGCCCTGCCTCAAGAAAACCCAGCCCCAGGTCAGTCTGCACCCAAACCTTGGCGATGAACATCGCCTCGCAGACTGGCCGGGACCGGGGAAAAAAAACCCAGCTGGGGGGAAAAAAAAAAAAACCCCCAGCTGGGAGTTTTTTATTCTAATATTTACATTGTTTTTTAAAAAGGCTAAGTACCTGCAAAGCAAAACATAACACACACACAACCTCAAAAAGCAACCCCTCCACCCCCAAACCACACACACAAACCCTCCCCCACAAACCCCTCCTCATGCTCAAGCCATGCATTCAACCTCCTGCCGGCCACAACAGGCCATCCCTCCTAGGCCCCTGGCTCCCCAGGAACAGCGTTCCCGGGCGCCTCAAAATTTAGCCCTGCCTCGAGAAAACCCAGCCCCAGGTCAGTCTGCACCCAAACCTTGGCGATGAACATCGCCTCGCAGACTGGCCGGGACCGGGGAAAAAAAACCCAGCTGGGGGGAAAAAAAAAAAACCCCCCAGCTGGGAGTTTTTTATTCTAATATTTACATTGTTTTTTAAAAAGGCTAAGTACCTGCAAAGCAAAACATAACACACACACAACCTCAAAAAGCAACCCCTCCACCCCCAAACCACACACACAAACCCTCCCCCACAAACCCCTCCTCATGCTCAAGCCATGCATTCAACCTCCTGCCGGCCACAACAGGCCATCCCTCCTAGGCCCCTGGCTCCCCAGGAACAGCGTTCCCGGGCGCCTCAAAATTTAGCCCTGCCTCGAGAAAACCCAGCCCCAGGTCAGTCTGCACCCAAACCTTGGCGATGAACATCGCCTCGCAGACTGGCCGGGACCGGGGAAAAAAAACCCAGCTGGGGGGGAAAAAAAAAAAACCCCCCAGCTGGGAGTTTTTTATTCTAATATTTATATTGTTTTTTAAAAAGGCTAAGTACCTGCAAAGCAAAACATAACACACACAACCTCAAAAAGCAACCCCTCCACCCCCAAACCACACACACAAACCCTCCCCCACAAACCCCTCCTCATGCTCAAGCCATGCATTCAACCTCCTGCCGGCCACAACAGGCCATCCCTCCTAGGCCCCTGGCTCCCCAGGAACAGTGTTCCCAGGCGCCTCGAAATTTAGCCCTGCCTCAAGAAAACCCGACCTCAGGTCAGTCTGCACCCAAACCTTGGCCATGAACATCGCCTCGCAGACCGGCCAGGTCCAGGGAAGAAAAACACAGCTGGGGGAAGAAATATTACAAATCCCAGCAGGACTTTCTTCAATCTCTTCTCAATTTTTGGTCCTAACTGCTTGCAAAGGAAAACATTCCATTCCACATACAAATGCTAAAGAGACAACAAGAAATGACACCCACCTCCACACACCCCGCCACTAATACACCTTCACAAACACACCTCCATGCACCAAAACCCTCAACCCTAGACACAGTCTCACAGATCAATTCTTAAGTCCCACATAAGTAACCATAACTACAGCATACACCATAAGTAACATACTGGATTATGAACTGCTTTCCTCCTGCTTCAATAGTTCAGCCCCAGAGCCTTCATCATCGCTCCTGCAGCTGTGTAGCCAAGAAAATGCTACTTTCCTCACCTGCTTCGCCTATGGCTACTTGTTCAGCAGTGTATGACCCTAGACTACAAGTACTCAGCATATCCACATATTAACCATACAATTACTTCATTGCCTTGGGCACAGCAGCTCCAGCCAGACAAACACATAGAGCAACACCACACATGCTAGACCAATTGCAATGCAGACAGAAAAGAAGACTCTAAGGAGGAAGACACCCAGACCAGAGATGCCATAGGGCAGGAAGACCTAGAGACTGAAAGGAGAACTCAATAACAGTTCTGCAAAAGTAGCCCCTCACAAAGGGATATGGCCACAAGTGGGAGGATGGACATACAGTAAGCTGTGCTTAAAGACTTAAAATGTAGGAAACAGATGCAAAAAGTCCCAGAAGCGGGGGGGAGGGACGCAAAAAGTCCCAGAAGCGGGGGGGGAGGGACGCAAAAAGTCCCAGAAGCGGGGGGGGAGGGACGCAAAAAGTCCCAGAAGCGGGGGGGGGAGGGACGCAAAAAGTCCCAGAAGCGGGGGGGGAGGGACGCAAAAAGTCCCAGAAGCGGGGGGGGAGGGACGCAAAAAGTCCCAGAAGCGGGGGGGAGGGACGCAAAAAGTCCCAGAGGCGGGGGGGGAGGGACGCAAAAAGTCCCAGAAGCGGGGGGGAGGGACGCAAAAAGAGGCAACAGAGATGAAGGCCAAGTGTGCCTTGAGCACAGACAGCACCAAGACCTGTGGAAGACCCAAGACACAGTACACATACTACACCAACAACACAACGGCTGGAACTGCCCTGCCCAGGACATGCTACACCAACAACACATCGGCTGGAACTGCCCTGCCCAGCACATGCTACATCAACAACACAACGGCTGGAACAACCCTGCCCAGCACATGCTACATCAACAACACAACGGCTGGAACGACCCTGCCCAGCACATGCTACAATCAACAACACAACGGCTGGAACAACCCTGCCCAGCACATGCTACAATCAACAACACAACGGCTGGAACAACCCTGCCCAGCACATGCTATCTTCAGCCTGAGAAGTAGGCCCCTCTGCCTTTACCTGCCCAAACAGGACTGTCCCAACATAGTACTCTTCTCTATGCTACTGCTAAAACCCCTCCAGGCTAGGATAAACCATCTCCCTTCTTCCCAACATAACCTCAGCCCCAATCCCTCTACTTAACTGTCAGAGGTCCAAGAGCCTGAAGCCATGCTCGGCAGAAGCAGCCCAAACCGCATCCACTGTCAAGGATGATCCTGCAGTCACCAGGTTCCTCTGCATCTACAAGAAGACAGAACAAAAAAACACGATGTCAACAGTCAGCTCCACATTACACAGGGCCCTGCTTGTGGCAAATCCACAGGCCCATGCTCCACCTCCCCGCTACCCAACTGACCTCAAATACTCTTTCCATTGCAAAGGCAGCCCACGTGGCACCTACAAAACAAAAGAGAAACGCTCAGCTGAGTTGCTCTGTCAAACTTGCCTCTCAGAGATATGTTCAAATAACAGCCTCCTCACCTCTCAGACTATTTGTCTATGTGAAGCTTCACCCCCGCTAGGCTGCATGTGGCACCTACAGAAAATAAAGCAAAAAACACACATGCTCAGATACTACCCTAAAACAAAGACAGCCCGCTGTCCTTATTGCCCAGCTCCTGCTACCTTACCTGGACCGCTCCCCACCTCAGGCACCACCATCTTCTCCTCTCAATTTCAGGCTTACACACCACCTGTAATACACAAACAGCAAGGAAGGCCTGCAAATCCATAAACTAAAAAATGCGAGCAATAAGTGCTTCTTCATGTAACTCACCATTGCTGTCCTTCACCAACATGGCTCCCAGACTGGTATTCCATTTTGCTCATTGCTCTGTATCTTGAAAGACAAAAAATATAACCAAAAACCAATTACTAGCTGTGTAGGTACAAATAATACCTAACTGCTGACTCAGCAGCCAACCCACCTGGCTATGGGAATCTACCCCCGATTCAATTGTCACCCCTTGCTACCAGACCCGATGCCTCTGCACCTGTAAAACTCAACATTCAATAACTCACCCCCACACTCAAGAAGAACTAAACAATTCCACACGCTGCTTTGAGTCAGGAATACCACCTCTTCGTCACACAACAGCCAGGCAGAAAAAAAAAATAAAATCAAATCCTAACAACCATACACACGAGATTTATTGCCCCAAGAATATAAACTGCCCTACCGATGCTCCAGCAGCATACCTCAGATGGCTTTGATCATTCCCTCTGTGGCTGCATAACCGACCAAAAATAATTCTCCTCACCCCATGTATCTATGGTTACTTGCTCTGTAATGCACCGTATGGCCTCACCCTTCAAAGTCTAACTATATGCGTATATCTAAAGATAGAATTTCACTGCTATTCTTCTGCTAACTACCGTTTCTTCAGCTCAGGCAGAGCAGCTCCAGCCAAATACAAACATGCACAGACTCACTCTGCACAGAAAACCAATGACAGGATGCAAAAACAAAAAGGAAAGTCAGTAAGAATGACTCTCAAAAGAGAGCTGGCACTGGGCAAGAAGATGTAGGGAGCTGCAAGAAAGATTATGTGAGCCCTTGAAAAATGGAAGACTGTGGCCCCTTAAAGAGACGTAGCCACAACTACAAGGATGCAAGGATGAGCCCTGCTTAAAGACAACAAAACGGTATGTATGGAAGAAGTCCCAGAACAGGGATTTAAGAAAATTGAACAATAACGGCTGAGGATGCTGACATGCCCTGCAATGCCTATCCAATAGGCAACTGACCGCAAATTGCCAAAAGGCAAGACCTATCTGCGCTTCAAGATCGCAATGCAAGAAAAGCAGTGCCCAATTGGCACCTTACTAAGAACAGACATCCAAGAGTCTAGAGATGACACGTGGCTCAAACGCAATGATGACATCAAGACCTGCAGAAGATTTAAGACCCAGCAGAGTCTACATAGTCTAAACAACAAGACACATATAGGCTGGAACTGCCCTGCCTGGCACACGCTAGCTTCAGGCAGAAGATCAAACCCATCTCCAACCCTGTAACAAAGCATACTCTTCCTGCAGAACCCTCTACCCTATGCTAAATGCCCTCCCTACAATTCTCAACATTCTGCCCTCTTCCCAGCCCAAAACCACAGCGCCCTTAACTTTCAGAGGACCGAGGGACTGAAGCCATCCTTGGCAGAAAAAACTCAAACTGCATCAACTAACTGGAAAAATCCTGCACACTCACATTTTCCTGGACTATAATCTCCAAAAAAAACCAGGCAGAAAACACAATGCCAAACCAGCATCACACCACTCGCCGCAAACATCTTGTTCTACAGCCACTGTACAAATCTCTACACCCACTGCAAAACTGCTGAGGCATTCTGCTTACTTGTTCAGTGCCAATTCAAACATTGGATGCTGCAGTCATGACCACCTAGGGCACTTCAGGTAGACAGAAAATTCACTACTGCGCTTCTGAGAAATCAGTCCCATGCTCCATCTCTCTACTGTCCATTTCACCTCAACTGCTCTTCGCGTGCTAAAAGTGGACCGCACAGCATCTACAAAACCAAAGGCCAATGTTCAATGGAGTTGCTGTGTACGACGGGGTTCTAACACACCTATTCGAACAACCTCCTCACCTCTCAGACCACATGTCAGCAAGAAGCTTCACCCCTCTGAGGCTGTATTTGGCACCTGCCACAGAAAAAGCATGTTTATGTAGTATACTAAAGCACAGGCTGCCTCAAGTGACACCCATCTCCCACTGCATTACCTTGACTGCTCAGATGCCCAGCTTCCCTCATCCTCTGTGGTTGTGCTGAGGCTCGAGCTCCACCTGTAATATACAAACAGCAAAGATGACTATCGCTTCACAGACTAAGACCAGCACACAGTAACTGATCATACAGCCACCAGTTACATTTCCCTACCGACACAACAGCCAGCACACCTCACTATGACACTGAACCCACTACTCCATCAACAGTCTTTGGCACACAAGTCATCCCTCTGAATCTGAAAAAAAAGAAAAAAAAAAAAAAAGAAGTTACCCCATCGCTCAGTGAAAACTCGCAGTTCCAGACCTCTTGCTTCATCTCAGCAGAACCATCTGTACTGCACGTTACAGCCAAGCAAAGCTGGTCCACAACCAAACCCAAACATGAATTGCCGCTCCCTTCACGTACAAACCCCTTCGCCACCGCTCCCACTGCCTTCTCCCACGCAGTTTTGGTCGTGACTCCAGAGAAGAGCAGAAACTACCCTCCTCACCCGCCACACCAAGGGCTGCTACTTCTGCAAAGTAATGGACGCCCCAAGACTGCAAAGTAATGGACGCCCCTAGACTGCAACGTCTAGTCTCGTCAAAACCTTAAGCCCGCAATCAGGCCACTCTACCTCGGCTGACTCTTAGCAATTCCTCTACGCACCAGGCAGAGCAGCTCCAACCAGACACAAATACACACAGAACACCAGCACACAAGACCAACGTCGCGAACCGGGGACAAATGAAGACTCACAGCGACAAAGAGGACTCCGGGACCACCCCTGCCAATGGGCAAGGCAATGGACAGGGCTCCGAGGGAGAACCTACGGCAGCCCTGGAAAAGCCATGAACCGTGCAGGGTTCCAAAGAGATGTGGCCGCAACTGGCTAGATGGACGGGCAAGAAGCCCCTTTTAAAGGCCTAAAGATGCAGAGGATGCGCGGAACGAGTCCCACAACAGGGATCCAAGAAAGTTTAAGACACAGCACATGGACTACAAAACCTAGACAACAACAGATACAGGCTGGAACTGCCCTGCCCAGGCAAGGTTTAGGCTCAGAAGTAGGCCCCTCTGCCTTCACCTGCCCAAAGAAAACTCTCCCTGTACTGCCCTCTCCCCTGTGCTACTTTTAAAACCCCTCCCTGCCATTCCCAGCTCACCGGCACCCCAAAAGTCCACGCCATCTGCTTACCTCTCCTCTCCACCACACACATTGTAGGAACATAGTAGTGCTGATACCCAGGACAAAAGAAAGATGAGCCATGGAGATCTCAGCTCTAAGAAGTTACAAGACTTCAGTCACAGGAATGAACAAAAAGAACTTGAAAAATTATAACCTCCACTACTTTTCAAAAAGAACAAACACAAAAGGCCTAAAAACAGAGAACACTCACCACACAGCAAAGGAGATGGGAATTGCAGAGGCTGTCAGCCAGTGAAAAACTCACAGCACTGAGATTTGACGAATTTTAGACCTAGATTGGAAACTCAATGAACGTTAAGAAACCCACAACAGATAACAGGGACAAAATAACAACCACTGTGAGCAATAATAGAGCAAACCTCACGGGTAAGTTCAGGGAAAAACCCAAAACTCTACTAAATAAGGGAGGCTTGTACGCCCACAGACCAGATGAAGACGAGTTGCTTAGCTGCTAACCGTTACAAGTCAAAACAACAACCGGCCTCTTCCCTGAGAAATACAGAAGACAGGGACAGAACCCTGCACTGTAGAGAGGCAGCAAGTCCATACCTTTAAGTAGCGAAGTCTTTGATGTTCAGATGGATGGAGACAGGACAGATGCAAAGAAGTCAGTCGAGGAATGCAATAAGTAGAAGGTACGAGGGAGCAGACATCTTAGAGTCCTAGAGATTACATTTCCTAGGGCAACTAATGCTTCTCAAGATAAAACTCCTCTGATGGGCAAACCAGACAATTGCTGTACAAGGGTCCAGATGATCCATACCTTATGTTTCATCCTCATCGTGACCTCCCATCGACTACATAGAGACTACAATGACAAAAACCTGAATGGCACTTACCTCTGACTGCCCAAACGACCCAAGTAAAACAGATGAACCCATCTCCCTTTCCCCAATTCCAAACCGCTAAAGCCCTTCTCCACCCCTGAAGAGTCAGAGAAGGAACTCTGCTCCTTCCTAACAAAACCTGCCCTATATTTTAACCCCTTGACCCTTCCATGATGATGTTCTTTGGGAGCTGTGCTTCTGAGCTTTTCCCAGGATTCCCCTAGTCCCTTCTGTCTTCCACCAGCCTACAGAATGAACTTACTCCCTCCTAGGCTAACGCAGCAAAACCTAAATTACTATCCCCCGTGAGGTGCCTGCTACAAACTACAGAGACTCTAGGATGAATACATCATCCCCCACAGAATGAGAAACAACCATACATTGCCCCATAACCAGAAATGCTAAACAAAGGCAAAACACACAGGAAAAAAAGACAACAAACAAACAACCCCCCCACCCTCCAAAAAAAAAACCTGCTAAAACATCATACCCCCTCAAACACCCAATCAAAAAGTACTGACCTAAAACCAAACGTGCACCTACATACAAAAGAAAAAAAAAACATTCACAGCAACATGAACTGCAAAAAAAAAAAAAAAAGCTTACCGCTCCAGCATACCCTCATCAAAAGGCGCAATGAGCTAAAACAGCAGCAAAGCTCTGATCTCAAGGAGAGCCAGAGGCTGAATGACTTCCCCAAGCCAGGCCTGTGGCTTATATACCCCCTGAGCCTTCACACACATCACCTGTGAATGAGGTGGGGCGAACCCCCTGCAAGGTATAAATAGGGTCTGGGGAGCAGCTGTGCTTTGTTAACTCTACCTTACATTTTTGGTAAGAATGATGCTGTTACTCTGCCCAAAAGCCTCCTTGTAAGGAATAAGGGTATGTGTGCTTTTACTGGAACGCCGCTTCTTGTGACAGCGATGGGACTAGGTAGCGAACATTTTAGAGCTGGACTTCTTGGTTCCTATCCTTTATTGTGCCGCAAGACAATTTTTATTCTTTGGTATTCCTTCACCCCTACTTTTTTATTTTTCTGTGGTGCTTTCTCTTTCTTCCCCCCCCCCAATCTTTAGTATCTGTCTTGTGTCCGTAGTTCTTTTTTTCTTTTTCCATCTTTGTTCCAATCTGCATTTCTTTCTTTTTCCCCACAATGTTATTGGCCTAGTCCCTGGAGTTCGTTTGTTCTTTCTCTGCACCTGTGACTGCCTTGCCTTCCTTTCTCTTTTCCCATTCCTCTATTTCTTTCTCAATCCCTTTGTTTTGCTCGCCGTTGCTGTTCCAGTTTTTCCATTCCCTTTGTATCTTGATATTCCCCTTTACCGCTCCGCTTGCTGTTTTAGAATCTTTGTGCTAGTCCCTGCCCTTTTTTTATAATCCTTTGTCTGTCTGTAGGACTCCTAGTTCCTCTCAAACATGTCAGTTCTTTATGTACACACGTGGCTCTATAAGAGGCCCAGGCTGAAATGGTCTTCTTAGCTTCTGCTCAGAGAACTGCTGCTAAAAAGATCCGTGTGTTGTTATCTTCAGGATGACTGAAGTGGCAGAGTTTTAGGGTATTTTGTTTCCCTCTCCTCCTCCCCACCCAAGTGCTCTGTAACTCAGAGGCACGGGACCCTAGCTGACTTGATTTTGGCACGTGCCTGGGATTCACAGACCCCTGCAACTGACTAATGATGTTGCAGCAGTGATCGTATTGAGTTAGCTCTGTGAGAGGAAGGGCCATAACTCAGCTGATAAAAGCACAGGCTATCTCTGCCCTTGCACAGCCTTTCCTGTTATGTCTGGAGTCTGCTATTACAGTTAGCTTCTCTGTGACAGCTTGATTGTTTTTCTCAGCCTGGACATTCTGGCCCAAAAGACGCGGCTGCGTGCAGTGGTAAGGCTGGTAGGAAAAAGGCCAGGGGAGCATCAATGACAGAGTTGAAAATGCCCTTTAGAGTTTGCTGCTTCATTGGCTGCTGACAAATAGCGACGCCTCTGTGATTTTGCTACCCTAGAGACAGATCAAAGGCATTTAAGCAGTACTCAGAATCACAGAATAACCAGGTTGGAAGAGACCCACAGGATCATCGAGTCCAACCCTTCCTATCAAACACTAAACCGTGCCCCTCAGCACCTCGTCCACCCATGCCTTAAACACCTCCAGGGAAGGTGACTCAACCACCTCCCTGGGCAGCCTGTTCCAGTGCCCAATGACCCTTTCTGTGAAGAATTTTTTCCTAATATCCAGCCTGAACTTCCCCTGGCGGAGCTTGAGGCCATTCCCTCCTGTCCTGTCCCTTTTCCCTTGGGAGAAGAGGCCAGCTCCCTCCTCTCCACAACCTCCTTTCAGGTAGTTGTAGAGAGCAATGAGGTCTCCCCTCAGCCTTCTCTTCTCCAGGCTAAACACCCCCAGCTCTCTCAGCCGTTCCTCGTAAGGCCTGTTCTCCAGCCCCCTCACCAGCTTTGTTGCTCTTCTCTGGCCTCAGTCCAGAGCCTCAACATCCTTCTTGTGGTGAGGGGCCCAGAACTGAAAACAGGATTCGAGGAGCGGTCTCACCAGTGCCGAGTACAGAGGGAGAATAACCTCCCTGGACCTGCTGGTCACGCCGTTTCTGATCCAAGCCAAGATGCCATTGGCCTTCTTGGCCATCTGGGCACACTGCTGGCTCATGTTCAGTCGGTTGTCAATCAACACACCCAGGTCCCTCTCCTCCAGGCAGCTTTCTAGCCAGACATCTCCTAGTCTGTAGCACTGCATAGGGTTGTTGTGCCCTAGGTGCAGGACCCGGCACTTGGCCTTGTTAAATCTCATGCCGTTGGACTCAGCCCAGCGGTCCAGCCTGTTCAGATCCCTTTGCAGAGCCTCCCTGCCCTCCAGCAGATCGACACTTCCACCCAGATTAGCATCATCCGCAAAAGTTGCTAAGGGTGCACTCGATGCCTTCATCCAGGTCATTGATAAAGACATTGAACAGGGCTGGACCCAGCACTGAGCCCTGGGGAACCCCACTTGTCCCTGGCCTCCAGCTGGATTTCACACCATTTCCCACCACTCTCTGGGCCCGGCCAGCCAACCGGTTTTCCACCCAGGAGAGTGTGCGCCTGTCCAGGCCAGAGGCTGACAGTTTCTCAAGCAGAACGCTGTGAGAAACTGTGTCAAAGGCTTTACTGAAGTCCAGGAAGACCACATCCACAGCCTTTCCCTCATCCAGCAGCCGAGTCACTTTGTCATAGAAGGCGATCAGGTTAGTCTGGCAAGACCTGCCTTTTGTGAACCTGTCTGGACTGGGCCTGATCACCTGGTTCTCTTGCATGTGCTTCGTGAGAGCACTCAAGATCACCTGCTCCATGACTTTCCCTGGCACTGAGGTCAGACTGACAGGCCTGTAGTTCCCTGGGTTCTCCCTGAGACCCTTCTTGTAGATGGGCACGACATCAGCCAGCCTCCAGTCCAGTGGGACTTCCCCAGCCTTCCAGGACTGCTGGAAGACAATGGAAAGGGGTTTGGCCAGCACGTCTGCCAGCTCCTTCAATCCTCTTGGATCACGGGAGCCTCATTTTACTCTTCTAGCTCCTGGGTTTGTACACAGAGGGGACAACTTTATTTACAATTAAAGACTGAGGCAAAGAAGGCATTAAGTACCTCAGCCTTTTCCTCATCCCCTGTCACTGTTGTTCCTTCTGCATCCAATAGGGACTGTATAGTCTCCCTAGTCCTCGTTTTATTATTGATGTATTCGTAGAAAGATTTTTTGTTATCTTTCACAGACTTGGCCAATCTGATTTCTAGCTGAGCCTTAGCCCTTCTGATTTTTTCCCTACGCGATCTCACTTCCCTCCTCTAGTCCACCCAAGAGGCCTGTCCCCTCTTCCAGAGCCCATAAACGTTTCTCCTCTTCTTGATATCGCTCACGATCTCTCTGTTCAACCAAGCTGGTTTTCTCCCCTATTTTTTCTGGAACATAGGCATGGCCTTCTCCTGAGCTGCTAGGATTTCCTTTTTGAAGAGCTCCCAGCCCTCCTGGGCTCCCTTGCCCTTGAGTACTGTCTCCCATGAGACTTCGCCAACCAGCCTTCTGAAGAGATCAAAGTCTGCCCTCTGGAAATTTAATGCTACCGCCCTACTAACAACCCTCTTCACTTCTCCTATAACAGAAAACCCCATCATCTCATGGTCACTTAGTCCTAAGCGTCCACCAACTGCCACATCCCCCACAAGGCCTTCTCTGCTCACAAACAGCAGGTCCAGGAGGGCACCCTCCCTTGTTGATTCATTCCCCAGCTGTGCAAGGAAGTTGTCTTCCACGCACTCCAGGAACCTCCTAGACTGCTTCCTTTCTGCTCTACTGTACTCCCAGCAGATATCAGGCAGATTGAAGTATCCCACAAGAACGAGAGGCATTGATCTAGAGATTAACCCCAGCTGTTTATAGAAGAACTCATCCGCTGCTTCTCCTTGGCTGGGTGATCTGTAACAGACTCCCACCACAAAATCTACCTTCTTATGGGCTCCTCTGATTTTAACCCACAGGCACTCGACCTCCTGATCGCCACACTCCATCTCAACGGTGTCCAAGTCCTCCCTTACAAAGAGGGCTACCCCGCCTCCTCTCCTACCCTTCCTGTCCCGCCTGAAGAGTTTGTACCCCACCATAGCTGCACTCCAGTTATATGAGTCGTCCCACCACGTTTCCGTGATGGCAACGACATCGTAGGCCCCTTGCCCTACGACAGCTTCCAGCTTTTCCTTCTTATTCCCCGTGCTGCGTGCATTGGTGTAAATGCACTTCAGCTGAGCTGCCGAGCCTTCAGCCCTCTTAGAGGGAAAAGAGTTCATTCCGAATTGCCTGGTAATTGCAGTAGCTTGCTCCAGAGCGCCCGTATCTCCCTTAGCACCCCCAGGGCTGTTCTCCCCCACTTTCTGTATGGTGAGGTACTGGTGGTCCAGACCAGCACACCTTCTCCGAATCACCATTGCCCCACGTCCAGGCTCGTTCCTGTCTAGCCTGGGCTCAACTCCCTCCCCCTTCACATCTAGTTTAAAGCTCGATTTATGAGCTTAGCTAGGTTTTTAGCAAGGGCTTTAGCCCCCCTAGGAGACCCACGTGAGCCACCCCACGATCAAAGAAACCAAAGCCTCTCTCCTCAAACCAGGCTCGGAGCCAAGCATTAATTGAATTGTTCTTCCTGACTTTCAGCTCCTCTCTATTTAGCCTTGGGATGGAGCAGAACGCTACTTGTGCCCCAGAACCCTCCACCATTTTCCCAATGGCCCTGAAGTCTTTCTTCATGGTTTTGGTCCTTCTGTTTACTAGATCATCGTTACCGGTTTCGACTACTATCAGAGGATAGTAGTCTGTCTCGTGGACGAGGGAAGGAAGTTTTCTAGCTACCTCCTTCACTGATGTCCCCGGTAAGCAGCAGACCTCTCTGTGGAGAGGGTCCGGTCTGCAAATGGGTCCCTCTGTTCCTTTAAGGAGGGAGTCTCCTACAACAATCATCCTCTTCTTCTTCTTAATGGAGGATGTTTTTATCTTTTTCTGGGGATGCTGCGGCCTAGGGAAGGATTCTAGGCTGTGGGAGCCAAAAAGCTGTAGAGAAAGTACTAACTGCTCCGCTACTGCTGGGGGGTGCCGCTGCCCTGGGCCGACGGTTGGGAGGGGGGCACCCACCGCTGCTCATGCCACCGCTTTCTGTAACCCAGGCAGTTTTGGCATTACAGAAGGGACTGTTAGCGGATACGATACGAAATGACTCAATTAAACGATGTTGGTAGCAGTTCAAGAATCAAGACGGCTGAAATAATGCCATTTATTATAATAATGCCAACAGGTGCAGCTTTTAGGTTTATCAAACACTTTTAAAGACGCTGGATTTTGGAAAGTTGAAACAGGCGTGACCTGTACGTGGCGTTTGTAGACAGATTGAAGCGTGCGCTCGACAAACAGATAAACGACGGAGCAGTTCAAGAAGCCTTAATCTTGCAATTAGCAATAAAAAAGCCTAATGATGAATATAGAAAGACATGGGGTGGTCTGAAAACTCCTACAACAACAGCAGTGATCATTTACCTAGCAAGCACAGCTCGTGGCTGCTGTCCTGACTGTACACAGGAACAGAAAAACGCTTTGTTGTAGATGCAAGCTTTACTGGAAGAATTCAAGCAAGGGATATCATATACGGGGAGATGGAGGCTTTGCCTTGACTGACCGGTCCACGATTCTACGAACCAGAAACTACAAAAATCATCAACCTACAGAGGACGACACTCGCAGAGCAAAGGAGAATAGTATTTTATCAGACATGAAATATTTGTTAGACAATCGATGTAAGCTTTATTAGATAATGTATATGCATATTTTACGTATTGTATGTGCTCGGTACTGTGTGTAGTTTAAATATTAACAGCATCAAAAAATTGTGGATCCGAGAGTGATAACCAACACTGTATGAATGTATTTGGCTAGCTTGGAAATGGGTGGTAGAGTATGCGTCTCTGTGTGTGTGTTTGAAGCACTTCAAACATTTGTAAAACTTACAGATTAGTTTTGATTACTCTTGGAAATACGTGTCTGGGACCTTTCACTCTCAAAGGTCCGCTAAACCAACAAACAGGTAGATTTACCTGGGGGGATCTTTGGAATGGAAGGCTTCAGAAGGAAAAATTTTAAAATGCCTAGCAAAACAAAAAAATACCAAAAAACCAATGGAAAAAGCCTTGCAGCTGTGTGTGTGAGTGCCCACCCACCCCCCACAACCCCCCCACGGCCCCTTCAGCTTTGTAGAAGTGTCGCTTTTTATCGGTATTATCGCTTTAGGGGAATGCCAATTTGTGAGAACATTCTGCATTCCAGTGTCCCTTATCAGATCACCGGTTGCTGGGCCCTAGCGCAGACAGCCGTGAGGGATATTAAGCCAAGGAATAGATGAAAATTCAAAAGACTCGTTACGAGTTATTGAGTGGGTATTTTACCACATCAACCTTAAAAACAAAGAAACCAACCAGAATCACGAGTTTTGAAAGGACTGATGGCGGACGCTGCTTCACCAGACCTTATGTGGTGGCAATCCCAAGGAACCTCATGAGAAGGGATTTGTTATCACATTTGAAATGTATCATCCGTACACCGGCGATGGCCTCTTTTCAATATTGGCCACCGGTCAGCGACGGACGCTCAAGCTTAAGTGGAAAACAGATTTGGGGTAGATCAGTCGCCGCTATCGAAAGAAAAGGTCATAATCTTACAACAGTTAATTTTAGAGCAATTGGAACATGGACGTATTGAAGAATCTGGTACTCCATGGAATACACCGGCGTTCATGACCGCGAAGAAATCAGGCAAGTGGAGACTGTTACATGACTTGCGAAAGATCAGGGAGATAATGGGAGATATGGGAGCGTTAGAGCCAGGACTACAATCGCCGACCGTGACTCCGAGACATTGGAACATTTTGATCATAGATCTCAAAGGTTGGTTTTTTACCATACCTTTTTGTCCAGAGGATGGCGACGAGTTTACCCTTTCGGCGCCAGAAGTGAATAAGCAGGCACCTATGAAAAGATATCAATGGGGAGTATTGCCACAAGGCGTGAAATCTCACTGACGATGTGTCAACGATAGGTGGCTAAGGCGCTGGAACATTTCCAACAACAGTATCTGCATTTGATAGTCCTTCATTATATGGATGACAGGTTGATAATAGAACAAGATCAGCTTGAACAATGTCAAACAGAGCTTGTAAATGACTTAGACCGATTAGGGTTGTCCATAGCCTCAGAGAAGGTACAGGCCCAACCGCCGTGAAAGTATTTGGGTTGGAAGGTACTGGACCAAACTGTTGTACTACAGAAGTTGACGCTACGGGTTGACATCAAAACACTAAACGATGTGCAAAAGATGTTGGGAAATATCAGTTGGGTGCGATAGACGATCGGATGATAAAACCTTTGTTTAATTTATTGAAGGGCAATACAGATTTGAACACCCCAAGAAAATTGACAAAAGAGGCAGAAAGGGCATTAGAGCAAATTAAGAGGGCCGTTGAAGAGCGTCAAACGCGTCCGGTGATGATTGAACAGCCTGTGCATTTACAGTTAATTAACAATAAAGTTCAGTCTGTGGGAATTATAATGCACTAGCTGGAAGACAGAGTAGAAAGTGATAAATGGGGAATTATAGAACTGTTGTTTCTAAAACATCAGATGAATAAAACAATAGTAACCAGACCTGAAGCTTTTGCCATGCTGCTGATTAGACGTAGAGAAAGAGTTTTCGAGTTAAGAGGGTATGAGCCAGACAGCGTTATAATTCCCATGAAAAAAGAATATTTACAATGCTGTTTGCAAAAGAATTTAGCTTTGCAAGTGCACGAGAAAATTATAAAGGACAATTAAAGACTCATCATCCTAGTAGTAACTTGACAACCTTATTAGAGAATCAAGTTATTAAAGAGAAAACAAAGTTAAGTCTGGTGCGGGTGCAAGGCCAGACTCTTTGTCCAGATGGGAGTGGAAGAAAGGGAAAAGCGGTAAGTGTAGGGTTGGAGGAAGAAGAATGGAAAAAGGTAACATTTTTGATACAGTCATCTCCACAAATTGGAGAGCTAAAGGCCGTGGTCGAGGCTTTGAAGAAGTAGCCCGACCAACCTTTGAACGTTATCGCTGATTCAATGTATGTAGCGGGAATCGTGCAAAGAATGGAAAGATCGATTCTGAAAGACATTTCAAATCAGCAATTGAGTTAATAAAACAGCTGTTACAGTTGTTGAATCAGCAAAGGGAGATGTAGTATGTATGCAATCATAGGAGTCACACGAGTTAGCCAAAGTTTTGCACAGAAGGAAATGGTAGAGCAGACAAGTTACAGTTATGGCAAGCTGATGTGACTCACGTTGCAGAGTTTGGAAGATGGAAATATGTACATCTTTCTATAGACACATACTCAATGTCAGTCGTATTGACGGCATTATCGGGGGAAACATCACACCATGTACAAACACACTTTAGACAAGCTTTTGCCGCTTTAGGAATTCTGCAGGTAATCAAGATGGATAATGCAGCAGCAGACGTTTCACAGAGTACGCAACCCTTTCTAAGAAAGGGGGATATATCACATAAAACAGGAATCCCAAATTCCCCCACCGGCCAAGCTGTTATTAAACATACCTATCAAATAGTAACACAATTGCTAGCAAAACAAAAAAGGGGGGCATCGGGAGAGACGCTGCAAACCAAATTGATGAAGGAGCAATATGTGATGAATATTTTGCAGTTAGCAGGAGGTGATCAAATTGTGCCGGTGTAAAATCATATGCAAACCATGTCGTCAAAACCAGACCAAGTACAAGACAATGTGAAAGTGCTATTGAACAACAGAAAAGGGCAAAAGACAGGTCCCTATAAGCTATTAACGTAGGGATGAGGTTATGCCTGTGTTTTAACAGATAAAGGACCGCTTTGGGCACCAGCGAGGTGGATCGAGCCTGCATTGCTGCGTGATAACTGTGAAGCCCCAGCTATGATAGCAGTCGACAAGAATGAGAAGGATGTTAACAGTACATATGCTCTTAATCCCACGCGTGATAGTTGACGGAGGTCCCTGGGCAATTGATACTCAAAAGAATGCATGGATAACATTTGCGAACATGACAGTTCAAGATTTATTTTGTCTCTCTTCAGCCACTCCACGAGATCTGTTTAGAACATGTCTGATAGGATTGTCATTACTGCAAAGAAACTATTCGAGTTTTAAACCTTTCGTAAACCATAACTCGACCCTTACAGTACGTAAGACCACAGATGTCAAAAACTTTATACTAAGTTTAAAGTACAGTGGCTTGGAGCCTCAAGAGTTAAGGCTGTTCCATGCACTGAGAAATAGAAGCTGCCTATTTTGTTATGCACAGGAAGCCCCAGGATGTTGGGAAGGATCTTCTAGCCACCGATTTGTTTATGCTGAAAGCAGGTGGGACAATGTATCATGATGGTGTAAAGGAGAAAAAGAACCACAGAAGAAACCATACTCGGCACTGGTGAGACTGCTCGTTGAATACTGTGTTCAGTTCTGGGGTCCTCACTGTCAGAAACGACGGGAGACATGCACATCAGATGATGATCAACAAGTCTCAGTTTATTAGGAGTAAATCGATGATATATATACATGAGTTAATTAGCTCATACATATTACAAAACAAAAGCTCATCATTGGTTCTAAATACAACACGATGGTACATTGTTCTGTTACCATGACTATTATAATTATCTAAACATCAGGTACCTAAAAAGAAGACAGCTACAAACATAATTATCTTAATCTAGCTACGTTCTGTACTATGATCTTTGCATGCAAGCGGCTTTGTACTTGCTAAGCCTTGCGTTTCGGCCATAAATATTGTAAAACAATACTCAGCCTAAGAAGGCAAGCCTTGAGGGGCTTCATGACCTTTTTCTTGTAGCCAGGTGCTGACAAGGTCATCCACATTTCCCCCATTTTCTTTAAGTAAGAAAACATTGCCCTGTGACTTGTGGATTAAGTTGAGGACTGAGTTCTGCAAACAAGTCAGCAAACAAGGTAACAGGATGATTATGAACAGTATCGCAATCCCTATACCTAATGCATACATAATAAATGTTCTGAGCCACGGACCCAGTCCTAAAGAGGACAACCATTTGCCTAAGGGATTGGAGACCACTTCAATGTTTTGTGTGTGATCTTGTAACCATTTTAGGTGCAGATGGATGGACATAGAATTAGAGGACAAATTAAAACAACACATTCCCTCAAAATCTTCACAACCATGACCTTGAGCCAATAATAAAAAATCAATGGCAGCTCTGTTTTGTAAGATTTGATGTCTCCGACTATCCATATCTTGTGCCATTTCAGACAAAATTTCAGTAGTGACATTAGATTGTTTTACAATCCAACATGCCAATTTCCCTAAAGTATTCAATGCATGTGCTGTACCTACACTAGGCACAAGGGAGGCAAAAATGCGGGCTGCTGTGCCCCAAAGCTCCACCTGATCACTACAATCAGGTGACAAAGCCGATATGGAGCGCTTGGAACAGTTATGAAGGAGAGAATGAACTGTCTCAGAAATGTTCGGAGCAAATAAGGCTAGTTTTCCCAAATAACAGGGACCCCCTTTTACATATCAGGGTATTCCTTGCCAAGCGCGATCTCCACATATTAAATAGATGTCAAGAGGTAATTTTAGTGCTGTACGGTTGGCCCAAATTCTGGTTTCATTGGTTCCTCACCCATATGGGGTTGTGCCACACATTTAAGTGGCATTCCAAAAAGGCCATTCTTTAGGTGTTAACCACATTATCTTATCAGTCTTTTTGTAAATGTAAAATCCCAAATTCAAACATCCACATTCATTGGCTGTTCTGTTTAACATTCTGCTACCTAATAATTTAATCTCTTGAGGATCCCAAGGCAAAGAGACATTTAAACCTGCCAACAAACGGGCTGCACATTCATCCTGCCTCAAATTGACAGTGCAACTTCCTTCAGTTAATCCTTTAAAGTCTGATTCGTTAAAACCAGGAACCCCGAGCAAGCAAGTTTGAAAGGGGTCTGTGGCAGATGCCAAAGAGAGACAAAAGGAAGTCACACCCGTCTTATTTGCCCAAGTTACCCATAAATTAGTCCTAGGACCGATGTAACCTTGGGTCAACGACACAATCATGAGAACTAGTATCTCAATCCACATCATTATCAGAATTCAGGAGCGTGTTGTCAGTAGTTGCAACATTCGGTGCAGCCTTCGTCCGCTTTGCTGGGACCCAGATAGGACCTGTAGGGGAAGATACACAAAGATATCTTCTACCCCAGTAAAGTACTTCTGCTGGGCCATGCCATAGCCCATTTTTTGGATCTTTATATAAATCTACAACAGGTTTGCTTGGTTACGTCTTTTCGTGATGGACATCATAATGCAGAACAACTGGAGGATCTTTAGAATCTTCAAACACACATAAATGATTTAACACAAATAGCGTCTTTACAAGTTTCGTTGAGATGTCAGGTTCCTGACAAATTTTTAAATAACGTTTCAATGTATTGTGAGCTCGCTCAATTATTGCTTGACCTGTGGGAGAATTTGGAATACCGGTTACATGTCGTATTCCCCACTCCTTCAAATAACGTGAGAGATTCTGACTACGGTAGGCAGGACCGTTACCTGTTTTGATTTGATGGGGCACCCCCATGACTGCGAAGCAGCTGGAGAGATGCCGACGAACACGGAGAGCTTTTTCTCCGACTTGGGCTGTAGCCCATATATATTTACTAAAAGTGTCAATAGTTACATGGAGATATTTTAATCATCCAAATTCAGAGACAGGAGTCACATCCATTTGCCAAATTTCATTAGCAGTAAGGCCACGAGGGTTGACGCCTAATCCAAGGCCTTGTCCATAATTGTGATAACTGCAGATTGGACAAGCTCGTACTATAGCAGTTGCTTCAGAATGTGAGATTTGAAATTCTCTGACAAGGCCTTTTGCATTTTGATGAAAAATGGCATATGCTTCTCTGGCTAATTTTTGACTATCGATTGGGGTTCTGGTAGTAAGCGAGACCAATTTATCTGCTCTATCATTACCTTCACCTAAACCAACATCCCATTTGTGACTACAAATGTGCAAAATGCAAAATGCATTTTCCCTTTGTTTAATTGCCCTTTGTAATTGGAGAAATAACTCATATAGTCTTTTGTTTTGAACCACTTTGATAAAGGCATCTTCAATACGTTCCACAATTCCTGCAACATATAATGAGTCTGTGACAATGTTTAGAGGATCAGTCAAAGTCATCAATGCCCAAATTGCAGCAGATAGTTCCAAGGTTTGTAGAGTGTCTGTTTCTTCTGCTGGCAAGATATGATGTTGCCATTTTCCGTCTTGCTGCCGCGTTATGGCTGCAGTTCGAGATTTCCTTCCTGCGTCAGTATACGCGGTGATGGCTTGGGGAGTGGATGCCGTTTTCTTTTTGGACAGGTAAACCAGTGCCATTTCCCCATCCATTGTAACAAAGGTGATTTAAATAAGTTAATGTTCACATCAGCAGGGGTACCTAAAAGGGCTTCTTGAAGATCTTCACTGTTATCAAGGTACCACTGAAGAGTGGCCTTAGAGTTCATCGGAATGTATATCATGGTAGGTTCACGTCCATGGAGTTGTAAAACTCTTTCACGGCCTTTTTTAATAAGATGAGCTAATACTTCAACTTGTTGGACTAATGTCTTCGTTTGTTGTAGACTTGGGGACATCCATTCTAAAATATTTAGTTCTGTCCCTTGTGATGAAATCTGAGTGATGGCTCCTAGTAAATGACGCTGGCCCAGCCATATGAGTAGGCTGAGCTCCTGCGATGAGATAAAACGAGAGGTACAGCCAGTTGTTATTCTATCTGCTATTTGCTGTATGACACATTTCTGCTCTGGAGTTACTGAAATTGCTTGAGCAGGGTCTGTGCCTTGTAGTAATGGTCGTAGAGTGTCTAAAAGTTCATTGGAAATGCCCACAATAGGTTTCAACCATTGGAAGTCTCCCAAGAGACGTTGAGCATCGTTTAATGTTTGCAGATTCAAATTCAACTGAATATTTTGTGGAGATACTGTACATTCTTTTAAAGTCCAACCTAGATATTTCCACGGCGAAGAGCACTGTATCTTTTCAGGAGCAATGATCAATTTTGAATGAGCAAGTGTCTGCCTGATTGTTTTTACTTGTTCGTCTGTAAAAGGTGTTGCTTGTGCGAATAATATATCGTCCATGTAATGGTAGATAATCACTGATTTCCAGTGTCTCCGGAGTGGTTGAAGAGCAGCATCAACATATAACTGGCATAGAGTCGGGCTATTCCTCATTCCCTGAGGCAGCACTGTCCATTCAAAACGTTGATCTGGACCTTCTCTATTCAAAGAGGGTAATGTAAATGCAAATCGTCTCCTGTCTTTTGGGTGCAAATCGATAGTGAAAAAACAATCTTTCAGGTCAGTGATTAGTAGAGGCCAATCTTGAGGGAGCATAGATGGATTTGGGAGGCCTGGTTGCAAAGCTCCCATAGGTTCCATTTGCTCATTCACGGCTCTCAGGTCATGCAAGAGGCGATATTTTCCTGATTTTTTCTTTATGACAAAGATGGGAGTATTCCATGGGCTTGTAGATAATCTTAAATGTCCTTGTTGAAGTTGTTCCTCCACCAAATGATGTGCTTGCTGAAGGCTTTCCCATTTTAAAGGCCATTGCTTAACCCATACTGGTGTATCAGTTGTCCAGGTTATGGGAATTGGGAAAGACCAAGCAATGGCTACAAGGTTAAAGGATGCTCATTTGTGAGAACCAGTCCCAATTGGGCGAGAATATCTTGGCCAACTAGACATTGAACAGTAGGTGGCAGCTGAACGATTGAAAAGACAGCAGATACTTGTCGGCCATCGATTTTTACAGACACGGTAGGTGATTGTTGGGCTAATGTTAAACCCCCAACTCCAGAGACTGCTACCGTAGCTGGCCGAATTGGCCAATCAGAAAGCCAAAATTGTGGAGCGATTATACTAGGATCTGCCCCAGTGTCAAAGAGTCCTAATAACACCGTATGGGTTCCTTGGTAAGTCACTGTAACTTCACGTTTAGGACGCTCTGAGAGGTTCATTGTTAAGAGCGTGAGTCCTCCTGTGGAACCAAATCCTTTGTCTTCTCGGGGAGAAGTAGAAATTGGAGTCAGCTTGTTGGTTAATTGTGGCATTGGTATCAATTGAGCGATTCCTTGTCCCTCGCGAATACAAACAGGTGGAAACGGCGTATGAGCCATAATCATGATCTCTCCGGTGTAGTCAGCATCAATGAGTCCAGGGAGTATGAAAAGTCCCAACATTGAAGCGGAGGATCTCCCAATTAACAGTGCTCCTACTTGTCGTCCATCAATTTTTAGTGGTCTGATGATTCCAGTTGAGATCTTGTGTGGCTGGTTCATCAGCAAATTAGTACCTACTGAGGCTGCCAAGTCGAGCCCGAGGCTGCCTTGGGTTGCTGGTGAAAGTGTGGAGGCAGTGCTGGTTGAGCAGCGGCCACTTGTGTCGTCACGCGGAAGCTGCAAGTCGCGCTCCCATTGAAGTTTCCCGATCTGCGGCGACAAGCTCCAGCATTGTGTGTATCAGATTGGCACCGGGCACACCATATTCCTGTTGCTGCACATTCTTGTCGAGTGTGTCCGAGCACTCCACAACGATAACATTTCGGCCGGCCTCAGGGTTGTGCATTCCTTGTTTGCGCAGCTGACACTTGGAGAGGTGCAAGAGCAGCTAACACTTGTGATTGAGAGGCTTTTGCCTATTCCTGTAATCCCTGTCCTAACTCTTTAATAGCTTCAACTACAAAGGCTTGTGGACCCACTGGAATGTGAGACATTTTCTCTAATGCTTCCTCAATGGTCCAATTAGCTCCCAATGTATTTAACACATTACGTGTAGTGGTATTACAATTTTGCAAGGCGCATTGTTTTAACAATGCCCCTTTCATATAATCTTGCACTCCCGCATGTTCAATAGCAGAAGCGACTTTGTCTATAAAGGTACCAAAATGTTCGTCACGACCTTGTTTAATTCCCATGTAAACTGGTACACCACCCGGATCCTTTACACGACCAATTGCCAACCGAACAAGGCGCATAGCTTCATGTATTTTAACTGGGCCAATAAGTGCCTGAGCCTCTGTTCACAAAAACGGTCCCAGACCCATCAACTCCTCCATAGTTATACCATGAATGGGATCTGCTGGGTCCCGCTGCACAGCTAGGCATTGATTTACCAAAGTTTGCCAATGAGCGTTAAAAAGCAGTTGTTGATGTGGTGAAAAAAAGGAGATGAACCACTCCTCTACAGTCGGAGGGCAATAATAACTGTGTATCCCATATATAGTCTAACATTTGTTTAACGGGTTCACTGCTCACTCCAAACTGACTAACAGTGGAGCGGAGCTGTGATAAAAGCTTCCAGGCTAGGGCTGTTAAAGTAGCATTCAATCCACCGCCGGGCAAGGGCTTGATAAATTACTGGGCACGCCAATTGAGCAGCCGCATGAAGCACATCAGCATCTCCCGTATCTATACCTTCCCTAGCTAGAGCTGCCCATGCTTCTCGATGCTCCCTTGCCATGGCTTCGGCCAAATCTGATTCAGCACCAGGCAATGTATCATCTTCGGGACTAGGGGATGTGATAAAGGGATTATTAGGTGTAGTTACTTTGATAGTGGTCAGAACAGAGTCAGGCGGAGGTGGATCAGGCAGCGGGTCTGGAGGCGCTGCCGGAGGAGCGGAGGGAACAACTGCATCAAGAGAAGGTGGAGATGGCGGAGGAGGTAAAACGACAGTATTTGTGCTGGGAGGAAAGATAGGAACCTGCAGCCAGTCAGAGTTATATGATTTATTTTTATCTTGAGTGGCTGTGGCATGCTCGGCAGCTTTTTGTTCTGCCTGGTACTGTAACAGCTCATTATGAATAATTTTCCATGCTCTACCAAACTTCTTTGCAGTTTTCTCCCCATCTATCGCTGCCTCCCATAATTTATCTCCAAATTTGCGCCGTTCAGACAGCTTGTGTACAGTATGCGGGTTTTGAAAACAACCCTGTATTTGACCATACGCTAATAAATTTGGAAGTTCCTTTTTTAAATCTACATCTTTAACCTGTCTCTTAGTCAAAAAACAAGTAAATAAATCATATGCTGCTTGACTCTCCATACCTTAAAACGTCAGCGCTGTTGCGGCTCTCCAAGGTCTCGGCAGCACGTATCGACCAGGATCGTCTATACAGTCACCTGGGGCTCAGCGCGGTTCCTCCTGCGCTTGTAGCCGTCTTTGCCGCGTAAGGACTCGACCACTTGTCGTTCCGTTGTGGCAACAAGGCTCATATGTACGGTCACCTTTATCACATCGGGGTAACCATTTGTCGGAAACGACGGGAGATATGCACATCAGATGATGATCAACAAGTCTCAGTTTATTAGGAGTAAATCGATGATATTGTACATTAGTTAATTAGCTCATACATATTACAAAACAAAAGCTCATCATTGGTTCTAAATACAACACGATGGTACATTGTTCTGTTACCATGACTATTATAATTATCTAAACATCAGGTACCTAAAAAGAAGACAGCTACAAACATAATTATCTTAATCTAGCTACGTTCTGTACTATGATCTTTGCATGCAAGCGGCTTTGTACTTGCTAAGCCTTGCGTTTCGGCCATAAATATTGTAAAACAATACTCAGCCTAAGAAGCCAAGCCTTGAGGGGCTTCATGACCTTTTTCTTGTAGCCAGGTGCTGACAAGGTCATCCACACCTCACCACAAGAAGGATGTTGAGGCTCTGGAGCGAGGCCAGAGAAGAGCAACGAAGCTGGTGAAAGGGCTGGAGAACAGGCCTTACGAGGAACGGCTGAGAGAGCTGGGGTTGTTTAGCCTGGAGAAGAGGAGACTGAGGGGAGACCTCATTGCTCTCTACAACTACCTGAAAGGAGGTTGTGGATAGGAGGGTGCTGGCCTCTTCTCCCAAGGGAAAAGGGACAGGACAGGAGGGAATGGCCTGAAGCCCTGTCAAGGCAGATTTAGGCTGGACATTAGGAAAAAATTTTTCACAGAAAGGGTCATTGGGCACTGGAACAGGCTGCCCAGGGAGGTGGTTGAGTCACCTTCCCTAGACAGGTTTAAGGCACGGGTGGATGAGGTGCTGAGGAATATGGTTTAGTGTTTGATGGGAATGGTTGGACTCGATGATCCGGTGGGTCTCTTCCAACCTGGTTATTCTATGACTCTAAGTTAATGCAACCTATAGTGGGAAGAAATTAGCACCTGGCATCTTCCTGATATGTGGGAATCGAGCCTGGTCAGGAATCCCCTCCAGACCTAAGGCGGACCCTGAATTCTACTGTGGGTAACCATGTTTGTGCCACCTATGGAACAACTACTGTGGCAGCATAAAAGAAACAAAAGTCAAGCTAGAGGTAGAGTCACTTATGATGAAAATTTTAATAGTCAGATACAGAACTGGGATCGTACTTCCCAAATTTTAACTGCCATTTTGGCACCACAACTAGGAGTAGCCAAAGCACTGAAGTTGGCCGTTTATAAAACAGGTGAATTTAACTTCAAGAGTATTGACAACACTTAGAGTAAATTTAGATTCTATAAGACATGCCATGCTTCAGAATCGAGCAATAGATATATTATTAGCACAAGGCCATGGATGGGAGAAGTTAGAAGGAATGTGTTGTATGAATTGGTCAGATCATTCCAAATCCATATATAAAACCATAAAGAAGCTACAAGGTATGACAGAGCAATTAATGCATGAGCAAGGGTTTTTAGAGAATTGTCAAGCAAGGTTTGGGATAGCAAGATGGGTACAAGAACTGTTGATCAAAGAAGGAATGTTATTCTTAATGGTGTTAATTGCTTTTACAATTAGCAAATGTATTACAGTGTATGCAACATCAAGTCAATCATATGTGTCACGTGAATGCTTTACTCTTAAAACAAAAACAGGGAATTGTGGAGACATAAAGGGAAGGACAACTCAATGCTGTAGGGCATGTTGATATCGAGCAACTCTAACAATACCTTGAAACAGAGAGCTGGAAAAAGACAGCCTCCTGATAAACAAGAACCAGCTAATAGAAAAACAAGAGCTAATTCAGTGGGAACAAGTACCAATTGACAGAAAAACAAAAGAAGAGAAACATGAACACAGTTATTTTTAGTGTAACTTGGTTTTTTTAGCATACACAGTTGTTTAGCCAATAATATGTAAGTAATAGCTTTATGGACGGCTTCCTTTATAAAATAATATACTGTAGATAGATAGCCTCATGGACAGCCTGTTATGTAACCCAAAAGGGTACATAAAGAAACAGCTAAGAGCCTTGGATCCATCACACTGAAGTCCGTGCCTTAATCCACTCAAAATATTGTGGAAGAGTTTATCTTGGGTACGATCGCAAAACACATACAGGGCAACTGGGCAACCAGGCCCACTCAACATGAGTTTATGAAATGCAGTTCCTGTCAAACTAACCTAATGGCATTCTATAACAAGGCAACCCACTGGCTGGATAAGGGAAAAGCTATGGATATGATCTACCTGGACTTCAGCAAAGCCTTTCACACAGTATGTCACAGTATCCTACTTGCAAAACTGGCATGGACATGCATACCCTCAGCCTGCTTAACATCGGGGTTGAAGGCTAAGCCTCAAGAGTGGGGGTAAACATACTTGAATCCACTGGGAGAAGGGTAACAAAATATGGTCCCAAGGGCACTGTGCTGAATCCAGAGCAGTTCAATATCTTCATCAAGAACCTGGATGATGGGGTGGAATGTACCCTTAAAAACTTTATAGATGACATTACAGAATCACAGAATCACAGAACAACCAGGTTGGAAGAGACCCACCGAATCATCGAGTCCAACCGTTCCCATCAAACACTAAACCATATCCCTCAGCACCTCATCCACCCGTGCCTTAAACACCTCCAGGGAAGGTGACTCAACCACCTCACTGGGCAGCCTGTTCCAGGGCCCAATGACCCTTTCTGTAAAGAATTTTTTCCTAACATCTAGCCTAAACCTCCCCTGGCGGAGCTTGAGGCCATTCCCTCTTGTCCTGTCCCCTGTCACTTGGGAGAAGAGGCCAGCAACCTCCTCTCTACAACGTCCTTTCAGGTAGTTCTACAGAGCAATGAGGTTTCCCCTCAGTCTCCTCTTCTCCAGGCTAAACAACCCCAGCTCTCTCAGCCGCTCCTCATAAGGCCTAATCTCCAGCCCTTTCACAACCTTTGTTGCAACCCAAACAGACAGGCAGCTCCCAGCGAATCCCATCTCCCGCTACGTTACCTTCACCGCTCGGCCACCGAACCTCCATCACCTTGGGCTGACACGTCGAGGACGCGCTCCACCTGGAATCCACAAGCAGTCAAGGACGGCGGTACCTTCACGGACTCGAGGACGCATGAACAACAACTGCTGCTTCACATAACTCACCGTTGCTCTCTTCACCCAAGCCAGCTCCTCTGCCACTCAGCCCACAGCCTTTGCCCACAGCCCCGTACCTTCAAAGCAAAACCAAAACCCATTATCTAGTCGCACAGCCCCCGGCCACATCTTCCCACCGACACCGCAGCAGACCCACCTCGCTATGGCACTCGACCCGCACGCATCTCCGTCCGTGCCTCTCGGCGCACAGGTCCGGCCTCTACCTCTGAAAAACACAACAGCAAAGACATCACCCTGACGCTCAGCAACGCCCTAAGAAATCCAAGCCTCTCGCTTGCTTTTACTGAGGCCGCCTCTACTGGGCCTCACAGCCAAGCCAAGCTAGTCCACAACCAAACCCAAACATGAATTGCCGCTCCCTTCACGTACAAACCCCTTCGCCACCGCTCCCACTGCCTTCTCCCACGCAGTTTTGGTCGTCCCCTCCGTGGCTCCAGAGAAGAGCAGAAACTACCCTCCTCACCCGCCACACCAAGGGCTGCTACTTCTGCAAAGTAACGGACGCCCCAAGACTGCAAAGTAATGGACGCCCCTAGACTGCAACGTCTAGTCTCGTCAAAACCTTAAGCCCGCAATCAGGCCACTCTACCTCGGCTGACTCTTAGCAATTCCTCTACGCACCAGGCAGAGCAGCTCCAACCAGACACAAATACACACAGAACACCAGCACACAAGACCAACGTCGGGAACCGGGACAAAAGAAGACTCACAGCGACAAAGAGGACTCCGGGACCACCCCTGCCAATGGGCAAGGCAATGGACAGGGCTCCGAGGGAGAACCTACGGCAGCCCTGGAAAAGCCATGAACCGTGCAGGGTTCCAAAGAGATGTGGCCGCCACTGGCTAGATGGACGGGCAAGAAGCCCCTTTTAAAGGCCTAAAGATGCAGAGGATGCGCGGAACGAGTCCCACAACAGGGATCCAAGAAAACGGAAGAGTACCTCTTCCGGATGGCGAGGCGGGCTGCAAGGCCGCAGCAAAAGCCCGGCGTGCCTTGACCACAAAAGAGGACATCAAGACCTGCAGAAAATTTCAGACGCGGCACGGTGACTAGACAGACTAGACCCCAACAGATACAGGCTGGAACTGCCCTGCCCGTGCAGGGTTTGGGCTCAGAAGTACGCCCCTCTGCCTTCACCGGCCCAAAGACGACTCTCCCTGCACAGCCTAGGCTACCTTCAAAACCCCTCCCTGCTAGCCCCAACCCGCCTCCCGCTTCCCACCTCTGCTCCCTCAACTTAGCTTTCAGAGGGCCACGACTCAAGCTGTCCTGGGCCAAAGCAGCTCAAATCACAGCGGCTAACGGTAATTATCCTGCAGTCACGGGGTTCCTCTTCAGCATCTGCAAGAAAGAAACAAAGAGGAAAACACAGTGCCAGCTGTCAGCACCACACCGCCAACATCTTCTACCACGCCCCGTCACCCATCGCAAAACCACACGGGCATTCTGCTCACCTGCCCCTTGCTCGCTCAAACGTCAGAACCGGCAGCTGACACGGCCTGGGGCACCTGCAGTTCCAAGACCAAAATCTCCTTTTGTGACCATGAGAAATCTACACTCCCACGCTCCTCCTCACGACGACCTGGTCTCCCCTCAGGCGCTCACCCTCTTCCAGACGCTCCCCGAACAGCACCTGCCAAAACCAAAAACGCTCAGCTGAGTTGCTACATAGCACTTGGCTCTTAGACACCACCTCGGACAACCACCTCACCTTCTCACGCCGTTTGCTGACACCAAGCTGGGCCCCTCTGACGCCGCAGGCTGAACCTGCAAGAAGAGACCTGCTTAGACACAACCCAAATAGACAGGCAGCTCCCAGCGAATCCCATCTCCCGCTACGTTACCTTCACCGCTCGGCCACCGAACCTCCATCACCTTGGGCTGACACGTCGAGGACGCGCTCCACCTGGAATCCACAAGCAGTCAAGGACGGCTGTACCTTCACGGACTCGAGGACACATGAACAACAACTGCTGCTTCACGCAACTCACCGTTGCTCTCTTCACCCAAGCCAGCTCCTCTGCCACTCTACTGCTTTGCCCACGGCCCCGTACCTTCAAAGCAAAACCAAAACCCATTATCTAGTCGCACAGCCCCCGGCCACATCTTCCCACCGACACCGCAGCAGACCCACCTCGCTACGGCACTCGACCCGCACGCATCTCCGTCCGTGCCTCTCGGCACACAGGTCCGGCCTCTACCTCTGAAAAACACAACAGCAAAGACATCACCCTGACGCTCAGCAACGCCCTAAGAAATCCAAGCCTCTCGCTTGCTTTTACTGAGGCCGCCTCTACTGGGCCTTACAGCCAAGCAAAGCTAGTCCACAACCAAAGTCAAACATGAATTGCTGCTCCCTTCACGTACAAACCCCTTTGCCACCGCTCCCACTGCCTTCTCCCACGCAGTTTTGGTCGTCCCTTCCGTGGCTCCAGAGAAGAGCAGAAACTACCCTCCTCACCCGCCACACCAAGGGCTGCTACTTCTGCAAAGTAATGGACGCCCCTAGACTGCAACGTCTAGTCTCGTCAAAACCTTAAGCCCGCAATCAGGCCACTCTACCTCGGCTGACTCTTAGCAATTCCTCTACGCACCAGGCAGAGCAGCTCCAACCAGACACAAATACACACAGAACACCAGCACACAAGACCAACGTCGGGAACCGGGACAAAAGAAGACTCACAGCGACAAAGAGGACTCCGGGACCACCCCTGCCAATGGGCAAGGCAATGGACAGGGCTCCGAGGGAGAACCTACGGCAGCCCTGGAAAAGCCATGAACCGTGCAGGGTTCCAAAGAGATGTGGCCGCCACTAGCTAGATGGACGGGCAAGAAGCCCCTTTTAAAGGCCTAAAGATGCAGAGGATGCAGAGAACGAGTCCCACAACAGGGATCCAAGAAAACGGAAGAGTACCTCTTCCGGATGGCGAGGCGGGCTGCAAGGCCGCAGCAAAAGCCCGGCGTGCCTTGACCACAAAAGAGGACATCAAGACCTGCAGAAAATTTCAGACGCGACACGGTGACTAGACAGACTAGACCCCAACAGATACAGGCTGGAACTGCCCTGCCCGTGCAGGGTTTGGGCTCAGAAGTACGCCCCTCTGCCTTCACCGGCCCAAAGACGACTCTCCCTGCACAGCCTAGGCTACCTTCAAAACCCCTCCCTGCTAGCCCCAACCCGCCTCCCGCTTCCCAGCTCTGCTCCCTCAACTTAGCTTTCAGAGGGCCACGACTCAAGCTGTCCTGGGCCAAAGCAGCTCAAATCACAGCGGCTAACGGTAATAATCTTGCAGTCACGGGGTTCCCTCTTCAGCATCTGCAAGAAAAAACAAAGAGGAAAACACAGT
Source organism: Phaenicophaeus curvirostris (assembly GCF_032191515.1). Classification (NCBI taxonomy): domain Eukaryota; kingdom Metazoa; phylum Chordata; class Aves; order Cuculiformes; family Cuculidae; genus Phaenicophaeus; species Phaenicophaeus curvirostris. Next base: position 42,909 of record NC_091407.1, read on the forward strand.
GCCAGCCGTCGGCACCACACCGCCAACATCTTGTACTACGCCCCGTCGCCCATCGCAAAACCACACGGGCATTCTGCTCACCTGCCCCTTGCTCGCTCAAACGTCAGAACCGGCAGCTGACACGGCCTGGGGCACCTGCAGTTCCAAGACCAAAATCTCCTTTTGTGACCATGAGAAATCTACACTCCCACGCTCCTCCTCACGACGACCCGGTCTCCCCTCAGGCGCTCACCCTCTTCCAGACGCTCCCCGAACAGCACCTGCCAAAACCAAAAACGCTCAGCTGAGTTGCTACATAGCACTTGGCTCTTAGACACCACCTCGGACAACCACCTCACCTACTCACGCCGTTTGCTGACACCAAGCTGGGCCCCTCTGACGCCGCAGGCTGAACCTGCAAGAGACCTGCTTAGACACAACCCAAATAGACAGGCAGCTCCCAGCGAATCCCATCTCCCGCTACGTTACCTTCACCGCTCGGCCACCGAACCTCCATCACCTTGGGCTGACACGTCGAGGACGCGCTCCACCTGGAATCCACAAGCAGTCAAGGACGGCGGTACCTTCACGGACTCGAGGACGCATGAACAACAACTGCTGCTTCACGCAACTCACCGTTGCTCTCTTCACCCAAGCCAGCTCCTCTGCCACTCTACTGCTTTGCCCACGGCCCCGTACCTTCAAAGCAAAACCAAAACCCATTATCTAGTCGCACAGCCCCCGGCCACATCTTCCCACCGACACCGCAGCAGACCCACCTCGCTACGGCACTCGACCCGCACGCATCTCCGTCCGTGCCTCTCGGCGCACAGGTCCGGCCTCTACCTCTGAAAAACACAACAGCAAAGACATCACCCTGACGCTCAGCAACGCCCTAAGAAATCCAAGCCTCTCGCTTGCTTTTACTGAGGCCGCCTCTACTGGGCCTTACAGCCAAGCAAAGCTAGTCCACAACCAAAGTCAAACATGAATTGCCGCTCCCTTCACGTACAAACCCTTTTGCCACCGCTCCCACTGCCTTCTCCCACGCAGTTTTGGTCGTCCCTTCCGTGGCTCCAGAGAAGAGCAGAAACTACCCTCCTCACCCGCCACACCAAGGGCTGCTACTTCTGCAAAGTAATGGACGCCCCTAGACTGCAACGTCTAGTCTCGTCAAAACCTTAAGCCCGCAATCAGGCCACTCTACCTCGGCTGACTCTTAGCAATTCCTCTACGCACCAGGCAGAGCAGCTCCAACCAGACACAAATACACACAGAACACCAGCACACAAGACCAACGTCGGGAACCGGGACAAAAGAAGACTCACAGCGACAAAGAGGACTCCGGGACCACCCCTGCCAATGGGCAAGGCAATGGACAGGGCTCCGAGGGAGAACCTACGGCAGCCCTGGAAAAGCCATGAACCGTGCAGGGTTCCAAAGAGATGTGGCCGCCACTGGCTAGATGGACGGGCAAGAAGCCCCTTTTAAAGGCCTAAAGATGCAGAGGATGCGCGGAACGAGTCCCACAACAGGGATCCAAGAAAACGGAAGAGTACCTCTTCCGGATGGCGAGGCGGGCTGCAAGGCCGCAGCAAAAGCCCGGCGTGCCTTGACCACAAAAGAGGACATCAAGACCTGCAGAAAATTTCAGACGCGGCACGGTGACTAGACAGACTAGACCCCAACAGATACAGGCTGGAACTGCCCTGCCCGTGCAGGGTTTGGGCTCAGAAGTACGCCCCTCTGCCTTCACCGGCCCAAAGACGACTCTCCCTGCACAGCCTAGGCTACCTTCAAAACCCCTCCCTGCTAGCCCCAACCCGCCTCCCGCTTCCCACCTCTGCTCCCTCAACTTAGCTTTCAGAGGGCCACGACTCAAGCTGTCCTGGGCCAAAGCAGCTCAAATCACAGCGGCTAACGGAAATAATCCTGCAGTCACGGGGTTCCTCTTCAGCATCTGCAAGAAAGAAACAAAGAGGAAAACACAGTGCCAGCTGTCGGCACCACACCGCCAACATCTTCTACCACGCCCCGTCACCCATCGCAAAACCACACGGGCATTCTGCTCACCTGCCCCTTGCTCGCTCAAACGTCAGAACCGGCAGCTGACACGGCCTGGGGCACCTGCAGTTCCAAGACCAAAATCTCCTTTTGTGACCATGAGAAATCTACACTCCCACGCTCCTCCTCACGACGACCCGGTCTCCCCTCAGGCGCTCACTCTCTTCCAGATGCTCCCCGAACAGCACCTGCCAAAACCAAAAACGCTCAGCTGAGTTGCTACATAGCACTTGGCTCTTAGACACCACCTCGGACAACCACCTCACCTACTCTCGCCGTTTGCTGACACCAAGCTGGGCCCCTCTGACGCCGCAGGCTGAACCTGCAAGAAGAGACCTGCTTAGACACAACCCAAATAGACAGGCAGCTCCCAGCAAATCCCATCTCCCGCTACGTTACCTTCACCGCTCGGCCACCGAACCTCCATCACCTTGGGCTGACACGTCGAGGACGCGCTCCACCTGGAATCCACAAGCAGTCAAGGACGGCGGTACCTTCACGGACTCGAGGACGCATGAACAACAACTGCTGCTTCACGCAACTCACCGTTGCTCTCTTCACCCAAGCCAGCTCCTCTGCCACTCTACTGCTTTGCCCACGGCCCCGTACCTTCAAAGCAAAACCAAAACCCATTATCTAGTCGCACAGCCCCCGGCCACATCTTCCCACCGACACCGCAGCAGACCCACCTCGCTACGGCACTCGACCCGCACGCATCTCCGTCCGTGCCTCTCGGCGCACAGGTCCGGCCTCTACCTCTGAAAAACACAACAGCAAAGACATCACCCTGACGCTCAGCAACGCCCTAAGAAATCCAAGCCTCTCGCTTGCTTTTACTGAGGCCGCCTCTACTGGGCCTCACAGCCAAGCCAAGCTAGTCCACAACCAAAGTCAAACATGAATTGCCGCTCCCTTCACGTACAAACCCCTTTGCCACCGCTCCCACTGCCTTCTCCCACGCAGTTTTGGTCGTCCCCTCCGTGGCTCCAGAGAGTAGCAGAAACTACCCTCCTCACCCGCCACACCAAGGGCTGCTACTTCTGCAAAGAAATGGACGCCCCAAGACTGCAACGTCTAGTCTCGTCAAAACCTTAAGCCCGCAATCAGGCCACTCTACCTCGGCTGACTCTTAGCAATTCCTCTACGCACCAGGCAGAGCAGCTCCAACCAGACACAAATACACACAGAACACCAGCACACAAGACCAACGTCGGGAACCGGGACAAAAGAAGACTCACAGCGACAAAGAGGACTCCGGGACCACCCCTGCCAATGGGCAAGGCAATGGACAGGGCTCCGAGGGAGAACCTACGGCAGCCCTGGAAAAGCCATGAACCGTGCAGGGTTCCAAAGAGATGTGGCCGCCACTGGCTAGATGGACGGGCAAGAAGCCCCTTTTAAAGGCCTAAAGATGCAGAGGATGCGCGGAACGAGTCCCACAACAGGGATCCAAGAAAACGGAAGAGTACCTCTTCCGGATGGCGAGGCGGGCTGCAAGGCCGCAGCAAAAGCCCGGCGTGCCTTGACCACAAAAGAGGACATCAAGACCTGCAGAAAATTTCAGACGCGGCACGGTGACTAGACAGACTAGACCCCAACAGATACAGGCTGGAACTGCCCTGCCCGTGCAGGGTTTGGGCTCAGAAGTACGCCCCTCTGCCTTCACCGGCCCAAAGACGACTCTCCCTGCACAGCCTAGGCTACCTTCAAAACCCCTCCCTGCTAGCCCCAACCCGCCTCCCGCTTCCCAGCTCTGCTCCCTCAACTTAGCTTTCAGAGGGCCACGACTCAAGCTGTCCTGGGCCAAAGCCGCTCAAATCACAGCGGCTAACGGTAATAATCCTGCAGTCACGGGGTTCCTCTTCAGCATCTGCAAGAAAAAACAAAGAGGAAAACACAGTGCCAGCCGTCGGCACCACACCGCCAACATCTTGTACTACGCCCCGTCGCCCATCGCAAAACCACACGGGCATTCTGCTCACCTGCCCCTTGCTCGCTCAAACGTCAGAACCGGCAGCTGACACGGCCTGGGGCACCTGCAGTTCCAAGACCAAAATCTCCTTTTGTGACCATGAGAAATCTACACTCCCACGCTCCTCCTCACGACGACCCGGTCTCCCCTCAGGCGCTCACTCTCTTCCAGACGCTCCCCGAACAGCACCTGCCAAAACCAAAAACGCTCAGCTGAGTTGCTACATAGCACTTGGCTCTTAGACACCACCTCGGACAACCACCTCACCTACTCTCGCCGTTTGCTGACACCAAGCTGGGCCCCTCTGACGCCGCAGGCTGAACCTGCAAGAAGAGACCTGCTTAGACACAACCCAAATAGACAGGCAGCTCCCAGCAAATCCCATCTCCCGCTACGTTACCTTCACCGCTCGGCCACCGAACCTCCATCACCTTGGGCTGACACGTCGAGGACGCGCTCCACCTGGAATCCACAAGCAGTCAAGGACGGCGGTACCTTCACGGACTCGAGGACGCATGAACAACAACTGCTGCTTCACGCAACTCACCGTTGCTCTCTTCACCCAAGCCAGCTCCTCTGCCACTCTACTGCTTTGCCCACGGCCCCGTACCTTCAAAGCAAAACCAAAACCCATTATCTAGTCGCACAGCCCCCGGCCACATCTTCCCACCGACACCGCAGCAGACCCACCTCGCTACGGCACTCGACCCGCACGCATCTCCGTCCGTGCCTCTCGGCGCACAGGTCCGGCCTCTACCTCTGAAAAACACAACAGCAAAGACATCACCCTGACGCTCAGCAACGCCCTAAGAAATCCAAGCCTCTCGCTTGCTTTTACTGAGGCCGCCTCTACTGGGCCTCACAGCCAAGCCAAGCTAGTCCACAACCAAAGTCAAACATGAATTGCCGCTCCCTTCACGTACAAACCCCTTTGCCACCGCTCCCACTGCCTTCTCCCACGCAGTTTTGGTCGTCCCCTCCGTGGCTCCAGAGAGTAGCAGAAACTACCCTCCTCACCCGCCACACCAAGGGCTGCTACTTCTGCAAAGAAATGGACGCCCCAAGACTGCAACGTCTAGTCTCGTCAAAACCTTAAGCCCGCAATCAGGCCACTCTACCTCGGCTGACTCTTAGCAATTCCTCTACGCACCAGGCAGAGCAGCTCCAACCAGACACAAATACACACAGAACACCAGCACACAAGACCAACGTCGGGAACCGGGACAAAAGAAGACTCACAGCGACAAAGAGGACTCCGGGACCACCCCTGCCAATGGGCAAGGCAATGGACAGGGCTCCGAGGGAGAACCTACGGCAGCCCTGGAAAAGCCATGAACCGTGCAGGGTTCCAAAGAGATGTGGCCGCCACTGGCTAGATGGACGGGCAAGAAGCCCCTTTTAAAGGCCTAAAGATGCAGAGGATGCGCGGAACGAGTCCCACAACAGGGATCCAAGAAAACGGAAGAGTACCTCTTCCGGATGGCGAGGCGGGCTGCAAGGCCGCAGCAAAAGCCCGGCGTGCCTTGACCACAAAAGAGGACATCAAGACCTGCAGAAAATTTCAGACGCGGCACGGTGACTAGACAGACTAGACCCCAACAGATACAGGCTGGAACTGCCCTGCCCGTGCAGGGTTTGGGCTCAGAAGTACGCCCCTCTGCCTTCACCGGCCCAAAGACGACTCTCCCTGCACAGCCTAGGCTACCTTCAAAACCCCTCCCTGCTAGCCCCAACCCGCCTCCCGCTTCCCAGCTCTGCTCCCTCAACTTAGCTTTCAGAGGGCCACGACTCAAGCTGTCCTGGGCCAAAGCAGCTCAAATCACAGCGGCTAACGGTAATAATCCTGCAGTCACGGGGTTCCTCTTCAGCATCTGCAAGAAAAAACAAAGAGGAAAACACAGTGCCAGCCGTCGGCACCACACCGCCAACATCTTGTACTACGCCCCGTCGCCCATCGCAAAACCACACGGGCATTCTGCTCACCTGCCCCTTGCTCGCTCAAACGTCAGAACCGGCAGCTGACACGGCCTGGGGCACCTGCAGTTCCAAGACCAAAATCTCCTTTTGTGACCATGAGAAATCTACACTCCCACGCTCCTCCTCACGACGACCCGGTCTCCCCTCAGGCGCTCACTCTCTTCCAGACGCTCCCCGAACAGCACCTGCCAAAACCAAAAACGCTCAGCTGAGTTGCTACATAGCACTTGGCTCTTAGACACCACCTCGGACAACCACCTCACCTACTCACGCCGTTTGCTGACACCAAGCTGGGCCCCTCTGACGCCGCAGGCTGAACCTGCAAGAAGAGACCTGCTTAGACACAACCCAAATAGACAGGCAGCTCCCAGCAAATCCCATCTCCCGCTACGTTACCTTCACCGCTCGGCCACCGAACCTCCATCACCTTGGGCTGACACGTCGAGGACGCGCTCCACCTGGAATCCACAAGCAGTCAAGGACGGCGGTACCTTCACGGACTCGAGGACGCATGAACAACAACTGCTGCTTCACATAACTCACCGTTGCTCTCTTCACCCAAGCCAGCTCCTCTGCCACTCTACTGCTTTGCCCACGGCCCCGTACCTTCAAAGCAAAACCAAAACCCATTATCTAGTCGCACAGCCCCCGGCCACATCTTCCCACCGACACCGCAGCAGACCCACCTCGCTATGGCACTCGACCCGCACGCATCTCCGTCCGTGCCTCTCGGCGCACAGGTCCGGCCTCTACCTCTGAAAAACACAACAGCAAAGACATCACCCTGACGCTCAGCAACGCCCTAAGAAATCCAAGCCTCTCGCTTGCTTTTACTGAGGCCGCCTCTACTGGGCCTCACAGCCAAGCCAAGCTAGTCCACAACCAAACCCAAACATGAATTGCCGCTCCCTTCACGTACAAACCCCTTCGCCACCGCTCCCACTGCCTTCTCCCACGCAGTTTTGGTCGTCCCCTCCGTGGCTCCAGAGAAGAGCAGAAACTACCCTCCTCACCCGCCACACCAAGGGCTGCTACTTCTGCAAAGTAACGGACGCCCCAAGACTGCAAAGTAATGGACGCCCCTAGACTGCAACGTCTAGTCTCGTCAAAACCTTAAGCCCGCAATCAGGCCACTCTACCTCGGCTGACTCTTAGCAATTCCTCTACGCACCAGGCAGAGCAGCTCCAACCAGACACAAATACACACAGAACACCAGCACACAAGACCAACGTCGGGAACCGGGACAAAAGAAGACTCACAGCGACAAAGAGGACTCCGGGACCACCCCTGCCAATGGGCAAGGCAATGGACAGGGCTCCGAGGGAGAACCTACGGCAGCCCTGGAAAAGCCATGAACCGTGCAGGGTTCCAAAGAGATGTGGCCGCCACTGGCTAGATGGACGGGCAAGAAGCCCCTTTTAAAGGCCTAAAGATGCAGAGGATGCGCGGAACGAGTCCCACAACAGGGATCCAAGAAAACGGAAGAGTACCTCTTCCGGATGGCGAGGCGGGCTGCAAGGCCGCAGCAAAAGCCCGGCGTGCCTTGACCACAAAAGAGGACATCAAGACCTGCAGAAAATTTCAGACGCGGCACGGTGACTAGACAGACTAGACCCCAACAGATACAGGCTGGAACTGCCCTGCCCGTGCAGGGTTTGGGCTCAGAAGTACGCCCCTCTGCCTTCACCGGCCCAAAGACGGCTCTCCCTGCACAGCCTAGGCTACCTTCAAAACCCCTCCCTGCTAGCCCCAACCCGCCTCCCGCTTCCCACCTCTGCTCCCTCAACTTAGCTTTCAGAGGGCCACGACTCAAGCTGTCCTGGGCCAAAGCAGCTCAAATCACAGCGGCTAACGGTAATAATCCTGCAGTCACGGGGTTCCTCTTCAGCATCTGCAAGAAAGAAACAAAGAGGAAAACACAGTGCCAGCTGTCAGCACCACACCGCCAACATCTTCTACCACGCCCCGTCACCCATCGCAAAACCACACGGGCATTCTGCTCACCTGCCCCTTGCTCGCTCAAACGTCAGAACCGGCAGCTGACACGGCCTGGGGCACCTGCAGTTCCAAGACCAAAATCTCCTTTTGTGACCATGAGAAATCTACACTCCCACGCTCCTCCTCACGACGACCTGGTCTCCCCTCAGGCGCTCACCCTCTTCCAGACGCTCCCCGAACAGCACCTGCCAAAACCAAAAACGCTCAGCTGAGTTGCTACATAGCACTTGGCTCTTAGACACCACCTCGGACAACCACCTCACCTTCTCACGCCGTTTGCTGACACCAAGCTGGGCCCCTCTGACGCCGCAGGCTGAACCTGCAAGAAGAGACCTGCTTAGACACAACCCAAATAGACAGGCAGCTCCCAGCGAATCCCATCTCCCGCTACGTTACCTTCACCGCTCGGCCACCGAACCTCCATCACCTTGGGCTGACACGTCGAGGACGCGCTCCACCTGGAATCCACAAGCAGTCAAGGACGGCTGTACCTTCACGGACTCGAGGACACATGAACAACAACTGCTGCTTCACGCAACTCACCGTTGCTCTCTTCACCCAAGCCAGCTCCTCTGCCACTCTACTGCTTTGCCCACGGCCCCGTACCTTCAAAGCAAAACCAAAACCCATTATCTAGTCGCACAGCCCCCGGCCACATCTTCCCACCGACACCGCAGCAGACCCACCTCGCTACGGCACTCGACCCGCACGCATCTCCGTCCGTGCCTCTCGGCACACAGGTCCGGCCTCTACCTCTGAAAAACACAACAGCAAAGACATCACCCTGACGCTCAGCAACGCCCTAAGAAATCCAAGCCTCTCGCTTGCTTTTACTGAGGCCGCCTCTACTGGGCCTTACAGCCAAGCAAAGCTAGTCCACAACCAAAGTCAAACATGAATTGCCGCTCCCTTCACGTACAAACCCCTTTGCCACCGCTCCCACTGCCTTCTCCCACGCAGTTTTGGTCGTCCCTTCCGTGGCTCCAGAGAAGAGCAGAAACTACCCTCCTCACCCGCCACACCAAGGGCTGCTACTTCTGCAAAGTAATGGACGCCCCTAGACTGCAACATCTAGTCTCGTCAAAACCTTAAGCCCGCAATCAGGCCACTCTACCTCGGCTGACTCTTAGCAATTCCTCTACGCACCAGGCAGAGCAGCTCCAACCAGACACAAATACACACAGAACACCAGCACACAAGACCAACGTCGGGAACCGGGACAAAAGAAGACTCACAGCGACAAAGAGGACTCCGGGACCACCCCTGCCAATGGGCAAGGCAATGGACAGGGCTCCGAGGGAGAACCTACGGCAGCCCTGGAAAAGCCATGAACCGTGCAGGGTTCCAAAGAGATGTGGCCGCCACTAGCTAGATGGACGGGCAAGAAGCCCCTTTTAAAGGCCTAAAGATGCAGAGGATGCGGAGAACGAGTCCCACAACAGGGATCCAAGAAAACGGAAGAGTACCTCTTCCGGATGGCGAGGCGGGCTGCAAGGCCGCAGCAAAAGCCCGGCGTGCCTTGACCACAAAAGAGGACATCAAGACCTGCAGAAAATTTCAGACGCGACACGGTGACTAGACAGACTAGACCCCAACAGATACAGGCTGGAACTGCCCTGCCCGTGCAGGGTTTGGGCTCAGAAGTACGCCCCTCTGCCTTCACCGGCCCAAAGACGACTCTCCCTGCACAGCCTAGGCTACCTTCAAAACCCCTCCCTGCTAGCCCCAACCCGCCTCCCGCTTCCCAGCTCTGCTCCCTCAACTTAGCTTTCAGAGGGCCACGACTCAAGCTGTCCTGGGCCAAAGCAGCTCAAATCACAGCGGCTAACGGTAATAATCTTGCAGTCACGGGGTTCCCTCTTCAGCATCTGCAAGAAAAAACAAAGAGGAAAACACAGTGCCAGCCGTCGGCACCACACCGCCAACATCTTGTACTACGCCCCGTCGCCCATCGCAAAACCACACGGGCATTCTGCTCACCTGCCCCTTGCTCGCTCAAACGTCAGAACCGGCAGCTGACACGGCCTGGGGCACCTGCAGTTCCAAGACCAAAATCTCCTTTTGTGACCATGAGAAATCTACACTCCCACGCTCCTCCTCACGACGACCCGGTCTCCCCTCAGGCGCTCACCCTCTTCCAGACGCTCCCCGAACAGCACCTGCCAAAACCAAAAACGCTCAGCTGAGTTGCTACATAGCACTTGGCTCTTAGACACCACCTCGGACAACCACCTCACCTACTCACGCCGTTTGCTGACACCAAGCTGGGCCCCTCTGACGCCGCAGGCTGAACCTGCAAGAGACCTGCTTAGACACAACCCAAATAGACAGGCAGCTCCCAGCGAATCCCATCTCCCGCTACGTTACCTTCACCGCTCGGCCACCGAACCTCCATCACCTTGGGCTGACACGTCGAGGACGCGCTCCACCTGGAATCCACAAGCAGTCAAGGACGGCGGTACCTTCACGGACTCGAGGACGCATGAACAACAACTGCTGCTTCACGCAACTCACCGTTGCTCTCTTCACCCAAGCCAGCTCCTCTGCCACTCTACTGCTTTGCCCACGGCCCCGTACCTTCAAAGCAAAACCAAAACCCATTATCTAGTCGCACAGCCCCCGGCCACATCTTCCCACCGACACCGCAGCAGACCCACCTCGCTACGGCACTCGACCCGCACGCATCTCCGTCCGTGCCTCTCGGCGCACAGGTCCGGCCTCTACCTCTGAAAAACACAACAGCAAAGACATCACCCTGACGCTCAGCAACGCCCTAAGAAATCCAAGCCTCTCGCTTGCTTTTACTGAGGCCGCCTCTACTGGGCCTTACAGCCAAGCAAAGCTAGTCCACAACCAAAGTCAAACATGAATTGCCGCTCCCTTCACGTACAAACCCTTTTGCCACCGCTCCCACTGCCTTCTCCCACGCAGTTTTGGTCGTCCCTTCCGTGGCTCCAGAGAAGAGCAGAAACTACCCTCCTCACCCGCCACACCAAGGGCTGCTACTTCTGCAAAGTAATGGACGCCCCTAGACTGCAACATCTAGTCTCGTCAAAACCTTAAGCCCGCAATCAGGCCACTCTACCTCGGCTGACTCTTAGCAATTCCTCTACGCACCAGGCAGAGCAGCTCCAACCAGACACAAATACACACAGAACACCAGCACACAAGACCAACGTCGGGAACCGGGACAAAAGAAGACTCACAGCGACAAAGAGGACTCCGGGACCACCCCTGCCAATGGGCAAGGCAATGGACAGGGCTCCGAGGGAGAACCTACGGCAGCCCTGGAAAAGCCATGAACCGTGCAGGGTTCCAAAGAGATGTGGCCGCCACTGGCTAGATGGACGGGCAAGAAGCCCCTTTTAAAGGCCTAAAGATGCAGAGGATGCGCGGAACGAGTCCCACAACAGGGATCCAAGAAAACGGAAGAGTACCTCTTCCGGATGGCGAGGCGGGCTGCAAGGCCGCAGCAAAAGCCCGGCGTGCCTTGACCACAAAAGAGGACATCAAGACCTGCAGAAAATTTCAGACGCGGCACGGTGACTAGACAGACTAGACCCCAACAGATACAGGCTGGAACTGCCCTGCCCGTGCAGGGTTTGGGCTCAGAAGTACGCCCCTCTGCCTTCACCGGCCCAAAGACGACTCTCCCTGCACAGCCTAGGCTACCTTCAAAACCCCTCCCTGCTAGCCCCAACCCGCCTCCCGCTTCCCACCTCTGCTCCCTCAACTTAGCTTTCAGAGGGCCACGACTCAAGCTGTCCTGGGCCAAAGCAGCTCAAATCACAGCGGCTAACGGTAATAATCCTGCAGTCACGGGGTTCCCTCTTCAGCATCTGCAAGAAAAAACAAAGAGGAAAACACAGTGCCAGCCGTCGGCACCACACCGCCAACATCTTGTACTACGCCCCGTCGCCCATCGCAAAACCACACGGGCATTCTGCTCACCTGCCCCTTGCTCGCTCAAACGTCAGAACCGGCAGCTGACACGGCCTGGGGCACCTGCAGTTCCAAGACCAAAATCTCCTTTTGTGACCATGAGAAATCTACACTCCCACGCTCCTCCTCACGACGACCCGGTCTCCCCTCAGGCGCTCACTCTCTTCCAGACGCTCCCCGAACAGCACCTGCCAAAACCAAAAACGCTCAGCTGAGTTGCTACATAGCACTTGGCTCTTAGACACCACCTCGGACAACCACCTCACCTATTCACGCCGTTTGCTGACACCAAGCTGGGCCCCTCTGACGCCGCAGGCTGAACCTGCAAGAAGAGACCTGCTTAGACACAACCCAAATAGACAGGCAGCTCCCAGCGAATCCCATCTCCCGCTACGTTACCTTCACCGCTCGGCCACCGAACCTCCATCACCTTGGGCTGACACGTCGAGGACGCGCTCCACCTGGAATCCACAAGCAGTCAAGGACGGCGGTACCTTCACGGACTCGAGGACGCATGAACAACAACTGCTGCTTCACGCAACTCACCGTTGCTCTCTTCACCCAAGCCAGCTCCTCTGCCACTCTACTGCTTTGCCCACGGCCCCGTACCTTCAAAGCAAAACCAAAACCCATTATCTAGTCGCACAGCCCCCGGCCACATCTTCCCACCGACACCGCAGCAGACCCACCTCGCTACGGCACTCGACCCGCACGCATCTCCGTCCGTGCCTCTCGGCGCACAGGTCCGGCCTCTACCTCTGAAAAACACAACAGCAAAGACATCACCCTGACGCTCAGCAACGCCCTAAGAAATCCAAGCCTCTCGCTTGCTTTTACTGAGGCCGCCTCTACTGGGCCTCACAGCCAAGTACAGCTAGTCCACAACCAAACCCAAACATGAATTGCCGCTCCCTTCACGTACAATCCCCTTCGCCACCGCTCCCACTGCCTTCTCCCACGCAGTTTTGGTCGTCCCCTCCGTGGCTCCAGAGAGTAGCAGAAACTACCCTCCTCACCCGCCACACCAAGGGCTGCTACTTCTGCAAAGTAATGGACGCCCCAAGACTGCAAAGAAATGGACGCCCCTAGACTGCAAAGTAATGGACGCCCCTAGACTGCAACGTCTAGTCTCGTCAAAACCTTAAGCCCGCAATCAGGCCACTCTACCTCGGCTGACTCTTAGCAATTCCTCTACGCACCAGGCAGAGCAGCTCCAACCAGACACAAATACACACAGAACACCAGCACACAAGACCAACGTCGGGAACCGGGACAAAAGAAGACTCACAGCGACAAAGAGGACTCCGGGACCACCCCTGCCAATGGGCAAGGCAATGGACAGGGCTCCGAGGGAGAACCTACGGCAGCCCTGGAAAAGCCATGAACCGTGCAGGGTTCCAAAGAGATGTGGCCGCCACTGGCTAGATGGACGGGCAAGAAGCCCCTTTTAAAGGCCTAAAGATGCAGAGGATGCAGAGAACGAGTCCCACAACAGGGATCCAAGAAAACGGAAGAGTACCTCTTCCGGATGGCGAGGCGGGCTGCAAGGCCGCAGCAAAAGCCCGGCGTGCCTTGACCACAAAAGAGGACATCAAGACCTGCAGAAAATTTCAGACGCGGCACGGTGACTAGACAGACTAGACCCCAACAGATACAGGCTGGAACTGCCCTGCCCGTGCAGGGTTTGGGCTCAGAAGTACGCCCCTCTGCCTTCACCGGCCCAAAGACGACTCTCCCTGCACAGCCTAGGCTACCTTCAAAACCCCTCCCTGCTAGCCCCAACCCGCCTCCCGCTTCCCACCTCTGCTCCCTCAACTTAGCTTTCAGAGGGCCACGACTCAAGCTGTCCTGGGCCAAAGCAGCTCAAATCACAGCGGCTAATGGAAATAATCCTGCAGTCACGGGGTTCCTCTTCAGCATCTGCAAGAAAAAAACAAAGAGGAAAACACAGTGCCAGCCGTCGGCACCACACCGCCAACATCTTGTACTACGCCCCGTCGCCCATCGCAAAACCACACGGGCATTCTGCTCACCTGCCCCTTGCTCGCTCAAACGTCAGAAGCGGCAGCTGACAAGGCCTGGGGCACCTGCAGTTCCAAGACCAAAAACTCCTTTTGTGACCATGAGAAATCTACACTCCCACGCTCCTCCTCACGACGACCCGGTCTCCCCTCAGGCGCTCACCCTCTTCCAGACGCTCCCCGAACAGCACCTGCCAAAACCAAAAACGCTCAGCTGAGTTGCTACATAGCACTTGGCTCTTAGACACCACCTCGGACAACCACCTCACCTTCTCACGCCGTTTGCTGACACCAAGCTGGGCCCCTCTGACGCCGCAGGCTGAACCTGCAAGAAGAGACCTGCTTAGACACAACCCAAATAGACAGGCAGCTCCCAGCGAATCCCATCTCCCGCTACGTTACCTTCACCGCTCGGCCACCGAACCTCCATCACCTTGGGCTGACACGTCGAGGACGCGCTCCACCTGGAATCCACAAGCAGTCAAGGACGGCGGTACCTTCACGGACTCGAGGACGCATGAACAACAACTGCTGCTTCACGCAACTCACCGTTGCTCTCTTCACCCAAGCCAGCTCCTCTGCCACTCTACTGCTTTGCCCACGGCCCCGTACCTTCAAAGCAAAACCAAAACCCATTATCTAGTCGCACAGCCCCCGGCCACATCTTCCCACCGACACCGCAGCAGACCCACCTCGCTACGGCACTCGACCCGCACGCATCTCCGTCCGTGCCTCTCGGCGCACAGGTCCGGCCTCTACCTCTGAAAAACACAACAGCAAAGTCATCACCCTGACGCTCAGCAACGCCCTAAGAAATCCAAGCCTCTCGCTTGCTTTTACTGAGGCCGCCTCTACTGGGCCTCACAGCCAAGCCAAGCTAGTCCACAACCAAAGTCAAACATGAATTGCCGCTCCCTTCACGTACAAACCCCTTTGCCACCGCTCCCACTGCCTTCTCCCACGCAGTTTTGGTCGTCCCCTCCGTGGCTCCAGAGAGTAGCAGAAACTACCCTCCTCACCCGCCACACCAAGGGCTGCTACTTCTGCAAAGTAATGGACGCCCCAAGACTGCAAAGAAATGGACGCCCCTAGACTGCAAAGTAATGGACGCCCCTAGACTGCAACGTCTAGTCTCGTCAAAACCTTAAGCCCGCAATCAGGCCACTCTACCTCGGCTGACTCTTAGCAATTCCTCTACGCACCAGGCAGAGCAGCTCCAACCAGACACAAATACACACAGAACACCAGCACACAAGACCAACGTCGGGAACCGGGACAAAAGAAGACTCACAGCGACAAAGAGGACTCCGGGACCACCCCTGCCAATGGGCAAGGCAATGGACAGGGCTCCGAGGGAGAACCTACGGCAGCCCTGGAAAAGCCATGAACCGTGCAGGGTTCCAAAGAGATGTGGCCGCCACTGGCTAGATGGACGGGCAAGAAGCCCCTTTTAAAGGCCTAAAGATGCAGAGGATGCAGAGAACGAGTCCCACAACAGGGATCCAAGAAAACGGAAGAGTACCTCTTCCGGATGGCGAGGCGGGCTGCAAGGCCGCAGCAAAAGCCCGGCGTGCCTTGACCACAAAAGAGGACATCAAGACCTGCAGAAAATTTCAGACGCGGCACGGTGACTAGACAGACTAGACCCCAACAGATACAGGCTGGAACTGCCCTGCCCGTGCAGGGTTTGGGCTCAGAAGTACGCCCCTCTGCCTTCACCGGCCCAAAGACGACTCTCCCTGCACAGCCTAGGCTACCTTCAAAACCCCTCCCTGCTAGCCCCAACCCGCCTCCCGCTTCCCACCTCTGCTCCCTCAACTTAGCTTTCAGAGGGCCACGACTCAAGCTGTCCTGGGCCAAAGCAGCTCAAATCACAGCGGCTAACGGAAATAATCCTGCAGTCACGGGGTTCCTCTTCAGCATCTGCAAGAAAGAAACAAAGAGGAAAACACAGTGCCAGCTGTCGGCACCACACCGCCAACATCTTCTACCACGCCCCGTCACCCATCGCAAAACCACACGGGCATTCTGCTCACCTGCCCCTTGCTCGCTCAAACGTCAGAACCGGCAGCTGACACGGCCTGGGGCACCTGCAGTTCCAAGACCAAAATCTCCTTTTGTGACCATGAGAAATCTACACTCCCACGCTCCTCCTCACGACGACCCGGTCTCCCCTCAGGCGCTCACTCTCTTCCAGACGCTCCCCGAACAGCACCTGCCAAAACCAAAAACGCTCAGCTGAGTTGCTACATAGCACTTGGCTCTTAGACACCACCTCGGACAACCACCTCACCTACTCTCGCCGTTTGCTGACACCAAGCTGGGCCCCTCTGACGCCGCAGGCTGAACCTGCAAGAAGAGACCTGCTTAGACACAACCCAAATAGACAGGCAGCTCCCAGCAAATCCCATCTCCCGCTACGTTACCTTCACCGCTCGGCCACCGAACCTCCATCACCTTGGGCTGACACGTCGAGGACGCGCTCCACCTGGAATCCACAAGCAGTCAAGGACGGCGGTACCTTCACGGACTCGAGGACGCATGAACAACAACTGCTGCTTCACGCAACTCACCGTTGCTCTCTTCACCCAAGCCAGCTCCTCTGCCACTCTACTGCTTTGCCCACGGCCCCGTACCTTCAAAGCAAAACCAAAACCCATTATCTAGTCGCACAGCCCCCGGCCACATCTTCCCACCGACACCGCAGCAGACCCACCTCGCTACGGCACTCGACCCGCACGCATCTCCGTCCGTGCCTCTCGGCGCACAGGTCCGGCCTCTACCTCTGAAAAACACAACAGCAAAGACATCACCCTGACGCTCAGCAACGCCCTAAGAAATCCAAGCCTCTCGCTTGCTTTTACTGAGGCCGCCTCTACTGGGCCTCACAGCCAAGACAAGCTAGTCCACAACCAAAGTCAAACATGAATTGCCGCTCCCTTCACGTACAAACCCCTTTGCCACCGCTCCCACTGCCTTCTCCCACGCAGTTTTGGTCGTCCCCTCCGTGGCTCCAGAGAGTAGCAGAAACTACCCTCCTCACCCGCCACACCAAGGGCTGCTACTTCTGCAAAGAAATGGACGCCCCAAGACTGCAACGTCTAGTCTCGTCAAAACCTTAAGCCCGCAATCAGGCCACTCTACCTCGGCTGACTCTTAGCAATTCCTCTACGCACCAGGCAGAGCAGCTCCAACCAGACACAAATACACACAGAACACCAGCACACAAGACCAGCGTCGGGAACCGGGACAAAAGAAGACTCACAGCGACAAAGAGGACTCCGGGACCACCCCTGCCAATGGGCAAGGCAATGGACAGGGCTCCGAGGGAGAACCTACGGCAGCCCTGGAAAAGCCATGAACCGTGCAGGGTTCCAAAGAGATGTGGCCGCCACTGGCTAGATGGACGGGCAAGAAGCCCCTTTTAAAGGCCTAAAGATGCAGAGGATGCGCGGAACGAGTCCCACAACAGGGATCCAAGAAAACGGAAGAGTACCTCTTCCGGATGGCGAGGCGGGCTGCAAGGCCGCAGCAAAAGCCCGGCGTGCCTTGACCACAAAAGAGGACATCAAGACCTGCAGAAAATTTCAGACGCGGCACGGTGACTAGACAGACTAGACCCCAACAGATACAGGCTGGAACTGCCCTGCCCGTGCAGGGTTTGGGCTCAGAAGTACGCCCCTCTGCCTTCACCGGCCCAAAGACGACTCTCCCTGCACAGCCTAGGCTACCTTCAAAACCCCTCCCTGCTAGCCCCAACCCGCCTCCCGCTTCCCAGCTCTGCTCCCTCAACTTAGCTTTCAGAGGGCCACGACTCAAGCTGTCCTGGGCCAAAGCAGCTCAAATCACAGCGGCTAACGGTAATAATCCTGCAGTCACGGGGTTCCTCTTCAGCATCTGCAAGAAAAAACAAAGAGGAAAACACAGTGCCAGCCGTCGGCACCACACCGCCAACATCTTGTACTACGCCCCGTCGCCCATCGCAAAACCACACGGGCATTCTGCTCACCTGCCCCTTGCTCGCTCAAACGTCAGAACCGGCAGCTGACACGGCCTGGGGCACCTGCAGTTCCAAGACCAAAATCTCCTTTTGTGACCATGAGAAATCTACACTCCCACGCTCCTCCTCACGACGACCCGGTCTCCCCTCAGGCGCTCACTCTCTTCCAGACGCTCCCCGAACAGCACCTGCCAAAACCAAAAACGCTCAGCTGAGTTGCTACATAGCACTTGGCTCTTAGACACCACCTCGGACAACCACCTCACCTACTCTCGCCGTTTGCTGACACCAAGCTGGGCCCCTCTGACGCCGCAGGCTGAACCTGCAAGAAGAGACCTGCTTAGACACAACCCAAATAGACAGGCAGCTCCCAGCAAATCCCATCTCCCGCTACGTTACCTTCACCGCTCGGCCACCGAACCTCCATCACCTTGGGCTGACACGTCGAGGACGCGCTCCACCTGGAATCCACAAGCAGTCAAGGACGGCGGTACCTTCACGGACTCGAGGACGCATGAACAACAACTGCTGCTTCACGCAACTCACCGTTGCTCTCTTCACCCAAGCCAGCTCCTCTGCCACTCTACTGCTTTGCCCACGGCCCCGTACCTTCAAAGCAAAACCAAAACCCATTATCTAGTCGCACAGCCCCCGGCCACATCTTCCCACCGACACCGCAGCAGACCCACCTCGCTACGGCACTCGACCCGCACGCATCTCCGTCCGTGCCTCTCGGCGCACAGGTCCGGCCTCTACCTCTGAAAAACACAACAGCAAAGACATCACCCTGACGCTCAGCAACGCCCTAAGAAATCCAAGCCTCTCGCTTGCTTTTACTGAGGCCGCCTCTACTGGGCCTCACAGCCAAGACAAGCTAGTCCACAACCAAAGTCAAACATGAATTGCCGCTCCCTTCACGTACAAACCCCTTTGCCACCGCTCCCACTGCCTTCTCCCACGCAGTTTTGGTCGTCCCCTCCGTGGCTCCAGAGAGTAGCAGAAACTACCCTCCTCACCCGCCACACCAAGGGCTGCTACTTCTGCAAAGTAATGGACGCCCCAAGACTGCAAAGAAATGGACGCCCCTAGACTGCAAAGTAATGGACGCCCCTAGACTGCAAAGTAATGGACGCCCCTAGACTGCAAAGTAATGGACGCCCCTAGACTGCAACGTCTGGTCTCGTCAAAACCTTAAGCCCGCAATCAGGCCACTCTACCTCGGCTGACTCTTAGCAATTCCTCTACGCACCAGGCAGAGCAGCTCCAACCAGACACAAATACACACAGAACACCAGCACACAAGACCAACGTCGGGAACCGGGACAAAAGAAGACTCACAGCGACAAAGAGGACTCCGGGACCACCCCTGCCAATGGGCAAGGCAATGGACAGGGCTCCGAGGGAGAACCTACGGCAGCCCTGGAAAAGCCATGAACCGTGCAGGGTTCCAAAGAGATGTGGCCGCCACTGGCTAGATGGACGGGCAAGAAGCCCCTTTTAAAGGCCTAAAGATGCAGAGGATGCAGAGAACGAGTCCCACAACAGGGATCCAAGAAAACGGAAGAGTACCTCTTCCGGATGGCGAGGCGGGCTGCAAGGCCGCAGCAAAAGCCCGGCGTGCCTTGACCACAAAAGAGGACATCAAGACCTGCAGAAAATTTCAGACGCGGCACGGTGACTAGACAGACTAGACCCCAACAGATACAGGCTGGAACTGCCCTGCCTGTGCAGGGTTTGGGCTCAGAAGTACGCCCCTCTGCCTTCACCGGCCCAAAGACGACTCTCCCTGCACAGCCTAGGCTACCTTCAAAACCCCTCCCTGCTAGCCCCAACCCGCCTCCCGCTTCCCACCTCTGCTCCCTCAACTTAGCTTTCAGAGGGCCACGACTCAAGCTGTCCTGGGCCAAAGCAGCTCAAATCACAGCGGCTAACGGAAATAATCCTGCAGTCACGGGGTTCCTCTTCAGCATCTGCAAGAAAGAAACAAAGAGGAAAACACAGTGCCAGCTGTCGGCACCACACCGCCAACATCTTCTACCACGCCCCGTCACCCATCGCAAAACCACACGGGCATTCTGCTCACCTGCCCCTTGCTCGCTCAAACGTCAGAACCGGCAGCTGACACGGCCTGGGGCACCTGCAGTTCCAAGACCAAAATCTCCTTTTGTGACCATGAGAAATCTACACTCCCACGCTCCTCCTCACGACGACCCGGTCTCCCCTCAGGCGCTCACTCTCTTCCAGACGCTCCCCGAACAGCACCTGCCAAAACCAAAAACGCTCAGCTGAGTTGCTACATAGCACTTGGCTCTTAGACACCACCTCGGACAACCACCTCACCTACTCTCGCCGTTTGCTGACACCAAGCTGGGCCCCTCTGACGCCGCAGGCTGAACCTGCAAGAAGAGACCTGCTTAGACACAACCCAAATAGACAGGCAGCTCCCAGCAAATCCCATCTCCCGCTACGTTACCTTCACCGCTCGGCCACCGAACCTCCATCACCTTGGGCTGACACGTCGAGGACGCGCTCCACCTGGAATCCACAAGCAGTCAAGGACGGCGGTACCTTCACGGACTCGAGGACGCATGAACAACAACTGCTGCTTCACGCAACTCACCGTTGCTCTCTTCACCCAAGCCAGCTCCTCTGCCACTCTACTGCTTTGCCCACGGCCCCGTACCTTCAAAGCAAAACCAAAACCCATTATCTAGTCGCACAGCCCCCGGCCACATCTTCCCACCGACACCGCAGCAGACCCACCTCGCTACGGCACTCGACCCGCACGCATCTCCGTCCGTGCCTCTCGGCGCACAGGTCCGGCCTCTACCTCTGAAAAACACAACAGCAAAGACATCACCCTGACGCTCAGCAACGCCCTAAGAAATCCAAGCCTCTCGCTTGCTTTTACTGAGGCCGCCTCTACTGGGCCTCACAGCCAAGCCAAGCTAGTCCACAACCAAAGTCAAACATGAATTGCCGCTCCCTTCACGTACAAACCCCTTTGCCACCGCTCCCACTGCCTTCTCCCACGCAGTTTTGGTCGTCCCCTCCGTGGCTCCAGAGAGTAGCAGAAACTACCCTCCTCACCCGCCACACCAAGGGCTGCTACTTCTGCAAAGTAATGGACGCCCCAAGACTGCAAAGAAATGGACGCCCCTAGACTGCAAAGTAATGGACGCCCCTAGACTGCAAAGTAATGGACGCCCCTAGACTGCAAAGTAATGGACGCCCCTAGACTGCAACGTCTAGTCTCGTCAAAACCTTAAGCCCGCAATCAGGCCACTCTACCTCGGCTGACTCTTAGCAATTCCTCTACGCACCAGGCAGAGCAGCTCCAACCAGACACAAATACACACAGAACACCAGCACACAAGACCAACGTCGGGAACCGGGACAAAAGAAGACTCACAGCGACAAAGAGGACTCCGGGACCACCCCTGCCAATGGGCAAGGCAATGGACAGGGCTCCGAGGGAGAACCTACGGCAGCCCTGGAAAAGCCATGAACCGTGCAGGGTTCCAAAGAGATGTGGCCGCCACTGGCTAGATGGACGGGCAAGAAGCCCCTTTTAAAGGCCTAAAGATGCAGAGGATGCAGAGAACGAGTCCCACAACAGGGATCCAAGAAAACGGAAGAGTACCTCTTCCGGATGGCGAGGCGGGCTGCAAGGCCGCAGCAAAAGCCCGGCGTGCCTTGACCACAAAAGAGGACATCAAGACCTGCAGAAAATTTCAGACGCGGCACGGTGACTAGACAGACTAGACCCCAACAGATACAGGCTGGAACTGCCCTGCCCGTGCAGGGTTTGGGCTCAGAAGTACGCCCCTCTGCCTTCACCGGCCCAAAGACGACTCTCCCTGCACAGCCTAGGCTACCTTCAAAACCCCTCCCTGCTAGCCCCAACCCGCCTCCCGCTTCCCACCTCTGCTCCCTCAACTTAGCTTTCAGAGGGCCACGACTCAAGCTGTCCTGGGCCAAAGCAGCTCAAATCACAGCGGCTAACGGAAATAATCCTGCAGTCACGGGGTTCCTCTTCAGCATCTGCAAGAAAGAAACAAAGAGGAAAACACAGTGCCAGCTGTCGGCACCACACCGCCAACATCTTCTACCACGCCCCGTCACCCATCGCAAAACCACACGGGCATTCTGCTCACCTGCCCCTTGCTCGCTCAAACGTCAGAACCGGCAGCTGACACGGCCTGGGGCACCTGCAGTTCCAAGACCAAAATCTCCTTTTGTGACCATGAGAAATCTACACTCCCACGCTCCTCCTCACGACGACCCGGTCTCCCCTCAGGCGCTCACTCTCTTCCAGACGCTCCCCGAACAGCACCTGCCAAAACCAAAAACGCTCAGCTGAGTTGCTACATAGCACTTGGCTCTTAGACACCACCTCGGACAACCACCTCACCTACTCACGCCGTTTGCTGACACCAAGCTGGGCCCCTCTGACGCCGCAGGCTGAACCTGCAAGAAGAGACCTGCTTAGACACAACCCAAATAGACAGGCAGCTCCCAGCGAATCCCATCTCCCGCTACGTTACCTTCACCGCTCGGCCACCGAACCTCCATCACCTTGGGCTGACACGTCGAGGACGCGCTCCACCTGGAATCCACAAGCAGTCAAGGACGGCTGTACCTTCACGGACTCGAGGACGCATGAACAACAACTGCTGCTTCACGCAACTCACCGTTGCTCTCTTCACCCAAGCCAGCTCCTCTGCCACTCTACTGCTCTGCCCACGGCCCCGTACCTTCAAAGCAAAACCAAAACCCATTATCTAGTCGCACAGCCCCCGGCCACATCTTCCCACCGACACCGCAGCAGACCCACCTCGCTACGGCACTCGACCCGCACGCATCTCCGTCCGTGCCTCTCGGCGCACAGGTCCGGCCTCTACCTCTGAAAAACACAACAGCAAAGACATCACCCTGACGCTCAGCAACGCCCTAAGAAATCCAAGCCTCTCGCTTGCTTTTACTGAGGCCGCCTCTACTGGGCCTCACAGCCAAGCCAAGCTAGTCCACAACCAAACCCAAACATGAATTGCCGCTCCCTTCACGTACAAACCCCTTCGCCACCGCTCCCACTGCCTTCTCCCACGCAGTTTTGGTCGTCCCCTCCGTGGCTCCAGAGAGTAGCAGAAACTACCCTCCTCACCCGCCACACCAAGGGCTGCTACTTCTGCAAAGTAATGGACGCCCCAAGACTGCAAAGAAATGGACGCCCCTAGACTGCAAAGTAATGGACGCCCCTAGACTGCAAAGTAATGGACGCCCCTAGACTGCAAAGTAATGGACGCCCCTAGACTGCAACGTCTGGTCTCGTCAAAACCTTAAGCCCGCAATCAGGCCACTCTACCTCGGCTGACTCTTAGCAATTCCTCTACGCACCAGGCAGAGCAGCTCCAACCAGACACAAATACACACAGAACACCAGCACACAAGACCAACGTCGGGAACCGGGACAAAAGAAGACTCACAGCGACAAAGAGGACTCCGGGACCACCCCTGCCAATGGGCAAGGCAATGGACAGGGCTCCGAGGGAGAACCTACGGCAGCCCTGGAAAAGCCATGAACCGTGCAGGGTTCCAAAGAGATGTGGCCGCCACTGGCTAGATGGACGGGCAAGAAGCCCCTTTTAAAGGCCTAAAGATGCAGAGGATGCGCGGAACGAGTCCCACAACAGGGATCCAAGAAAACGGAAGAGTACCTCTTCCGGATGGCGAGGCGGGCTGCAAGGCCGCAGCAAAAGCCCGGCGTGCCTTGACCACAAAAGAGGACATCAAGACCTGCAGAAAATTTCAGACGCGGCACGGTGACTAGACAGACTAGACCCCAACAGATACAGGCTGGAACTGCCCTGCCCGTGCAGGGTTTGGGCTCAGAAGTACGCCCCTCTGCCTTCACCGGCCCAAAGACGACTCTCCCTGCACAGCCTAGGCTACCTTCAAAACCCCTCCCTGCTAGCCCCAACCCGCCTCCCGCTTCCCACCTCTGCTCCCTCAACTTAGCTTTCAGAGGGCCACGACTCAAGCTGTCCTGGGCCAAAGCAGCTCAAATCACAGCGGCTAACGGAAATAATCCTGCAGTCACGGGGTTCCTCTTCAGCATCTGCAAGAAAGAAACAAAGAGGAAAACACAGTGCCAGCTGTCGGCACCACACCGCCAACATCTTCTACCACGCCCCGTCACCCATCGCAAAACCACACGGGCATTCTGCTCACCTGCCCCTTGCTCGCTCAAACGTCAGAACCGGCAGCTGACACGGCCTGGGGCACCTGCAGTTCCAAGACCAAAATCTCCTTTTGTGACCATGAGAAATCTACACTCCCACGCTCCTCCTCACGACGACCCGGTCTCCCCTCAGGCGCTCACTCTCTTCCAGACGCTCCCCGAACAGCACCTGCCAAAACCAAAAACGCTCAGCTGAGTTGCTACATAGCACTTGGCTCTTAGACACCACCTCGGACAACCACCTCACCTACTCTCGCCGTTTGCTGACACCAAGCTGGGCCCCTCTGACGCCGCAGGCTGAACCTGCAAGAAGAGACCTGCTTAGACACAACCCAAATAGACAGGCAGCTCCCAGCAAATCCCATCTCCCGCTACGTTACCTTCACCGCTCGGCCACCGAACCTCCATCACCTTGGGCTGACACGTCGAGGACGCGCTCCACCTGGAATCCACAAGCAGTCAAGGACGGCGGTACCTTCACGGACTCGAGGACGCATGAACAACAACTGCTGCTTCACGCAACTCACCGTTGCTCTCTTCACCCAAGCCAGCTCCTCTGCCACTCTACTGCTTTGCCCACGGCCCCGTACCTTCAAAGCAAAACCAAAACCCATTATCTAGTCGCACAGCCCCCGGCCACATCTTCCCACCGACACCGCAGCAGACCCACCTCGCTACGGCACTCGACCCGCACGCATCTCCGTCCGTGCCTCTCGGCGCACAGGTCCGGCCTCTACCTCTGAAAAACACAACAGCAAAGACATCACCCTGACGCTCAGCAACGCCCTAAGAAATCCAAGCCTCTCGCTTGCTTTTACTGAGGCCGCCTCTACTGGGCCTCACAGCCAAGCCAAGCTAGTCCACAACCAAAGTCAAACATGAATTGCCGCTCCCTTCACGTACAAACCCCTTTGCCACCGCTCCCACTGCCTTCTCCCACGCAGTTTTGGTCGTCCCCTCCGTGGCTCCAGAGAGTAGCAGAAACTACCCTCCTCACCCGCCACACCAAGGGCTGCTACTTCTGCAAAGTAATGGACGCCCCAAGACTGCAAAGAAATGGACGCCCCTAGACTGCAAAGTAATGGACGCCCCTAGACTGCAAAGTAATGGACGCCCCTAGACTGCAAAGTAATGGACGCCCCTAGACTGCAACGTCTAGTCTCGTCAAAACCTTAAGCCCGCAATCAGGCCACTCTACCTCGGCTGACTCTTAGCAATTCCTCTACGCACCAGGCAGAGCAGCTCCAACCAGACACAAATACACACAGAACACCAGCACACAAGACCAACGTCGGGAACCGGGACAAAAGAAGACTCACAGCGACAAAGAGGACTCCGGGACCACCCCTGCCAATGGGCAAGGCAATGGACAGGGCTCCGAGGGAGAACCTACGGCAGCCCTGGAAAAGCCATGAACCGTGCAGGGTTCCAAAGAGATGTGGCCGCCACTGGCTAGATGGACGGGCAAGAAGCCCCTTTTAAAGGCCTAAAGATGCAGAGGATGCAGAGAACGAGTCCCACAACAGGGATCCAAGAAAACGGAAGAGTACCTCTTCCGGATGGCGAGGCGGGCTGCAAGGCCGCAGCAAAAGCCCGGCGTGCCTTGACCACAAAAGAGGACATCAAGACCTGCAGAAAATTTCAGACGCGGCACGGTGACTAGACAGACTAGACCCCAACAGATACAGGCTGGAACTGCCCTGCCCGTGCAGGGTTTGGGCTCAGAAGTACGCCCCTCTGCCTTCACCGGCCCAAAGACGACTCTCCCTGCACAGCCTAGGCTACCTTCAAAACCCCTCCCTGCTAGCCCCAACCCGCCTCCCGCTTCCCACCTCTGCTCCCTCAACTTAGCTTTCAGAGGGCCACGACTCAAGCTGTCCTGGGCCAAAGCAGCTCAAATCACAGCGGCTAACGGAAATAATCCTGCAGTCACGGGGTTCCTCTTCAGCATCTGCAAGAAAGAAACAAAGAGGAAAACACAGTGCCAGCTGTCGGCACCACACCGCCAACATCTTCTACCACGCCCCGTCACCCATCGCAAAACCACACGGGCATTCTGCTCACCTGCCCCTTGCTCGCTCAAACGTCAGAACCGGCAGCTGACACGGCCTGGGGCACCTGCAGTTCCAAGACCAAAATCTCCTTTTGTGACCATGAGAAATCTACACTCCCACGCTCCTCCTCACGACGACCCGGTCTCCCCTCAGGCGCTCACTCTCTTCCAGACGCTCCCCGAACAGCACCTGCCAAAACCAAAAACGCTCAGCTGAGTTGCTACATAGCACTTGGCTCTTAGACACCACCTCGGACAACCACCTCACCTACTCACGCCGTTTGCTGACACCAAGCTGGGCCCCTCTGACGCCGCAGGCTGAACCTGCAAGAAGAGACCTGCTTAGACACAACCCAAATAGACAGGCAGCTCCCAGCGAATCCCATCTCCCGCTACGTTACCTTCACCGCTCGGCCACCGAACCTCCATCACCTTGGGCTGACACGTCGAGGACGCGCTCCACCTGGAATCCACAAGCAGTCAAGGACGGCTGTACCTTCACGGACTCGAGGACGCATGAACAACAACTGCTGCTTCACGCAACTCACCGTTGCTCTCTTCACCCAAGCCAGCTCCTCTGCCACTCTACTGCTCTGCCCACGGCCCCGTACCTTCAAAGCAAAACCAAAACCCATTATCTAGTCGCACAGCCCCCGGCCACATCTTCCCACCGACACCGCAGCAGACCCACCTCGCTACGGCACTCGACCCGCACGCATCTCCGTCCGTGCCTCTCGGCGCACAGGTCCGGCCTCTACCTCTGAAAAACACAACAGCAAAGACATCACCCTGACGCTCAGCAACGCCCTAAGAAATCCAAGCCTCTCGCTTGCTTTTACTGAGGCCGCCTCTACTGGGCCTCACAGCCAAGCCAAGCTAGTCCACAACCAAACCCAAACATGAATTGCCGCTCCCTTCACGTACAAACCCCTTTGCCACCGCTCCCACTGCCTTCTCCCACGCAGTTTTGGTCGTCCCCTCCGTGGCTCCAGAGAGTAGCAGAAACTACCCTCCTCACCCGCCACACCAAGGGCTGCTACTTCTGCAAAGAAATGGACGCCCCTAGACTGCAAAGTAATGGACGCCCCTAGACTGCAAAGTAATGGACGCCCCTAGACTGCAACGTCTAGTCTCGTCAAAACCTTAAGCCCGCAATCAGGCCACTCTACCTCGGCTGACTCTTAGCAATTCCTCTACGCACCAGGCAGAGCAGCTCCAACCAGACACAAATACACACAGAACACCAGCACACAAGACCAACGTCGGGAACCGGGACAAAAGAAGACTCACAGCGACAAAGAGGACTCCGGGACCACCCCTGCCAATGGGCAAGGCAATGGACAGGGCTCCGAGGGAGAACCTACGGCAGCCCTGGAAAAGCCATGAACCGTGCAGGGTTCCAAAGAGATGTGGCCGCCACTGGCTAGATGGACGGGCAAGAAGCCCCTTTTAAAGGCCTAAAGATGCAGAGGATGCAGAGAACGAGTCCCACAACAGGGATCCAAGAAAACGGAAGAGTACCTCTTCCGGATGGCGAGGCGGGCTGCAAGGCCGCAGCAAAAGCCCGGCGTGCCTTGACCACAAAAGAGGACATCAAGACCTGCAGAAAATTTCAGACGCGGCACGGTGACTAGACAGACTAGACCCCAACAGATACAGGCTGGAACTGCCCTGCCCGTGCAGGGTTTGGGCTCAGAAGTACGCCCCTCTGCCTTCACCGGCCCAAAGACGACTCTCCCTGCACAGCCTAGGCTACCTTCAAAACCCCTCCCTGCTAGCCCCAACCCGCCTCCCGCTTCCCAGCTCTGCTCCCTCAACTTAGCTTTCAGAGGGCCACGACTCAAGCTGTCCTGGGCCAAAGCAGCTCAAATCACAGCGGCTAACGGAAATAATCCTGCAGTCACGGGGTTCCTCTTCAGCATCTGCAAGAAAGAACAAAGAGGAAAACACAGTGCCAGCCGTCGGCACCACACCGCCAACATCTTGTACTACGCCCCGTCGCCCATCGCAAAACCACACGGGCATTCTGCTCACCTGCCCCTTGCTCGCTCAAACGTCAGAACCGGCAGCTGACACGGCCTGGGGCACCTGCAGTTCCAAGACCAAAATCTCCTTTTGTGACCATGAGAAATCTACACTCCCACGCTCCTCCTCACGACGACCCGGTCTCCCCTCAGGCGCTCACCCTCTTCCAGACGCTCCCCGAACAGCACCTGCCAAAACCAAAAACGCTCAGCTGAGTTGCTACATAACACTTGGCTCTTAGACACCACCTCGGACAACCACCTCACCTTCTCACGCCGTTTGCTGACACCAAGCTGGGCCCCTCTGACGCCGCAGGCTGAACCTGCAAGAAGAGACCTGCTTAGACACAACCCAAATAGACAGGCAGCTCCCAGCGAATCCCATCTCCCGCTACGTTACCTTCACCGCTCGGCCACCGAACCTCCATCACCTTGGGCTGACACGTCGAGGACGCGCTCCACCTGGAATCCACAAGCAGTCAAGGACGGCGGTACCTTCACGGACTCGAGGACGCATGAACAACAACTGCTGCTTCACGCAACTCACCGTTGCTCTCTTCACCCAAGCCAGCTCCTCTGCCACTCTACTGCTTTGCCCACGGCCCCGTACCTTCAAAGCAAAACCAAAACCCATTATCTAGTCGCACAGCCCCCGGCCACATCTTCCCACCGACACCGCAGCAGACCCACCTCGCTATGGCACTCGACCCGCACGCATCTCCGTCCGTGCCTCTCGGCGCACAGGTCCGGCCTCTACCTCTGAAAAACACAACAGCAAAGACATCACCCTGACGCTCAGCAACGCCCTAAGAAATCCAAGCCTCTCGCTTGCTTTTACTGAGGCCGCCTCTACTGGGCCTCACAGCCAAGCCAAGCTAGTCCACAACCAAAGTCAAACATGAATTGCCGCTCCCTTCACGTACAAACCCCTTCGCCACCGCTCCCACTGCCTTCTCCCACGCAGTTTTGGTCGTCCCCTCCGTGGCTCCAGAGAGTAGCAGAAACTACCCTCCTCACCCGCCACACCAAGGGCTGCTACTTCTGCAAAGTAATGGACGCCCCTAGACTGCAAAGTAATGGACGCCCCTAGACTGCAAAGTAATGGACGCCCCTAGACTGCAACGTCTAGTCTCGTCAAAACCTTAAGCCCGCAATCAGGCCACTCTACCTCGGCTGACTCTTAGCAATTCCTCTACGCACCAGGCAGAGCAGCTCCAACCAGACACAAATACACACAGAACACCAGCACACAAGACCAACGTCGGGAACCGGGACAAAAGAAGACTCACAGCGACAAAGAGGACTCCGGGACCACCCCTGCCAATGGGCAAGGCAATGGACAGGGCTCCGAGGGAGAACCTACGGCAGCCCTGGAAAAGCCATGAACCGTGCAGGGTTCCAAAGAGATGTGGCCGCCACTGGCTAGATGGACGGGCAAGAAGCCCCTTTTAAAGGCCTAAAGATGCAGAGGATGCGCGGAACGAGTCCCACAACAGGGATCCAAGAAAACGGAAGAGTACCTCTTCCGGATGGCGAGGCGGGCTGCAAGGCCGCAGCAAAAGCCCGGCGTGCCTTGACCACAAAAGAGGACATCAAGACCTGCAGAAAATTTCAGACGCGGCACGGTGACTAGACAGACTAGACCCCAACAGATACAGGCTGGAACTGCCCTGCCCGTGCAGGGTTTGGGCTCAGAAGTACGCCCCTCTGCCTTCACCGGCCCAAAGACGGCTCTCCCTGCACAGCCTAGGCTACCTTCAAAACCCCTCCCTGCTAGCCCCAACCCGCCTCCCGCTTCCCACCTCTGCTCCCTCAACTTAGCTTTCAGAGGGCCACGACTCAAGCTGTCCTGGGCCAAAGCAGCTCAAATCACAGCGGCTAACGGTAATAATCCTGCAGTCACGGGGTTCCTCTTCAGCATCTGCAAGAAAGAAACAAAGAGGAAAACACAGTGCCAGCTGTCAGCACCACACCGCCAACATCTTCTACCACGCCCCGTCACCCATCGCAAAACCACACGGGCATTCTGCTCACCTGCCCCTTGCTCGCTCAAACGTCAGAACCGGCAGCTGACACGGCCTGGGGCACCTGCAGTTCCAAGACCAAAATCTCCTTTTGTGACCATGAGAAATCTACACTCCCACGCTCCTCCTCACGACGACCTGGTCTCCCCTCAGGCGCTCACCCTCTTCCAGACGCTCCCCGAACAGCACCTGCCAAAACCAAAAACGCTCAGCTGAGTTGCTACATAGCACTTGGCTCTTAGACACCACCTCGGACAACCACCTCACCTTCTCACGCCGTTTGCTGACACCAAGCTGGGCCCCTCTGACGCCGCAGGCTGAACCTGCAAGAAGAGACCTGCTTAGACACAACCCAAATAGACAGGCAGCTCCCAGCGAATCCCATCTCCCGCTACGTTACCTTCACCGCTCGGCCACCGAACCTCCATCACCTTGGGCTGACACGTCGAGGACGCGCTCCACCTGGAATCCACAAGCAGTCAAGGACGGCTGTACCTTCACGGACTCGAGGACACATGAACAACAACTGCTGCTTCACGCAACTCACCGTTGCTCTCTTCACCCAAGCCAGCTCCTCTGCCACTCTACTGCTTTGCCCACGGCCCCGTACCTTCAAAGCAAAACCAAAACCCATTATCTAGTCGCACAGCCCCCGGCCACATCTTCCCACCGACACCGCAGCAGACCCACCTCGCTACGGCACTCGACCCGCACGCATCTCCGTCCGTGCCTCTCGGCACACAGGTCCGGCCTCTACCTCTGAAAAACACAACAGCAAAGACATCACCCTGACGCTCAGCAACGCCCTAAGAAATCCAAGCCTCTCGCTTGCTTTTACTGAGGCCGCCTCTACTGGGCCTTACAGCCAAGCAAAGCTAGTCCACAACCAAAGTCAAACATGAATTGCCGCTCCCTTCACGTACAAACCCCTTTGCCACCGCTCCCACTGCCTTCTCCCACGCAGTTTTGGTCGTCCCTTCCGTGGCTCCAGAGAAGAGCAGAAACTACCCTCCTCACCCGCCACACCAAGGGCTGCTACTTCTGCAAAGTAATGGACGCCCCTAGACTGCAACATCTAGTCTCGTCAAAACCTTAAGCCCGCAATCAGGCCACTCTACCTCGGCTGACTCTTAGCAATTCCTCTACGCACCAGGCAGAGCAGCTCCAACCAGACACAAATACACACAGAACACCAGCACACAAGACCAACGTCGGGAACCGGGACAAAAGAAGACTCACAGCGACAAAGAGGACTCCGGGACCACCCCTGCCAATGGGCAAGGCAATGGACAGGGCTCCGAGGGAGAACCTACGGCAGCCCTGGAAAAGCCATGAACCGTGCAGGGTTCCAAAGAGATGTGGCCGCCACTAGCTAGATGGACGGGCAAGAAGCCCCTTTTAAAGGCCTAAAGATGCAGAGGATGCGGAGAACGAGTCCCACAACAGGGATCCAAGAAAACGGAAGAGTACCTCTTCCGGATGGCGAGGCGGGCTGCAAGGCCGCAGCAAAAGCCCGGCGTGCCTTGACCACAAAAGAGGACATCAAGACCTGCAGAAAATTTCAGACGCGACACGGTGACTAGACAGACTAGACCCCAACAGATACAGGCTGGAACTGCCCTGCCCGTGCAGGGTTTGGGCTCAGAAGTACGCCCCTCTGCCTTCACCGGCCCAAAGACGACTCTCCCTGCACAGCCTAGGCTACCTTCAAAACCCCTCCCTGCTAGCCCCAACCCGCCTCCCGCTTCCCAGCTCTGCTCCCTCAACTTAGCTTTCAGAGGGCCACGACTCAAGCTGTCCTGGGCCAAAGCAGCTCAAATCACAGCGGCTAACGGTAATAATCTTGCAGTCACGGGGTTCCCTCTTCAGCATCTGCAAGAAAAAACAAAGAGGAAAACACAGTGCCAGCCGTCGGCACCACACCGCCAACATCTTGTACTACGCCCCGTCGCCCATCGCAAAACCACACGGGCATTCTGCTCACCTGCCCCTTGCTCGCTCAAACGTCAGAACCGGCAGCTGACACGGCCTGGGGCACCTGCAGTTCCAAGACCAAAATCTCCTTTTGTGACCATGAGAAATCTACACTCCCACGCTCCTCCTCACGACGACCCGGTCTCCCCTCAGGCGCTCACCCTCTTCCAGACGCTCCC
Organism: Phaenicophaeus curvirostris; assembly: GCF_032191515.1. Classification (NCBI taxonomy): domain Eukaryota; kingdom Metazoa; phylum Chordata; class Aves; order Cuculiformes; family Cuculidae; genus Phaenicophaeus; species Phaenicophaeus curvirostris. Next base: position 75,358 of record NC_091407.1, read on the forward strand.
CGAACAGCACCTGCCAAAACCAAAAACGCTCAGCTGAGTTGCTACATAGCACTTGGCTCTTAGACACCACCTCGGACAACCACCTCACCTACTCACGCCGTTTGCTGACACCAAGCTGGGCCCCTCTGACGCCGCAGGCTGAACCTGCAAGAGACCTGCTTAGACACAACCCAAATAGACAGGCAGCTCCCAGCGAATCCCATCTCCCGCTACGTTACCTTCACCGCTCGGCCACCGAACCTCCATCACCTTGGGCTGACACGTCGAGGACGCGCTCCACCTGGAATCCACAAGCAGTCAAGGACGGCGGTACCTTCACGGACTCGAGGACGCATGAACAACAACTGCTGCTTCACGCAACTCACCGTTGCTCTCTTCACCCAAGCCAGCTCCTCTGCCACTCTACTGCTTTGCCCACGGCCCCGTACCTTCAAAGCAAAACCAAAACCCATTATCTAGTCGCACAGCCCCCGGCCACATCTTCCCACCGACACCGCAGCAGACCCACCTCGCTACGGCACTCGACCCGCACGCATCTCCGTCCGTGCCTCTCGGCGCACAGGTCCGGCCTCTACCTCTGAAAAACACAACAGCAAAGACATCACCCTGACGCTCAGCAACGCCCTAAGAAATCCAAGCCTCTCGCTTGCTTTTACTGAGGCCGCCTCTACTGGGCCTTACAGCCAAGCAAAGCTAGTCCACAACCAAAGTCAAACATGAATTGCCGCTCCCTTCACGTACAAACCCTTTTGCCACCGCTCCCACTGCCTTCTCCCACGCAGTTTTGGTCGTCCCTTCCGTGGCTCCAGAGAAGAGCAGAAACTACCCTCCTCACCCGCCACACCAAGGGCTGCTACTTCTGCAAAGTAATGGACGCCCCTAGACTGCAACATCTAGTCTCGTCAAAACCTTAAGCCCGCAATCAGGCCACTCTACCTCGGCTGACTCTTAGCAATTCCTCTACGCACCAGGCAGAGCAGCTCCAACCAGACACAAATACACACAGAACACCAGCACACAAGACCAACGTCGGGAACCGGGACAAAAGAAGACTCACAGCGACAAAGAGGACTCCGGGACCACCCCTGCCAATGGGCAAGGCAATGGACAGGGCTCCGAGGGAGAACCTACGGCAGCCCTGGAAAAGCCATGAACCGTGCAGGGTTCCAAAGAGATGTGGCCGCCACTGGCTAGATGGACGGGCAAGAAGCCCCTTTTAAAGGCCTAAAGATGCAGAGGATGCGCGGAACGAGTCCCACAACAGGGATCCAAGAAAACGGAAGAGTACCTCTTCCGGATGGCGAGGCGGGCTGCAAGGCCGCAGCAAAAGCCCGGCGTGCCTTGACCACAAAAGAGGACATCAAGACCTGCAGAAAATTTCAGACGCGGCACGGTGACTAGACAGACTAGACCCCAACAGATACAGGCTGGAACTGCCCTGCCCGTGCAGGGTTTGGGCTCAGAAGTACGCCCCTCTGCCTTCACCGGCCCAAAGACGACTCTCCCTGCACAGCCTAGGCTACCTTCAAAACCCCTCCCTGCTAGCCCCAACCCGCCTCCCGCTTCCCACCTCTGCTCCCTCAACTTAGCTTTCAGAGGGCCACGACTCAAGCTGTCCTGGGCCAAAGCAGCTCAAATCACAGCGGCTAACGGTAATAATCCTGCAGTCACGGGGTTCCCTCTTCAGCATCTGCAAGAAAAAACAAAGAGGAAAACACAGTGCCAGCCGTCGGCACCACACCGCCAACATCTTGTACTACGCCCCGTCGCCCATCGCAAAACCACACGGGCATTCTGCTCACCTGCCCCTTGCTCGCTCAAACGTCAGAACCGGCAGCTGACACGGCCTGGGGCACCTGCAGTTCCAAGACCAAAATCTCCTTTTGTGACCATGAGAAATCTACACTCCCACGCTCCTCCTCACGACGACCCGGTCTCCCCTCAGGCGCTCACTCTCTTCCAGACGCTCCCCGAACAGCACCTGCCAAAACCAAAAACGCTCAGCTGAGTTGCTACATAGCACTTGGCTCTTAGACACCACCTCGGACAACCACCTCACCTATTCACGCCGTTTGCTGACACCAAGCTGGGCCCCTCTGACGCCGCAGGCTGAACCTGCAAGAAGAGACCTGCTTAGACACAACCCAAATAGACAGGCAGCTCCCAGCGAATCCCATCTCCCGCTACGTTACCTTCACCGCTCGGCCACCGAACCTCCATCACCTTGGGCTGACACGTCGAGGACGCGCTCCACCTGGAATCCACAAGCAGTCAAGGACGGCGGTACCTTCACGGACTCGAGGACGCATGAACAACAACTGCTGCTTCACGCAACTCACCGTTGCTCTCTTCACCCAAGCCAGCTCCTCTGCCACTCTACTGCTTTGCCCACGGCCCCGTACCTTCAAAGCAAAACCAAAACCCATTATCTAGTCGCACAGCCCCCGGCCACATCTTCCCACCGACACCGCAGCAGACCCACCTCGCTACGGCACTCGACCCGCACGCATCTCCGTCCGTGCCTCTCGGCGCACAGGTCCGGCCTCTACCTCTGAAAAACACAACAGCAAAGACATCACCCTGACGCTCAGCAACGCCCTAAGAAATCCAAGCCTCTCGCTTGCTTTTACTGAGGCCGCCTCTACTGGGCCTCACAGCCAAGTACAGCTAGTCCACAACCAAACCCAAACATGAATTGCCGCTCCCTTCACGTACAATCCCCTTCGCCACCGCTCCCACTGCCTTCTCCCACGCAGTTTTGGTCGTCCCCTCCGTGGCTCCAGAGAGTAGCAGAAACTACCCTCCTCACCCGCCACACCAAGGGCTGCTACTTCTGCAAAGTAATGGACGCCCCAAGACTGCAAAGAAATGGACGCCCCTAGACTGCAAAGTAATGGACGCCCCTAGACTGCAACGTCTAGTCTCGTCAAAACCTTAAGCCCGCAATCAGGCCACTCTACCTCGGCTGACTCTTAGCAATTCCTCTACGCACCAGGCAGAGCAGCTCCAACCAGACACAAATACACACAGAACACCAGCACACAAGACCAACGTCGGGAACCGGGACAAAAGAAGACTCACAGCGACAAAGAGGACTCCGGGACCACCCCTGCCAATGGGCAAGGCAATGGACAGGGCTCCGAGGGAGAACCTACGGCAGCCCTGGAAAAGCCATGAACCGTGCAGGGTTCCAAAGAGATGTGGCCGCCACTGGCTAGATGGACGGGCAAGAAGCCCCTTTTAAAGGCCTAAAGATGCAGAGGATGCAGAGAACGAGTCCCACAACAGGGATCCAAGAAAACGGAAGAGTACCTCTTCCGGATGGCGAGGCGGGCTGCAAGGCCGCAGCAAAAGCCCGGCGTGCCTTGACCACAAAAGAGGACATCAAGACCTGCAGAAAATTTCAGACGCGGCACGGTGACTAGACAGACTAGACCCCAACAGATACAGGCTGGAACTGCCCTGCCCGTGCAGGGTTTGGGCTCAGAAGTACGCCCCTCTGCCTTCACCGGCCCAAAGACGACTCTCCCTGCACAGCCTAGGCTACCTTCAAAACCCCTCCCTGCTAGCCCCAACCCGCCTCCCGCTTCCCACCTCTGCTCCCTCAACTTAGCTTTCAGAGGGCCACGACTCAAGCTGTCCTGGGCCAAAGCAGCTCAAATCACAGCGGCTAATGGAAATAATCCTGCAGTCACGGGGTTCCTCTTCAGCATCTGCAAGAAAAAAACAAAGAGGAAAACACAGTGCCAGCCGTCGGCACCACACCGCCAACATCTTGTACTACGCCCCGTCGCCCATCGCAAAACCACACGGGCATTCTGCTCACCTGCCCCTTGCTCGCTCAAACGTCAGAAGCGGCAGCTGACAAGGCCTGGGGCACCTGCAGTTCCAAGACCAAAAACTCCTTTTGTGACCATGAGAAATCTACACTCCCACGCTCCTCCTCACGACGACCCGGTCTCCCCTCAGGCGCTCACCCTCTTCCAGACGCTCCCCGAACAGCACCTGCCAAAACCAAAAACGCTCAGCTGAGTTGCTACATAGCACTTGGCTCTTAGACACCACCTCGGACAACCACCTCACCTTCTCACGCCGTTTGCTGACACCAAGCTGGGCCCCTCTGACGCCGCAGGCTGAACCTGCAAGAAGAGACCTGCTTAGACACAACCCAAATAGACAGGCAGCTCCCAGCGAATCCCATCTCCCGCTACGTTACCTTCACCGCTCGGCCACCGAACCTCCATCACCTTGGGCTGACACGTCGAGGACGCGCTCCACCTGGAATCCACAAGCAGTCAAGGACGGCGGTACCTTCACGGACTCGAGGACGCATGAACAACAACTGCTGCTTCACGCAACTCACCGTTGCTCTCTTCACCCAAGCCAGCTCCTCTGCCACTCTACTGCTTTGCCCACGGCCCCGTACCTTCAAAGCAAAACCAAAACCCATTATCTAGTCGCACAGCCCCCGGCCACATCTTCCCACCGACACCGCAGCAGACCCACCTCGCTACGGCACTCGACCCGCACGCATCTCCGTCCGTGCCTCTCGGCGCACAGGTCCGGCCTCTACCTCTGAAAAACACAACAGCAAAGTCATCACCCTGACGCTCAGCAACGCCCTAAGAAATCCAAGCCTCTCGCTTGCTTTTACTGAGGCCGCCTCTACTGGGCCTCACAGCCAAGCCAAGCTAGTCCACAACCAAAGTCAAACATGAATTGCCGCTCCCTTCACGTACAAACCCCTTTGCCACCGCTCCCACTGCCTTCTCCCACGCAGTTTTGGTCGTCCCCTCCGTGGCTCCAGAGAGTAGCAGAAACTACCCTCCTCACCCGCCACACCAAGGGCTGCTACTTCTGCAAAGTAATGGACGCCCCAAGACTGCAAAGAAATGGACGCCCCTAGACTGCAAAGTAATGGACGCCCCTAGACTGCAACGTCTAGTCTCGTCAAAACCTTAAGCCCGCAATCAGGCCACTCTACCTCGGCTGACTCTTAGCAATTCCTCTACGCACCAGGCAGAGCAGCTCCAACCAGACACAAATACACACAGAACACCAGCACACAAGACCAACGTCGGGAACCGGGACAAAAGAAGACTCACAGCGACAAAGAGGACTCCGGGACCACCCCTGCCAATGGGCAAGGCAATGGACAGGGCTCCGAGGGAGAACCTACGGCAGCCCTGGAAAAGCCATGAACCGTGCAGGGTTCCAAAGAGATGTGGCCGCCACTGGCTAGATGGACGGGCAAGAAGCCCCTTTTAAAGGCCTAAAGATGCAGAGGATGCAGAGAACGAGTCCCACAACAGGGATCCAAGAAAACGGAAGAGTACCTCTTCCGGATGGCGAGGCGGGCTGCAAGGCCGCAGCAAAAGCCCGGCGTGCCTTGACCACAAAAGAGGACATCAAGACCTGCAGAAAATTTCAGACGCGGCACGGTGACTAGACAGACTAGACCCCAACAGATACAGGCTGGAACTGCCCTGCCCGTGCAGGGTTTGGGCTCAGAAGTACGCCCCTCTGCCTTCACCGGCCCAAAGACGACTCTCCCTGCACAGCCTAGGCTACCTTCAAAACCCCTCCCTGCTAGCCCCAACCCGCCTCCCGCTTCCCACCTCTGCTCCCTCAACTTAGCTTTCAGAGGGCCACGACTCAAGCTGTCCTGGGCCAAAGCAGCTCAAATCACAGCGGCTAACGGAAATAATCCTGCAGTCACGGGGTTCCTCTTCAGCATCTGCAAGAAAGAAACAAAGAGGAAAACACAGTGCCAGCTGTCGGCACCACACCGCCAACATCTTCTACCACGCCCCGTCACCCATCGCAAAACCACACGGGCATTCTGCTCACCTGCCCCTTGCTCGCTCAAACGTCAGAACCGGCAGCTGACACGGCCTGGGGCACCTGCAGTTCCAAGACCAAAATCTCCTTTTGTGACCATGAGAAATCTACACTCCCACGCTCCTCCTCACGACGACCCGGTCTCCCCTCAGGCGCTCACTCTCTTCCAGACGCTCCCCGAACAGCACCTGCCAAAACCAAAAACGCTCAGCTGAGTTGCTACATAGCACTTGGCTCTTAGACACCACCTCGGACAACCACCTCACCTACTCTCGCCGTTTGCTGACACCAAGCTGGGCCCCTCTGACGCCGCAGGCTGAACCTGCAAGAAGAGACCTGCTTAGACACAACCCAAATAGACAGGCAGCTCCCAGCAAATCCCATCTCCCGCTACGTTACCTTCACCGCTCGGCCACCGAACCTCCATCACCTTGGGCTGACACGTCGAGGACGCGCTCCACCTGGAATCCACAAGCAGTCAAGGACGGCGGTACCTTCACGGACTCGAGGACGCATGAACAACAACTGCTGCTTCACGCAACTCACCGTTGCTCTCTTCACCCAAGCCAGCTCCTCTGCCACTCTACTGCTTTGCCCACGGCCCCGTACCTTCAAAGCAAAACCAAAACCCATTATCTAGTCGCACAGCCCCCGGCCACATCTTCCCACCGACACCGCAGCAGACCCACCTCGCTACGGCACTCGACCCGCACGCATCTCCGTCCGTGCCTCTCGGCGCACAGGTCCGGCCTCTACCTCTGAAAAACACAACAGCAAAGACATCACCCTGACGCTCAGCAACGCCCTAAGAAATCCAAGCCTCTCGCTTGCTTTTACTGAGGCCGCCTCTACTGGGCCTCACAGCCAAGACAAGCTAGTCCACAACCAAAGTCAAACATGAATTGCCGCTCCCTTCACGTACAAACCCCTTTGCCACCGCTCCCACTGCCTTCTCCCACGCAGTTTTGGTCGTCCCCTCCGTGGCTCCAGAGAGTAGCAGAAACTACCCTCCTCACCCGCCACACCAAGGGCTGCTACTTCTGCAAAGAAATGGACGCCCCAAGACTGCAACGTCTAGTCTCGTCAAAACCTTAAGCCCGCAATCAGGCCACTCTACCTCGGCTGACTCTTAGCAATTCCTCTACGCACCAGGCAGAGCAGCTCCAACCAGACACAAATACACACAGAACACCAGCACACAAGACCAGCGTCGGGAACCGGGACAAAAGAAGACTCACAGCGACAAAGAGGACTCCGGGACCACCCCTGCCAATGGGCAAGGCAATGGACAGGGCTCCGAGGGAGAACCTACGGCAGCCCTGGAAAAGCCATGAACCGTGCAGGGTTCCAAAGAGATGTGGCCGCCACTGGCTAGATGGACGGGCAAGAAGCCCCTTTTAAAGGCCTAAAGATGCAGAGGATGCGCGGAACGAGTCCCACAACAGGGATCCAAGAAAACGGAAGAGTACCTCTTCCGGATGGCGAGGCGGGCTGCAAGGCCGCAGCAAAAGCCCGGCGTGCCTTGACCACAAAAGAGGACATCAAGACCTGCAGAAAATTTCAGACGCGGCACGGTGACTAGACAGACTAGACCCCAACAGATACAGGCTGGAACTGCCCTGCCCGTGCAGGGTTTGGGCTCAGAAGTACGCCCCTCTGCCTTCACCGGCCCAAAGACGACTCTCCCTGCACAGCCTAGGCTACCTTCAAAACCCCTCCCTGCTAGCCCCAACCCGCCTCCCGCTTCCCAGCTCTGCTCCCTCAACTTAGCTTTCAGAGGGCCACGACTCAAGCTGTCCTGGGCCAAAGCAGCTCAAATCACAGCGGCTAACGGTAATAATCCTGCAGTCACGGGGTTCCTCTTCAGCATCTGCAAGAAAAAACAAAGAGGAAAACACAGTGCCAGCCGTCGGCACCACACCGCCAACATCTTGTACTACGCCCCGTCGCCCATCGCAAAACCACACGGGCATTCTGCTCACCTGCCCCTTGCTCGCTCAAACGTCAGAACCGGCAGCTGACACGGCCTGGGGCACCTGCAGTTCCAAGACCAAAATCTCCTTTTGTGACCATGAGAAATCTACACTCCCACGCTCCTCCTCACGACGACCCGGTCTCCCCTCAGGCGCTCACTCTCTTCCAGACGCTCCCCGAACAGCACCTGCCAAAACCAAAAACGCTCAGCTGAGTTGCTACATAGCACTTGGCTCTTAGACACCACCTCGGACAACCACCTCACCTACTCTCGCCGTTTGCTGACACCAAGCTGGGCCCCTCTGACGCCGCAGGCTGAACCTGCAAGAAGAGACCTGCTTAGACACAACCCAAATAGACAGGCAGCTCCCAGCAAATCCCATCTCCCGCTACGTTACCTTCACCGCTCGGCCACCGAACCTCCATCACCTTGGGCTGACACGTCGAGGACGCGCTCCACCTGGAATCCACAAGCAGTCAAGGACGGCGGTACCTTCACGGACTCGAGGACGCATGAACAACAACTGCTGCTTCACGCAACTCACCGTTGCTCTCTTCACCCAAGCCAGCTCCTCTGCCACTCTACTGCTTTGCCCACGGCCCCGTACCTTCAAAGCAAAACCAAAACCCATTATCTAGTCGCACAGCCCCCGGCCACATCTTCCCACCGACACCGCAGCAGACCCACCTCGCTACGGCACTCGACCCGCACGCATCTCCGTCCGTGCCTCTCGGCGCACAGGTCCGGCCTCTACCTCTGAAAAACACAACAGCAAAGACATCACCCTGACGCTCAGCAACGCCCTAAGAAATCCAAGCCTCTCGCTTGCTTTTACTGAGGCCGCCTCTACTGGGCCTCACAGCCAAGACAAGCTAGTCCACAACCAAAGTCAAACATGAATTGCCGCTCCCTTCACGTACAAACCCCTTTGCCACCGCTCCCACTGCCTTCTCCCACGCAGTTTTGGTCGTCCCCTCCGTGGCTCCAGAGAGTAGCAGAAACTACCCTCCTCACCCGCCACACCAAGGGCTGCTACTTCTGCAAAGTAATGGACGCCCCAAGACTGCAAAGAAATGGACGCCCCTAGACTGCAAAGTAATGGACGCCCCTAGACTGCAAAGTAATGGACGCCCCTAGACTGCAAAGTAATGGACGCCCCTAGACTGCAACGTCTGGTCTCGTCAAAACCTTAAGCCCGCAATCAGGCCACTCTACCTCGGCTGACTCTTAGCAATTCCTCTACGCACCAGGCAGAGCAGCTCCAACCAGACACAAATACACACAGAACACCAGCACACAAGACCAACGTCGGGAACCGGGACAAAAGAAGACTCACAGCGACAAAGAGGACTCCGGGACCACCCCTGCCAATGGGCAAGGCAATGGACAGGGCTCCGAGGGAGAACCTACGGCAGCCCTGGAAAAGCCATGAACCGTGCAGGGTTCCAAAGAGATGTGGCCGCCACTGGCTAGATGGACGGGCAAGAAGCCCCTTTTAAAGGCCTAAAGATGCAGAGGATGCAGAGAACGAGTCCCACAACAGGGATCCAAGAAAACGGAAGAGTACCTCTTCCGGATGGCGAGGCGGGCTGCAAGGCCGCAGCAAAAGCCCGGCGTGCCTTGACCACAAAAGAGGACATCAAGACCTGCAGAAAATTTCAGACGCGGCACGGTGACTAGACAGACTAGACCCCAACAGATACAGGCTGGAACTGCCCTGCCTGTGCAGGGTTTGGGCTCAGAAGTACGCCCCTCTGCCTTCACCGGCCCAAAGACGACTCTCCCTGCACAGCCTAGGCTACCTTCAAAACCCCTCCCTGCTAGCCCCAACCCGCCTCCCGCTTCCCACCTCTGCTCCCTCAACTTAGCTTTCAGAGGGCCACGACTCAAGCTGTCCTGGGCCAAAGCAGCTCAAATCACAGCGGCTAACGGAAATAATCCTGCAGTCACGGGGTTCCTCTTCAGCATCTGCAAGAAAGAAACAAAGAGGAAAACACAGTGCCAGCTGTCGGCACCACACCGCCAACATCTTCTACCACGCCCCGTCACCCATCGCAAAACCACACGGGCATTCTGCTCACCTGCCCCTTGCTCGCTCAAACGTCAGAACCGGCAGCTGACACGGCCTGGGGCACCTGCAGTTCCAAGACCAAAATCTCCTTTTGTGACCATGAGAAATCTACACTCCCACGCTCCTCCTCACGACGACCCGGTCTCCCCTCAGGCGCTCACTCTCTTCCAGACGCTCCCCGAACAGCACCTGCCAAAACCAAAAACGCTCAGCTGAGTTGCTACATAGCACTTGGCTCTTAGACACCACCTCGGACAACCACCTCACCTACTCTCGCCGTTTGCTGACACCAAGCTGGGCCCCTCTGACGCCGCAGGCTGAACCTGCAAGAAGAGACCTGCTTAGACACAACCCAAATAGACAGGCAGCTCCCAGCAAATCCCATCTCCCGCTACGTTACCTTCACCGCTCGGCCACCGAACCTCCATCACCTTGGGCTGACACGTCGAGGACGCGCTCCACCTGGAATCCACAAGCAGTCAAGGACGGCGGTACCTTCACGGACTCGAGGACGCATGAACAACAACTGCTGCTTCACGCAACTCACCGTTGCTCTCTTCACCCAAGCCAGCTCCTCTGCCACTCTACTGCTTTGCCCACGGCCCCGTACCTTCAAAGCAAAACCAAAACCCATTATCTAGTCGCACAGCCCCCGGCCACATCTTCCCACCGACACCGCAGCAGACCCACCTCGCTACGGCACTCGACCCGCACGCATCTCCGTCCGTGCCTCTCGGCGCACAGGTCCGGCCTCTACCTCTGAAAAACACAACAGCAAAGACATCACCCTGACGCTCAGCAACGCCCTAAGAAATCCAAGCCTCTCGCTTGCTTTTACTGAGGCCGCCTCTACTGGGCCTCACAGCCAAGCCAAGCTAGTCCACAACCAAAGTCAAACATGAATTGCCGCTCCCTTCACGTACAAACCCCTTTGCCACCGCTCCCACTGCCTTCTCCCACGCAGTTTTGGTCGTCCCCTCCGTGGCTCCAGAGAGTAGCAGAAACTACCCTCCTCACCCGCCACACCAAGGGCTGCTACTTCTGCAAAGTAATGGACGCCCCAAGACTGCAAAGAAATGGACGCCCCTAGACTGCAAAGTAATGGACGCCCCTAGACTGCAAAGTAATGGACGCCCCTAGACTGCAAAGTAATGGACGCCCCTAGACTGCAACGTCTAGTCTCGTCAAAACCTTAAGCCCGCAATCAGGCCACTCTACCTCGGCTGACTCTTAGCAATTCCTCTACGCACCAGGCAGAGCAGCTCCAACCAGACACAAATACACACAGAACACCAGCACACAAGACCAACGTCGGGAACCGGGACAAAAGAAGACTCACAGCGACAAAGAGGACTCCGGGACCACCCCTGCCAATGGGCAAGGCAATGGACAGGGCTCCGAGGGAGAACCTACGGCAGCCCTGGAAAAGCCATGAACCGTGCAGGGTTCCAAAGAGATGTGGCCGCCACTGGCTAGATGGACGGGCAAGAAGCCCCTTTTAAAGGCCTAAAGATGCAGAGGATGCAGAGAACGAGTCCCACAACAGGGATCCAAGAAAACGGAAGAGTACCTCTTCCGGATGGCGAGGCGGGCTGCAAGGCCGCAGCAAAAGCCCGGCGTGCCTTGACCACAAAAGAGGACATCAAGACCTGCAGAAAATTTCAGACGCGGCACGGTGACTAGACAGACTAGACCCCAACAGATACAGGCTGGAACTGCCCTGCCCGTGCAGGGTTTGGGCTCAGAAGTACGCCCCTCTGCCTTCACCGGCCCAAAGACGACTCTCCCTGCACAGCCTAGGCTACCTTCAAAACCCCTCCCTGCTAGCCCCAACCCGCCTCCCGCTTCCCACCTCTGCTCCCTCAACTTAGCTTTCAGAGGGCCACGACTCAAGCTGTCCTGGGCCAAAGCAGCTCAAATCACAGCGGCTAACGGAAATAATCCTGCAGTCACGGGGTTCCTCTTCAGCATCTGCAAGAAAGAAACAAAGAGGAAAACACAGTGCCAGCTGTCGGCACCACACCGCCAACATCTTCTACCACGCCCCGTCACCCATCGCAAAACCACACGGGCATTCTGCTCACCTGCCCCTTGCTCGCTCAAACGTCAGAACCGGCAGCTGACACGGCCTGGGGCACCTGCAGTTCCAAGACCAAAATCTCCTTTTGTGACCATGAGAAATCTACACTCCCACGCTCCTCCTCACGACGACCCGGTCTCCCCTCAGGCGCTCACTCTCTTCCAGACGCTCCCCGAACAGCACCTGCCAAAACCAAAAACGCTCAGCTGAGTTGCTACATAGCACTTGGCTCTTAGACACCACCTCGGACAACCACCTCACCTACTCACGCCGTTTGCTGACACCAAGCTGGGCCCCTCTGACGCCGCAGGCTGAACCTGCAAGAAGAGACCTGCTTAGACACAACCCAAATAGACAGGCAGCTCCCAGCGAATCCCATCTCCCGCTACGTTACCTTCACCGCTCGGCCACCGAACCTCCATCACCTTGGGCTGACACGTCGAGGACGCGCTCCACCTGGAATCCACAAGCAGTCAAGGACGGCTGTACCTTCACGGACTCGAGGACGCATGAACAACAACTGCTGCTTCACGCAACTCACCGTTGCTCTCTTCACCCAAGCCAGCTCCTCTGCCACTCTACTGCTCTGCCCACGGCCCCGTACCTTCAAAGCAAAACCAAAACCCATTATCTAGTCGCACAGCCCCCGGCCACATCTTCCCACCGACACCGCAGCAGACCCACCTCGCTACGGCACTCGACCCGCACGCATCTCCGTCCGTGCCTCTCGGCGCACAGGTCCGGCCTCTACCTCTGAAAAACACAACAGCAAAGACATCACCCTGACGCTCAGCAACGCCCTAAGAAATCCAAGCCTCTCGCTTGCTTTTACTGAGGCCGCCTCTACTGGGCCTCACAGCCAAGCCAAGCTAGTCCACAACCAAACCCAAACATGAATTGCCGCTCCCTTCACGTACAAACCCCTTCGCCACCGCTCCCACTGCCTTCTCCCACGCAGTTTTGGTCGTCCCCTCCGTGGCTCCAGAGAGTAGCAGAAACTACCCTCCTCACCCGCCACACCAAGGGCTGCTACTTCTGCAAAGTAATGGACGCCCCAAGACTGCAAAGAAATGGACGCCCCTAGACTGCAAAGTAATGGACGCCCCTAGACTGCAAAGTAATGGACGCCCCTAGACTGCAAAGTAATGGACGCCCCTAGACTGCAACGTCTGGTCTCGTCAAAACCTTAAGCCCGCAATCAGGCCACTCTACCTCGGCTGACTCTTAGCAATTCCTCTACGCACCAGGCAGAGCAGCTCCAACCAGACACAAATACACACAGAACACCAGCACACAAGACCAACGTCGGGAACCGGGACAAAAGAAGACTCACAGCGACAAAGAGGACTCCGGGACCACCCCTGCCAATGGGCAAGGCAATGGACAGGGCTCCGAGGGAGAACCTACGGCAGCCCTGGAAAAGCCATGAACCGTGCAGGGTTCCAAAGAGATGTGGCCGCCACTGGCTAGATGGACGGGCAAGAAGCCCCTTTTAAAGGCCTAAAGATGCAGAGGATGCGCGGAACGAGTCCCACAACAGGGATCCAAGAAAACGGAAGAGTACCTCTTCCGGATGGCGAGGCGGGCTGCAAGGCCGCAGCAAAAGCCCGGCGTGCCTTGACCACAAAAGAGGACATCAAGACCTGCAGAAAATTTCAGACGCGGCACGGTGACTAGACAGACTAGACCCCAACAGATACAGGCTGGAACTGCCCTGCCCGTGCAGGGTTTGGGCTCAGAAGTACGCCCCTCTGCCTTCACCGGCCCAAAGACGACTCTCCCTGCACAGCCTAGGCTACCTTCAAAACCCCTCCCTGCTAGCCCCAACCCGCCTCCCGCTTCCCACCTCTGCTCCCTCAACTTAGCTTTCAGAGGGCCACGACTCAAGCTGTCCTGGGCCAAAGCAGCTCAAATCACAGCGGCTAACGGAAATAATCCTGCAGTCACGGGGTTCCTCTTCAGCATCTGCAAGAAAGAAACAAAGAGGAAAACACAGTGCCAGCTGTCGGCACCACACCGCCAACATCTTCTACCACGCCCCGTCACCCATCGCAAAACCACACGGGCATTCTGCTCACCTGCCCCTTGCTCGCTCAAACGTCAGAACCGGCAGCTGACACGGCCTGGGGCACCTGCAGTTCCAAGACCAAAATCTCCTTTTGTGACCATGAGAAATCTACACTCCCACGCTCCTCCTCACGACGACCCGGTCTCCCCTCAGGCGCTCACTCTCTTCCAGACGCTCCCCGAACAGCACCTGCCAAAACCAAAAACGCTCAGCTGAGTTGCTACATAGCACTTGGCTCTTAGACACCACCTCGGACAACCACCTCACCTACTCTCGCCGTTTGCTGACACCAAGCTGGGCCCCTCTGACGCCGCAGGCTGAACCTGCAAGAAGAGACCTGCTTAGACACAACCCAAATAGACAGGCAGCTCCCAGCAAATCCCATCTCCCGCTACGTTACCTTCACCGCTCGGCCACCGAACCTCCATCACCTTGGGCTGACACGTCGAGGACGCGCTCCACCTGGAATCCACAAGCAGTCAAGGACGGCGGTACCTTCACGGACTCGAGGACGCATGAACAACAACTGCTGCTTCACGCAACTCACCGTTGCTCTCTTCACCCAAGCCAGCTCCTCTGCCACTCTACTGCTTTGCCCACGGCCCCGTACCTTCAAAGCAAAACCAAAACCCATTATCTAGTCGCACAGCCCCCGGCCACATCTTCCCACCGACACCGCAGCAGACCCACCTCGCTACGGCACTCGACCCGCACGCATCTCCGTCCGTGCCTCTCGGCGCACAGGTCCGGCCTCTACCTCTGAAAAACACAACAGCAAAGACATCACCCTGACGCTCAGCAACGCCCTAAGAAATCCAAGCCTCTCGCTTGCTTTTACTGAGGCCGCCTCTACTGGGCCTCACAGCCAAGCCAAGCTAGTCCACAACCAAAGTCAAACATGAATTGCCGCTCCCTTCACGTACAAACCCCTTTGCCACCGCTCCCACTGCCTTCTCCCACGCAGTTTTGGTCGTCCCCTCCGTGGCTCCAGAGAGTAGCAGAAACTACCCTCCTCACCCGCCACACCAAGGGCTGCTACTTCTGCAAAGTAATGGACGCCCCAAGACTGCAAAGAAATGGACGCCCCTAGACTGCAAAGTAATGGACGCCCCTAGACTGCAAAGTAATGGACGCCCCTAGACTGCAAAGTAATGGACGCCCCTAGACTGCAACGTCTAGTCTCGTCAAAACCTTAAGCCCGCAATCAGGCCACTCTACCTCGGCTGACTCTTAGCAATTCCTCTACGCACCAGGCAGAGCAGCTCCAACCAGACACAAATACACACAGAACACCAGCACACAAGACCAACGTCGGGAACCGGGACAAAAGAAGACTCACAGCGACAAAGAGGACTCCGGGACCACCCCTGCCAATGGGCAAGGCAATGGACAGGGCTCCGAGGGAGAACCTACGGCAGCCCTGGAAAAGCCATGAACCGTGCAGGGTTCCAAAGAGATGTGGCCGCCACTGGCTAGATGGACGGGCAAGAAGCCCCTTTTAAAGGCCTAAAGATGCAGAGGATGCAGAGAACGAGTCCCACAACAGGGATCCAAGAAAACGGAAGAGTACCTCTTCCGGATGGCGAGGCGGGCTGCAAGGCCGCAGCAAAAGCCCGGCGTGCCTTGACCACAAAAGAGGACATCAAGACCTGCAGAAAATTTCAGACGCGGCACGGTGACTAGACAGACTAGACCCCAACAGATACAGGCTGGAACTGCCCTGCCCGTGCAGGGTTTGGGCTCAGAAGTACGCCCCTCTGCCTTCACCGGCCCAAAGACGACTCTCCCTGCACAGCCTAGGCTACCTTCAAAACCCCTCCCTGCTAGCCCCAACCCGCCTCCCGCTTCCCACCTCTGCTCCCTCAACTTAGCTTTCAGAGGGCCACGACTCAAGCTGTCCTGGGCCAAAGCAGCTCAAATCACAGCGGCTAACGGAAATAATCCTGCAGTCACGGGGTTCCTCTTCAGCATCTGCAAGAAAGAAACAAAGAGGAAAACACAGTGCCAGCTGTCGGCACCACACCGCCAACATCTTCTACCACGCCCCGTCACCCATCGCAAAACCACACGGGCATTCTGCTCACCTGCCCCTTGCTCGCTCAAACGTCAGAACCGGCAGCTGACACGGCCTGGGGCACCTGCAGTTCCAAGACCAAAATCTCCTTTTGTGACCATGAGAAATCTACACTCCCACGCTCCTCCTCACGACGACCCGGTCTCCCCTCAGGCGCTCACTCTCTTCCAGACGCTCCCCGAACAGCACCTGCCAAAACCAAAAACGCTCAGCTGAGTTGCTACATAGCACTTGGCTCTTAGACACCACCTCGGACAACCACCTCACCTACTCACGCCGTTTGCTGACACCAAGCTGGGCCCCTCTGACGCCGCAGGCTGAACCTGCAAGAAGAGACCTGCTTAGACACAACCCAAATAGACAGGCAGCTCCCAGCGAATCCCATCTCCCGCTACGTTACCTTCACCGCTCGGCCACCGAACCTCCATCACCTTGGGCTGACACGTCGAGGACGCGCTCCACCTGGAATCCACAAGCAGTCAAGGACGGCTGTACCTTCACGGACTCGAGGACGCATGAACAACAACTGCTGCTTCACGCAACTCACCGTTGCTCTCTTCACCCAAGCCAGCTCCTCTGCCACTCTACTGCTCTGCCCACGGCCCCGTACCTTCAAAGCAAAACCAAAACCCATTATCTAGTCGCACAGCCCCCGGCCACATCTTCCCACCGACACCGCAGCAGACCCACCTCGCTACGGCACTCGACCCGCACGCATCTCCGTCCGTGCCTCTCGGCGCACAGGTCCGGCCTCTACCTCTGAAAAACACAACAGCAAAGACATCACCCTGACGCTCAGCAACGCCCTAAGAAATCCAAGCCTCTCGCTTGCTTTTACTGAGGCCGCCTCTACTGGGCCTCACAGCCAAGCCAAGCTAGTCCACAACCAAACCCAAACATGAATTGCCGCTCCCTTCACGTACAAACCCCTTTGCCACCGCTCCCACTGCCTTCTCCCACGCAGTTTTGGTCGTCCCCTCCGTGGCTCCAGAGAGTAGCAGAAACTACCCTCCTCACCCGCCACACCAAGGGCTGCTACTTCTGCAAAGAAATGGACGCCCCTAGACTGCAAAGTAATGGACGCCCCTAGACTGCAAAGTAATGGACGCCCCTAGACTGCAACGTCTAGTCTCGTCAAAACCTTAAGCCCGCAATCAGGCCACTCTACCTCGGCTGACTCTTAGCAATTCCTCTACGCACCAGGCAGAGCAGCTCCAACCAGACACAAATACACACAGAACACCAGCACACAAGACCAACGTCGGGAACCGGGACAAAAGAAGACTCACAGCGACAAAGAGGACTCCGGGACCACCCCTGCCAATGGGCAAGGCAATGGACAGGGCTCCGAGGGAGAACCTACAGCAGCCCTGGAAAAGCCATGAACCGTGCAGGGTTCCAAAGAGATGTGGCCGCCACTGGCTAGATGGACGGGCAAGAAGCCCCTTTTAAAGGCCTAAAGATGCAGAGGATGCAGAGAACGAGTCCCACAACAGGGATCCAAGAAAACGGAAGAGTACCTCTTCCGGATGGCGAGGCGGGCTGCAAGGCCGCAGCAAAAGCCCGGCGTGCCTTGACCACAAAAGAGGACATCAAGACCTGCAGAAAATTTCAGACGCGGCACGGTGACTAGACAGACTAGACCCCAACAGATACAGGCTGGAACTGCCCTGCCCGTGCAGGGTTTGGGCTCAGAAGTACGCCCCTCTGCCTTCACCGGCCCAAAGACGACTCTCCCTGCACAGCCTAGGCTACCTTCAAAACCCCTCCCTGCTAGCCCCAACCCGCCTCCCGCTTCCCAGCTCTGCTCCCTCAACTTAGCTTTCAGAGGGCCACGACTCAAGCTGTCCTGGGCCAAAGCAGCTCAAATCACAGCGGCTAACGGAAATAATCCTGCAGTCACGGGGTTCCTCTTCAGCATCTGCAAGAAAGAACAAAGAGGAAAACACAGTGCCAGCTGTCGGCACCACACCGCCAACATCTTGTACTACGCCCCGTCGCCCATCGCAAAACCACACGGGCATTCTGCTCACCTGCCCCTTGCTCGCTCAAACGTCAGAACCGGCAGCTGACACGGCCTGGGGCACCTGCAGTTCCAAGACCAAAATCTCCTTTTGTGACCATGAGAAATCTACACTCCCACGCTCCTCCTCACGACGACCCGGTCTCCCCTCAGGCGCTCACCCTCTTCCAGACGCTCCCCGAACAGCACCTGCCAAAACCAAAAACGCTCAGCTGAGTTGCTACATAACACTTGGCTCTTAGACACCACCTCGGACAACCACCTCACCTTCTCACGCCGTTTGCTGACACCAAGCTGGGCCCCTCTGACGCCGCAGGCTGAACCTGCAAGAAGAGACCTGCTTAGACACAACCCAAATAGACAGGCAGCTCCCAGCGAATCCCATCTCCCGCTACGTTACCTTCACCGCTCGGCCACCGAACCTCCATCACCTTGGGCTGACACGTCGAGGACGCGCTCCACCTGGAATCCACAAGCAGTCAAGGACGGCGGTACCTTCACGGACTCGAGGACGCATGAACAACAACTGCTGCTTCACGCAACTCACCGTTGCTCTCTTCACCCAAGCCAGCTCCTCTGCCACTCTACTGCTTTGCCCACGGCCCCGTACCTTCAAAGCAAAACCAAAACCCATTATCTAGTCGCACAGCCCCCGGCCACATCTTCCCACCGACACCGCAGCAGACCCACCTCGCTATGGCACTCGACCCGCACGCATCTCCGTCCGTGCCTCTCGGCGCACAGGTCCGGCCTCTACCTCTGAAAAACACAACAGCAAAGACATCACCCTGACGCTCAGCAACGCCCTAAGAAATCCAAGCCTCTCGCTTGCTTTTACTGAGGCCGCCTCTACTGGGCCTCACAGCCAAGCCAAGCTAGTCCACAACCAAAGTCAAACATGAATTGCCGCTCCCTTCACGTACAAACCCCTTTGCCACCGCTCCCACTGCCTTCTCCCACGCAGTTTTGGTCGTCCCCTCCGTGGCTCCAGAGAGTAGCAGAAACTACCCTCCTCACCCGCCACACCAAGGGCTGCTACTTCTGCAAAGTAATGGACGCCCCTAGACTGCAAAGTAATGGACGCCCCTAGACTGCAAAGTAATGGACGCCCCTAGACTGCAAAGTAATGGACGCCCCTAGACTGCAAAGTAATGGACGCCCCTAGACTGCAACGTCTAGTCTCGTCAAAACCTTAAGCCCGCAATCAGGCCACTCTACCTCGGCTGACTCTTAGCAATTCCTCTACGCACCAGGCAGAGCAGCTCCAACCAGACACAAATACACACAGAACACCAGCACACAAGACCAACGTCGGGAACCGGGACAAAAGAAGACTCACAGCGACAAAGAGGACTCCGGGACCACCCCTGCCAATGGGCAAGGCAATGGACAGGGCTCCGAGGGAGAACCTACGGCAGCCCTGGAAAAGCCATGAACCGTGCAGGGTTCCAAAGAGATGTGGCCGCCACTGGCTAGATGGACGGGCAAGAAGCCCCTTTTAAAGGCCTAAAGATGCAGAGGATGCAGAGAACGAGTCCCACAACAGGGATCCAAGAAAACGGAAGAGTACCTCTTCCGGATGGCGAGGCGGGCTGCAAGGCCGCAGCAAAAGCCCGGCGTGCCTTGACCACAAAAGAGGACATCAAGACCTGCAGAAAATTTCAGACGCGGCACGGTGACTAGACAGACTAGACCCCAACAGATACAGGCTGGAACTGCCCTGCCCGTGCAGGGTTTGGGCTCAGAAGTACGCCCCTCTGCCTTCACCGGCCCAAAGACGACTCTCCCTGCACAGCCTAGGCTACCTTCAAAACCCCTCCCTGCTAGCCCCAACCCGCCTCCCGCTTCCCACCTCTGCTCCCTCAACTTAGCTTTCAGAGGGCCACGACTCAAGCTGTCCTGGGCCAAAGCAGCTCAAATCACAGCGGCTAACGGTAATAATCCTGCAGTCACGGGGTTCCTCTTCAGCATCTGCAAGAAAAAACAAAGAGGAAAACACAGTGCCAGCTGTCGGCACCACACCGCCAACATCTTCTACCACGCCCCGTCACCCATCGCAAAACCACACGGGCATTCTGCTCACCTGCCCCTTGCTCGCTCAAACGTCAGAACCGGCAGCTGACACGGCCTGGGGCACCTGCAGTTCCAAGACCAAAATCTCCTTTTGTGACCATGAGAAATCTACACTCCCACGCTCCTCCTCACGACGACCCGGTCTCCCCTCAGGCGCTCACCCTCTTCCAGACGCTCCCCGAACAGCACCTGCCAAAACCAAAAACGCTCAGCTGAGTTGCTACATAGCACTTGGCTCTTAGACACCACCTCGGACAACCACCTCACCTTCTCACGCCGTTTGCTGACACCAAGCTGGGCCCCTCTGACGCCGCAGGCTGAACCTGCAAGAAGAGACCTGCTTAGACACAACCCAAATAGACAGGCAGCTCCCAGCAAATCCCATCTCCCGCTACGTTACCTTCACCGCTCGGCCACCGAACCTCCATCACCTTGGGCTGACACGTCGAGGACGCGCTCCACCTGGAATCCACAAGCAGTCAAGGACGGCTGTACCTTCACGGACTCGAGGACGCATGAACAACAACTGCTGCTTCACGCAACTCACCGTTGCTCTCTTCACCCAAGCCAGCTCCTCTGCCACTCTACTGCTTTGCCCACGGCCCCGTACCTTCAAAGCAAAACCAAAACCCATTATCTAGTCGCACAGCCCCCGGCCACATCTTCCCACCGACACCGCAGCAGACCCACCTCGCTACGGCACTCGACCCGCACGCATCTCCGTCCGTGCCTCTCGGCGCACAGGTCCGGCCTCTACCTCTGAAAAACACAACAGCAAAGACATCACCCTGACGCTCAGCAACGCCCTAAGAAATCCAAGCCTCTCGCTTGCTTTTACTGAGGCCGCCTCTACTGGGCCTCACAGCCAAGCCAAGCTAGTCCACAACCAAACCCAAACATGAATTGCCGCTCCCTTCACGTACAAACCCCTTCGCCACCGCTCCCACTGCCTTCTCCCACGCAGTTTTGGTCGTCCCCTCCGTGGCTCCAGAGAAGAGCAGAAACTACCCTCCTCACCTGCCACACCAAGGGCTGCTACTTCTGCAAAGTAACGGACACCCTAAGACTGCAAAGTAATGGACGCCCCTAGACTGCAACGTCTAGTCTCGTCAAAACCTTAAGCCCGCAATCAGGCCACTCTACCTCGGCTGACTCTTAGCAATTCCTCTACGCACCAGGCAGAGCAGCTCCAACCAGACACAAATACACACAGAACACCAGCACACAAGACCAACGTCGGGAACCGGGACAAAAGAAGACTCACAGCGACAAAGAGGACTCCGGGACCACCCCTGCCAATGGGCAAGGCAATGGACAGGGCTCCGAGGGAGAACCTACGGCAGCCCTGGAAAAGCCATGAACCGTGCAGGGTTCCAAAGAGATGTGGCCGCCACTGGCTAGATGGACGGGCAAGAAGTCCCTTTTAAAGGCCTAAAGATGCAGAGGATGCGGAGAACGAGTCCCACAACAGGGATCCAAAAAAACGGAAGAGTACCTCTTCCGGATGGCGAGGAGGGCTGCAAGGCCGCAGCAAAAGCCCGGCGTGCCTTGACCACAAAAGAGGACATCAAGACCTGCAGAAAATTTCAGACGCGGCACGGTGACTAGACAGACTAGACCCCAACAGATACAGGCTGGAACTGCCCTGCCCGTGCAGGGTTTGGGCTCAGAAGTACGCCCCTCTGCCTTCACCGGCCCAAAGACGACTCTCCCTGCACAGCCTAGGCTACCTTCAAAACCCCTCCCTGCTAGCCCCAACCCGCCTCCCGCTTCCCAGCTCTGCTCCCTCAACTTAGCTTTCAGAGGGCCACGACTCAAGCTGTCCTGGGCCAAAGCCGCTCAAATCACAGCGGCTAACAGAAATAATCCTGCAGTCACGGGGTTCCTCTTCAGCATCTGCAAGAGAAAACCAACAGAAAATCAGTGCCAAAACACAAGACCGTTCCTGGCTTTAGGATCACGATGCAAGAAAAGCAGTGCCTGATCAACACTGCATTTATGAGTACAAGATTTCAGGACCGTAGATATGGCACTCGAGGCATGTCTGTCATGCTATACTGTATTCCTCATTACAATGGATGTGGCCATAACTGGGACGTTGTACATGAAGGAATCACCTTTTAAATGCCTAAAGACACAAGATGCATGGAAGAAGATGCATTGAAAATTTACGACTAGCGATTGTGGCTTCTAACACAGTCTGCAAGGGCACAGGAAATGATGGCTGACTAGAAGCTTTGAAAATGTGATGCCAATCCACACTTAGGTTATGATGCAAGAAGAACGGTGCCTAATTGGTATTCTACCCATGAGTGCACACATTCAAGGCCCTCGAGTTGCTGCTAAAGTCATATGCTGCATTCCTTTAAAGCAAAGGGGACATCAAGGCTTAAGAAACACGTAAGAGAAACAGAATATAAAGTACATGGCACAGACAAGCTGGAACAGCCCTGCCTGGAACATGCTAGCTTTGGGCTGAGAAGTAACACCCTCCAGCTCTCCCTGCCCAAAGGGGACACTTCCCGCACAGCCCACTCCACTAAGCTACTTTTAAAACCCCTCCCTGCCATTCCCAGCCTTCTCTCCTCTGTCACACCCCACCCCTGCCCCCATCCCTCAACTTAACTTTCAGACCACCAGGAGACATCCTCAGCAGAAAAAGAACTCCAAGAGCATCAGCTCTCCGGGATGATCCTACAGTTGCCAGGTTCCGCTTTGCCATCTGCAAGAAAACCAAAGATAAAACTAAAATAGTGCCAACAACCAGCATTGCACGGATCAATGTCAGCATCTTACATGACAACTTGCTCTGCCTAACTGGCATGTTCTTCCACTCACTTGCTCCACAGCAGTTCCAATGTCAGATGCTGCAGCTGTTATCACGCAGGGTAATTAAATTAAGAGAATTACTGTCACATCTGTGAGACATCTGTCCCATGCTCCTTCTCCCTACTACCCAGCTGATCTCAAATGCTCTTCCCATTCCCAAAGTGGCCCTTACAGTGCCTGCCAAACCAAAAGTAAATACTAAGTTGCCAAATAATACTTTGCTCTTCTAGACATACTTAACTTCCTCCTCACCTTCAGCCCCACAGTGATGAGAATAAGCCTGACTACCGCACTGGTGCCCCAAAATTCTGTGCCGTCTGCTTTCCTCTCCTCCTCACCACTTAGGTTGTAGGACCGGTAGTGGTGATACCCAGGACAAAAGGAAGACGAGCCATGGAGGTCGAAATTCTAGGAAGTTACCAGACTTTAGTCACAGGAGTGAACAAAAAGAACTTGAAAAAATATTCTTATCGAAAACCAGTAAAGATAATTAACACAGAAGACCTAAAAACACAGGACACTCACCACACAGCAATGGAGACTGGAATTACAGAGGCAGTCAGCCAATGAAAAACTTGCAACAGTGGGATTTGACTACTCTAAGACCTAAATTGGAAACTCAGTGACAGTAAAAAAAACACAGTGGATAACATGGACAAGGTAACAACTGCTGTGAGCAATCATAGAGCAAACCTCATTGGTAAGTTCAGGAAAAATCCAGAACTAATAAATAAGGGAGGCTTGTCATACACACAGACCAGATGAAGAAGAGTTGCTCAGCTGCTAACTGTTACAAGCCAAAATAATATCTAATCTCTTCCCTGAGAAATTCAAGGGAAACGAAGGGCAGAATCCTGCACTGTAGATAGGCAGCAAGTCCATACCTTTAAGTAGCAAGGTCTCTGATATTCATAGATTCATCAGATTGGAAAAGACCCCCTGGATCATTAAGTCCCACCATTTCTATCGATCACTAAGCAATGCCCCTCAGCACCTTGCCCATCCATCCTTTAAACACCTCCAGGGAAGGTGACTCAACCACCTCCTTGGGCAGCCTTTGCCAGTCCCCAGTAACCCTTTCAGTGAAATACTTTTTCCTGATGTCCAGCCTGAACCTCTCCTGGCAGAGCTTGAGGCCATTCCCTCTCATTCTAAACACCCCCAGCTCTCTCAGCCACTTCTCATAAGGCTTGTTCGCCAGCCCCCTCACCAGCTACATTACTCTTCTCTGGACATTCAGATGGATGGAGACAGGATGGACACAAAGAAGTTAGCTGAGGAACACAATAAGTGGAAGGTATAAGGGAACAGAGATCTCAGAACCCTAGAGAGTACGTTTTTTAGGGTAACTACGACTTTTCAACTTGTGTCTCAACCTCATCGTTACCTCCCATCTGCTGCAGAGAGACTAGAACAACAGAAACCTGAATGGCACTTGCATCTGACTGCAAAACTGACCCAAGAAAGACTAATGAACCTATCTGCCTTTCCCCAAATCATTCAAGCCCTTTTCCACCCCTGAAGTATCAAAGAAGGAACCCTACCCCTTCCTAACAGGACCTGCCCTATATTTTAACCCTCCTGACCCTTCTGTGTTGCTGTTCCTTGAGAGCTGTGCTTCTGAGCCCTTCCCAAGGTTCCCCTGGCCCCTTCTATCTTCCACCAGCCCACAAACTCAACTTCCTACCGTAAACCGACAAACTTAACTCCAGATTATTATCACCCACAAGGTGCCTGTTACAAACTGCTAAGTCCCTAGGACCAATGCATCATCCCACACAGAATGAGGAACGAAAACAGATCATTCCATAACCAGAAACTCTAAGCAAAACACCCAGAAAAAAAAAAACAAAGAAGGAAATCAAACTGTTAAAACATTTTGCTCCCTCCAACACCCAATCAAAAATTACTGACAAAAAAGCCCATAGTTGCAGCTGTATGTGCTGTTTAGCCCGGACTCTTCCAAAACTCATACTGCCAGCAGATGCCTCTGCTTCTTTACAAGACAAAAAAAAAAAAAAAACTTATCAAGCTAGCTTAATCGGCTCAAAAGCTATAATGAATTGAAACAGCAGCAAAGCTCTAACCTCAAGGAAAACCAGACCCTAAGAGACCTCCTGAGGCAAGGCCTGTGGCTTATATACACTCTGGGCCTTCCCACGCACCAGCTGTGAATGGGGTGTGGTAAACCCCCTCACAGGTATAAATAGGTCCTGGGGAGCAGCTGTGTCTTATTAACTCTGCTTTACATTCTCAGCCAGAACAACACTACTACATGCTTGAAAGTATTTTTACAATAAATAATGGTATGCGCGCTTTCACTGTGACATTGCTTGTTGTGACAGCAATGGGACTAATTAGCAAACACTTTAGAGCTGGACTTTTTGGTTCCTTTTGTTTATTGTGCTACTATAATTTTTGTTTTCTGGTATCCTTGTACACCTACTCTTTCATCTTTCTGTGCTGTTTTCTCTTTTTTTTTCCCCAGTCTTCAGCATCTGTTCTGTGCCCATACATTTTTACTCCTTTTCCATCTTTGTTCTAATTTGCATTCCTCAGTCTTTTCCTCCGCAATTTGACTGGCTTGATCCTTGCAGTTTGTTCTTTCTCTGCACCTACAAATGCCTTGTTTTTCTTTCTCTATTTTTTTCTCTTTTCATCTCTCTCTTTCTTTCTCTATCCCTTTGTATTGTTCACTGTTGCTGTTCCAGTTTTTAAATTCACTCTGTATCTTGACACTCCTCTTTGTTCCTCTTGCTGTTTCTGAATCTTTGTGCTAGTCCCTGCCCTTTTTTATAGTCCTCTGTCTGTAGGGCTCCTAGTTCCTCTCAAACACGTCAGCTCTTCTTTATGTACACACGTGGCTTTACAAGACCCCTGGGCTGAAATGTTCCTCTAAGCTCCTGCTCAGAGAACTGCTGCTGAAAAGATCCGTGTGTTGATATCTTCAAGATGTCTGAAGCAGTAGAGCTTTAGGACATTTTCTTCCCCTCTCCCTCTCCCCACCCCAGCGCTCCGTAACTTAGAGGCATGGGACCCTAGCTGACTTGCTTTTTGTACGTGCCTGGGATTCACAGACCCCTGCAACTGGAGCCTTACTAATGGTGTTGCAGCACTGACCGTATTGACTTAGTTCTGTGAGAGGAAGGGCCACAACTCAGCTGATAAAAGCACAGGCTGTCTCTGTCCTTGATGTAAATATGAGTTTCACAGCCTTTCCTCTTATGTCTAGGGTCTGTTATTACAGTTAGAGTCTCTGTGACAGCTTTATTGTTCTTCTCGGCCTGGACATTTTAGCCTGATGACTACACAAAAGATGTGGCTGTATGCAATGGTAAGGCTGTTGGGAGAAGGGCAAGAAGAGGATCAATAACAAAGAGTTGAAAAGGCCCTTTAGAGTTTGTTGCTTCGTTGGCTGCTGAGAAATAGCACAGTCTCTGTGATTTTGCTACTGTATGAGACAGATCAAAGATGCTTAATCAATGCTCAATTCTATCTAAATGGTGCATGAGAATATGGTTATGTAATGCATAGAATCACCAGGTTGGGAAAGACCCATTGGATCATTGAGTCCAACTATTCCTATCAAATACTAAACCATGTCCCTCAGCACCTCATCCACCCATCCTTTAAATACCTCCAGGGAATGTGACCCAACTACCTCCCTGGGCAGCCTCTGCCAGTGCCCAGTGACCCTTTCTGTGAAATATTTTTTTCTAATGTTCAGCCTAAACATTCCGTGGTGGACCTTGAGGCCATTCCCTCTTGTCCTGTCCCCTGTCACTTAGGAGAAGAGGGCAGCTCCCTCCCCTCCACAACTTCCTTTCAGGTAGTTGTAGAGAGCAATAAGGTCTCCTCTCAGCCTTCTCTTCTCCAGGCTAAACACCCCCAGCTCTCTCAGCTGTTCCTTGTAAGGCCTGTTCTCCAGCCCCCTCACCAGCTTTGTTGCTCTTCTCTGGACTCAGTCCAGAGCCTCAACATCCTTGTGGTGGGGGGCCCAGAACTGAACACAGGATTCGAGGAGCGGTCTCACCAGTGCTGACTACAGAGGGAGAATAACCTCCCTGGATCTGCTGGTCACGCCGTTTCTGATCCAAGCCAAGATGCCATTGGCCTTCTTGGCCACCTAGGCACACTGCTGGCTCATATTCAGTCGGCTGTCAACCAACACCCCCAGGTCCCTCTCCTCCAGGCAGCTTTCTAGCCAGACTTCTCCTAGTCTGTAGCACTGCATAGGGTTGTTTTGCCCCAAGTGCAGGACCCACCATTTGGCCTTGATAAACCTCATGCCGTTGGACTCAGCCCAGCAGTCCAGCCTGTTCAGATCCCTTTGCAGAGCCTCCCTGCCCTCCAGCAGATCGACACTTCCACACAGCTTAGTGTCGTCCGCAAACTTGCTAAGGGTGCACTCAATGCCTTCATCCAGGTCATTGATAAAGACATTGAACAGGGCTGGACCCAGCACTGAGCCCTGGGGACACCACTTGTCCCTGGCCTCCAGCTGGATTTCACACCATTTCCCACCACTCCCTGGGCCCTCCATCCAACCAGTTTTCCACCTAGGAGAGTGTGCGCCTGTCCAGGCCAGAGGTGACAGTTTCTCAAGCAGAATGCTGTGAGAAACCGTGTCAAAGGCTTTACCAAAGTCCAAGTGCCATATACTGCAAGGCTCGAGAGTGGATTTCTAGGCAGGATATCTACCATTACAAGAGAATTCAGAGCAGCTGGAGGGGTTTTGTTCATCTTTTTGTTTAGATCCAAATCTTTTTGCTTAGATCAAAATCATAAGCTTCGAAAGAAAAATCTTTTGGCATGAATTGACTGAAGAAAACATTTCTCTGTGTGTATTGCCTCTTCTCCCAAGTGACAGGGAACAGGACAAGAGGGAATGGCCTCAAGCTCCGCCAGGGGAGGTTTAGGCTAGACGTTAGGAAAAAATTCTTTACAGAAAGGGTCATTGGGCACTGGAACAGGCTGCCCAGGGAGGTGGTTGAGTCACCTTCCCTGGAGGTGTTTAAGGCACGGGTGGACGAGGTGCTGAGGGATATGGTTTAGTGTTTGGTAGGAACGGTTGGACTCGGTGATCCGGTGGGTCTCTTCCAACCTGGTTATTCTGTGATTCTGTGATTCTGTGATTTGAGAGACTATGTTATTGCCCAATTAGTTACTTAGCTATTGCAGAAAAAGTTTTCCTCTGCTGTCAGAGGCTGCTTACAGCTTACAGCAAGATAAGGCTTTTTATTTTCTCTTCTGCTAAGCTATTGAGTCACTTCTTTCAGTTAACTCTGCTATATTCCCAAGGGATAAAAATCACATTACCTGAAAAGCATCCAGAAGTTAGTCTAAGTCTGAACAGTTGCACTAAAGCTTCATACAAGCGGTCAATCTGTCAAAGCTAACAAATAAGGGGGCATCCTACCCATATTGCGAGCATATGGAAATTATCTTTCTTGAGATACAAAAGCAATTGAAATCTTCATTGAATTTAAGTTCTCAAAGTGAAGAAACGGCATTTTTTTTTTACTCCGTGAAAAAAAGGATTTAAAGGTAAGGAAATAAGTATATATATTAGCTGAACTGACAAAGCAGAAAGACAAGGTGAACTTAGGTAAAGCCATATTTGAAGAAATATGGATAAGCAGTTTTTTAAAACCTGTCCACACGCAGAGTAGAAAAGTTTTAGTAGCTAACAGAGGAAGATGGCGAGCGCAAGTATAATCTTTTGGAAAAAAACTACCAGTGTTCTCTTAAATATGGTAATACCTTTATCCTGGGATAATGGACTCCTTGACCTTTGGCATTTGAGCTCATTTATCTCAAGGTATAGTAATTATTTCATGAACCTAAAACACCTAACCATGTTGCAACTTACAATTATTAAAACATTTTTAGTCTTAACCAAGCAGACAGGGAAGAACGTGAGCTGCACTTGGGGAAGGAGTGAAACATCATACCAGCTCAGATGCACACACATATTGACATGTCAGCCATCTCAGGAAAGCTTCATTAACTATAGCAGAGCTACACAGATGACAACTGTTGTGGGTCTGCTGGCCCAATATCTTAAATATAGATGCATCTCGTCAGGTCCCATAGACTTAGACTTAGGTCCCTGGCCTTCAGGTTCCTCAGGTGGTCACAAATCTCATCATCCCCTACAGTGGGAGGGGTAGTTGTTGAGTACCTCAGCCTTCTCCTCATCTTTTGATATGAAGTCACAATTTTCATCCATCAGTCGGGGGGTTATGTTTCTTTTAACCTTCCTTTTCTGGTTGACATACCTGTAGAACCCCTTCCCTTGCCACGTTCTGCTCCGGCTGTGCCTTGTCCTTCCTGACCCCATCCCCACACAAACGGGCAGCAACCCTCTACTCTTCCCAAGTTCCCCGATCCTGCTTGCACTGCCAGTGCAGTTGCCTCTTGTTCTTCAGTTTGACCAGCAGGTCCCAACCCAGTGATGCTGGTCTCTTCCCTTCCCTGCCCAATTTCCTACAATGTGGAACGAGCACTCTTGCACTTTATGGAAAGCATCCTTAAATATTTGCCAGCTCTGTTCTTCTTTCTTGTTCCTGAGGGCAGTATCTCAGGGGGTCCTACTGACTAACTCCTTGAAGGGCTGGTAGTTTGCTTTCCCAAAATTTAGGGTCCTGACTATACTCATTACCTGCCCCATAACCCTCAGCACTTTGAACTGCACCAATGAGCGATCACCACAGTCCAGGCTGCCCCCGATCTCAGTGTCACTGATGAGCTCCTACCTCATACATCTTACTACGTCCACACCTCTGAATTGCTAAGTAGTAGTGAGAAGGCGCTCTGTAATTTATAGAGCCTGCAGAAGTTTTTAAAGAAAAATAGAAGTTACACATTAAGTTTTTGTATCATATGGTTCCTGTTTAAGGTTCTTCAGCCCTCCTGGGCCCCAAAACTGAACAAAGTGTTTGAGGTGCAACCTCACCAGTGCTGAGTAGAGGGGCATAATCGCTTCCCTGGTCCTGCTGGTCAAGCAGTTTCTGATAGAGGTCAGGAAGCCATTGGCCTTCTTGGGCACGCTTGGGCTTAGAGTCAATGTTGGCCCTCTCGCTACAAGACAGGCATTGAGGAGCTGGAGCGTGTCCAGAGCAGGGCAATGAGGCTGGTGAAGGGGCTGGAGAACCCATCTTAGGAGAGGTGGCTAAGGGAACTTCTTTAGCTTAGAGAAAAGAGGGCTGAGGGGAGACCTCATCCTGCTCTGCAGTTCCCTGAAAGGAGGTTGGAGCAAGGCAGATGTACCTAGAGACAGGACAGGAGGAAATGGCCTCGAGTCGCACCAGGGGAGTTTCAGATTAGATATCGGGAAAACTTCTTTCATGGAAAGGGTTATCAGGCACCAGAAGAAGTCACTCAGGGAAAATGAGGTGCTGAGGGATATGGTTTAGTGGTGGATGGGTACATTTGGACTCTGATCTCAAAGGTTTTTTTCCAACCAAATGATTCTATGATATGAATTCAATTATTTTATTTTCATTATGTCAGTAATGATGAGAAAAAAACAGTAATGAACTTTGAAGTTTGCAAGTCAGTTGAGACTTTCCTTTGAAATAAGATTTTTATTTGCTTTTCCTAAGTGCTTAAGTGGTTTTTTTCTGTGTAT
Organism: Phaenicophaeus curvirostris; assembly: GCF_032191515.1. NCBI lineage: Eukaryota > Metazoa > Chordata > Aves > Cuculiformes > Cuculidae > Phaenicophaeus > Phaenicophaeus curvirostris. The sequence goes on from NC_091407.1 coordinate 106,025, forward strand.
GTTGAAGTAAGTTAGAGTATAAAGTAAAAAGTAAAAATAAAGACATTGAAAATACAGACAGAAAATATTTATTTGATGGTGACATAATTGGGTTTTTTAAACAAGAAATACCATGACTGAAATTGCAAAGTCATATTCTTCACTGCACTTAGTCACACTAGAGTTAAGGCCACAGTATTTGCAAGTATTTTGTTTATAAAACATGCTATACAGCTAGAAGTGCACAACCATAAAGTCTGTCTTTCCACTGGAGTTACTAACATATTGCAAGTTGTGAACCTCGACCCCTGAGCGAGCATTGCTTCAGAAAACAGTTCATCAGGTCAGAAATAATCAGATGGACCTTTAATTCTCTGTGGAATAATATTAATTACATTCCTTAGAGAAGTACCGTCGCAGAAAGCACTGCAGAAAGGACTAATTCACAAAAATAGTTTTAATGGGTTCATGTTTCAGTGCTAGGGGTTTTGTGGATGTATTCTCCCTCCCCTCTTCTTTCTTTAAATCACATGGGCTATACCTTGCACCATTCAAAAGTCATTATAAGAGTAAGATCTACTGAACTGTACAGAATCATTAAATCCATAAAACAAGTTTCACAAATCTAAATACACAATTAAAAAATAGACATTTCCCAGTGGCTCCTACTACTTTTATACATTCAAGTATTTTAAGCTTCTGTAGTGACTGCTTAGAGTATTCAGGTATGCCTAACGCTCACGTGTGCCGCCTTTTCAGCATCATAAGCATTTCATAAACAACATCAATAGCAGTAGATGGTTTTTCCCCTCAAGATTATTTTTTTGATTCGTTTTCAAGACAGCACTTAGTGAGAAAGACAAAAGCAAGTCACGGTTGGGGCTTTGCTTACCTAAGCCAGAAGCGGATGGCATTCCAGGGACGGGGAAGCACCATCAGAATAACTGCCTTGTACAGCATTCATCACTCAGATAACTATTACTTTAAGTTGCACTGCACTTACAGGACTAGGGGATGCCCTACACTAAGCTTCCAGAAGAGAACTTCTGGCTTAAGCCCTTTAATGCCTGCAATTTAAGCCAAACTGATGAATAATCAAACAGTAAAAAGCTGTACCCATAAAAGGGATATTGAGAAATGTTATGAAATGCACAGAGCCTTTATGCACTTTGGGTGGAAAAGGAGTTTGAAACACACCTAGATCAAGCAGATGCATACATTTGGTCAGACAGAGGGCTCCTTCCCCTCCCAACTGTTTGTATGGATTCCAGAAGCTTTGCCTTAAAATTCAATGAAGAAAAAAAGATGCACTTGATATTAATACAGCCACTGAACTCCAGACTTCACAATTTGTCATCATTACGGAGAAAATATTCTTCTTCCTATGGACTGGCAAGTAGGAATTTTTGGATTGGCATTTCCTCAGTGACTAAAGACACAAGACACGGGCAGATGATCAATATCGGGTCCTAATTATCATTCTTGCTTCTGCAGACAGTCACTTTCTGATCTCATGATAATCTCTGGCCTCACATCAATAAAGGAGTCAGGCACGGCAGCAAGCCCTCCCCACTATGGGGGGGAGGAAAACAGAGCCTGTTTAACAGAGGGAGTTCCCTAGCTCCATGGGAAGGCGCTTGCATTATCCTTTCCCTCCAGTTATACAATTGTTTCGGTTACTCACTGTGTGAAATTCTATGTGAGGATGTACTGCAGAAGCCAGAACCAAACCAAGGGCATTGTCCAAGCAACACACAGCAACTCCAGCTGAGAGAGACACAATGTGGACAGGGCTGGCAGTGCCCTCTGCGCTAACTCGCATAAACCTCACTGCAACCCAATGTGAAAACCAGTTCACCCTGCACAGTAACTCCATTAAGTACCTTTACGGAGCAGAGACTGCCAATTGTATTTAACTGTGCCAAGCCACGTGATGGTTTTGGAACAACTTCTAGAAACGGCAGAGACCGAGTTAGGGCTGAGCTCTATTTACAGTAAAATTGTAGCAGTTTTGTTCGGCATTACAGTCTGAAATAAAATATATGAAATATGAAAAAAAAACCCAGCTTGGCTAGGAAGAGGCAAGCTAACACATTTCTTGGGCATTTCGTCAAAAAGTTCTGGGCAAACATAATTTTCAACTGCTTACGACACAAACCCCAAATTAAACCAACGACCTCTGGGAAAAACAGTAACAGCTATCACTAAAACTACACTGGAAATCTGGAAATCTTATTTAGGCTGAGCCTAAATCCTTAGGGCCCCAATAGATTAAAAAAAAAAAAAAGCTAAAAAAAAATAATCCCTACTTCTACTAATAAAACAAGAACAAAGAAAGATGACATTGACTGCAAACGTTTGTGGTGACATTTCTCTGAAGCTGCCACATGGCAAACCAGTTTTACTCTAAGACTAAAAAGCAAATCCACAAGCAAAAGCATTACCTGAAACTCACAGAAGAAACGATGACTGTAGGCTCAAATGCACCACAAAGAAAACCACTCAACTGTTCAAAACCCAGCAAAGAAAGGAAGAAAGGCAGGCTTCTGTAGCCCCTTCCTTCACTGAATGCTCTAGCTGCAGTGGACAGCCAGCTCTAAATCAAGAGGCCTTTCAAGGGGCAAACTCTTCACCTGTACCTAATTGCTGACCACAGGTGTGGCACAGACTTAACCAACCCAACTATGACCTTCAGAGGTTTTTGAACAAGACCCGCCCTTTTAACAGCAAAACTATAGCATCCCACTTAGGATGGGTAATAAGAAATTACTCCTAAGTATAAAATGTTGGTGGTTTACTGGAAGTTCAATGTATGACAGCCAGGCTTGATTGAAATGACATAAAATTATAGATGTTATTAAGCCACCAAACATCAATTATCATTGTTAAAAAAATGTACAGATTAAAAGATTCCTTCCATGTTCTGGCTGCTGAGATACAGTGCCTTGAAGCGTATTGGTTACAGTTACATACAATATGCTTTACATAAGCACAGTCCCATCTACCATTTAGATAGAACTGAACTTCTATTAAACTTCTTCAGTCTGTCTCATGCAGTAGCAAATTCAGGGACACTCCCATTTCTCAGCAGCGGGACGAGCAGCAAACTCTAAAGGGCGTGTTCCACTGTTTCTTGTCGATCCTCTTCTTGCCATTTTCCCAGCACTCTTCCCGTCACATTCAGCCACGTCTTATGCGTAATCATGAGGCTAAAACTCAAGTCCAATAAAGCTGTCTAAAAAAGAGAGCAGACATAAGAGGAAAGGCTGTGTATCCCCGCACTCCCCCCGGCCCCATGTGGCACCCTGGGCAGGGAGAGGAGGGTTTCAGGGGGACGGGAGGGACACGGGGCGCTGTCCCTCTCCCGGTCCCAGCCTGCATCTCATTGGCCGCAGCCAGCGGGAGGGCAGCGTGCTGCTGTGTCTGTGGTGCGTGTAAGCATGTACGAGGCATAAACATAACAAGCACATGGTATGTGTGGTGTGAGTGACATGTTGCTTGTGTGTGCAAGGCGTGTGTGTGTCATGTGGATGGGGTGGTTATGGCATAAACTTGGCATGTGCACAGCGTATGCATGGGCGCAGTGGCGTATGCAAGGCTTGTGCATGGCGTATGCATAGGGTGAGCATAGCGTGAGCCTAGAATGCGTATGGTGTGTGCATGGGGCACTCACCTTTGCCTCGAAGCACAGCCCTGCCTTCAGGTCTCACGGCCCTTTCTTCTCCTTCACAAAACCAGGATCGGGAATCAGGTTTCAGTCACCTCCCATGACAGAACCCCCCGGCCGTGTGCAAGTTCTCCCCAGAGAAGTGGTTCCCTTGCTGGCCCCCAACAGAAGGACACTTGTGACGTCCGTTCTCATCCGTTTCAGCAGTGGAAACTCCTTTGTTAATCAGGCATCAGTGTTTCTCCCCACTTTGAATCTAGCTGGCCGCTTGCCTCGCTCTGGTTTTCTCAGCCTTGCAGCCCATCCTCTGCCTGCTCTAGAGGGGAAGAGAAAGCGGAGGTCGGCTTTCACACGGCTCTGAGGAGACACACCGCCCGCAGGACACTCTTTACGTAAGCGCGTCACCCATCTCCCATGTGCCCCCTCCCTGCGCGAAGGGTGTCTTTGGCACAACAATCCACAGGCAGCAGCAGGGGTTACTGCAGTCGGGGAATCCCCAAACTTCCCTTTCTACGGGACCTGGGAGCATACGGAGCCTTCTGCGTTCGCTTGAAGGATGAGATCTGCCCAATCTGAGCAGAGAGAGGCAAAAGAAGCCACTTCAGCTGCAGACACCCTCATGCTAAGGAGGCTCCCGGTGCTGCCGGCTCTTGTGTGGCGAGGACGGCCAACACCGCACCACCTTTCCACCCCTAGAGCTGGACCCTCTGGCTTAGCAAGCAGATCGGCGGTCTCAGCACACGGCCTCTGCACTGGAAAAATTCAGACCCACGGGACGACCCCACAACAGCTTCCAGCTGCAGATCCCAACAGCGAAGCTACCCGCTTAGTTACACCACCATCCGTCTCCACGCCAAGTGAACATGAACGTTCCACCTTTGCGGGGCCCTGAGGTGCCTCTGCAGGCTCGTCAGGGATCCAACTGCCTTCTGAACAGCGTCGGACGGCCTGCGCGCATTCTGCTCGGCCATCGCCTTCCCCAGGGCTTTCACCCAACAGCCGTGACGCAACATCAACTCGTGCGTAAGCGCACACATACACACGTGCAAAGGAACGCAAAAGGGCAACAACACGAGGCCTCGCTCAGCAACAATGCCATGAAGATGGTCCCACAGCCCTTTCGTTTAGCCAGCAGAGAGCAGATAAAGTTCATCCTCCTCCTCCCCCCGTGCTGTGCCAGCTCACTCACCGTTACTCCTCACGACGGGATGGAAGGTGGAAGAATATCGGGCTTTGAAAAAGCAGGGAAGTTCTGTGAGACTTTTGCCAGGTTTTCTGCAGTAAGGACATTCTCCAGACTGGCTTTTTGGGCTGTGAGGAGAGAGAGACGTGCACGATACGTTAAGGAATTTTTAACGCCACCTCGGAATACCATCACGATGCTAACAGAGTCATTTGTCCAGCTACAGGTGACAATCGGAGCATAAGTAAGAAAACAGAAAAAGCCCCCCACCCCCACGCACGATGAACAACGATGTGGTCAACGACAGGACCACGCCACTGGCACAGAAGCCGGGCCGATACACCGAGCCCTCATCCACAGAGAAACAAACGGAGGAGCCGGAAGCTGCTTCCAGAACCAGGAGTCAGCATCACAAACGTCACCCTCACTCAGAGCTGCAAAGCGGACGTTTCTCCTCTCACCTGAATGGCAACCGCTTCCCTTTCACCCATGGGCGCCCTCCTCTTCTTCCCCCGCGAGTGTATGAGAGAGATGGGAAGGCTCCACAGCACTCTGCAAAGATGAGGGACCTCTAAGAGGTGCGTCTGCATTTCCCCAAGGTACTTGAGGTACCTTAACTCTACAGTTACCGTTAAAAACGCAACAACTCCCCTTCCGTACCACTGTTACGGGACATAGTTTAACACAAACACTAAAAAGATGCTAAGCCTCAAAATAGACGAGAAGGCTGAACAGGTATTCTGTGTAACTGGAAACAGAGAAACGTCTGAACCAAGAGGATCTGCAGCAAGCGTAACGGATGTTGCACCGTTATAAACCCTGTGACACAGAAGGGTTTTAAATGCAAAGAAGCCTGGTTGTAGAAGAGAATCAAAGAAGCGACCTCCCCCCTGGCACTCTCTACACTAACAACATAAAAGCGCTTTCCAAAGCTCCCCTTCTCCTCCTTTCCCTCTTCGTGTGTGTGCAGCATGCTTGCAGTGTGGCTGGCATGTCATCTTCATGGTATGTGCTAGCATGTCCATGGCATGTGTATGGTATGTACACAGCCCGTACATAACATACACATGGAGAGTGTGGCATGCGTGGCATGTTGCCTGCATGTGGAAGGCGTGTGCGTGACATGTGCTTGACTGTTGTGGCATGAGCCTGGAATGTGCATGGAAGCAGTGGCCTGTGTGTGGAGTGTGTGGCATGTACACAACACATGCATGGCATGCGTGGCATGTTGCCTGCGTGTGCAATACATGCGTGTGGTATGTGGTATGCTGCTTGTGTGTGCAAGGTGTGTGCATGGCGTGTGCCTGGTTGGTGTGTGGCATGCCACTTGCATGTTCAAAGCATGTGCATGGGGTGGTTGTGGCGCTAGCCTGGCACGTGCATGGCGTGTGCATGGGGGCAGCACAATGTGCATGGGGGGTGAATTGCATGTGTGGGGCATGGGCCTGGCATGTGTGTGCCATGTTCATGCTGTGTGGCATGCACAGGGTCGGCTGGCGAAGCCCCTGCCACCCTAGTATTGTTGTCTCGATCCAGCGTTCACTAAACGCGATGCTGTCACATGCTAACCCAAAGCGGAGAATGCTTCGGCTCGCGCCGTCAACACGATCAACAGTGATTAAGAAAGAGTAATGAGTCCCGAGTAAGCCACATACCCAAATCCTGCTGGCTTGGAGGGCACCAGCACGTCGCTTCTTCCTCTCTCCCTGAGGAGGCGTCGGGATCCCACAGGAGCTCTCTCATCATCAATACTTCTGTCAGATTGTCTCTGCTGACAAAGCAAAAAGAATCATAGAATCATAGAATCCATAGGTTGGAAAGGACCCACTGGATCATCGAGTCTAACCATTCCCATCAACCACTAAACGATGCCCCTCAGCACCTCATCCACCCGTCCTTTAAACACCTGCAGGGAAGGTGACTCAACCCCCGCCCTGGGCAGCCTCTGCCAGGGACCAATGACCCTTTCCGTGTAATATTTTATCCTGATGTTCAGCCTGAACTTCCCCTGGTGGAGCTTGAGGCCATTCCCTCTCATCCTGTCCCCTGTCACCTGGGAGAAGAGCCCAGCTCCCTCCTCTCCACAATCTCCCTTCAGGTAGTTGTAGAGAGCAATAAGGTCTCCCCTCAGCCTCCTCTTCTCCAGGCTAAACAACCTCAGCTTAGTGTCATCCACAAACTTGCTAAGGGTGCACTCAACCCCTTCATCCAGGTCATTGATAAAGACATTGAACAGGGCTGGACCCAGCACTGAGCCCTGGGGAACCCTACTTGTCTCTGGCCTCCAGCTGGAGTTAACTCCATTTCCCACCACTCTCTGGGCCCGGCCATCCAACCAGTTTTCCACCCAGGAGAGTGTGCGCCTGTCTGGGCCAGAGGTGACAGTTTCTCAAGCAGAATTCTGTGAGAAAGTGTGTCGAAGGCTTTACTGAAGTCCAGGAAGACCACATCCACAGCCTTTCCCTCATCCAGCAGCCGAGTCACTTTGTCATAGAAGGCGATCAGGTTAGTTTGGCAAGACCTGCCTTTCACGAACCCGTGTTGACTGGGCCTGATCACCCAGTTTTCTTGCATGTGCTTCACGATAGCACTGAAGATCACCTGTTCCGTGACTTTTCCCAGCACTGAGGTCAGACTGACAAGGCCAGGAGTTCCCTGGATCCTCCCTGCAACCCTTCCTGTAGATGGGCACAACATCAGCCTCCAGTCGAGTGGAACTGCCCCAGTCAGCCAGGACTGTTGGAAGATGATGGAAAGGGGTTTGGCCAGCACATCCACGGCTCCTTTAATACTCTTGGGTGGATCCCATCCGGCCCCATAGACCTGTGGTGTCTAGCTGGGCAAGCAAGGCTCTGACCACCTCCTCTTGGATCATGGGAGCCTCATTCTGCTCCTTTAATTCCTGGGTTTGTACACAGAGGGAACAACCTTCCTTACTATTAAAGACTGAGGCAAAGAAGGCACTAAGTACCTCAGCCTTGCCCTCGTCCCCTGTCACTGTTGTCCCTTCTGCACCCAATAGGAACTGAACACTCTCCCTAGTCCTCCTTTTATTGTTAATGTATTTATAGAAAGATTTTCTGTTATCTTTCACAGACTTAGCCAATTTGATTTCTAGTTGGGCCTAAGCCCCCCTCATTTTCCCTCTGCATGATCTCACTTCCTCCCTGTAGTCCACCCAAGACGCCTGTCCCTTCTTCCAAAGCTCACAGACCCTCCTCTTTTTTTTGATGTCTCTCAAGTCTCCCTATCAACTATCTCCCTAGTCAACCAAGCTGGTTTTCTCCCCTGCCGGCTCCTTTTCTGGAGCATGGCGATGGCTTGCTGCTGAGCTGCTAGGATTTCCTTTTTGAAGAGCTCCCAGCCCCCTGAAGAGTCGAAAGTCTGCCCTCTGGAAGTTTAATGTGACTGTTGTGCTAATCTCCCTCTTCACCTCACCTAGAACTGAAAACCCCATCATCTCGTGATCGCTTTGTCCCAGGCGTCCTCCTACCACATCCCCCACAGGCCTTCTCTGTTCATGAACAGCAGGTCCACGAGGGCACCTTCCCCTGTCAGTTCACTCACCAGCTGTGTGAGGAAGTTGTCTCCCACGCACTCCAGGAACCTCCTAGACTGCTTCCTCTCCGCTGTATTGTACTTCCAGCAGATATCTGGAAGATTGAAGTCTCCCACGAGGACCAGAGGGAGCAATCTTGAGACTATCCCCAGTTGTTTATAGAAGAGCTCATCAGCTGCTTCTTCTCGGCTGGCTGGTCTGTAACAGACTCCATCACAGTATCAGCCTTCTTGTGGGCTCCCCTGATTTCAACCCACGGGCACTCAGTCCCCTCCTCCCCATAATCCAGTATCGAAGCAAAAGGAACGAGCTGTTAGGGCAAAAGACTCCAAGTAACCGTGGTTGAAATGAACCCCCCCTGCCCCAAAAAAGCGACACCCCCCCCCCGCTCTCTCTAGACCGACAACACAAAAGCGCTTTCCAAACCTCCCTTTCCGCTCCTTCCCCTCTTCCCCTCCTCCCCACCTCCTTCTCTCCCCCCTTCTCCTCCCATTGTGCCCCATACTCCCCCCTGCTTTCCCCCTCTCTCCCCTCCTTCCCTTCCCCCGCTCCCTCCTCCCCCTCCCGAAAGAGGATCTCCCCCGCGGGGCCGCACGCCGAGCGCAGACGCAGCCCCGAAGGCCCCGACCGCCCCTGAGCCCGAGCCGGCCCCGGGAGGGCCGCGGCTCACGGACAGCGAGCCCGGAGCGGCGCCGCCGGCCACAGAGCGCTCCCCCGCGCCTCTCCGGGCGCCTCTGACTCACCCGAGCCCGGCCCCGTTCGAGCCGCTCCCGACCTGGGAGGGACACGGGGGCCCGGGGGGCGCTGTCCATCTCCCAGCCCCAGCCCGCACCCCGTTGGCCACAGTGGCGGCGGGCGGAAGGGCAGCGGAGAGCAGAGCCGAGCCGTCCCGAACGGCGCCGCAGGGCTGCAAGCCGCTCTTCGCCTCTCTCCCCGCCCCGCCCCTCCCGGCTCGCCCGCCCCTGTGGGCCGTCCCGTTCCCCCGCCCCGGGCTGCAGTACCGCTCCGCGGCCACGGCGCGGCAGCACTGAGTCCCCGCCCCATTCATCCCGAGTGCAGGGATTCCGGCCAATGGGAGCGCTCGCTGCAGGGCCCGCCCTACAACCGCTCTACGGGCGTTGATTGGCTGGCGGTGTCTGAGCGGAGGATCCACTGCGCATGCGTACCATACGACGTGGTGGTGCCTATAATGTAGCCACTGCGCATGCGTGCCGTACAACATGGCGACACCTACAATGTAGCCAATGCGCATGCGTAGTGTACAACATGGCGGCGCCCATAAGCAGTCACTGCGCATGCGTGTCATGCAACATGGCGGCGTCCATTTGCACTTACTGCGCACGCGTGCAATGTAACATGGCGGCGCCCATAAGCAGTCACTGCGCATGCGTGCCGTACAACATGGCGGCGCCCATAAGCAGTCACTGCGCATGCGTGCCGTACAAAATGGCGGCGCCCATAAGCAGTCACTGTGCATGCGTGTCATGCAACATGGCGACGTCCCTTTGGACTCACTGCGCATGCGTGCCGTACAACATGGCGGCGCCCATAAGCAGTCACTGCGCATGCGTGCCGTACAAAATGGCGGCGCCCATAAGCAGTCACTGTGCATGCGTGTCATGCAACATGGCGACGTCCCTTTGGACTCACTGCGCATGCGTGCCGTACAACATGGCGGCGCACCTCATGGAGCCGCTGCGTTCCGTTTAGCATGGCGCCCGCTTTCCCCGCGGGGCCGTTTCAACGGCAGCCTGCAGGCACCGAGCGGAACCCAACGCAGCCTGAGCGAGCCGCGCGGGGCCGAGCCGAGGGGACTCGTGCACCGCGGACAGGGGCGGGGAGCTTCAAAGAGGGACGCGGGACGTTGTCCCTCTCCGTTCTGCACCGCTCCCCTCCCCACGCCCCGCCCTGCGCTCCGCCCCGCCCCTGTGGGTCGTCCCGTCCCCCTCAGCCCTGGGCTGCAGTACCGCTCCGCAGCCACGGCGCGGCAGCACTTGGCACCCCCCATTCATTGCCTTGGGCATCGCAGGGCTGTGCGTTCCGCGCTCTGATTGGTCCCTTCTCGATCCCACCTTGACAGTGCTGCCTTCTGATTGGCTGGGCCTCTGCGCTCTGATTGGTCGATTCTCAATCCCACTTTGCCAGCTCTGTGTTCTGATTGGCTGTGTTTCCGCACTCTGATTGGTCGCCTCTGGATCCCGCTTTCCCGTGCCGTGTCCTGTGCCCGTTTGATGGACGATTTGCCCTCTTATTGTCAATTTGGCCAGTTTGCACTTATGTGCTCAATTTGCCCTTATATGGTAATTTGACCTTTTATGGCAATTGGCCCAGTTTTCCCTTACATGGTCAATTTTCTCTCTTATGGCAATTTGCCCCTATATGGTCAATTTGCTCTTTTACGGCAGTTGTCCAAGTTCGCCCTCATATACTCAATTTGCCCCTTTATGGCAATTTTCGTTTTTATGGCACTTGGCCCGGTTTGCCCTTATATGGTCAATGATCGGGCACCTGGGCGCCCCCAACGCCCGGGGCTGCAGTACCGTCCGCGGCCACGGCACGGCAGCACTGAGTCGCCACACGTCCCCGGGCTGCAGTACCGCTCCGCGGCCACAACGCGGCAGCACCGAGCCGGGCGAAGCTCTTTTTGCCGTCGTTCCCGTTTTTACCGTTTTCTCCCGTCGCGGGTTCGATCCCGACGGGCGCCGAACCGCCCGGAGCAGCAGCTCCCGCGGCGCTGCCCGCACACCCTCCCCCGCTGCCGGGCTCCGCAGCAGCGCAGACCGCGCCTGCCTTCCCCCGGGCCGCCCCTTCGCTCCGGTCCCGCGGCGAGCAGGGCTGCGCTCACGGGCACCGCGGCGGCCGCGGGCTCCGCTCTCCGTGCCGAGGGGCCGCTCTCCGAGCCCTCTGCGGCCGGGAAACCTCCGAGCGGCGGCTGAAAGGGAGAGGTGGCGCCTCCAGGGGAAAGGCCGCGGCTTTCCCCGCTCCCGCACGCCGTCTCCGGACGACGGACGCCGTTCCGACGGGAGGCCCTGCGGCTGTGCCATACGGGCAGGCTGGAAAGGAACAAGTGACCCGCTGCAGGAAAGGACACGGAATTCCAGTCCGACACGAGGGGACTTTGGAAGCGGCAGACGCATCGACAGCGAGAACACTTCCCTGCCGAATATCCGCACGCCATCGTGATCCGGCACGTGCCCCCGGCCGCCAGCGAGCCCGTCCGAGCCCATCGGCCGCCCGTACAGCGTGCAGCCGGCTGCCAACTTGGAGCCTGCGCAGCACAGCGCTCCCCGTGCCGGACTGTGGCTCGCGGCGCCATCGCCACGTGCCCCGAACTGCCTCCACCGCCACCTTCTTTCTTCATTTCCAACACTGAAAAAGCAAAACGTGTACGGCAGTTGGCGACCGATCAAAAGCTTTAATGTGGACAACACTGGTTTACACGGGGTTCCTCTGGCTTCCCCACACCTGGGCAGAAGAGGCCGAAGGATCCTTGGAGACAGACACGCTCTTCCCAGTCACGCAGCAAAGGTGGCGGCAGCGCGACCGGGACAGAGGGTCTGGACGAGGCCGCGTCTTCCAGCTGGGTGTGCGCAGGAGGAGAGGAATCCACTTCCTACGCCGCACAGAGGAGAGAGACCTGCAGGAGGGAACGCACAGAAAGGATCGTTAGCAGGGCAATGAGACAAGGCGGCCCTCGGCCCCAGGACAAAAACGCTTTCCTCCTTCACCCACGTTTCCTTCTCTGACCTTCCAACCCCCGCAGCCCCTGCTCTACAGCCCCCCCAAAGCAAGCCGAGAAGAGAATCTCCTTCAAAAGAACGGCCAAGGGTTTCACTCATCCCCCCCGAAAGGAAACCGCAAGGAACGGGAGGACTCGCCAGACAGAAAGCAGTGTCACTGGACCAAGTTTCAGAGAAGTCCATAGAGAACGTGATTCGTTTTAACAGTTATTCTGTTAGATGAACTTGGTCAAAAAGAGAAACAAAACCAAACCGAGCCTTACCCCGTGTAAACTCGTTACGCTAAGATGTTCTAAATCACACCCACGTGACAGCCCAGCGTAGCAAAGCAGCCCGGGCACCCTGCTATTTATCCTCCTCCTGAGGCACAGAAGGCTCCCCCCGGCACGCCTCTTCCCTTGCCGGGGTCAGACCTGCAACGCGCCGGCTGGCAGGAACCACGTCACTGCACGCAACTCGAGCTTGGCCCAGACTACAGGCCTGAGAAACATGCGCGTGGAGGCGAGAGGTGCGACGGCGAGGCAGCTCTTCCAGACACACGCGTCGGCGCCCGTTCAGCAAGCGCCTGTCACCAAAGCCTCTGCAGGAAAGGGACTCAGCCCGGCAGAGAGGGGCAGCGATCGGCTGAGGCATTTTGGTTTAGTTCAGGCACGCGATATTGGTAGAAAGGAACAAAGCCTGGTTTGGCCTCGAAAGAACAAGATGCCTGGACACGAAATGAGGCCACGGAGACCACACGACACTGCCCGTGTGCCGTGCCTCAGACGGAGCTCACCATCACCCGCACATCAAGCATAACAAGAATGGAACTGAGTGTAGGTTTAAGGCTGAGCAGCCGCACAAAAGCAACCGCTCCCACTCCTCTTTGCCTGTCAAGAGAGCGGAGAGCAATGAGACCTCCCTCCTATGATCACATGCAAGCCCATCCACGCCAGCAACCACCTGAGACGTCGGGAGACTTCGGCACGGTCAGTGGCCGGTTGCTGGCTTCACTCCTACGCTGCGGTATTTATTCGCGCACCGGATTTGCCTCGTGAACCTGTGAAAACAGCAATCAAAGCCAAAAGGAAGCAAACGCTTGCAGTTTTGATGAGGGTGAAACTGGCAGCAGGGGAGTGGGATTGGGGGGAATCATCGGTGCAAAGAAGGCAGGAGGCGCCTGTCTGTAAGTGCGCTCGCTGCCTCGGGCACTGGAGCGAGCCACCAGGAAGACGCGAGGCACGCTTCGAGGTTATAGATTTTACAGAGATCATTCCGCTTCCACAACCATGCTTGTAGAGCTTGGAAACCCAGCCAGCTCGGCAGAGCTGCCTCTGTCATTTGCGGGGCTGGCTTTGGGAGCTTTTTTTCAGAGCAGCTGTAAAGTTAACGAGGAGTCAGTTTGCAACAGGGAAAGTGGAAAAGACAGTCTGAAGGCAGCTCAACAGCGACACTGGCTACTTTAGTATGCTCTTGCATAATCCCTCTTGGGGTTACTTCACAGCTCCCTTTTTGTTGTCGGCACAAGGAACAATTTTGTTCCTCACGTTGCAAGCAACGCTTCCCTTCGCACAGGTTCGCCTGGCGAAGCACATCGCACCCTAGTACTGTCGTCTCGATCTGGCACAGACTCAAATCTGATGCTGTCACACGCTAACTCAACGTAGAGAACACTCCAGCTCGTGCCGTCAACTCGATCAACAGTGATTAGCAAAGAGGAGTGAGTCCTAAGAAAGCCACGTACCTGAACGCTGCTGGCCTGGAGGGCACCTCCATGTTGCTTCCCCCCCTCTCCCTGGGGAGGGGTCGGGATCCCACAGGGGCTCTCTCATCGCCAACACGTCTGCCAGGTTCTTTCTGCTGACAGAGCAAAAGGAAGGAGCTGTTACAGCAAAGTACTCCAAGTAAGCGTACTTGAAATAAACCACCTCCTACCCCTGCAGCACTTGCCACCACACACGACACCCTGGCACCCGGTATCCTCTGAGCTGTGCCAGACGGGCCCGAGCCCACCACGCTGCTCTAGCTCTTCCTGCCACTCGGAGGGAGGACAAGCGACTGAGTTTTCCAAACAGAGGCTCTCCTCAAAGGAGGCAGGCGTACTGCGGTTGACCCAGGTACAGCAGCCTCTGAAAGGCCGTGCTTCCATCTCATCGCCCCGAGCTCAGCGCCACGGGATACCTTAGCCCTTGAGCTAACAGGAAAAATATTTTAGCAGCTGCTCTTTCCCACCTGGCAACCTCCTGAGGCACCGGTTCAGCCACACTTAAAGAATACGACAGACGCTGAGGGGGCAGCAATAAGCACGAGAAAATCACCGTTACTCCTTGCGACGGGACAGAAGAATACCGGGCTTTGAAAAAGCAGGGCTGTTCTGCGAGACTTTTGCCAGGTTTTCTGCAACAAGGACGTTCTCTGGACTGGTTTTCTGGGCTGTCAGGAAAAGAGACAGAATCACACAATCATTAGGTTGTAAAAGACCCCCAGGATCATGGAGTCCAACCATTCCTATCATTCACTAAACCATACCTCTCAGCACCTCACCCACCCGACCTTTAAACACCTACAGGGAAGGTGACTCAACCACCTCCCTGGGCAGCCTGTTCCAGTGCCCAATGACCCTTCCCGTAAAAAAAAAACTCGCTCTAGAGCCTCAACATCCTTCTTGTGGTGAGGGGCCCAGAACTGAACACACGATTCAAGGTGAGGTCTCACCTGTGCCGAGCACAGAGGGAGAAGAACCTCCCTGGACCTGCTGGCCACGCCGTTTCTGATCCAAGCCAAGATGCCATCGGCCTTCTTGGCCACCTGGGCCACTGCTGGCTCATGGTCAGTCCCTGTCAACCAACACCCCCAGGTCCTTCTTCTCCAGGCAGCTTTCTAACCAGACTTCTCCTAGTCTGTAGCACAGCATAGGGTTGTTGTGCCCCAAGTGCAGGACCCGGCATTTGGCCTTGTTAAACCTCATCCCATTGGACTCTGCCCAGCGGTCCAGCCTGTTCAGATCCCTTTGGAGCCTCCCTAGCCCCCAGCAGATCCACACTTCCACGCAGCTTAGTGTCATCTGCAGAAGTTGCTAAGGGTGCACTCGATGCCTTCATCCAGGTCATTGATAAAGACACTGAACAGGGCTGGGCCCTGGGAAACCCCACTTGTAACTGGCCTCCAACTGGAGTTAACTCCATTTCCCACCACTCCCTGGGCCCTCCATCCAACCAGTTTTGCACCCAGGAGAGTGCACGCCTCTCCAGGCCAGAGGTGACAGTTTCTGAAGCAGAATGCTGTGAGAAACCATGTCAAAGGCTTTACCAAAGTCCAAGAAGATACATCCACAGCCTTTCCCTCGTCCAGTAGGCAAGTCACTTTGTTATAGAAGGCAATCAGGTTAGTTTGGCAAGACCTGCCTTTCATGAACCTGTGCTGACTGGATGTTTCTCCTGTCACCTGAATGGCAATCGCTTCTGTTTCACCGTGGGCGCCCTCTTCTTCCGCCATGAGCGTAGAAGAGAGATGGGAAGGCTCCATAATGCTCTGCAAGGACGAGGGACATATAAGAGGTGCGTCTGCATTTCCCCAAGGCACTCGAGGTACCTTAACTCTACAGTTACCATTAAGAATGCGACAACTCCCCTTACATGCCACTGTTACCAGATGTATTTTAACACAAATACTAAAAAGAAGTCTAAAAAGCTTCAAAACACACAAAAAGACTAAACAGGTACTCAGCGTAACTGGAAACAGAGAAATGTCTGAACTGAGAGGATCTGCAGCAAGCGTTACGGATGTTGCACCGTTGCAAAACTCTGTGACACAGAAGAGTTTTAAATGCAAAGAAGCCTGGTTACAGAAGGGAATCAAAGAAGCGACCTCCCTCCTGGCTCTCTCTATACTGACAACATAAAAGCACTTTCCAAAGCTAACCCCTCCTCCTCCTTCCCCTCTTGGCACGCGTGCAGCGTGCTTGCAGTGTGTCTGGTGTGTGCACGGTGTGTGTGTGGCATGTGCATGGCATGCGTGGCATGTTGCTTGTGTGTGCAGGGCGTGTGCGTGGCTGATGTTTCATCTTCATGGTGTGTGCTAGCGTATGCATTGCCTGTGGATGGCATGTACGCTTCACGCACAGAACACGTGCACGGCCTGTGTGACGTGTTGCTTGCATGTTCAAAGCACGCGCGTGGAGTGTGCGTGGGGTGGTTGTGGCGCTAGCCTGGCACGTGCATGGCGTGTGCATGGGGGCAAGGGCATGTGAGTGGTGTGCGCAGGTTCGGCTGACAAAGCCCATGGCACCCTGGTATTGTCACCTCAATCCGGCATTCACCAAACACGATGCCATCGCTTGCTAACCCAAAGCGGAGAACATTCTGGCTCGCACCGTCAACTCGATCGACAGTGATTAGCAAAGAGGAGTGAGTCCTGAGAAAGCCACGTACCTGAACGCTGCTGGCCTGGAGGGCACCGCCACATCGCTTCCCCCCTCGCCCTGGGCAGGGGTCGGGATCCCGCAGGGGCTCTCTCATCATCAGTTGTCAGACTCTTTCTGCTGACAGAGCAATAGGAAGGAGCTGTTACAGCAAAATACTCCAAGTAACCGTGCATGAAATGAACCCCCCCTGCCCCTGCAGCTCTCGCCACTGCACACGACACCCCCCCCCCCCGCTCTCTCTAGACCGACAACACAAAAGCGCTTTCCAAACCTCCCTTTCCGCTCCTTCCCCTCTTCCCCTCCTCCCCACCTCCTTCTTTCCACCCTTCTCCTCCCATTGTGCCCCATACTCCCCCCCTGCTTTCCCCCTCTCTCCCCTCCTTCCCTTCCCCCGCTCCCTCCTCCCCCTCCCGAGCGGGGATCTCCCCCGCGGGGCCGCACGCCGAGCGCAGACGCAGCCCCGAAGGCCCCGACCGCCCCTGAGCCCGAGCCGGCCCCGGGAGGGCCGCGGCTCACGGACAGCGAGCCCGGAGCGGCGCCGCCGGCCACAGAGCGCTCCCCCGCGCCTCTCCGGGCGCCTCTGACTCACCCGACCCAGCCCCGTTCGAGCCGCTCCCGAGCGGTGCCGCTGCGGCCGCGGGCCCCGGCGGGCAGCGAGGGCGGGCGGCGCCCGGGCCCCGTGCGGAGCTCGAACCACCTGCCCGCGCTCCGCCTCGGCCCGCCCCCCGGGCGCTCTCCCGGCGCTGATTGGCCGCCGCTCGCTGAGTGACGCGCGGCGCAGCCAATGGGAGCGCTCTGTGCGGGGCCCTGCCCAGGGGCAGCCGAGCGCCGCCGCACCGAGCCGAGCGCTGCAGAAACACACGGAGCCGGGGCACGCGGGGCTGTCAGGGCACACAGGGGACGCGGGCACCCCGGGCAGGGACAGGGGACACGCGGGGCTCGGGGAGGACGGGGTGGGAGCACGGGGGCCCTGGGGGCGCTGTCCCTCTCCCAGCCCCAGCCCGCACCCCGTTGGCCGCAGCCGGCGGCGGGCGGGAGGGCAGCGAAGAGCAGAGCCGAGCCGTCCCGAACGGCGCCGCGCGGAGCCGACAGCAGCCGAGCGGATCCGAGCCGCTCTGCGAACCGCCCCGCTCCCCGCCCGGCTCTCCGCCCCGCTCTTTAATGCGGACACTGCCTCGATGAGCACTCGGGACCCGAGACGAGGCGCCCAAGGCACGCCCGGCGAGCCTTGACCACAAAAGAGGACACCAAGACCTGCAGAACATTTCGGACGCGGCACGGTGACTAGACAAACTAGACCCCAACAGACACAGGCTGGAACTGCCCTGCCCAGGCAGGGTTTGGGCTGAGAGGCAGGCCCCTCCGCCTTCACCGGCCCAAAGACGACTCTCTCTGTACTGCCCTCTCCCCTGTGCTGCTTTTAAAACCCCTCCCTGCCATTCCCAGCCCCGCTTTGGCTTCACACAACTCACCGTTGCTCTCTTCATCCAAGCCAGCTCCTCTGCCATTCTACTGCTTGGCCCACGGCCCCGTACCTGCAAAGCAAAAACCCATTATCTAGTCGCAGAGCCCCCGGCCACATCTTCCCACCGACACCGCAGCAGACCCACCTCGCTATGGCACTCGACCCGCACGCATCTCCATCCGTGCCTCTCGGCTCACAGGTCCGGCCTCTACATCTGAAAAACACAACAGCAAAGACATCACCCTGACGCTCAGCAACACCCTAAGAAATCCAAGCCTCTCACTTGCTTTTACTGAGGCCGCCTCTTCTGGGCATTACAGACAAGTAAAGCTAGTCCACAACCAAACCCAAACATGAATTGCCGCTCCCTTGACGTACAAACCCCTTCGCCACCGCTCCCACTGCCTTCTCCCACACAGCTTGGTTGTCCCCTCCGTGGCTCCGGAGAGCAGCAGAAACTACCATCCTCACCCACCCCACCTAGGGCTGCTACTTCTGCAAAGTAATGGACGCCCCTAGACGGCAAAGTAATGGACGCCCCTAGACGGCAAAGTAATGGACGCCCCTAGACGGCAAAGTAATGGACGCCCCTAGACGGCAAAGTAATGGACGCCCCTAGACGGCAAAGTAATGGACGCCCCTAGACGGCAAAGTAATGGACGCCCCTAGACGGCAAAGTAATGGACGCCCCTAGACGGCAAAGTAATGGACGCCCCTAGACGGCAAAGTAATGGACGCCCCTAGACGGCAAAGTAATGGACGCCCCTAGACGGCAAAGTAATGGACGCCCCTAGACGGCAAAGTAATGGACGCCCCTAGACGGCAAAGTAATGGACGCCCCTAGACGGCAACGTCTAGTCTCATCAAAACCTTAAGCCCGCAATCAGGCCACTCTACCTCGGCTGACTCTTACCAATTCCTCTACGCACCAGGCAGAGCAGCTCCAACTAGACACAAACACACACAGAACACCAGCACACAAGACCAACGTCGGGAACCGGGGACAAAAGAAGAGTCACAGCGACAAAGAGGACTCCGGGACCACACTTGCCAATGGGCAAGGCAACGGACAGGGCTCCAAGGGAGAACCTACGGCAGCCCTGGAAAAGCCATGAACCGTGCAGGGTTCCAAAGAGATGTGGCCGCAACTGGCTAGCTGAACGGGCTAGAAGCCCCTTTTAAAGGCCTAAAGATGCAGAGGATACGCGGAACGAGTCCTAGAACAGCGATCCAAGAAAACGGAAGAGTAGCTCTTCCGGATGGCGAGGCGCGCTGCAAGGCCACAGCAGAAGTCGACTGACTGGATGCTTCCAAGGCACGCCCGGCCTGCCTTGACCACAAAAGAGGACATCAAAACCTGCAGAAAATTTCAGACGCAGCACGGTGACTAGACAGACTAGACCCCAACAGATACAGGCTGGAACTGCCCTGCCCGTGCAGGGTTTGGGCTGAGAAGTACACCCCTCTGCCTTCACCGGCCCAAAGACGACTCTCCCTGCACAGCCTAGGCTACCTTCAAAACCCCTCCCTGCTAGCCCAACCCGCCTCCCGCTTCCCAGCTCTGCTCCCTCAACTTAGCTTTCAGAGGGCCACGACTCCAGCTGTCCTGGGCCAAAGCAGCTCAAATCACAGCGCTTAACGGAAATAATCCTGCAGTCACGGGGTTCCTCTTCAGCATCTGCAAGAAAAAACAAAGAGGAAAACACAGTGCCAGCTGTCGGCACCACACCGCCAACATCTTCTACCACGCCCCGTCACCCATCGCAAAACCACACGGGCATTCTGCTCACCTGCCCCTTGCTCGCTCAAACGTCAGAACCGGCAGCTGACACGGCCTGGGGCACCTGCAGTTCCAAGACCAAAATCTCCTTTTGTGACCATGAGAAATCTACACTCCCACGCTCCTCCTCATGATGACCCAGTCTCCCCTCAGGCGCTCACCCTCTTCCAGACGCTCCCCGAACAGCACCTGCCAAAACCAAAAACACTCAGCTGAGTCGCTACATAGCACTTGGCTCTTAGACACCACCTCGGACAACCAACTCACCTTCACATACCATTGGCTGACACGAAGCTGGGCCCCTCTGATGCCGCATGCTGAACCTGCAAGAAGAGACCTGCTTGAAGAGACCTGCTTTGACACAACCCAAATAGACAGGCAGCTCCCAGCAAATCCCATCTCCCGCTAAGTTACCTTGACCGCTCAGCCACCGGGCTTCCATCATCTTGGGCTGCCACGTCAAGGATGCGCTCCACCTGGAAGCCACAAGCGGTCAAGGACGGCTGTACCTTCACGTTCATGAGGACACATGAACAACAAATGCTGCTTCACGCAACTCAGCATTGCTCTCCTCATCTGAGCCAGCTACTCAGCCACTCTACTGCTGTGCCCATGGCCCTGTGCCTTCAAAGCAAAAAGAAAACAAAAAGGCATTATCTAGTCACATGGCCTCCAGCCACATCTTCCCACCAACGCCACAGCAGACCCAACTCGCTATGGTGGGTCTACCCACATGCAACTCCATCCTTGGCTATCAGCACACAGGTCTGGCCGCTACATCTGAAAAACACAACAGCAAAGACGTCACCCTGACGCTCAGCAACACCCCATGAATTCCAAGCCTCTTGCTTGCTTTTACTGAGGCCGCCTCTTCTGGGCATTACAGCCAAGTAAAGCTAGTCCACAACCAAACCCAAACATGAACTGCCACTCCCTTGACATTCAAACCCATTTGCTACCGCTCCACTGGCTTCTCCCACACAGTTTTATCGTCCCCTCCGTGGATCCGGAGAGTAGCAGAAACTACCCTCCTCACCCACCACACCAAGGGCTGCTACTTCTGCAAAGTAATGGACGCCCCTAGACTGCAACGTCTAGTCTCGTCAAAACGTTAAGCACACAATCGGACCAGTCTACCTCGGCTGACTCTTATCACCTCCACTACGCACTGGGCAGAGCAGCTCCAACCAGACACAAACACACACAGAACACCAGCACACAACAGCGACATCGTGAAGCACGGACAAAAGAAGAGTCGTGGGGACAAGGAGGACTCCGGGACCACACATGCCAATGGGCAAGGCAACAGACAGGGCTCCGAGGGAGAACCTACGGCAGCCCTGGAAAAGCCATGAACCGTGCAGGGTTCCAAAGAGATGTGGCCACAACTGGCAAGATGATCAGGCAAGAAGCCCCTTTTAAAGGCCTAAAGTTGCAGAGGATGCACGGAACAAGTCCCAGAACAGGGATCCAATTAAAAGGAAGACTAACTATCCCAGATGGCGAGGCGGGCTGCAAGGCCGCAGCAAAAGACAACTGACCGGATGTTTCCAAAACACGAGTGATCCACGCTTTAGCAGCACTTAGAAAGAGAAGCAGTGCCGATCGACACTGCCTTGATGAGTGCAAGCATTCGGGACCCTAGACATGGCGTCCAAGGCACATCCTATATTCCTTTAAACAAGAGGACATCAAGACCTGCAGATAGTTTAAGACATCCTACACAGACTTCAGAGACTAGACAAAAACAGACACAATCTGGAACTGCCCTGCCAGGCACATGCTAGGTTTGGGCTGAGAAGTAGGCCCCTATGCTTTTACCCACCCAAAGAGTACTCTATCTGTACTGCCCTCTCCCCTACGCTACTTCTAAAACCCCTTCCGGCCATTCCTAGCCTCCCCCTCTGCCACAGCCCACCCCAGCCCTGGTCCCTCAACTTAACTTTCAGACCACCAAAAGGCATGGTCAGCAGAAAAAAAACTCCAACGGCATCACCTCACTGGGATGATCCTACAGTTGCCAGGTTCCTCTTTGCCAGCTGCAAAAAAAAACTACAGAAATCTAAAATAGTGCAGACGGTCAGCAGAGCACTGATCATTGTCAGCATTTCACAGGACAGCTTTCACAGACAGCCAAATGCTGCAGCAGTTATCACCTGTGTAAAGTAAATTAAGAGAATTATTGTCACACTTCTGACAAGTGTCCCGTGCTTCTTCTCCCCACTACCCAGCTCATATCAAATGCTCTTCCCATTCCCAAGGTGGCCCACACAGTGCCTGCCAAACCAAAAGTAAATATTTAGTTGCCAAATACTACTTTGCTCTTCAAGACTTACTTAACTTCCTCCTCACCTTCAGCCCCACAATGGTGAGAATAAGCCAGACTACCTCACCGGCGCCCCAAAATTCCGTGCCGTCTGCTTACCTCTCCTCTCCACCACTCCCATTGTAGGAACATAGTAGTGCTGATACCCAGGACAAAATAAAGATGAGCCACAGAGATCCCAATTCTAGGAAGTTACCAGACTTTAGTCGCAGGAGTGAACAAAAAGAACTCAAAAATTATAACCTTTACTGGTTTTCAAAAAGAATAAACACAGAAGACCTAAAACCACAGGACACTCTCCACACAGCAATGGAGACTGGAATTACAGAGGCGGTCAGCCAAGGGAAAAATTCACAACAGTGGGATTTGACTACTCTAAGACCTAAATTGGAAACTCAATCACCATAAAAAAACCCACAATGGATAACAGGGACAAGGTAACAACTGCTGTGACCAATAAAAGAGCAAATCTCACTGGTAAGTTCAGGAAAAAAACAAATAAGGGAGGCCTATGTGCCCACAGACCAGATGAAGAAGAGTTACTCAGCTGCTAACCGTTACAAGCCAAAATAATGACCACCCTCTTCCCTGAGAAATGCAGGAGAAGACAGGGACAGAATCCCACACTGCAGATAGGCAGCAAGTCCATACCTTTAACTACTGAGGTCTCTGATATTCAGATGGATGGAGACAGGATGAATGCAAAGAAGTTCATCAAGGAACACAATAAATAGAAGGTACAACGGAGCAAATATCTCAGAGCCCTAGAGATTACATTTCTTAGTATCTCATCCTCATCGTCACCTCCCATCGGCTGCAGAAAGACTGGAATAACAGAAACCTGAATGGTATTTGCATCTGACTGCCCAACCGACCCACGAAAGACTGATGAACCCATCTCCCTTTCCCCAGTCCCAAACCATTAAAGCCCTTTTTCATCCCTGAAGGATCAGAGAAAGAACCCTGCTTTTTCCTAACAGGACCTATCATATATTTTAAGCCCCTGACCCGTCTGTATTGCTGTTGCTTAGGAGCTGTGTTTCTGAGCCTCTCTCTGGGTTCCCCTGGCCCCTTCTGTCTTCTACCAGCCCATAGGCTCAACTTCCCACCCTAGCCTAACAAACTGAATTCCAGATTGTTATCACCTATGAGGTGCCTCCTACAAACTTGAGAGACTCTAGGACCAAAGCATCATCCCGCACAGAATGAGAAACAGCAACAATTCATCCCATAAGCAGAAATTCTAGACAAAGATAAATCATCCAGGAAAAAAAAAAAAAAAGAAAAAAAACAGAAAAAAGAAAAAGAAAAGAAACTGTTAAAACATCTTGCCTTCTCCAACACCCAATCAAAGATTACTGACCTAAACCCAAACATACTCCTGTGCGCAAAA
Source organism: Phaenicophaeus curvirostris (assembly GCF_032191515.1). Taxonomy (NCBI): domain Eukaryota; kingdom Metazoa; phylum Chordata; class Aves; order Cuculiformes; family Cuculidae; genus Phaenicophaeus; species Phaenicophaeus curvirostris. The sequence goes on from NC_091407.1 coordinate 129,519, forward strand.
ATAAATAAATGTCACTACAGCTGTACATGCTGTGAAAAAAAGCTTACCATTCCAGCATATCTTCATCAAAAGCTGCAACAAGTTGAAACAGCAGCAAAGCTCCAATCTCAAGGAAAACCAGAGACTAAACAACCACCTGAGGCAATGCCTGTGGCTTATATACCCCCTGGGCCTTCACACCCACCACCTGTGCACAAGGTGGGGTCAACCTCCTCAAAGTTATAAACAGTGCCTGGGGAGCAGCTGTGTTTTATTAATCCTGATTTACAACACCACTGAATGTCTGAAAGGATCCTTACAAGAAATGAAGTGCTTTCACTACAGCATCGGTTGTTGTGCCAGCAATAGGACTAGGGAGCAAACATTTTAGAGCTGGACTTTTTAGTTTCTTTCATTTACCATGCTGCCGTACAATTTTTGTTCTATGACATCCCTGTACCCCTTTTATTTTTCTGTTCTGTTTTCTCACCCTTTTCTTTTCAGTCTTCAGCGTCTGTCTTGTGTCCATAGTTCTTTTTTTCCTTTCCCATCTTCGTGCTAATCTGCATTCCCTTTTTTTTTTTACCCCCACAATTTTACTGGCTTAGTCCCTGGAGTTCATTTTTTCTTTCTCTGTGCCTGCAAGCGCCTTGCTTTTCTTTCTCTCTTTCCGCTCCTCTCTTTCTTTCTCTATCCCTTTGTATTGCTCACTGTTGCTGTTCCAGCTTTTCCACTCACTCTGTATCTTGACACTCCGCTTTACTGCTCCTCTTGCTGTTTCTGAATCTTTGTGCTAGTCCCTATCCTCTTTTATAATCCTCTGTCTGTAGGGCTCCTAGTTCCTCTCAAACAAGTCAGCTCTTTTTTATGTACACACATGGCTTTATAAGACCCCTGGGCTGAAATGTTCTTCTAAGCTTTCGCTCAGAGAAGCGCTGCTGAAAAGATCCGTGTGTTGATATCTTCAGGATGACTGAAGTGGCAGAGCTTTAGGGTATTTTCTTCCCCTCTCCCCCTCCCCGCCCCAACACTCTGTATCTTAGAGGCATGGGACCCTAGCTGACTTGCTTTTTGTACATGCTTGAGATTCACAGGCCCCTGCAACTGGAGCCTGACTAATGATGTTGCAGCAGTGATTGTATTGAGTTAGTTCTGTGAGAGGAAGGGCCGCAACTCAGTTGATAAAAGCACAGGCTGTCTCTGTCCTTGAGGTAAATATAGGAGTTTCACAGCCTTTCCTCTTATGTCTGGGGTCTTCTGTTATGTTTAGCTTCTCTGTGACAGCTTTATTGTTCTTCTCAGCCTGGACATTTTAGCCTGATGACCACACAAAAGATGTGGTTGTATGCAATGGTAAGGCTGGTAGGAAAAAGGCCAGAGGAGGATCAATGACAGAGTTGAAAATGCCCTGTAGAGTTTGCTGCTTCATTGGCTGCTGAGAAATAGCACAGTCTCTGTGATTTTGCTACTGTATGAGACAGATCAAAGGTGCTTAATCAATGCTCAGTTCTATCTAAACGGTGCATGAGAATATGATTATGCAATGCATAGAATCATAGAATCACCAGGTTGGAAGAGACCCATCGGACCATCGAGTCCAACCATTCCTATCAAACACTAAACCATGCCCCTCAGCACCTCGTCCACCTGTCCCTTAAACACCTCCAGGGAAGGTGACTCAACCACCTCCCTGGGCAGCCTGTTCCAGTGCCCAATGACCCTTTCTGTGAAAAATCTTTTCCTAATGTCCAGCCTGAACCTCCCCTGGTGGAGCTTGAGGCCATTCCCTCTTGTCCTGTCCCCTGTCACTTGGGAGAAGAGCCCAGCTCCCTCCTCTCTACAACCTCCTTTCAGGTAGTTGGAGAGAGCAATGAGGTCTCCTCTCAGCCTCCTCTTCTCCAGGCTAAACACCCCCAGCTCTCTCAGCCGCTCCTCATATGGCCTGTTCTCCAGCCCCCTCACCAGCTTTGTTGCTCTTCTCTGGACTCGCTCCAGAGCCTCAACACCCTTCTTGTGGTGAGGGGCCCAGAACTGAACACAGGATTCGAGGAGCTGTCTCACCAGTACCGAGTACAGAGGGAGAATAACCTCCCTGGACCTGCTGGTCACACTGTTTCTGATACAAGCCAAGATGCCATTGGCCTTCTTGGCCACCTGGGCCACTGCTGGCTCATGGTCAGTCGCTGTCAACCAACACCCCCAGGTCCCTCTCCTCCAGGCAGCTTTCCAGGCAGACTTCTCCCAGCCTATAGCACTGCACAGGGTTGTTGTGCCTCAAGTGAGGAAGGGAGAAACCGCTGGGCTATCGGGTTAGTGGATCCGAACTGCCATGAGGCTTTACTGTAGAGTGTCTGACACGTGGGTGCTCCACGGGTCAGTGTACATGTTCCCATGGAGAGGACTTCTTTTGGAGGTGGCTTTGTATGTCATTATACAGAGCTTGATATTAACAGGGCCAACAGGAATGGCTGGACTCGATGATCCGGTGGGTCTCTTCCAACCTCGTGATTCTACGATTCTACGATTCTAAGTGCAGAACCCCCTCGGCGCTCTGCCGCCGCTGATTGGCTGTCGCTCTCTGAGTGACGTGCAGTTCAGCCAATGGGTTGAGAAAGCCGGGGATAGGCGTGGCTTTTGAAAGCCAACGGGGCGTGGAGGGGGCGTAGAGGGGAGGGGCGTGGGAGGGGAGGGGAGGGGCGTGGGGGAGTGGAGGGGAGGGGCGTGGAGGGGGGTGGAGGGGAGGGGCGTGGGAGGGGAGGGGAGGGGCGTGGGAGGGGAGGGGAGGGGCGTGGGAGGGGAGGGGAGGGGCGTGGGAGGGGAGGGGAGGGGCGTGGGAGGGGAGGGGAGGGGCGTGGGAGGGGAGGCGTGGTTCCTTAAACCTTCGCTGCTGGACCGCGGCAGAGCACTGCGGAGAGCGAGCCCGGAGCGGCGCCGTTGAGCACAGAGTGCGAGCGCGCGGGCCGGAGCGGCCCCGCGTACCACAGACGGCAAGAACGCGAGCCGCGCCTTCCTGGGCACCTCTGGCTCACCCGGGCCCAGCCCCGTTCAAGCCGCGCGCCGGGGCGGCCGCGCCCTGGGCCCCGCCGGGCAGCGCCCGGTCCCCGCCCGAAGCGGGACTCGCTCGCGCTCCCGCCCCGCGCTCCGCAGAGCCGCCCCGGGGCCCGGCCAGGCGCGGGTCGGCGCAGGCGTCGCAAGGCGGGGGCCGATGGGGCTGGTACTTCTCAGGGAGGGAGCCGAGCGCAGCCGGGGCACACGGGGCTGTCGGGGAGCGCTGGGGCACGTGAGGCACGCAGGAGCCGCGGGTACCCGAGCCGCAGTTTTTAACATCCCCGACACCAGGGAGAGGCACGGCCTGCAGAAAGAGGCAAGAATTACTTGCATCTCCTAAATAGGACTGCCTGTTGACGCTGTTGGGGACCGCATACTGGCGTTCTTAGGATGACAGCTTCAGGCCGACAGGATGCTTTCTATGTTCTTAGGACGTGTAGTACAAAGAATAATGGAATGCAAAATTAATTATATTTTATTACTTCTGTCAGCCTCTACCTACTAGTTCATTCAACTAAATTAGTGTGTCTCTGTCAGTTACACTGAAATGGTAACCGTCAATCCCAGTGGTTGAAATCCTGGAATTATTAGGAATGCCTTGATCAGATTGCAGAGGAAAACGAATCTGTAAATTTTTCAGGCTCCAAACACATTACAGCTCAGAAATAAAGATCAAAATTTTATTTCCATGTTGGTAATAAAAAATAATTCTATGACTTCTGTAAACTATTGCATAAACGCTATAGGGTAGAAAAGTCTTAACAAGTGTTAACAATTTTAAACAGTTCACTACAAGTAAATGGGTATGCATTATAAATAATATGTTTTGTATTAAGAACAATTTAATTCACAAAATCTTTTCTATCTGTACACTTAAAACATTAACGGCTTCCATAAACTGAGTAAAAACTCCATATTTATTTAGGGACTGATGATGACCAAGGTACACAAGCATGGTGTGACAGTAATAATATTACTACGTATAATTAATACTAGGATACTCTGGCAGTACAGAACAACTCAAATATGTCTTTACTAGTCTGCTATTCAAAGAAGACTAATAATACGCCTGTAACATGCAGCTTGGGATCTAGCTGTAATGAGCATACTTCTGGTTACATTACATCTAACTGTAAAATGCCTGAGAAATTACAATTTTAGTTTGTTATTCCCCAGTCTAAAATAATTGGTGACAACATAATGGCATTCACATTAAAAATTGTATTTTTACATGAATTAACACAGAACTTTGCCAAATACCAAAATGAATCTTGAAAATCTATTTAGTTTGCTTTTATGTATTTTGTGAATTCAGCTAATTGCTGTATTGTAGCCTTGCTAAAATAATTTTGATGTATCCAGTTTCTAGATGGTTTATGTAGTGCACGGAGGAGTACTTGCGAAGGTCAGGTTTCACTTCTGACTTCCACCAAACTGTTGTTTCTGCATATATTTTATTATCCTCCACTTTAAAGTACTGGTGGTACTGGCTATGTGTGATGTGTGGTTCAAGAGATTACCCAAGGATTCGTCTATAATTATAGCAAGCTGCCAGTCTGAAGATTTAACACACAGGCATGTTTCTTTGGTATGTGTTTTCTTCCTCTCCGCAAAATGGTTGGTTGATAGCTTTTAAATGTGTCTGTAATTCAGCACCAAAGAAACTTGCAGGGAACGCCTGCAAAGTGTTCGGTACTGATATTACTATAGGAGATGCATCCTTATTTTCAAGATTCATTACTGTAAAACACAATGCATACAACTTTAAAAAGCAATAGACTAAATATTTCCTCTAAAAATGCAGCACATATAAACTCCAAATGACAATGTGATGATTCACACTGCAAGTGCGGATTACATTCCTTTTTTGTTCATGTGGCGAGATTAGGAAAATCACCTGCTGCTACCAAAAAAAGGCACCAAAAATAGCCCTAGGACATAAGCAAAAGCACTAAAACACACATGAAGAACTATAAACTCTGACAGGACAGTGCAAACCCACACTTCTCTATCTAACAGATGTCACATAACCGCATGTGGGCAGCACAACATGGCCCTAAGCTGGTTTCTTCTAAAATACCAAAGCAGAAATTTTCACTAACATATTTCTAAATATTTTTGTGAGCACAATGGTTGTAGAATGCTGTTCCACACTAGGTAAATATAGTTAGCTGGTGTCCAAAATAACCACTTGTTTGAAAAATATGTAACAATTTCAAACTATAATTACACATTATTCTTTGATTTGCTCACTGTAGTTTTGGTTTTTTTAAAAGAAAAGAAATCCCAAACCATACACAAATAAGTTTGCTTTAGTCCAAAATGTAGTTAAGGTTCAAAAATCAGTCTTAGTCATATACTGCACACATGCAAAAAATACATTGATACCCTACAGCCAAATTTGGTGATCCAAATTCTTTTTTAGAAGTCTAAAGCTGGCTATGCCTTTAAAACAGTAATATCTTATTTTAGAACAGAAAAGTGCATTTGGAAAATGCAAATACAGTCCAATTTCATACTTTGCTCAGTACAAACATTTTAAAGAAACTGTTAAAATCAACAAAATCACATTATTAAACCCAACTTTGGTCTTCAAAGTGATCGTCTGACCGAAGTTTGAAACATTTGTTCACTATTTATAGTTATATATTTAGTACCTTATTCTACTTCTCCCTTCCAAAAAGGTTTCCAACATTCCTGCAGACTGACCTGTGTTAGAAAAGCAACGACAAGTTTGTACATTTAGTTCTTACAGAAAATGTGTAATGATATTTTGCTAAAGGAAGGCTTCGTACAAAGAATGCTAAAACCCAACCGAGATAGTGATTTCAGTACTCATGGCTTGGGCCCTTTATTTAATGCTGACACATTTTGACAATAATTGTAGTGTACCTCTTGACTTTCGTTTTAGCATGACTGAACTTTAATTAGATTAACTCTTTGCTGCCTGTGTGAACTCCCATATTGTACTGAATACAGTAATACGGATATAGAAATCACATAACACAGTAGTAGGTCATTTCCATCTAAGTTGTACGAGTGTTATGCCCAAATTCAACACAAAAAGGAGTAATGCAGGCAATTATTCCATGTTAGAAAAGTAAAAATATACAGTGTTAACATGCAGTAAATAATTAACTCCTCCTCCTGAATTGCATATTTCCCAACTACCACAATGAAGTAAGGATATTACCTTTTAAAAGAATCACTGTGTCAAAATGCCACCACCTAATTACATACTCAAATAATTTTGTAATTCTTTTCAGACATGCATTATGCCATTACTGAGAAAAGCGTATTTTTAAGTATTTATAAAAGCAAGAAAAGTATGCAAGTTATCATCAAATTGTTCAATACAAAATTAAGCAATAGAAATTAATTGCAAAATTATTTTTTCTTATGTCTTTTGCCATTTTCTAGGATATTGGGCATAGGCACTTGGTAATATTATATATATCATACCTGCTCCCGACGAGTACAACACAGTTTAGGAGATGTACAAAAACTTTAAGACTACAAACACCCAAACTGAGGGAAATATGCAAAAGCACAGTTGTTTACTAAAACTGATCTGTTTCACAAGATCAAAAACATGTCTTTGAATGTGAAAGCATTTGTGCCTCACCGTTTTTTTCTCTGCTGGTACATTTATAAATAGTATAGTATGGAGTTAACTTCTAAATTGTAAAAAACCTAGATAAATTGTAATTTATATTTAATAATATTGTGATTTAACACTAAACCCATGTGAAATATTTTAAATTCACAGCACATACACAACACGTCATATTATTGCATATTAAATAAACACAAGATCTAAAAAGCAGCCTGAAGCAATTTACAACATCTCTTCTAACAAAACACAATAATTAAAAAGTGCTTTTATATTAATCAGAGTTTTTTCAAACTTCCAAGTAAACATAGTGTTAGACTAATTCCAAAATACTGGCTCTGGCGTTCCACACACAACAGACATCGCAAAGGGACCATCTGTACTGCTGAGTGCGTAGTTATGTTTCTACGTATCCATCTTCTGTTAATGAAAATCACAGGTAGAGACACTTCATTCAGGCATTATGGTAAGATTTATACAAAGTGATTACAGTGCAAATGAACCTAAGTAGCTTGTGCACCAGGAATGTCAGTAGAAGTCAGAAAAGGCTGTCATGGGACTTGCGGGGGAATAAGGGAACCTCACTCAGGACTGCAGAACCTTATCAAATGACTGAAGTTGATATATAAAGGTGAGCAAGTCTTTTACTGTATCTTAAAGCAACTAAGTTTCTCACATCAAAATGGAAATCAGCCTAGCACTATTAAAGGGATGAATTATGAGCGTTACAATTCTTATACAAAATACAAAACCCTAGAATTATTTAATTCACGAACTTGATATATTGAGTATTACACCTGTATGTTACCACAGATTTTTTTTCTTGCAGCAGGGACATTCTTCTTGAGCAGCTGCACAGTGATCACAAAGTACATAATGCTGACATGGATTCAGAATAATGCTACGATCACCCTCCTGACATACGATGCATTTCTTTGACTGAAGCTGAAAAATCACCTGAAAAAACATTGCTGCACTCAGTAAAATAGTATACAGTATACACAAGGTATACAGTTGCATTCTAGCAGTTTTAAGCTTAGCTGTCTCGAATAAACTTATAGTTTAATAACAGAAAGGACAATGTTTTTGTATGATAGATATCTGAATTGAGGGGCCTCAGATCAGAGCATGCACAACCTTAGCATTTAGAGTAACACCTGGAGGAGTATAGGTGGTTTTAGAAAGGAAAATATCTAGGACTGAACCTCTGGATTGAAATTTTCCTGTGTAATTGAGATGAGTGTAAATAAGAGAAATAAGCCCTTTTCATTGTCACATACTGCCTCATTTTGCCATTTCAAACCACTGCTACATTTTCTCGTGCTATGGGAGATGTTCGCATTAGGACAAAATATAAGCACCCCAAATGTGAGATAATTGGAATAAAGCTACTGATGCATATGCTAGCAAGGATGTAACAACTACAAATAAACGTCTCCGTGCAATAAGCCGTATCAGCCCTATTAAGGAACAAGAACAAGTTGAAAGCATCTAAAAGCCATGTTAATTTTTGAAGAGCAAGACAGGTTTAGACTAAGAGAAGAACACAGAATGCTATGTGTGGCACTGCCTAAGATAGCAACTTTCTCCTGGAAGGAAGAGCTAAGTGAGAAGAGGCCACAGTGGTAAAGGAAACCTGGGAAACCAAGGAGCTGGAAAAGGTGGTAATGGTTCTAATCACTCCAGCCTGGCCAAGATGACTCCATTCCAGGATGTAATGACTTCTTTGGTAAGAGATCCCAAGACTTTTTTGCTCCTCTTTGAATTTCCTTAGGAGAAAACCAATAGTGGTGCCTAATCCAATCCCGAATCCTGTAAATGTACTTGATAACAGGAGCTCCATAACTAGCAAATTTCATCCTCATCTGCCTACTTTATTGACAGACACTTAAATTACTCCTATGTTTTAAACTCTTGTGAAGAGAGCCTGGCTTTTTTGTCTTTTTTTTTTTTTTTTTCACGACTGTAGTTCATACAGATACAGACGGCACTGGACAGGAGGTGGACTGAGACAGAGAAGACACTGCTGAACTCAGACAGGTACTAGAGTGTGGCAGATTTGAAGTATTGAAAAAAAAATCTGTTTCTTTGTCTGAACAGTCCTGCCACAGTCAAACCAGCAAAAACTGCTGTAATTTGTGGTGTCACTGCACTTAGAGGCTGCAAGGGAGAAAGCAATGTGAAACCAGCAATGTGCCCAGCAATTTTTGACGTATGGCACCTGGAGCAGTGTGTGGTCATTATCTTCCTTGATGTGCTCAGAGGAGTGGCACCTGATATTCTCAGCTTTAGAAGCCCTGAGAAATGTCCTCAATCTGACAGCAAAAGAGAATCCTAAATCTGGCAGAAACTGAGTGTGGATTTGAGAAAAGGTAAAATAAGGCAGCATGCCAGTAAGGTGATTAAGGGACTGGAACATCTGACATGTAAGGAGAGGCTGAAAACCATGACTGTTCAGCTTTGAGAAGAAATACTATCTTACTAGTTTGTATAACTACCCAAAGGGAGAGAGTAAAACAGTAAAGAAGCAGCAATGGGCACAAATGAAAATATAGAAAATTCCACACAGACATAAGAAAAAAAACCCTTTTCTCACTGTGAAGGTGGTCAAACACTGGAAAAGGTTGCCCACAGAGGTGATGGACGTCATCCTTGGAGATACTCAAACACTACTGGGTAAGGCCCCGAGAAACCTGCTTGAGCTGCCCCTGCTTTGAGCAGGAGGGGCATGGTTGGACTAGATGATCTCCAAAGATCCCTTCTACACTCCGAGCCTGTACTGGCCTCTCTGACTATACAAACTCCTAGCAGGGGACCTCACCACCTACCTTCTAAACAAGTGAAAAGCATGTAACTATTTTCATTTATTTAAGTCAACTATTCTTATTTATTTAGGTAGTGCCCAAAATGTTGGGGGTAAAAGCTGGCTTTAATTCTTCTTTTTTTTTTTTTTAAATCACCCCAAGAATCATTCACAATTTGTTTTGATAGCTGATCAAAACCAGAGGATTCCATTAGGTTGAGAAATTTGAACCAGCTTCTATTCCAGAAAAGAAAGACTTAACACTGACAGCAGTGCTGCTCTTTGAAATGAAATATATGTGCCACTGAAGGCTACTGAGCTGCCAGTTTCGGTTAATCAAAAATAATTATGCAGATGAAGAAACTCACCTCATCAATTGTTTCTAAATCTAAGTGCAGCCGATTTTGTAAGGAACGAAGCTTTGGCAAGGATATATTTTCTATATCTCCACAGTTTTTCATATAAGGTAATGTAGTTGATAGACCAGAAGCTAATTGTGCCTTCAGCTTTTTTAATTTATTTTCAACTTCCTCCTTCTTCTGAAGAGCAAGTTGTTTGTCTGCATCTGCGATGTTAGCGCGTTCTTTTGCTTCTTGAGCCTCTTTCTGCCATGCATCACATGCCTGGAAGAAAGATTTCCAAAATGTAAAAAATAATCTTTTTAAATTAACAACAGAAGAGAAAAATTCAAAAGCCTTCAAAGATGCAGATAATCTCTTAATTTTAGGCATAACAATGCATTTACTGTCAATTTAACTGACAACTCTTATTGTTTTGTCTTAATGTAATTTTTAGGTATGTCACGGTTACTTGTCTGTAAACAGCCTGAAGCCCTTTTCAAGCAATATAAATGGAAAACATTTAAAAGGTTAAATTCATAATTTAATATCAAGAGAAATTAAAAGCTATCAAAATTTAGTACAGCTACTTAGCTGTTCTTCGTTACAGAGAGAAGATCACAAGGGGAAGGAAAAGACTACAGAAAATGTACTAGACTGGCTGTTATGAATAGCCTCAGTTTGACTGCTGAGATGGCTGTCCAGGTACACTATACAACCACAGCTGCTGTCAAGCTTCTACATTCTGTGTGCTTATCATCAGAAAGATGTACAGGAGCAAATGTGTCTTTAGTTGCTTAAACATCAGGATACCTTGCCGTTCAACCCTATCCTGAATACGTGTAAGCGTCCCTTGTCTAGAAAGGCAGATAAACTTTCAGAAAATGAACTGCGCTTTAAAAAACTTGGTTTCCTTTATGCCAACTAGCTAGAGGATAGAAAAAACATTCCTTTGACAAACTCTAATAAAACTCTGGGTCCAAGGATAACAAGATATGTAAAAAGGAAAAGCAGTACGAGCTGCTTGTTAGTTACAATTTAATATTACCATAAATTAGTGTACCTGTTTTACTTGTTGCCAAGATTCTTCCCACTGTTTTAGTTTCCTCTTGGCATCATCAAGTTCCTGTCTTACTCGAGTTAGTTCATTCCCACTGGTATTTGAACTTCTTGAGGGGGTAGAGCCACTGCTTAGTACTGGGGATGGACTAGGAGAGAAGCTCCCGGTTACAAAGTCCCAGATGCTCCCGGTAACACCATTTAAACCTGTAAAACAAAGGCAGAAAAAATAATCAGTCTGCACACACTGCTGTAAAATGTTTCAACGCAGAACAAAAATAGGCGTGCCACATACACAAAACTTATACTTTTATCTGCAATTCTCATAACATTATTTCACTACCTTCAGAAATGTGACAGTCTAGAAAAGGTTTACAGTATTTACACCAATTCAGGAGACTTGCCACATTTTTTTTCTTGCCTCTTTTCATAAAAGACAGTACAATCCACAAAAGGAAACAGAAGAGGAGGAGTTCATTCATATACAAAAAGCTCTGCTCCTAGCAGCTCATACATCATTTTAATTCTTTCTTTGTTTCGTATTTTCCTTCAGCAAAATGCTGCGGCTAAAATGCATTCCTGCTGCCTGTATGCCAATTGCTCTATTTTACCTGTTTCAAACATCTCTGTAAATATCTTCTTTTCCAAGATTCATCTTTTCCCTTCACTAGGAATGGAAGTTCACTCCTTGAACTTTCTCCCACATGACACATATAACTCCGTTATGTGTTATCAATTACAACAGCTAGGCTTTCTCATACAGATTAAGTCATAAGAAAAATGCAAAGCCTTGAACTGAACATTTCTTACCTGCCATGGAGATCTGTCTTACAATATACAAAGTGCAGCCTTCAGCTTACTTACCTAAAGAGTTGTGAGAAGAGGTTGAGGTGCCTAACATGCTGTGTTCTGTCTTCAGAGGCTGAGGCTGCTGGTGGTGAGGAGCCGCAGTGGAGGAAACAAATGACTGAGACAGTGATTGTGAAAGAGAACTGAGTGGAGAGGTTGAAAGGGATGATGATGAATGTAAAGACGAGGAACGAACAAGAGAACCTGGAATATTGACAGGTGCTGAACTTCCCAGTAATCTTTGACCTGTGTATACATTGTGGGGGGAGGGGGGAGGAATTAGTTCCGAAGCAGTACACAGCTCTCTGTATTTTTCTGAAAGACGTATCAAATGCAAACTAAATTGCATACACAAATACTTTTTATCACAAAAGAAAACTTTATTTATCTCCTATTGCAAAAATATGTTGTAAATTCAACTCTTTAAAGTAGTTTTCCAAGTGCCTGATAACAATTTGTAGCTATACATAACAGTGGCCTCGTCTGCAGCTACAAAGGCAAAAAAAGCACTTCTCAGATGGAGTTACTCTACTTACTCATTTTTGCAGCCAACAACACAAGGGGAGAAACTGACTGAAACCCAAAGGATTAAGAAAATTTTGGTTTTTATTTTAATAAATAAACTAGAGTTAAGCAAGTGAGACTACATACCTTGAAAATCATACAGAGCGTAATAATCATTCATCTACATAGTTTTGTTCAGTAGATTTTTAATGTCAAAGGTATTGAACTCGCTATGAAAACTAAGTTTCAAACAAAGTGAGAATGAATAATACTTTAGTCAAACAAATGCATTGTTCATAATTTCCCAAAATAATGATAACGATCAAGAACAGGTATTAAAAATAGGATGTTAAATCATGCAATTACTTCAAAAAATATGCACAGATGCAGTGCATTTTACTGTTCAGGAAACAGTTCAATATTTACTGTGAAGATTTTATTCATCCATATGTTTGAATAGTAACTAAAAATGACATCTTCCCTTTAAAAAGATATAGCAGTCAAATAAGTATACTTAAAGCAAGGGTCATGATTCTAGTTTTCTGGTTTTACTTAAAAACAGGTGAATTCATATCATCAGAGAAAGAAGGCATTATTCTTTTTATAAGTATTTAAAAACAAAAAGAGAGAGATGCTCATTGTAAACTGCACTGCCACAATGTCTTCAACAAAATATATCTTGAAATACTCAGCAAACATTTCCTTATGACCAGCTGTTTGTGGAAGACACAGGAAGACCGCGGTTGTCCATAATGTACCAGGCAACAAACGCAGACCACTCAAGATGAGCAAGGAAGCAACGAAGTAAAAGGAGTTTAGTTAAAAAATCTGGCCCAGTAAGAATTCTCTTAAAACTTAAGAGCCAATGTAGAATCCCAAACAAACACTATGAAATGGCAGTTTGGCAAACACAATCTGCCTGCATGTGTTGAGCTGATGGGGCAAGGTTTTGGTAGCTAGGCATCGGGCTGCAGTGTTGGCCAGGAGAGGCCGAGGCTGCCCAGTGCCTGACACAGCCCATTCCAGTTGGCTCTCAGGGACCTGCCGCAACGTGCGGCAGACATGGCACTGGTGGCGCCTCTGGGAGAACATATTTAAGAAAGGGCAAAAAAAATGTCATACAAGCAGAGGAGGAAGGAACAAAAAGTGTGAGAAACAGCCCTGTGAACACTGAAGTCAGGAAAGTAAGAAGGGGAGAAGGTGCTATGTCTTCCTCTCCTTTGCCAGAAGGAGTCAAATAGCTGAATATTTCCCAACAGACTTTTGACTAAATTGTTCCTTCCAGGTTAGATTCATGAAAAGATTATGTCCCTAACTTGCAAATATTAAAGTCTAAAGGTTGCTGGCTCTTTCTCCTCAAGAATTACCCACCTAACTATGGAAGTACCTGTTGGTCCCCACAGCACATTCTGCCTGCTGTCAGACATTTGTGGGACTCAACCTGCAGGCGAGTCAAGTTCAAGCATAATGCCTTCCTCTAAATGCCTGTAACTCCTTCCACCATGTCCATGGGTCAAAGTCATTTAGCAGGATAAAAAACAAAACCAAAAATGCTTAATAGACTGATCCCTTGCAAAATGCACACGGGCAATCCCTTTACATCACAAAGTTGAACAGCTGGAACAAAACTGAAGACTTTTCTTCAGTTTTTGCTGTCTGTAATTGTTTGGTAAGTTTAGAAACATAAGAAAGAAAGATATTTTAAATAAGTACAATTTTACAGGTTGGACCTTTTACCTGCTACTCCAAGGTCACTGGCTTCTTGATCTTCTAATTCTTTATCTACGGATGCGACGTTCACATCATTAAAATGCAAATCTAAAGCAGAACCTGTGAAACAAAACATCATATCAATTAATTACCTGTAAATTATCCAAAAAACTATCAGGAGGGTTGAAATGCAGAAACTTTGGCTATTTTTATTAGTGCTTCCACCACAGAACTACAGACACAAAAAGAAGGATATGGTCTGCATTTTCTAAAAGAGAAACACTTTCATATATAGGCTCTTTAAGCATATATATGGTGAGATGGACAGAGGAAACCCAGATTAAAAGCTCCTCTTCACATCGGGTTTTGGATCCCCGTTGCTGCACTGTGCTTTCCCTACCTTTGCCTTTTGTATAGGTAAGGAGACCCCTTTCATGTGCAGCACTGTAGCCTGCCTATCTTGCCCTTTCAGCTAGCTGCTCCAGTAGTGCCTTCAGAACCTCTGCATCAGGATGTTTCCTTTCCTGTTCTCACACTCACCATCTGCCAGCCCTCAGAGCATTGTTATGGTAAGTTCTCAGTGGAAGTGACTGCTACTGGTGTGAGGGTCACGTTTCCTTTCTCCTCTTCTCCTACTCCTGATATGTTTTTATTTACATTAGAGGGTCCCAATAATACCTTACATGCAACACCATCCACTGGCCAGAGTGCGCTCCAATTAACACTAATAAACCATAATTAGGAAGAGCTCATAAGGAGTTTGGGATGGTCTTGATGAAAAACTACATTTAACGTAGTTAATATGGGAAAAGGTATTATGTGGGAGAGAACCAGCTGCTGCACTGGACGGGATGCCTAAGAGAACATGCTCATCTGCCAAGCCTGTCGCTTCTTTTCCCACCCAGCCACTGAGACGGTTTTCTCTTTCCCTTTCTTCTACCTCTTCTTTCGTACGTTTCTATACTTATCTGGAAATAATTTCCTCCATTACGTGCTATCGGCCATGCAACCCACTAATAAATCTTCACACCTGTGAACCTGTCTTAACATCCTCTGCGCAAAACCACCATACACCCATGAGAGTAAACCTCTCATCACTATGCTGCAGGATATTCTGGGAGAGATCCCTTTCACTTCCACCAAGTGAAGGCGTTCCATTTTCTTTCAAAAATTTCCAAATTCTCTCAGTCATGAAGAAAGAGCCTTTAAAATCCCATCATTAGCACCATTGTTATCTTTGAACAGGGAAATAAACTATTTTTTTCAAGCTCTTACAATTCCCCACATCACCCAGGTGTTATTAATACTTGAAGTTATTTGCAGTGTCTGGCTCAGTATGTTGCTGCACAAGTACGACGAGTGGGGACAAAACACAATGAGGCTGACATAAATCATGCTACTCAAACAGTAGATCAAATCAGAGCCTGCACCCTTCCTAATTCACTAACCTGTCATGTTCCCCTCATGCGAGACCTTAACTTATTCTGTCACGCTCATCCTCCCCCACCACAAAAATGAATTGACATATCTCCTCACTGATTAGTACTTAGATTTTCCAAGCTAAATTTCTGATGCCTTCTGGCTCTCTCAGATTCCACCTCTCACGGTGGAAAGTCAGTGGAGCGCAGTGAGGGAACACAGGCAGCATCTTAAGATCACAACATTTAAGGGAAGCAAATGTAGAGTCACCTATTTTCCTTGAAGGGCAAGTCTACCTAACAGGCAAAACACCCATGCTTGAATATCCCATAGAAAGCAATGAAATCAACCAAAACATTCCAATGGGCAGGTCCACCCAGACCCTAGCACAGACAACCAGGTGGAATATCAGGCTGGCACAGACATCCCGTAACGTTAAGGTCCCACCTTCTCCCTTCGACTACTTGAGCCTTTCTCCCTTCACTGCTGCCTATTCCCTATTTATTCCTCTGCAAATCTGTCTCCTTTGACGCTTTTCTCACCTAAAGTCTCTACTCTCTTTAAAATTTCTTTTTTTTCTTCTAATTTTCAGAAGGACTTCAAACACCCTGCAGCTTTTAAGATCTTACATTATGCTTTTTTTTTTTTTTCAACCAGAACACCACCAGACAACTCAACCAATTTCCCTGACTATGACAGGAGTAGACTGCAACAATATACCTTCTTCCACTCCATCCTTCCTCAGTTTTCAACACACTGTCCAAGTCTCAATGTACAATACTAGTTCTATCTGATTGGTATGCTTATTCCCTGCTCCCCTGCATGTTTTCTTCCCAGCTCTTGGGGACTACTACTCAGGGAGTAGGCACAGGGCTTGGAGTTCCCTGTGAGATCAAAGTAAAGGGCCACAGAAAAGGCTACAGACACCACTGACTGACAATGCTTCCTCAGTCCTTGCTAATCTAACTCTCCTGCATTTCCTCTAATCCTTTATCCAAGCTTACTCATCCCCCTTGCTGCAGCTCTTTTCCTATCCCTTTTTGAGATGATTCTTCAATCCACCACTTCCAACAAGAACATTATGTAGTTATTTTCCATTCTGCAATAACACCTTTGTTTTCTGCCCTGTTCAGGTTATGTGCAGTACCCTATTTTCAATGCCATCCTGTATATGCACAAAGCAGAACTCTGGAAAAAGAATTTATATGTATGTGAAATTCTTCTAAGGAAAAACACAAAATGTACACAGTTACCATGAAGTACACCAGCTTATACATACAAAAGACATGTGTTTTATGATTCATATTCTGTTAACAAACACAGCATACCAAAAACTGCTATAGAAAAACATCTGTAGACAGCAGAGGTATATTTATTCTAACTCGGAAAAATCAAGACTCTCTTATGCTGAATAATATAATCCCACTGGCACATGGGAAACAGCATATCACTGTTTAAATGACTTTGAAACACTCGTTCAGTATATCACAATTTAAAAATTACACTGAATTATCACCATATCTACAATACAGAAATTTTATTGTGGGTTTTATTGTTATATGAGTAACTCTTACAGCCAGCCTCCCTCTGCTTATTCCAGAAGCAATGTTTATCTTTAAAAAAATGTGATTTCATTCCATAGTATATCTTCAAATATTAACTGTAAAGCTGATGATATATTAGTTGCACAGAATAAAAACTAAAACTCTGCTTATTCCAATTCTGAAATTAAAAGAAATTATTTAAAATTTATTTTCTGTTAAGGAAAGCAAGATATGCACTTGTGAGGCTGCAGAAAAGGATCCTTTATTTAATCTCCTGCATTGATTTTTTCCTAAAAAATTAAAAAAGCGAATGCCTAACTTACCATGCTGAAGTGCTGACTCACTGCCTGCAGTCTCCTGCTCGCTGCTACACATCTGTTTAAACCCAGAAAGCTTCAAGTACCCCAGCTAATCACAGCAGCTCCCTGATCACGTGACTTACACCACAGAAAGGGAAGTACAGCATCTTTCAAATCACAACATTCCCTGCCACAGCCTCGTGAATAAACCACATCTAGTGCGAAAGTGCCACAAACAAGTTTGTGGATAGAACTCCTCTCTGAGTCCTTTCAGGCCTGGTCCACGTAATGTGAACAAAACATTTTGTCCTTGAACATACAAGGAACCAGACTGAAGAACATGCAGTCAGCCAAAGAAAAACCTCCCATTTCCACGGAGCTGTAATGGCACTTCTGAGGTAACGTGAAAAACACAAAGTAAAAACCCATCAGCCCACCAACCAAAGTTCAGGAGACAGTATTTCTGCTTCTCAGTGAGATGCATTACAAAGGTTTTACATTTTTTTCAATCAAGACTCACCTATTACCGATTCAACTGTGTTGCTGCTGGAACAGAATGGGAGAGCTTTGACAGCAGAGACAGTCGTAGGAGATGATCTATCTGATCCAACACTGGAGGCCAGACTGGAAGTGATACTTGAAGCAAGTGGGTTAACTGCTGAAAAAACACTGAGATGGTTCTGTTAAAAGGAAACAAATGACATATGTATGCACACACAAACACATTGACACAGAAGTGCGTACAAAGATATAAAATAAACAGAATGTATTTTTAAAAGTAATTACTTTATTCCAAACAAAGAAGTCCAGAATAACCCTCCGAATGAATAGATCAAGATAATTTTTCTTATCATTCTCCAGCAAGTGCATGTCTCCAGTGTGTCTGGACATCCGAGGGAATTAATTCTGCTATCAGAATAAAGGTGTTTAAATACTTGCAAATAAGCTCTACAAACACAACTAGTTAGCTGAAGCCTGGTGTTCAAAAGGAAAGTATCTATTGAGGAACTGTATCATTTCATTATGCATTTGTCCACAAATTATTTTTTTTCGATCTGCAAATTTTCTCAGTAATCTACATGCAATTAGTGCATAAACTGATCTTCAGTTTAGATAGTTGAGAAACATGACTGTGCTGCACACATGTATCACATTACATAATGATCTGTACCTGTGCTAATTCTTTCAAGCTGAACATTTTTTTAATATAAAACACACATTTAAATTATAAAATGTAAGAAATGCAAACAACATACAACCATGTAAAATTCTACTGGAAACTAATTTCACAACGTCTACAGGGACTCGGTGCAGAGTTTCCAGTACATTGATTACTCTTATTGTTTATTTTTTTTTATTCCCTCCGATCTTTCAGTTAATAAAAACAACGTTTAACTGGGACTGAATGAATCCTCATATCCTCTCATTGCCTTCTGTGTGATGAGCAGTGATTGTGTAATATCTACTCTCCAGATTTCTACCAATACCACAGAAAATTTGTATTTCAAAGCTCGATATACAGCAAGATTGAGGCTGATAGCGACCATGAGAATTAATAATTTTTTTCTTTAAAAATGGGCACAAACTGACTAAGGCTGACCTTATCTGTGACATCAAAACTCTATTCTGGGGCATAGCGAAACAGAATGGAGAGACAATGTACAAAGAAACAAGACAGGACAGAAAGTTTATTAAAAAAAAGATGTCAAACGCATTTATAATCTCAGTACTCTGAGCCCAAAACCCGATGCCATTTTCTGGATGTGGTCTAACAAGTGCTGAGCAGAAAGGCAATCCCTTCCATTGATCTACTTCATGCTCCTGTTAACACAACCTGGGATAATGGCGGGCCCTCTCTGCTGCCAGAGCACACTGTTGGCTCACATTCAGCTTGCTGTCTACAAAGACCCTTAGGTCCTTTTCCCCAGAGCTGCTTCCCAGCCTATACTGTTGCAAGAGGTTCTTGCTTCTCAGGTGCAGGACTTTGCACTTGACCTTAATGAATTTCATAAAGATCTCATTGGCCTACTCCTCTATTCTGTTCACATCTCTCTGAACAGCAGCCCAGCCTATTGACAGGTCCCGCCAATTCCATATCATTTGCAAATTTGATTCCCTCGCCAGGTCGCCGATAAAGATGTTGAACTGTGTATGTCCTATTTACTCTGTTACAGATATCAACAGTGGTAGAAGGCAATGTAAAAACTACTTTTTAGGGCAAATCACAAAAAAATAGCAGTTTCCAAGGCTGCCACTCTCACTAAATCATAGATGCGTAGTGTAAAAAAACCAAAGTAGTCTTTTCAACTGGTTCATGTGCTGTCACTCTCCTCTACAGAACTCATAGGATCCACCTCTATCTTGTGTTTTCTCTCCTTACTTATTCTGCATCTTATTTATTCTCTCCTTATTTATTCCCTCCTTAGTTATTGTCCTTCATCTTTTTAATTATAAGATACATTTTAATCCTCCACTTTACATTACACTCCTGTATGGCTGCACAAATGGTAGAACTTGCATTCCTGTTGATCTCAATCATTGTCATTAACAAAGCATCAAGATTCTTGTTCTACCACTGCAAAGATGGTAGTCTTAAGCTCCTTTGCATATACAGAATGACCTCTAGCACCTGATGTATTTAGCTTCATGACGCGTCAAAGCTATGCCCTCTTCCCTGTCACTTTAACTATTTTTCTAGTTTTGAGCATCTGACTCTCGAACAACTGTATTGTCATCCTCCTTCTGGCCTTGCTTGAAATTTATCAATCCATACCCAAATAACGTTAATCCAAAATTTCAATGCGAAAACTCTGTCATGGAATTGCTGTAATCAAAACCATCCTCAATTTGCCTCATATTCTTCTCATCTTTGGTACTCCCTGCAGCACACACATATTGTACATTTTCACAGAAAGCTGTGCTGTCTGTCGAGGACCATGTCCGGATGCCTTTTGCGTAACTCCAAGGAGGGAGACTCCATAAACCCTCTGGGCAACCTGTTCGAATACTCCATTTCACATGCACGGTAAAAAAGGATTTCCATATGCTTAGATGGAACTTCCTGTGTTTCAGTTTGTGTCTGTTGTCCTGTCACAGGGCACCAAATTTCCTTACACCATGCCGAGAAGCGCCACATAATTTTGATACTGCATTAATAAATTATCAAAAAAGGCAATATTTTTACAACACTTAGCTTTTGGCAATACCTGCTTGTTGTCTTGCTCATTTATTTTCTGCTGTTTCTCAGTTGAGAAGCTTCGATGTTTTGCCTGGAAGAAGAAAAGCCTCTGTAACACATGAACTTAATGAGCCACTGCTGTAAAATAAATTATTAGTTTATGAAAGGTCAGCGGCACCTCTGTAATGATATCTTCCACAGGCTGACTTAATTTCCCTCACTGCAGTCCCATACAGAGAATTAAATTTTAATGATCATAGAGTACCTCTACACGGAAAAGGAACAGCAGTTAGTTGTTCCACTTATATGCATAACTGAGCACATGCAAGTTATTTCTGGTGGAAAAACATATTAGCATTATGCTATGACAGAAATAACACGTCCCAAGTGTTCATCAGCTGGGAAATACTTCTCTAAGAGAGGCTGGTGGGAGAATAAACCCTGCAAGGGGTTACTCCCTGTCTCCTTAGTTAAAAATGGCTCTTTCTGCCGCCTTTGAGCAGTCTTGTTGTATCTGTTCCTTGTTTCCTTTGGGAGATTCCTAATCTGTCTTGTAATGAAAGGTCCCTGGCAGTAACAACTCTTCTCCCTATATGCCTCCCACCACTCTAGATACTTTTTTATCAGTTGCAAAAGTCCATCACCGCTTTCTCTCCAGACAGGTTCAATGTGGCCACTGAAAGGCAAGCACAAGGTGTTTTTGCCTTGTAGCAATACATTACTCACTAATTGTAGCCAAACCAGCAAAAAAATAGGTCTTCACTAGTGGTTACCTCATTTCTCCATTACTGCTGCCTGGTGTCCACAAAGCAGCCATTTGCTACTGTAACTGCCTTGCCTCCGTGACATTTGATCAATGATCACTTGAACCCCATATAGGGAGAAGGAAATCCTTCCTGTCACAATGAGCAGTTCTCTAACCTGTATCCTGTCTGAACACGTACATTTAAGAAAGCAATCCTCCCTGGAGAACTTTACTTCAGAGTAATGATCTTGCCATCACCTGCAAATTACCATTTATAACACCCATTTTCCTTCCTTTCATTCTTTTTCTTTCCTTTACTAATGCACATTTCAGGTTATAGAAATCAGTTCTGGCAAGTCACAGGTTTGCAAGAAGGCTGATGACCTTGGCTGCAGCTTATTTAAGTGTGTCATTGGAGGTCCTTTTTTTGAACAATTCCTTTCTGACAATTTAGAAGTGTAATCAGTATTATAATACAGCGAGAAAAAATTAACTTTATTATGTAATTCCTGGGCCTTCAGCTTTTTTCTTGCAGGACAACAGAGCCGTTTCATATCCCTGAAAAATACCTGTCTTTCCTTCTTCCAGATGTCTCTAGCACTGTCTGTTTTCTCCCCAGCACAAGGGGCTCGTTATATTTTATCATCTATGTCTGCCTCAGCAATTAACTTGTCCAAGGAGAGAGGCAGCTACAGGTGGTAGAAGAAGCAGACCAAAATTAATCAAAGATTGGAACTCATGAATAGTATTAACAGCCAGAAATTAATGGATATTCTCACCATATATTTCCAACACTAATTACAAACAAATCCTACCAAGACTAGCTATGATTCTTTTTCCAGTGTTATCTTGCTTTGCTCTCGGCAGCATGGGCTCAAAGTGCCAATCACAACATTTCTGTGAAGTTAGAATTCACTGTGTGTCATCTGAGCTGCAGTGACTGTTTGCATGAGCGTTCTTGGCCTGTGACAATTGTAAAGTGATTTGATGTGGTTTTGCTCACTAAAGAACAGAGTTCCAAACTGTGTTCTAAATAATCAAATTATCCCATGAGGCAGACAATATTTTCTGCTGAATTTAGTTTAACTTAAGACTGTATTTGTACTTCTAGACCCAAATTATTCACATACCTGATCTTCTCGTTCAAACCCTGGTGCTTTTGGATAGCTAGATGTTGGTGAAGAAACACCTGATGTGCTAGACTCAGAACACAAATCACCATTTGCTAACGATCTCTGTCTACAAAGAAGTCCAAGGGGTGATAAAGAACTACTGGTACCAGAACCCAATGTTACAGTTGGACTTGAAGAACAGGAAATCTGTAGAAGACAGAAAACAGCGTCTAATATACTCTATTTGTTTTTAATGTTTACAGCCTTTGTAACATAAACAGTTGAAATTAGAAATTTATTTCAAACTTAGGTAAATACAACATTAACCTTGCTTTATTTGCATGTATTTTTGGTATAAAAACCCTTTAGCTTAAAGAAGTAGCAGATGACAAGAGTAACAAGGGGCCATTGTAAATATACAGACTTCAAGAGGAGATGTACTTCTGCGTACCAGAACATAGCCTTGTTTGGTCACACAAAATGAATCACAGGCAGAGATTACCTTCCTTAATGGATATTAATTTAAAATAAAGGAATACTTGTTTTCTGACAACTCTGATTTCCATTCATTTGTGTATTTCTTAATTCACAGTTTAATGCAAGCATTAATACAACATTTCATGCTTTTATAAGAACTCATCTGGATCAAGCCAAGCAGTTCAAAAAGAAAATGATGTTTAGAATCTTGGCAAAAAGCATCTCAATGCTTGTTTGTAAATCCCAAAAGGCTGCTTTCGGAGATTTCTTAAAAAGTTTGTTGATTAGTAATTTAACCTTTTAACAGTTAAAAACATTACTGAATTTACAGTTTTTATTTCTGCTGTACCTTTCCCACAGAGTTTTAAACTTCTAAATGAAAAGGCTTAAGCTGAAGTTATAATCTGTAAATCATTTTGGATAATTTTTTTGTTAGAAGTACAATTCTGATCAACGTTGAATTTATGAATGGAGATGCCAGCATCCTATAATAATGTGTTTGAGTGAAATTGTGGGCATCACTTGTTTCTACATGTTTTAAGTAAACAGCTCAATTTTCTTAAACTAGATTTATAACTAGACTGTCAAAGGCAGCATGGAAATAGCTACATCCTACATTTACGCCTAGCAGCCTAGTGGTGAGAACATTTAGTGGTGATATGCATTTCAGTTCCTCTTGTGCTTGTTTCTCAACAGAAACTGCCAGCTCTCAAGGAACTGAACTAGTGGAACTGAATTTATGGAGTAAAATTCTGCCAAAGTTGTTTTGGTTTGTTTAAATACAAAATACACACTGAATCGGACAGACTAAACAAAAATAACTGTATAGCTTACTATTAAACTCTCAACTTTGCTTTAATTGTAACCCTTAACTTTACTCTACGCTCCTAAGTACTTGAACCAAATCAGGATTTTTACAGGAGACAGCTCTCTCCTCAGAATAGTATAACCTCAAAATGTTCCTCCTGAGCAGCAGGAACTTCAGGCTTATGTTCCTGTAAATCAGGTAGGGGACAGATGTGAACTTCAACAAGGTTTTAACCCTGGACAGGAAAAAAACACCTCCAACAAATATAAGCATTGTACTCACTGAAGATTATTATCTATGTTTTCACTCGTGCCTATCGCTACAGAATATCTCCTGTCAGGAACCTTATCTATGTGGAGATCTATAAACAGATTGCTTCTGAAGTTCAAAGACAGCTTCTCTATGCAACAGTCTGAAACATACATATACCCTGAGAGCTGACAGAGGTAGAATAGCAAAAATAATGAAATCGATGGTCAATGTTTATTCAGACAAAATTCCTTCTGAAGTCAAAGCCTGAAGAATTAATGTTTTGACCACAAGCTTGTTACAACATGCAACATTTTTCTTTCTGTTACCATCTACTCTAAATCCAAAACCTGAGGGTTGCCCCTGTGCAAGGCAATGCTAAGTTTGCATACTTTTTCAGCACTATAATACTGAATTTCTTTCTGTATGCTAGAGAAAAGGGGAAGGGAGGGGAAAAACCAAACCAAAACAATACTTCCAGGAAAAAAACCCACATTGCTTTTAAGTGAAAATATATTTTTTTCCCAATAAAATCATGTTAAGGCATTCAGTTGCATATCAAAAGGTTTTGAAAACTTTTTATGAATACCATATTTACACCTTGTAAGTACACTTAAAAACATAATTCAGGTAGGACGGGGCTGCTTAAGACAAAAGCACAATCAACAGAAGTTGGAATTCATACAGTTGCCTCAACTCTGGAGGAAGCCTTCTATATGATCTTTGGAAACTGCTCTACAAATGTAACAAGATTCGTGGCCTTTTATTTTTCTGAGCGTGGGATAAAGATGCCCAATAGGTTTAAGTAGTCCTCAGGAATGTGTCCCTCTTAAAAATGGAAATCTGCCATGCTATGCAAAGACATCAGCACAGGAAAGAGACAGTTCAACCCCTAAGGATTTTGAGCCTCATACACCAGTACTTGGCGACATTACTTACCTCAAGAGACTAGTCTGTAAAATTTCACAGATTAATTTTTAAGCTTAAGTAAACACTTGGTTGGATAAATTTCCGATTACCTCCTACTTTTGCAGAGTTTACAAAAGAACAACTTTCTTCTATTTTGTTTTAGGCCCTGAGCCTAGAAGGGCTAACAGAAATATTCTATAATTGATAAATGCAATTAATCTTTTATGTATCTCCTATTCCATCAGCAGAATAAATAGCAAGTTTTCCTATTACTTCTGCAGTGCCACAAACTTGAAAACCGTTTACAGACAAACTTCATCATACAGCTAGGCCTTTGCTATGTATCATCATCTAATGGTATACTGCAGTTCTATAACAGTAACAAAGAGACCTGATGCATGGAGAAGACCAGCAGTATAATCCTAAATTAAAATTTGAACGGTGAAAGCAATGTATCTGAAACATGGCTCAACCTACCTCAAGACTTGTGTGCACAGAAATATTCAAGAAACTTAGTCTACTATCATTTCCTATAACTGAAGACTCCAGATACATCAATTTTACCAGTGCAACAGAAGAAACTATTAGGTAGACCCTCTTAAAGTTAAATAAAGAATGAAAGAGAAGAAATTCATGTTATAAAAAAGGGAGCAGTAGGAGAATGAGTTAAAAAGGAGATTTTCTTCTGGCAATTAGATGGCATTGAGTAGAGCACAGAAGAGCAGTAATGTTTAAGAACAAGCAGTAACAGATGGAAGTAAAAGTTGCTGGTATAAATGCAGCTCCTAAAAAAGACACATATGACTGGGAAAAGGATGGTAAATTTGTTGCTACAATGCATACAATGACTCTGAATCTTACTTAAGGCTCCTCACAGAAAAAATGAGTGTGCCCATCCAGGGCTTGGTAGAGCAACATAACAAAAAGAAACATAAGAGGCGATGGCAAGTGTGGAGAATGCAGTAGTACTAATTGAAATGAAAAATTACAGTCAAGGGAAATACTGTGCCACATTGGGTAAACTACTTTGTGTAGGTTAAGCACACTTAGATGATATAGCTGGTGGAGTATAAAGCAAAGGGACCTGCAAAGGCAGACCGGAGAAACACAGTGTGATCAAAGATCAGGTGAAGGGACTGACAAATGTATCATGTTAGATGCATCAAGACAGAAAGCTGCTTCAAACCAGAAGGCTTTCTAAATACAAAGGCAGACTCTTTCTTAGAACCCTTCATATACAGAAGCAGATTTCTGTACTGGGAACCTAAGATAAAATATAAGCACATTGGTATCTTTATTCTCAGCCTGCAGGTCAGCAATATGAAGCAACATGGAAGAAACTCAGGAATTTTAACAACTGCACTATTTAAACATTATTTAAAAGACGCCCTTTTATCTGGTTTCTAACCAAAGACTATTGATCAACAGCACTGGAAAAGCAGAAGTGAAAATTCTGGGAATAAACGTGTAGGTGCTTATGACTCTGCACTGCAAATGAGGTAAGAAAAACACAGGTCAGGAAAGAACAAGAGAGATGTCACTATCTTTATATATTATTTTTCAACAAACAAAACTTAATAAATGGATCTATTCCAACTGATACTAAAAGAAAGCTAATAAAAGTTCTATAATATATCTTTCTCCTTCCTCTCCCCTGTCCTTAACTGATAACATTTTCCTAATATAAACCACATCTATCACACTTGTAATCAGACACCTATGTACTACCAAACACATTGCATGTACTGCACCACTGTAAGAAGCTTTAAGTATAAAGTATGTTCAGGTAGGACATCGATTCACTCCCAGTGTTGACAAATTAGGGCAGAGAAGAGGGCTAGGATCACGAAAGATCTTCCATGTATGAAACTTTTCCTATAGAAAAGAGACGTATGTCAATTAAGCTGTCCTGTAGTTGTATATTAGATTAACAGTGACATTCCTCACTGTAGCATTCAAAATATTGCATCTAAAGACAAAAAAAACCCCAAAAAAAACGAGAACAGAAAATAAAAATAATACATAGTTATATCTGGTGCCAAGGGCAGACATTCTATTTAGGCTTACAGTACTAGTTAAATTTTACTGCTTGACATTTACTATAGCTGTAGTTTTCCTCAAATCTGCTGAAGCACAAAGAAACAAAACCCCAGATGTTTAACAAGTAAAATAAACACTGCACAATAACACAGTAATTACTATTAGTAACTTTTCCAGAATTATTCACACTTACATTTGCAGACTGCCCACTGCTATCTGTAATGCTGTTTGTGGAGTTAAGAGTGCTGTTCCATTCATTTGCAATTCCTACGCTGTCTGGTGAAAGCAGGTGAGTGCCTGGCTTTGACTGACAACCCGTTTGCAGTATGACTACATTCACGGCGTCCTCTGTTGAAGGAATCCCCAAGAAATTACATACAGGTAGGTAGCTTAGCTGTGTGAATTTAACAGTTACATAGCTAGTACCAAACACAGTACCTGTCACATGGAAACATCAATAACACACACACAATTGCTCTCTTTTTCTTTAAGTACAAGCATAAAGACAAGGTAAGAGTAATAAAACTCACCATTACGCATTTGTGGCTACTAACAAATGTGAATCCCTTATTTACTTGTTCAGTAAAAAATTTGTGGAAGGTAGATCAAAATTCATATATTTTAAGAACTCTAGGTTTTGCTTTACTTTCCAGAATCTCTATCAGAAATGAGGGTTTAAAGACAACGTTTTTAGAACTTCCGACCGGAAAGGTAACAATGGCATTGTAATTAAGCGGTTCTTTATTTTCTTTTTCTAGTCTATAAGCAACTGACATAAAAATAAAACAATTTGAAGAGAATATGAGACTTGTACTATTTAACTTAAGAAGGTACTTCAACCTTCGAGAAAGTTCATTATTAACTTATACATAAACTATGAACAATGACTTGTTGATTTTCATAACAGAAAAATGCACTTCCAGGTGACTGAACAAGTACTTTGTGATTCCCCAAAGGCTACTTCATTAAACTATTAAACACATATTAGATATTCAATTATTTGAATGTGCAATATATTAAGGAGATTCAGGCTTCTAGTTTTAAAAGCAGATGATGAGTTAACAAAACATGTTTTCTTTAGTAAGTAATTGCAGTTAATAACATTCCTAATCTCAAAATCCATGCACACAAGAGGTCAAAGTAAGGAAGACTGGACTGAAAGCAAAATCTCTTAATAAATTCTACAGATATGGTGAGATTTTTTTTTCATCTCTACCCACTACTGCATTTCTGAAGGGGTAATGAAAGAATAGTTAAAAATCAAATTTAAACATTTCTCTCTACTAGAAACCATAAGTAGCTCTGAAAGAATGTATGAAAGCACAAGCCACGGCAGGAAACAGAATGAGATACATAGAAATCCCTCTTCAGTGGAGATAGCGTAGCTGAAGATTGTTTCTAACGATTAGGGAGTTTTCTATCATTTGAATTATCACAGTTCTGCAACCTGCTTACTATAAGATCCAAATACTTTAACAAATACTTCCGCTAAATACAAAAACAGGGATGAAGCTGACATAAGAGAAAGGATGCACACCAATCCAGTCTCGACACCCCCCGAAAAACAAAGGAAAAAGAAACATATTAGGGACTGCACGTGGCAATGTCACTAGATTCCTGCCATTCCTCTGACAGGATGAAAGTGCAAAGAATGTTCCTTTTTATCTTTAGTCTGGACAATACTTAACTTTTCCATAGAGATGGAAACCTTGTTTATTGTCAATGAGAGCCTGCTGTGAGAATGACTCCTCTCACACGAATCAAGAACCAACTGCACTGTTAAAGATAGCAATAATCAAGACATACAGAAGTAAATCATGATGAGGTCTCAAAAGAACTCAAATATCCCAGAGCTCTGCTGAGTTTATCCTGTATGCTCACTATGCTGGAGAGGCAAGACAGGAAGCGGCATTCAGTTTGCTCTAAGGAAGAAAACAGGGGAAACATAGTCTTCTCCCACAGGAGTCTGGTAGCATGTCACAATTACGCCATGCTGCATGTATGCAGTGAACCTGTTTAAATCATACTCTTTCAGCTGTTTCAGTGAAGAAAAAACTTATATTGGACAAACAAAACAGTAAACCCATGCCATAAATTACATCTGTAACAAAATGTGTATTTTCAGACCTTCCTGAGACAAAGAAGTACTTGCCAACACTGGCAAATAGTGAAGGGCTTGATTTAGGAGATAGCCCCAACAACGCAAATGCAAAAGCAGTAAGTTACTTCTGAAGTGAAGAAACAGTTAATACTGACTTCATTGTCATAAAGTTTTGCAGAAATGTTAGGCCTTAGAAAAACAGGCTTCTTGAAATGAATAGAGGAGGTTATTTATCTTTCCTTTTCTCTGAGTAACAAAACAGAAAAGTAAACTCAATCAACCCACAGAAGTTAAAAGACAAGTTGACCATACCACAGACTCTCAGAAAAAAAGAGCTGCATGCAGAAAGAATGACTCTATTCACTATAAGTCTCTTAGGCAAGGAAGGGACACAATAAATAGTTGTATGGAACATCAATCGCATTTGCCTAGATCGGTTAGACAGAGAGAAAAGACTGCCATTACTTATCATTAGAGAATTGTACGATAAATACTACTGAACTGCATAAATTTGGAGCTTTCCAAAACTGGTAGGGTCTCTCATGCCTCTTTCCAGCTCTAGAAGCAAAAGGAAAAAAGTAAGATAGGAACAATCTTTTTTTTTTTCCCCCTTTTTTGAAGAATATATATGAGGTTTACCTGATTACATAATCAACACAATCAACTACATAATAAAAAAAAAAATGTTTTTAAAAGAAACCAGTAACATAGAAAGGGAAAGGCTCCAAGTTCTGCCTTGCATCACAACTGAAAAGGCGGCATGAATAGTTGTTGTACCAATTGCACACTTCACATTCTGGAGTTCAAGGAGAGTGTAGGAGTAACCTAAGTTGATGCTGCTATTAAAAAGAATCTGATGAAGCACCCACAGAATTAGCCGGTGTAGGTACATAACAAAGAATTGAGTGCTTTCTTTGGGAAAAAAAAAAAAAGTCCCTCTTCCCCTTCTCTGTACATTAACAATTTGAATGCAGTGAAGACGTAACCGGGTCTATGGAGGAAAGAGGACACCTGACAATTTTCTCCGTGTTCTTTTTCAGTTTAGTCAAGGCCCTCATTCAACAAATACTGGCAAGGATGTATAACTTTTACCTAAGAAGTTTACTAAAGATTTGAATAGGACAGCTAACACATTTTACAGAGTCAAGCATGTGTGTACAGAATTGCCAAACCAAGCTTGAGAAGTTACCAGGAAAAGTTGCATTTGTGAAGAGAAGCACCTCCTGTTCTACTGCTGCGGCAAATTTTATGCAAATACAGGAAGCTCCCGTAGCAAAGTACGGTATCAGAAAACACGGTATCAGAAAACTTCTAAAAATAAGTGACACCTACTTTTAATGCATAAACAGCACTTATGATGTTAAGTCACTTTGTTACTGATGCACAGAAATGATGGTTCACTTTTATCAACACTGATAGAAAATAACAGCTCTCTTACTTACTTTCAACATGTGCAAACGCACAAAATGGACCACGTGGGCAGTAACCTGTTTGGCGCATGTCATTGCACTTGGTAGACTTATATATCTAAATGAAACAGAAGGGTGGTTAACCTAAACATAGTTGTTATGTAACAACAGTTAAAAAATTTTAAGACATTTAAATTAAAAATTGTGAATAACAATATGTATTACACAGTTTTCTCAGAAAACTCTTTTGAGAATTTCTAAATATCAAACGGAGGAGCAGAATTTTAAGAAAAGCAAACCTGAGACAAGCTTTGGTTTCCCATGTTGTACAGAAACAAATCAAACATCAGGAATAAAATTTTTAAAGCCATTTACGCTACTTATAATAAATCCTGCAGGAGAAATTATGTCTGTAGCAGAGCAGCTTACACAGTTAAAAAACCCAAGCCCACCAGTATGTTTCTTTCAACATAGTTCCTTAGTTAGAACACCTGTAACATTCAAATACCTTTCTCTAACCCAACTGGATGCGAGAGAACTGTAGTAATACTGACAATTCATGACAGAGATGGCTATGAAAGTTGCCAGTAAATTTCAGATTTACTTTATTGCTCGACCAGGGTCTCGATAATCTTTCAATCTCACAAGGCTGGGAGGAGGGACTGACACACTATCATATTAGAACAATATTAAGAACATATTTAAAGCGCACAGATTCATTCAAAAATCAGTTCTGGTGATTTGCCAAGACTGTCGCAAATAGCAGAGGGATCTTTTTGGTTCCCCAAACTTTGGTACTGTGGTCTTTGGCTTTCAGTGTCAGCTAAGTCATGGCTCAGTAAGTAATAATTCTTAGTTAAAATGCCACTTCTTCAGCAATTTTGCATATGCTGTGTTTAAAAAAAAAAAGTTCACCTTGGACTCCTGCCTTACAGTAAACATGAAAAATTAAACTATGTATTAAAAAAAATCAACAACTAGTTCTGTGTGCTCTTTTATTTTAGTGCTACTTTAAGCATCTTAGATAAATTTCCCTCTCAGAAATTATTTCTGAATTGAAGTTGAAAATTTAGTTGCTATTTACACTACTAGTTCATGCATAACTCAAAGATCATGCAAGGAACTACAGCAAAATGCTATATCAGAAAACACTGAAAAAGCAACAAAACATCCATGCTGTAGACAAGTATTCACCCAAAAGACACACCTAACAAATAAAGAAGGGGACTGATCTTTCTGCCAATTTCACTGGGAGCTATCACAGACATTGCAGAAAACAGCAGGTCATTTGTGGATACCACATCTGAACTCGAAAATGAAGCGCAGTCCATTTCCTTTTTTTTCCTGTTCTCTGTTTATTGATTAAATATAAAATCCCAGTGCTGTATTCACAACGCTAATGATTCAGAAGAAAAAAAAAATGAGAAGAGCTAACTTCCAAATGATTTCAACAAAAGACATAATTGGAAAGTTAGTTGTATTTTAAGTGACCTTCCAGTACCTAAAAGGAGCCCACATGAAAACTGGAGAGGGGCTATTCATAAGGGCTTGCAGTGATAGGACAAGGGGGAACGGATATAAGCTGGAGAGGGGTAGACGTAGACTAGACATTATGAAGAATTTCTTCACCATGAGAGTGGTGAGACACTGGAACAGGTTGCCAAGGAAAGTTGTAGATGCCCCATCCCTGGAGGTGGTTAAGGCCAGGTTGGATGGGGCCTTGGGTAACCTGATCTAGTGGGACGTCCCTGCCCATGGCAGGGAGGTTGGAACTAGGTAATCTTTAAGGTCCCTTCCAACCCAAACTATTCTATGATTCTATGATTTTGAGGTCCTAGCCAAAAAAATAGCCTTCCTGATCCTATAAGCTACCCAGGTGGTGCGGAGTTCCCTCTGGTAAATGCTAGATACAAGAAGTGGTAATACAGAGAATAATAAAATACTACTGGGGCAGAGCCCACGCCTCAAAGACTGATTCTGGAAATGGTCACGTTATCTACACATAGCGATATTACAAGACAGACAGCAAACACAAAGAAGTAAATCATTACAGAAAACTTAACCTCACAGCTATAGACAAGAATGCGGCTGCTATCTATTAACAGAATCGAGCTACTCCTGAATGGGATAACCGAGAGATTTATTATAAAAACAGTCATTGAGCCAAGAGGTAACGTCAATATTCTTTATTTGGATTTAGTAAACAACAAGTACATGAAAACATCCAATAAGAGAAAATAATGTTAGAAAAACTGAGTATTAATTCAACTTAAAGAATATAAAAAAATAAGGCTGAACTAACATCATTGACATCAAATAAGAAGACTGAGGAATGAAGGCAACTGATCACAACCATTAAATAGACTGAATCTCATTATGAACTGAAGGAGTGCTTTGAATCCTCAAGTCAGAGGTATAAAAGCTGTATGGAATTTCCTCTGAACACACAACTGGATGAAAGTCTGGTGCAGCATCTCAAGAGCAGACATAGCGGACACTTATTTAGTATAAAGATGTAGCTTTCAACAGTCCTGGCGTCAGCATTCTAAGAATTCCTTTCCCAGTATGGTCTTGAGATGCTTTCAATAAACGTCATAATTGGAAGAGACATGAGCAACTGCTTGAATGCTCTTCGCTTATACCTTACTAAGTAGTGAACTTCCCAATGCAAGAAACTGCATCCTACTGTGAACTCTTCATGCCCTTTCAAAGGTCCCAAAATGTCAACAGGTACCTGAAGTTCTACAGGGAGCTTCTAGTATAACATGTCTTTTCAGTATCATGTCTGTTTCCATTAACTGGCACGTTTAATATTTTCATAGCGTTGCATAAGAATTAAATCTCAGTAGATTGCACAGCACTGATTTCTTCCTTAGCATTTCACTGTTATAGTCAAACACCTCACAAAGTTCCAATGACTTGGCATACAGAGGAATCTAAAATCACCTTGTTTTTCTGGAGTGACTTACTTCAGCCACTAGAAGAATCTTCTGCTCTTTCCAACTCCTCCCAACCTATTCGGTTTCTCTCAATTATTTGCAATAAAGCTTTTTCAACTACACTTAAAATACGAATTTGTGCCAAGTTGTTGAGTACAAATTAGTACTGTGATTTCATTACCAGCAACTATTTCTTATCAAATTCTGTTTTGCTTACACAAATACCTCAATGTCTCAAAGTGTTGAATGAAACGGCATGCCTTTTTAAATATAGTATCTTTAATTGATAATCAAATCCATAATGAATTTACAAGTGCTAAAACTAAGTAGAAACGTAGTTCTTACCTCAGGATGAAACTGCTGCTCTGTACGAGAATGGCAATATTGACAGCTGTCTCCACTTTCACACCTTGAAGGTTCACCCCATTCATCCGCATGTTTCACACTAGGGCAAGGAGTGGACCTAGGAAAAAAGTGATGTCCAGACCACGTTTGCATCTACTTCCCAGCAGAAGTCTCAAACAATTTCTCACTACATCTCAAAATCTTAGACTCTGGGACCTATAAAGTTGCAAATTCTCAAAAGAGTCTTTCTGGAAATTCTTTGACAGAAAGATGAGCTAGTAGGATTCTACCCTTACTCACAGTCTTGAGATTGTCAAGCAAAGCCCATCAATTCCAAACCTTATATCGCTGCATGAAAAAAACACCAAAAACAATGAAGAAACCACAGTGTGCGAGAACGATGCGTAATGATGTAATGACAGGAGACACATTAAATTTTGGTCCTAAAAATATGGCTGAGAAATGGAAAAGTATAGTACAAAATCAGAAAAAAAAAGCGCCAGAATTTATAATTGATCTTTTCATAACAACGAATGACTGACCTAGTGATTCCATTTTTCGCTAAGAATTACAGAAATTGTTGTCATTCTTCACAAGAAAGAAGGATATTTCCACAGCTTCGTACTTTTTGTCTTCAGAACTGTCTGATCAATTTTAACAGATGGGTTTTTTTCTCCCTCAGAAAAATTTAGCAAGGCTATTGGGAAAGATGTGGTTTTATTCATTAGGAATACCCAGTTGCATTACAGAAGAACCCAAACAGATCAGTCCATTAACAACTGTCTGACCGACTGAAAAGTCCGTTCTTAGTATGCATTTATGTACCTGTATTTGAATTTTCTGGGATTTCGTCTTCTATCTCGACTATTGTGATAGTGTGGACATGCATAACCCTGGCGGCAGAGTCTGGGTGGCTTGGTACATTGTTCTGTCTTGTAGCCAGCCAATACAAAATTTGTGTCTGTAAACAGGTCAAAAATTAAGATAAATAAACAATTAATTTTTGCATTCAGAGTGTCTTTAGTGAGCTTAGGTATTGCACTGCTTTTTGTAAAAAAATGATGATCCATTCTTCTAAGCCTAGACTGGCTCCTGTATTTTTCAAAATGAACGTCTACACCTTTACAGTGAAAGCAATTTCTTGTTTATGTAATAGACTGTCAACACTAAACGTAAGAGAAATTCAGATATAAAGTGTATATTTTTGGTATAGGGCTTACTATAAGAAGAATGTATTTCATGTATCATTTTCATTAAATGAATACCTGAAAATACATTCTTCATTTTAGTAAGACATATACAAAAAACATATACAACTTTATATCTGAATTTCTCTTAAGTTTAGTGTTGACAGTCCTTATTTCACCAAAACTGCTTTCATGTTAAGGCTGTAGAGTAAAATGTTCCTGGACAAATTCTAGAGCCTCTTCTCTACCTTTGCCTCTGTCTCTACATCTTTGGCTCCGGGAAGGAGGAACTAAGTGATGACAGACAAGGGTCTGTCTAGAAACAGAAAAATTCAGAAAAACAATGGAGCAAGTAAATAAATTAGAAGGTACAATTTAACTAACGGCAAGCATGGGTTTGGTGAGAAGTAAATCATGTCAAACCAATCTAATTTCTTCCTTAGGTGGCGAAATGGATGTAGGTAAAACAGAAGCAGTCAATGTTATGTATCTTGACTTCAGCAAACCTTTTAGGCCTGAGATGTTCTCTAAAACAAACTGCACATCAGTACAAGACTTCCACAGCATTTGTGGAAAAACAGCTCAAGAAATATTCAGTCACTAAAGATGTACTTTCAGATAGCAAAGACTATTAATCAGAGTATCACACTGAGTCTATTCTTTGTTCAGTCCTTTTCAATAGTTTCATTAAAGACTTAGGAAAATAAGGCCTAAATCACTAGTTGGATGTTTTTCAATCCCCAAAAAGTACGTGTGATCTCACCATATTTACAGAGACTGACAGAAGCCATACGATATTATATAACATAGACCTGTCACAATGCAAGGAATGCAAATAACAGGGCTTTCAGTTGGTCGATTTTGCTGTCTTTTTACGTCAAACACCCAATAATTTTCATCTAGAGCTAACAATTAAGCTCTACACATTATTAGTACTTAAATGGCTGGAACTCACCCCATAGTAGAAAGTAAAAAATAGTAGAAGAATTGTGCAATTAGGTCCTTTTGAATTCCTTAGAGACAGCATCTTCATGTGACCTCTTCCTATGTTACCATCCCCACATGAATTCTGTGGAACAGCTACTTGTACCTGTCAGTCTTTCTAAAGTAAAATTTGGGCAATAACTCTTAACAACATCTGATTGATACTAACATCTTTGACTACATAATAAGCAAGTCTAGAAAAGAACATGAGAACCTGCCTTGAAAGCCTTAAGATAACTAGGGTGACTGGACTTACTTTAAGAGACCTAAAATAATGCTTTGAGGACATGCTTGTATTTTAATATTCTGCTCCAACCTTCTGTTTATTATTCTACTTCAGTCCTGTTAGTCAAGCTCAGCAAAGAATAATTGTCTGTTAACTAGACTACTAATGATTCAAAAAAATGAAGACTCTCATTTTTACCACTACTTAGAACAAGACAGAGCTCCTACTGACTTTAAAGAACATTTACTCAATTGACACAAATTAGCCACACTTGTATCAGGTAATCTGAAACAGACCTATTAAACCTTTTCAAACCAAAACATTTTCAAAATGTAATCTGAATATAAATGTGACAGACGATACAATTTGTTCACAAATACCTGTATTACTTATACAAGCCAATTCGTAACTCTGTAAAAAACAGCTTTTGAACTTCTCCCAGATGAAGACCCAGGATTGACAAATGGGATCAAACACCCATAAAGAAACAGAGAAAGGAGACAGGGTAACGTTACCCTGCCATCTTGGATCTTCACTAAGTATCTTCTCAATCATTGCCTGGCTTGCTAAAATTCCTGGTTGCAGATCTGGAATGCCTTCACCGCATCCTAGCTGCCCATTCTGTAAGGTTTCCTGTGCCTGAAGTTCTCTGGAATGAGGAAAAGAAAATAACACTGCTAAACTGTACATCTACAGTTAACACTATCTGTTGCAGGTATAATCCTGTCCAAATCTCTCAAAATTCTGTCATTTAATCCAGCTCTTAACAAGCCTGTATTATAAAAAAAAAGAATTCACTGTATTACAAACCATTACTTGTGCTGAAGCAGGGAAACAATCATAAGGAATAACCACGTCATAAAATCAAAGAGAACACGTGAAAGAATGCTGGCATTATGTACACAAGCAATGTTTGTGGCAGCAATGCCCACTGTACCTCCTTGTGCTGGTGTGCTGACATTTTGAATGTGCTTTTAATTTCTGATATTCCACTGCCATAAAGGACCTGGTAGAACTAAAAAAGATCTAGAGAAGGCAATGAGAGTGATCAGAAATACAGAAGAGCTGCTCTAGGAGGGAGAATAAAA
Source organism: Phaenicophaeus curvirostris (assembly GCF_032191515.1). NCBI lineage: Eukaryota > Metazoa > Chordata > Aves > Cuculiformes > Cuculidae > Phaenicophaeus > Phaenicophaeus curvirostris. The sequence goes on from NC_091407.1 coordinate 166,481, forward strand.
TACCCTAAGACTCTGCCTTGGAAAAGTTATGACTTAAGGAAGGTAAGAAATATAACTATTGAATACTACATCATATAGAAGTAGCTAAAGTACTTTTGGTTCACTGTAAGATTTTGCAAGAAAAGTTTGTCAAGACATTCGGGAGACCTAGTAACAAACAACAACCACTATGAAGAAATGGAATCTCTTCTGCAAGAATTTACAACTGCTTTGCAAGTAAGCAACCACAAGCCTGCCAAAACATCAGAATGACTACTAACAAACTAAAAGGTATGGTATCAGTGCTATAAAACAGTTACCAAATATCAGAGGCAATTTTATTACATCATTACAGGGAGTCAACAATGGCAAATCAGCACAAAACATTAAAACAAAAAAAGATACTATAGCTTAATTATATTAGGCAGACTTTGAAGCAATGGAGAAACAAGGTGAGGAAAAAAAACACCAGAGGTGGATTCAAATAGTATGCTATGAGAATCAAAGGCCTCTACCTTCAATTGGCCCTGCTTTCTCTAGACACAAATATTCCAGGAGCTTACCTCCTACACCAAAATACTCCTACTCAGGATCTCTGAAGAGGAGTTTGAAAGGTGTGGTGGTTTATAACGTTACTAGCTATGATATCAGTGGCATATCAGTTCAAGAACTTCCCAGACCCCAAATATCCTCCAAGACAGAAAATCTCAAAGGGAAAGGAAGACGAGACAGACTGTAATACAAGTCTAAAACCTTTCAAACAGTCAAAATATTTTTTTTTTACAGATTCAGAAAAGGTGCAGACAACAAGAAGGAAAACAGACAGCTCCCAGAGAAAGCTCTTTCTTTAGGGTGGATATGTAGAAGAACAAAGCTATTAAAGGGAAAAAAATTAACGTCTGCATCAGTGATTCTACTGTTATTTCTCTGCTCTTTACTTACAACAAAGAAACCTTAATATTTGTGCCTATCATAGAGCACAAAGGCCACGAAAGAAAAAATAAGACCAAATTGCTTGGACTTCCCTACGAACACTGGATGCCTGCAATCAGGAGACGCAATGGCACGCGACTGTTTTTCATAAACACCAAAGAAGTTTGAGGCAGTCTACTTGTAGGTTCAAGCCGTTAAACATAAACTCCTACCACCAATGTCTTCAGCTCCTTCTGATGCTCTATAAGTAGCAAATAACCATAAACAATCATGTAGCACATTAAAAGACGCTTAGAGAATGGAGCTTGGTTTCAGTCTTGCTATACATTAATTCATCACTAATACAATACAAAAGATTGCAATTCTGTATTCTGTAGCATTCTGTATTCAGACTAACGTGGCATCATGCTGTGTATGCTAAATGAGGAAAGCTAAAGAGCAGAAAGAGAAAATAGACAGATGTCTTACAGCAGCAGCAGCAGCCAGCTAATTAAAGAAAGTCTTCTGGAAACTAAAGCTATATAGAATCATAGAATCGTAGAATAACCAGGTTAGAAGAGACCCACTGGATCATTGAGTCCAACCATTCCTATCAAAATATATAAATATATGTAACCGAACAGTAAGTGACCAGGAGATGCAGCAGCAAATTCTATGGCAAAATATGTATTTAAGTAACTATGAAATTACTGAAAAGGCAGTAACTTTACTACAATTATTATGAAGGGAGATTTGCCATCTTCCAACGAATGGCTAGGAATAAAGGATAACAAATGTAAGAATGTACGATAGCAGCCATACCAGTTCAGATCAGAGATTCATCTGGCCTGGAATCCTGTCTCCAACAGCGGCCAGCAGCAGATGCCCAGGGAAGCGTATAAGAACAGGGCAAGCGTACACTGGTAACTTTTCCAGAAGGCTTTCCTATCGCCCAGTAAGAGATATTTGTGACCTTCCAAGGCTTTAAAGCTCTCTAGGAATTGATATCCTTGTCCTACTGAGTATATACAGACCACTTTCTGTAGCAAGAGCTTCTCTTCCACCAACTTATAATCCCTCCCAACACCATGTTTATGTCCTAGCTTTGGCCACAGCTAAAATTCACACCTACCACTACTCTGATTCTCAAAGCATCTTCTTTTGACAATAACTTCACTATACGTTAGGGAGGCAGAAAATAATACCGGTATCTTATGTATGAAAAAAAACCCATAATTAAAAAAACTGCAACACATCAGTAGGCAAAATGTCAAACATACAAGCTGAAAGATGGCTTAACAAAATCATAAATTTATGAATGTAAAACCCAAATGCAAATTTACAAGGCGTAAATGACAAAAGATACAGTATCCAGTCTTTCATCAGCCGTAAGTATTACATATACAGCTACTGAAACTGCAAGTTAACTTACTAACCTTAGTATTTGTATTTCCCAGTGTGATTCTATCTGTTATCATGATTCACAGTGAATTGTATTCTTATGTTTAACAATGTAAATGTGCTTTAGCAGCGGGGTTGGATTAGATGATCTCCAGAGTTCCCTTCCAACCACCATGATTCTATGATTCTGCTTACAGTTAGAAAAATAAATAGATTTTTCATGCAAAGCGTACTCCATTTCCTAGCATGTGGTGATAACAGACAGGCAGCACTTCCTGCTAATTCGGCTGAAGAATCTGAAACAAGATTACCTTATATCATATACTGGTGGTCTAAGGTCATGTGGACCATGAGCAAAGGCACAGTGAATTCCATTTTTCATACAGTGGCCCCGGGCATCTGTTTCATGAATGCACGTTCCAGTCTTGTAATATCTGAGATGATACTTCCTTTCTGTATCCCCTGTTGTTCGATGCAGGTAAGGGCAACTATATAACAGAACGAGCAAAGTTAGAGCATTGCTTTGAGTTTTGTCTTTAATAATTTAATTCTTAATTATGCTATATCTCTTCTTAATAACAAGAAACTTTGAGAGACTCTTCAAACAAAAAATGTCCCAAACAAACCATCATTACAGTTCAGCTTCAAAAACAAAAACGCAAAAATGTATGAATTGTGAGAGAAGGAGAAATACTCAGGTCACAATTTTTCTCACAAAAAGACAACATGGATTCCAAAAACAAGCTGGGAAAGACATACAAACTGTGTCACCGTAAGGGTAGTGCTTCTGCTAAATTAAACCTAGGTTGCTTTAACCGAACACTCAATACCTGTGCCATCAACAGCTAATGATATCTGAATTTTATTGACAACACAGCCTTCCTACTGCACATTTTGACAGCTACTTGAAGAGTCCTATTATAGGCAAAGTCCTCCTCCAGAAACTAATGGAATACTTTAAGGAGGCTATCAAATGTGACCTGAATTTTGTCTAAGACGTGGAAAGAACTGGGTAAGGGCTAGTTCTAAAGATGACTCATGCAGACTTAAGCCACAAGCAAACCCTAAAGAACAAAACCAATCACATCATTCTCGCATGGGTATGTTTTACATAAAAATATGTTATTCGTACAGTGCCACAATAGTACATATTTTATTAACCACAGACATCTTGATCAGCTTTAGTTCATCATAGGATCATTAGTCAGAGAGGCAAAAAACCCTAACGAAAGCAGCTTTGAGATGGTAGATAGTACTTATTCACACATGGTATCAAACTGAGTCAATGCACTGAAATACGCACAGAACAGATATTCTACTCAACCTTTAATGAGCTAGAGGAATGCTGTATCTTGTCTTCACTTTATTAATCAAACATTTTAATGGAACACGAAATATTGTAGTACACAGCTTTAAACAAGACTAGTATTTTGATTTTAAATCATTGTACTACCTGGCTACAAACTGACTAACTTGTTCTTATGTTTGGTAGCAAGGTTGTTCAGACATCACTTATTCCTTAGCAACAAAGTTTTTACTAATAAGCAACAACAAAAAAAATTTGTTCCCAGGCAGAATAACAAATCTGTTTCTTGTCTCACATTTCTACAGCCATCTCCCAGCTTAAAATAAATGTGCTGAATCCTAACGTAGTAATAGTGAATCAGTAAAAAATATTACTCTGTATTTTTAAGTTCTGTTGCAGTCTACACACATTAAACTATTGAAATCAGCTTTGTTTTCTGCATTTGGATCTCACAAAGTAAAACTGTTATTACATTATTCAGAGTAAGCAGATGTAGACATCACGAAACAGAACAGACATTCACAAAAACTTAAAAGGTTAACTGATTACTGAAATTACTTTCCACACTCTTCTTAATTCACATCATAAACATTCCAAAGATACTTCTGTTCAGCACTGACGTATTTTTTTCCTGTGATTAAACTGAAGTGCTCTTCTGTAGTAGGGTTCTGTAATTCATTCCCTCTTAGAGCTTACAGATACTAACATATCCAAAATAATCATCTCCTTAGGATACGACAAGAGTTGACTACAACAGCTGAAAAACACATCAGATAAAAGTATCACTTCTATCCTCACTTGCGAACACTATTCACTGCTCAGAATACACACCTCAAACTCTGCAAGAAATCTAGTCTTCCTCACAGGCCCTTCCTAAGAACAAATTGTTCTAACTTGCTACCCTTTGAAAAGCCTCTTATATATGTCCATGGAAATACAGACACTAATGGGCTAGCCAGAAAACTAACAGTGAACTCCATTCTTCGCTTTTTCTTACTGGAAGCATGACCAAAAAGTCCTTCTCCTCTATTACTCATCCATCTTCACAAAACTTGCCTGATTTTAAAATCTTGAAGCCATCTCTATACAATGCAATAAGGTTTGAGCCAATCAGTCAATGTCAACACTATTAGAAGAAAAAGGAAGCACAACTTAAAAAAAAAAAAAAAGCAGCGCAGCAATGATATTAGCACAAATGTGCAGTAATAATATTAGCAGAAAATCAGTTTGTGTTATGCTTTAAAGATTGTAACAATCCAAAATCATAGTTCTAACTCTACGACAGCCTGAAGAATACACACTTATATAAAAGTGATATGTGCCAAAAACTGACAAATCACTTACAGAAGTTGGTTTTCAAACAAACTGCAGCAGGATTCTGTTGACGATTTTCACTAAGAAGTTAGTATCTTTCCTTAATGTTAACAATAATATTATAAACACTTAGGACTGAAAGAAATCACTTACTCATCTCCATCTGGGCAGATTCCTGTAGTCTCATCATATTTTGTACAATAAACATCTGGACTGTAGTTAAAAGTCCCATCACGCCTTCGTATAGGTCTACGACGACGCTGATTTAGGAAATGCCAATGAAAACAGGTAAATGGTCTGTGCTGGGTACACTTGTGCTGCAAAAATAGGGGGCACTGCTCTGTCCTAAATTCCTTTAGATACCTAAAAAAATTAAACTGTGTTACAAGTTTATCTTATTGGAGGCACATTTTTACAGTATTAACAGGGCACTTGACAATTCAGTGCACACAGCCCATGAAAAATTGTACAAAAAATTGTACAAATGTACCACCTACATACAGTTCTAGTTCCTGTGCACAATTCACTGTTCATCTATTGAATACACGTCACTTCATTCATGAAAGATGCATTACTGATACAGTACAGTATAATATTTGGCAAATTATAATATGTTTTGTAACTAAACTAAAATAAAATTAATACATTAATTTAAAAAGCACAGTATTTAGCATATTGTCCTAAGTTACCACCCAACAGAGACTGTTAATTGAACAAGCATTCATATTGCTTGCTACCATACGAAACAGCCCTGTAAAGGATCTTTTAGCTAAATACCACATCTAATTTAAACATCAGTCTTTAATCACAACATTCCCAGAACGTGTGACACACTATATAGAAACCTAGAGGGGTAAAATAACTTTATGAAGGTTACCGGGGGCTACGAGAGGACTTTAACAAACTTATTTTAGCGACTGTTATGTTTATGTTGAGACAGCTCAGCATCTTTAAAGTTAACTTAGGTGTTAGGAGGACAGTCCTTCATTAGCATGCAGGGCAGAGCAGCTACTTAGTTAGGCTGATGCCTCTTCCCACAGGATATCAAGATCACGCCAGACTGGGCACTACTGCAGCATTGTCCCGTCCTCAGTTAATACAGCCATTAGCCAATTTAGCAAGTTCATTGTGCCGCTAAAGTTATGGAGTACTTGCAGAGGAAGGGCTACGTGGGGGCTCTTCCGAGTTCCCAGAGGTCTCAAAAAGGGTGTGGATGCGTAACAGTCTACAGGAGAATTGAATACATAGGGCAATGACAGGATTATAAAGAGGAATAAAGGGCATCATTTTGTTCTCCGCTGCTTAAATTGGCACGTGGAGGGGCACGTAATGACAGAGAGTCACGAAGCACATCTTTTAAGTTTAGAGAAGAATCTCTGGACTATCCCAGATTGGTGGGGTGGAGGAGAACAGAATTTTTTGGACGTTAGGGGCTGTAGCAGTACCTAGGCAAGAGGCGACATTCTTGCGGTCTTTCTGACAGCGCTGGAAACGCAACATTATAGAAGCGACGATAAGGTGCGCGGGGTGAAAGAACGCCACAATGAATCGAGCGATTCGCCACCCGGCGTTTGCGGGGAAGCACACGGTCCTACGCGAGGGGCCGCGGGCAGCGCCAGGGCCCGGCAAAGCACGGCGGGAAGGGGGCCGCTCGGCAGGCTCTGCGAAAGCGGCCACGGGGACGTCCCGCGGGCCGGAGGGCCCGGGCGCTGCGGCTGCGGGGCCGGGAGGCTGTGCGGGCGCGGCTGCTCCCCGAGGCCGAGCCCGGCGCTGCCCCTCTCGCCGCCAGCGTCGGAGGCCGCAGGGCCGGGCCCGGAGTCAGGACACAGCAGGGCCCCGCGCGGCTCCGGGGCGCTGCGGGGCGCGGTACCTACGTGTAATGCGTCGGCTGCTCGGTCTGCGGGGACCCGCCGCCCCGCGACACCGCCTTCGCCACCGACGGCATCTTCCCCGGCGGCCGCCGCGGCGCAGGCGCAGCCCGGCCCGGCCCCGCCCCGTCCGCCCGCCCGCCCCTCCCGCCCGGGGGCTCCGGGCAGCGGCGGATCCGCGGGAAGCGGCCGCCGATGCGAGCACTGCGAGTCTTCCGGCGGTTCCGAGGCAAGAGACTGCGAGAACCGCCGTGCGGGCAGAGATTCTTTATTGGACGCTTGCCGCGTCGCCCGAAAACGCGGCACGCGAAGGGGCAGCGCTTTACCACCTTACCCAACGCAGGACCGCGGGCTCGTGCTTTCAGCAGAAAGGCCGCCAGTGGGGAAACGGGCCTCACCCCCAAGGCGAGCACAACCCAGCGTCACTCACCAGGGCAGCCCCATTCCTGCCTCTCACTCGCACCATTGAATCCCCGGACAAATGATACCATGTGGAAGCACCAGACCGACCTCCTCAGGCACAGGCATCCGCCAGTTCTAGTGCAGGGACTCTACCACAAACCCAAAAGTCATGGCTGTGCACGGTGTTCAGAGTGATCGTAATGCCACGGCAGTTCTTTCTAGCTCCAGCCTCTCTCTTAACAGCTCCTGCCATGTGTGGTGTTTGAGATTCCTTTTTTTTCTTTTGTTCTCAATTAGGAATTTTAATGGCACAAAGCCAGCTTTGCATTTTTGCATTTTACAGCGTAAAACCAGTGTCGCTAGCTTTGAAGGGAAGTCGCGTGTAGCTTAGATTCCTCCTTTCCACGTCTCCAGTGTGGAAGTCTGAATATCTATGAATCTGTAGGAAAAAAACAGATGCTACATAGTCCAATGAAACTAGGCATTTCCTCCCCAAGGTAATGCAAGACACTCGCTTTGATACCTTACAGAAATCTCTCCCACCAGCAATGATTACCTCAGTCAGGCACGTCTAAAACATTCTCATCAAGAAAGGAAGCACTGACTACCATGGAGGACTAAAAGGAGGTAGTTTCTACATCATTTAGAATAAAAAAAAAATAAAATCAAACCTCACGAAATCACGTTAATGAATCACGCTTGCAGTTCTCTTAATGCGAGTTGAGCACTTTGTGAAATGTCAAATCAAGGTCACCTTCGGCATCAGTTTTACAGACTCACAGCTTTTATATTTTAATACAATGGGCATCTAAGGAAAGCGACCACGGAAGAGACTGGTTGTGCCGTACGAGCCCCCCAGCGCAGCTCGATTCGCCACGCGCACCGCCTGTCCCCGCCGCGCGGTACGGAGCCGCTCCCCGCGCCGCCAGCGCGACCCGCCGAGCCGAGCCCGGCACGGGGAGCGGCGGGCCCGGACGGAAAGGCCTCAGGCTGGACAAACCCGTTTTCCCACGGCGGCGGGGGCGGCCCCGCGCTCAGCGCTGCGGGCGCGGCGGGTCGGAGTCGGGCGCCTGCCCGGAGAGCGCAGCCTCCAGCCGCCGGTCGATGTCCGAGCTCTCGCGGAAGGCGGCCCAGAGCAGCAGCCCGGCGCACAGCAGGCTGAGCGGCAGCACCCGGCCCCACGGCCGCTCGTGGTCGCTGCCCATGGACCGGCGCACGCTCCAGGCGCGCGGGCCCGCCTTGCTGCTCGCGAAGGGGATGGCGCCGCCGCCGCGCTCCGCCTCCTCGGGGACCCGCCGCGACAGCCAGCGCCGCGCCCTGTAAAGACACGCGCGTCAGCGGCGCGGGGGCGAGCCGCCGCCCCCCCCCGGTGCCGAGCCTCACCGCCAGCCGCACAGCGCCCACCGCATCCCGGCCGCCACCACCGGAACGGGAACCGCGGCGGGCGGGGCGGGGCGGGGCGCTCCGCCCTCGCGCCGGAGCTCGGAACGCGCTCGCAGAGGAAACTACGCGTTGTCGTCTTTCCCGCGGAGCTGGGCGGTGCGCGCGCCGCCGTCGCGCGGGGCAGGCCGCGGATCGCCTCGGCGCCGCCACCCGCGCCCGCCCGCCGCGCCGCCCGCCTTCACCGCCCGAGGCCCCTCCCGCCGCGCGGGCGCGCGCCGGCCTCGGGCCCGCTGGGAACCGCTGTCGCCGCAGCCGCCGGCCTAGGGCCTGCGTCTCCAATGCTGCTGTTCTCAGCTGTAAGATTTAGAGACAAAGGTTATTTCGGCTTTTAAAGACCAAACCGGTTTTTGTCACGGAATTCACTGGTTATAATTAATCTGGAGGGAGCTGTGAATTCTGCTTATTATACAGTTCTAATCTGCAATAACTAAATGAACTACCAAACAGGCAGAAATACTGCACAAGGTACACAGTTAATCGTTTAAATGTTTTTAAAATTTTCTGATATGATGCGTTTTCCCTACAAAAGAAAGTCCCCAATTAAAAAAAAAAAAAGGAGAAAAAAGTTTCTCAACACAAAGGAAAAACAGGTATGTTGCTAATTTTAAGCTTATTTAAATTGCTCCAAAGCTCAATGTTTTCTTAAGGTGCCAATTCTGGACATAAAAGGTACAAATACATATTTAGGGAAATTAAATACTGCTTAGAGAAATAGTTCGTGTAATAGTGGGTACCACGGACTGGAAGGAAGAGGGGGCAACTCCACCCAAAACTCCAACAACAAAACCAAACTAACTACTTGGCTGGAATTAATCCAAAATAAGCCTTGCTTCTCTACAGCCACCACTGAAGTCTTTCTTTCTTAAGACTGCATGTGATATGGTACTTAACTAGGAGAAATCAGAGAGAGGAAAAAAAAGACAAAACCAATTCAAACAGATAAAGAGAACATTTCAAGTGTTCTCACAGAAGTCAGGCCTCGTGTTTGACTACGCAGAAAGCAGAGTTAAAGGATGCTTATGTACTACAAGTGCTGTTAACACCAATTTCATTTTTCTTTGGCAGCTTAAGTACTGGAGACAAACTCCAGTTACAACAGCAGTCAAAATTTTTCTTTATAGATAAAATTTCAAGTCATCAACAGATTTTTGGGGGGGCAAAGTAAGTCCTCTTGCACAAGAATCAAGACCTAAGCATTTATTAAAAACTTCATCTACTGAATTTTACCTCCATATATGACACATTCTTTAATCCTTACTGTAACCAAACCAAACATTTGGGTATTTGCATTCTGAACAGACAATAATAATGAAAAAGAATGATAGCAATAAACTCACCAGAATCTCCTTTGTAGGCAATACCATGTTGACGTAATAAATCTTTAAGTTTTTTTATTTCTTCAGAAAGTTGCTTGCATTTCTAAGAAAGAAAAGACATTTAAAATGGTTCCTCTACTCCAAATGCATACATAAAACGGGAGTTTATAAAACAATAATGGGTCTGCACAGCTCTGATAGCGTTTGACTTAAAAGATCTTAAACTGCTTATTCCACGAACAAGGTGGAGATTTTATAAAAAGATAGACTTCTATGTTGCCAAAACAGAAGGCAGCTTTTTCCAAACCTGCAAGTAGAAATTTGAAGTGCTTTCGGTAACTATTTCGGATCTACCCTCTACCTAACATTTTGTCATAGCACAAAATTGCATTATTAAGCTTGCTTAAAAAAAAAAAAGCCTTATTTTCTTCTATATTATAATGCTACAGTCTGGAAATTTATCACCACCTCCACTTTTGACCTAGTAACTTCACGGTCTCACTTTCAGCAGCTTCTGTTAAGTTGAAGAGCCAGGGATTGCTTACGACTGTTGAGACTCAAATCACATTATTGGAAATCTCAAAGAATCCCAAGTTTTTGTTGTGTTTTGGGTTTTGCACAAATTAAGAAAGAGGAAAAGATTAACTAGTTAATTCCTGTGGTTACCAAAGCAACCATCCTTATGTCAATTAAGCTACGATGAAGCCAGAAAAAGAAGTACAAGTCATTAAATACTTAATGGTTAACTCCTGGAAAAATAACCATAGGTGACTCTTCCAGCTCCTAACAGTACTGCATCTAAATGGTGATCTTTGTATCAGTATATTCAGCCTAACCACAGATTATTTGGTTATATTCAGAAAGTATTACATGGTGTTTTGTCTTGGCTGCAGTTTCAAGTAAAATGGCAACAGCAGCTTCTGATGAACTATATTCCATGCTTTTTTTTTTTGATGTTCACCTTGCACTCTTTTAGGCTGGGCACATCTTCTACTCTATTTTCTCCACTTCAATTCTGTTGCTCAAGTACTATTTGCACACATGAAAGTCATTCAGAAATGGACACAGCATAGATCATTCTGCATTTTGCTGGTTTAACAGCCAATGTATTGTGACACAAGTCTGGGTAGTTACCCACAGAGAGAAGCGTCAACATTCCCAAGGCTGGCTACACATTTATTTTCCCTAGTAATTCCTTCCTGTTTCTGGACTGATACTCCCCAGAAAGAGTACTTACCAGGTGTTCATAACACAAGCACCTACACTGATTCCAACACCCTACACCCTCCTCCCTCCTCCCCCTCCCATTATTAAGCATTCAGTTGTGCTGGTTTGGTTTTGACTTAAGGGCTGGAATAAAGACATCAAATCACTCGGCATGCATGCTGACACCACAAAACATAATCCCAGGAACAGATTTCAGCTGAATCCAGAGAATATTTACATAATGCTGTCACACCAATACTGTCATAGAGTAAGAAGGTGACAATTTAATTCCATATTGCAAATATTACACTCTATACCTTGCTGCACTTCTCCACAGTTTCAAAGTCCAGACTTATTTTCTTATTCTGCTTCTCAACTTCCTTTTCTTCTAATGCTTTTAGAAGTCCTGCTTCCTCAAATACCTCTTTCAGTATTTTTTTGTATCCCTAAAACAGAAAGTTTCCAGAAGACAATAGATCAGTCCACGCAACTCTCATCTCTGCTTGTAATTTGCACTGCCCGTTCCAATTCTTCAAGCTTCACCCTAGAAAACATTACAATTACTAGCTGATGTAGCCGTTACAGAGCACAAAATCTACTGTTTTCCAAATGCAGAATAAATGGATCCTTTTGAAAGGATAAATTGCAGAAGCCAGGTTTGGCTATTTGACAGTAATTGTTCTTTACCAAATATGAGTTGGAAGAAATTAGCAAACCTGTTCAGTTATTAGTTCATCGTACAGAAGCTGCTCTGCTTCATCCCACTTCCTTTGTAGTGCTTCAGTCAGAGTGGGATAAACTGAAAAATTAAAGTCAAACCATGTAAAAAATAGCAGCACTGTCCTGCATCAGTTAAATACTCCTCTAGTAGCATGCAAGCATATTTGTTTTAAGAACTCAGTATTCTGCACAGGACATGGTCTTTACTGCTCTGAAGAGCTCAGGTTAAATTTAAATTCTGCTTCACAGTTTAAAGCTTCTGGAGAATGTGGCTGACCAAAACTTCTCTTATTTCCAGGTGGAAATTTTCCAGAACTCTAACCAAGTTCTCCCTTTGTGTAATGTAAGGAAATGAGCAGATACTACAGGACTGATTCCTACAACCAATCCAAGCCAAAAGCAAAAAAATCACTCAGGGGTTCTATACTAGCAATAACAATTTATTTGAGAAATACCTGTGTATTATAACGACTGGGATTTAAAATACACTTTGTATTATATATTACATTTAATACTCATTTATATCAAGTTACAAACTTAAAGAACCTGAAAATTTACTCTGAAGTTGACATAACATGCCAGCTGCTCCACACACAAATGTTATTTGCTAAATCTTACCTAAAAGAGAGTGGGGATGGCACACAAGAGGAGTCTCAAATGTCAGAGAGTAAACACAAGTACTTGGTTCAGACACATAAGCCAATTTATTGCTCTTTCCACAAACAAGATGAACCTAAACATTAGTAAAAAACAAAGATAAGCAAAACAACTTGACATGAAACAGGACCAGCATATGTAGAGTCATGCTGTCTGAATTAGCATAGTGTAAGTTATTATACCTTTGTCTGTCTGCTCTTAGTTTCACACGAGTCTCCTTCCCTCATCCACATTCCAACAAATGTGTTGTTTTCAATCTCCCATTCATGCCAGATTCTGAAAAAAAAAAAAAAAAAAAAAGGACATAATTTTATTTGAAGTTACTGGAAAGAAAAAGGTGAACAGTCAGGAAGAAAACTGGGAATACCCTTATACCATGTTCAATTTAACTGTATGTGCTTCATTTTTGTTGTCTTAGTATTTCCATTTCTTACAGTCAAAGCCTTATAAACAGTGCAGTTTGTTATCCAGGCTGCTATATAGAGCACATCAACATTAATTTGAGGGCATGGTTTTGGGTCAGCTTTCAGTTTGCCAGCCATTTGTACTTACAACTCTGTGTTTAAATCCAATAAAATACAGCTTATAGAGGAAGCCCACAACAAATTCCATGCTGCTAAGTGCCTTGTGCAACTCGGACTGTTTGTGGGATTTTCACCACTGCTGAGAGCACTTACACAAACAAGTCTCTACTTCTGCTAGTCCTAAAGCCACGATACTCTCAGCATCTTGATGTACCCTTTTCCTCTCACATTGGTTCACTAAGTATTGTGTACACAGGAAAAAAAAGACACATCTATATACCAAATATTTAGAAATGCAGTAATTTTAAAGCAGGGCTGTGGTTTATTGTTAAGTTTATTTTAGGCCGTATGATTTGGATACTCTGGGATCTCTGAATACTTTGGGATACTTTTTTTTGGGCCTAGACTGAGTCTTCTATTAAATGCTTAACACAACCGCTAGGCATAAAGCACTCATTTTATTTTGTAAGGTTATATTTACCTCAAAGTGAAAATAGCTAGGGCATTAAATCTTTCTTAATATAAGCTGTAGTTATACATGATTGAATTTCTCACATGAACATATCATGCCTGCACTTGGCACTAGTAATGAATTAGTTTCCAGCTAAAATAGGAGGTAAGCATTTATCAACAAAAAACCCATAATTTTTCAAGACAGGGTATTTTTATGCATTACACCTGGGAAACTACAATGACCAATAGAAGAATCTTATTTTTAAAACTGCCTCCTTTTTTGACAATCTATAAAATGATCTGATAACAACATAGGCAAAACTTAAATGTCTAAAAACCTCACCCTAAAATCCCACTGTAGGCATTCCATCGAAAAGTCTGCTCATGCTGAGTGACATTGTGGAAAGGACAAAACTCATACTTGTAGCTAAAAAGAAAAAGAAGATAAGAAACGTTTCAGACTGAAACAAAAAACTAGTTCATTCCTAATAAATATATAGAATCAAATATCCAAATCCATTACTCACGTGGATTCCACAAAACTGAAACACTTGCCAGCAAGCCTAAAGAGATGTGCAGGGCCTAAAAACATCACAAAATGACATCAAGGAAGAATAATGTTTTGGTTAAATTTAAGCCAGTTGCTGTGGTGACAAAACTGCAAAAAGTAGGCAATAAATTTTGTTTTCTGCTGCACGTCAGGAAATTTGTACCTTCCACATGGATTTCTCTAAGTTCCCACTGGTGCTGTATCAGTTTGCATCGGGATCTTTTAACATCTTTCATCTTCAATACTAAGTGAAATAGCAAGCCTCTTTCTATGATAGAGATGAGAAACCTTGTATACAAACAATATTTGGAGGCCAGAACCACGAAAGGAATGATCAGTGCAGATCTTGCAAAAATCTAACACTGGAATCTCCAGAACTCTTGCTTGGCAGCTGTCCTCAAAGCCATCCAAACTCAAGTTTATACTGGTAAAGACCATTTGCTCAGGGAGCTGACAGCACAGCAGCTTTAAGTTTCACTGAGGTTCTTTAACCAAATATTCCTGTTCACGGTTTGCCTTCGTGGTCTTACACAGTTAGTATTCAAGGTAAACCTTTGACCGTCAGACAGGTCAGCAGTGACAATTATGCTCTTGCAGAACTGACCCTTCCAGCCTCGCTGTCAAAGGAATCCAAAATAGGCAACTTGTAAATCAAAAAAGGGCCAAAACTTCTGATCTATGTGCTAGTGTTATTTCAGTGTTCCTTGTTTAAGGTAGTTTTGCATGGAACGACTAAGTACTTATGAGCAAAGGAGAAGAAAAGAGATTATAAAGCAAATAAAATAACCTCCTCATCCTGGAATTTAATTTCCTACTGCTGGAACTGCCTATGTACTTTTTCTCAATAGACAATCAATCCTAGAAGCAAAGATCAGACCACTGGAATCACATCCTCTGGAATGCCCAGCTTGCTGAGATACAGAGAGGTTCTCTTTCCTACATGATTTTTCTGACTGTGCGATCTTGCATTTTATCCTGTCCTGGTCTTGGCCAAAGGCATTGCTCCTGTACAAGCAATGATTAGGGTGTTCTCCCCAGAGAGGAAGAAAGGCAAATCTGAGTGTCCCTGAGGAATGCATTAAATTCATGTCTCCATTTCCTGGGCAGATACTCTAAAAGAGAAATTATGGAAAGTATTACCCTAACTGTCTTGCAAAAGAAAAGAACAAGTAAGGTTCCCATGCAAAAGAAATAATTGCGCAAGACAGAGTTCCATGCCTTAGATTCCAGTTCCACAGGTGCTCCAAATTTTTGGCTACACCTAAGTTCCCATATCCAGTAAGAAGGATTTCTAGTGTACTGTCCTTTCAAGTTTTGTTCCTGCCATTTTTGACTTTTTCCCAGTCAGCATTCTAACTACTACTGATTCCATTTCAATTTCCCTTATGACATGCAGTATATGCAGAAATTCCTGTTTATTTTGCCACAGTGGTGGATTTCTACTGCAGCACCCGGGCTCTGTCTGCAAAACTGAGCCCCTGACTTGTTTCAAGATGACTCCAAGAGCTTTTCTTTAAAAACAGTCCTTGAGCCTCAGCTACAACCACACGATGGGATGACTCTCAGATGGCAACGTCAAGGACGTCAGGGATTGTTTCAAGAAGGAAAAGCTTTTTCAGTAAGGATCAGAGGCAGAGCGAAGCACGGGCAGCGCCGCGGCAGACCCTCCCGCAAAGGCCCCCGAGCGCCACACGCATAGACCCGCGCGTACCTGACACGGCGGACGGGGGCGCCTTGGGCTGCAGCCGGCTCGCCTGGGGCAGGAACGGGTTGTTCAGCCTTCAGAGAAAGGCAAACCCGCACGGTCAGGGCTGCGGGCCGTGTCCGGCCCCACACCGGCCCCGGCCCCAGCCCCGCATCGGCCCCGGCCCCGGCCCCGCAGCGGGGCGGGCTGAGGCGGGCGAGCGGCAGCCGCGTACCCGAACGTGTTCGGCTCCTCCACGATCTTCATCTTCCCGGCCTCGGCGCAGGGACCTGCGAACACAGAACAGCTGTGGCCGCAGTTGCGGTCGTGGCCGCGGCCCCGGCCCGGCCGCCGCCCCGCGCTCACCCAGCGCCGCGCCCAGCGCCACCAACAGCAGCCCCGCCGCCATCGCCGGCCCGCGGGAAGCGGAAGCGCCGGGGCGGGGCGGGGCGGACGGCGATGGAGCGGGGCCGGCGCGGAGCCGCGCGGAGGGGCGGCCGGGGTGCGCCCTGCGGCCTCGACGGCTTCGCGGCGGCGCTGAAAAGTGCGGGAGCAGTGCTGGGGCCGAGGGGAGCGGGTAGCGGGGCGGGGCCGGGCCGGGCCGGGCGGGCGGGGGGGGAGCGGCGGGCTCGGGCAGTAACGCAGCGGCCGCCCGCAGGCTGCCTGGAGGACGGCGCGGAGGCGAAGCTGCCGTGCGCCCTCGCCATGTGGGAGCTCGGCCACTGCGACCCCAAGCGCTGCACCGGGCGGAGGCTGGCGCGGAAGGGGCTGCTCCGCACGCTGCGCCCGCGGCAGCGCTTCCCGGGGCTCGTCCTCAGCCCCGTGGCCACGCGGTGCGTCTCGCCGGGCGACAGGTGAGGCCGGGGCCGCGGCGGGCGGGGGGTCGCGGGCGGGGACGCGCGCTCGGGGGCAGCGGCTGCAGGAGCTCCCGCGGGTGCAGTTGCCGAGAGGAAAGGCGAGTCTCCGCAACCCGGCACAGAACCCAGCCCTGACCTCGGTGTTCGCGTAAGAATTGAACGTCAGTGTCAACCACACGTTCCGGTCACGGTTTTTAAACCTAGACGTTTGCACTCTTGGTTTGAAATGTACGGATAAATCTTTTTTGCCACATGCATGTTCAGAGGAGAAACGTGCTGTTCTTTCTCCTCGCACCTGTATTTCACATCGCTGTAAAACTGCTCTTCAGTTGACAAGAATGTATGGAAATTTGTTGCCAGTATAAAATGCACGTGTAGGTCTCACTTTAACTTATTTTATCAATACTATAACAATTTTTCAAATACAATAATGTTTCTTTTTTTCAGGCATATTGTTGCTCAGAGTGGGATTGCAGTCATAGATTGCTCATGGGCCAAATTAGAAGAAACTCCCTTTCAGAAGATGAGAGGAGGCCATCTGCGGCTGCTGCCTTACTTGGTGGCTGCAAATCCCGTGAACTACGGGCGGCCGTACAAGCTGTCCTGTGTGGAAGCTTTTGCTGCAGCCTTTTGCATTGTTGGTATGCTGTAATGTGTCTGATGTGAAATGTCACCAGCAATTCTTCCATCTTTAATACGTCGTGTGATCTGTGATAAAAAAAAAAAAAATCTGTAATGCTGTCCCACTGCTCAGCATTCTGTTGAGTTCAGAACCAGATCACCTGGCTTTCTTCCAGGAACTTGAATCTGGTAGCACTGAGGTACCTGTGGGGTGCTTGTGCCAGCTGCTAAACAGGACACAAACTGATGATCCTGGATCTGTCAGGATAGCACTTACTGTTAGGGAAACTGTGAAAAAAGGCCAGAGAAGACAGATCATGAAGCTGTAGGCCCCTTGATTCTTACGAGAGGTAACAGCTCTCTGTTAATAGGGTGGGTTCTGGCTTAAGAACAGAAGAAACTGCCCCCACTCCTGATGTTTTGCGAACTTATCACAGAACGTTCTTGACAATTGCTGACGTGCTCTGCAGTACTGCAGGCAAATCTTATCTTCTGAAAATACCCTACGTATGACTGCTGCCTTGCTGACAGACAGTGGGAGCTAGAGCTTGAATCTTTCATTACCTGTACAAAATGTTTGGTTTTTCTTTTTACAACACTCACAAAAATACTATGAACTTCTCTTCAATCCTGTCAGGTATTTCAAGTTAAACTGAAATTTGAAAATGTTTTTAATCTTTTTAAAAGTCTGAAAAAATGCTGGCAAATATCTCACTATTGTAGTGACACGTAGGTATGTACCAAACTTAGAAACCTGCAGACCGAGTGAAATCTCACACTGAAAAAGAACACTGATCATTTACTTTCTGCTATAGGATTCCCAGACCTAGCCACCATTCTTCTAACGAAATTTAAATGGGGCAAGGCCTTTATTGACTTGAACAAAAATCTCTTGGAAAGATATGCAGCCTGTCATTGCCAGGAAGATATACTGAAAGCTGAAAAGGATTTTTTAGCCAGTGTCCAGGAAACGAAAGATGAAGAAATAGGTAAGAAAAAAACACAGAATGCCCCCCATTTTCCTAAGTAGCTTCCTTACAATCTTTACCTTTAATCTCATGAAAATATTGGCAAGGTAGAAGAGCTTTGTTGAGATGTGTTGTTCTGTCATACTATCTATGCTGCTTCTAAGCAAGTTTGTGTATTTTTTCTCCAACTCAAAAAATTAAAATAGCTAAAGCAATTTAATGCACATAGTAGGATATTCACAGCTGAACAGTGGCACAGATGCCCCGATTAAATCCAGGTTATTAGAGAACTAATGAGTAAAATGAGAATATGCTGCTGCCACATTTTAACTACAGATGTTAAGAGTCTGAGTAAAGAGACTAGTAATTCGGGACTGTAAGAGAAATTCAGGCATACAGTCTGACATCAGGCTAGTTACACATGGATGAAATCTGCCTGTTGCTTGGTGGAAGCCTCACTATTGTGACAGTAAACTCAAGACAGTTCTTAAGGGGCAACATGACTATGCCAAAGAAAGCACATTTCCACCGCAATCCCGTGTATTTTCTGGATGGACTGTACGTAGTACCAGAGCTATCATGCCTTGTTTGACTTCTGAGGTAGCAGTTCTTCCCGGCTGTGTAAGCCACAAGAAATCTAGCCCTATGCTTACCCAGCAAGGGCTAAACCTGGACAGCTGTGCTTCCCTTCTCTGTAGACATGACTGATTAGATGGCTCTTTTAGAACTAAATCATTTGGAGAACATCCATGTTTTCTTACTAAAACCCTTAGAAACCTACCTGTACACAGTCTGGCTACCCCTAAAGAGCTCCTGAAGCCCCTGTGGGGGGCACGAAGGGCATGGAAAAGAGTGCAAATACTAGAATGTGGGGGCAGGACTCAGCAAGCGTTTCTTCTCCCATGGTTTCTGACAAAACTATATTAAACTTGCGAGAAAGCTGAGCCAGACTTCCTAGGCATTCCCCTCCCTGCCAATAATCCCTTAAAGCAAAAACTAAAGCAGACCATTAAAAATGCTCCTTCTTCATCAGTCCATGTGGGTTTTATCCTTCTTTTTTCAGATCCATTTGATGTTGACTCAGGAAAGGAATTTTCTAATCCCAACAGACCAATCAATTCCCCAAGGTAATGAAATTGAATTTAAATACTGTTTCTCTTATTTTAAGTTGTTTTGCCTTTACAAACCTGAAAATTGTTCCCAGACTAGCAGAAAGTAATGAAGAATCTGAGGACAGCGGGAGCACACCAGATGATGCCACTGAAAGCAGTGATGAGAGCAGTCCAGAAGATGATGGTACTGTACCAGACTCAGCAACAACAGCCAACAAATCAACTATTTGAAAAGTAAAAGCAAAACCAAAACCCTCAACCTCAACAAACAACACCCCCAGTACCACAAGAGCATAACCCCTCCCAATAATCCCCAAAGAGTTGTAGCTTCTTGTATAAAGAAATTTGTTAACAGTTAACAGTGTGGCTTGTTCACCTGTATCTTGATGCTTAGCAAATGCATTCTTTTAGGTGAACCTCAGGTTATAGGTGGTCCATTCATACAAGTAAATGCTTTATATTATTTATTTTTTAGTTAATAGTTTATGAATCCTAATTATTATGTAAAGACCCTTAGTTATGAGTAAAAAGAAAATTCCCATCAGTATGTCTGCAAAGTTTGTAGGGATTATTTTTATCTAATGGTACATTCAGAGAACCCCTCTAATTTCTGGGCTATAGTTTTAACTGGAAAACACAAACAAGGCATTGCCCTGGTCAGAGGACGTACCATGTGAGAAGCCTCAGACTTTTTTCAGTCTTGAATCTGCAACGTGTATTTCAACTACTATACTGAGTTCAGGGTAAACTGACTGCCTAAGCTTAACACAAAACCACTTCCTGGCATTGTTTTAACATCTCAATACGTCTGTTCACTAATTTTACATGGTACTTTTTTTTTTTTAATTTATTTACTTTGATGGATAGTCTGAAGCAACTTACAGTGTTTTGGCACTTAATATTAAGAGAATTGATTGAGATCAGCCCTGGAGAGGCCATGGGGTGCTGGTGGATGTGAAGCTCATTATGAACTGGCATCCGTGTCCTGGGCTGCATTCAAAGCAGTGGGACCACCAGGGCAAATGAGGCGATTCTACCCCTCTGCTCCGCTCTGGTGAGACTTCACCTGCACTGCTCCATCCAGCTCTGGAGCCTTTAGCAGAGGAAAGGCATAGATCTGTTGGAGTGGAGACAGAGGAGGGCCAAGGGCTCACCTGCGGAGGCAGGCTGAGAGTTGGGATTGTTCAGCCTGAAGAAAAGAAGGCTTCAGGGACACCATACCGGGGCCTTTCAATACTTAAAGGGGTCCTACAGGAAAGAAGGGGACAAACTTTTTTGGCAGGGTCTGCTGCAAGAGGACGAGGTGTGATGGTTTTAAACTAAAAGGGGGGAGATCCCAGGCTAGATAAAAGAAATATTTTTTTTAACAATTTTTTTTGTTGTGAAACATTGGCACTGGTTGGCCAGAGAGGTGGTAGAAGCCCCATCCCTGGAAACATTCAAGGCCAGGTTGGACAGGGCTCTGAGCATCCTGATCTGGTTGAAGCTGTCCCCTGCTCCGTGCAGGGCATTTGGATTGGATGAGCTTTAAAGGTCCCTTCCAACCCAAACCATTGTATAGTTCTATGAACTTATTTAAACCTAAACTTCAGCAACCCTTGGAGATAGAGGACAACTCAAAGCATTACCTTCACATATACAAGTTCTTCAAGTCACAGCAAGGATTTTCACCTCTTAACTCTCTTCCATTAGAAAGATTAAACACTAGCCCTACTGGAGCTAGATTTGGGAGTCACAGCAGCAGTTGCACAAATATTCCACTTCCTTTTAAAAAGAAAAAAAGAAGCACTAGTAAGTGAATTTGTCAGGTAATCTCTTCCTTCAACTCAGTTTTTCAATTATTCACTTTCCCACCCTAACCACATGAAGTCTTTTTCAAATCAGCTGTTGTCACAAGGATTTCTAGGCAAGGAACAATCCTACCCAAACAATTTTTAAAGGGCTGAGAATCACCTCTTCTAATCTGGGGGAATGCTTTTATGTAATAAAGCTTTTGTAATCAAATGCAGACATGCAGAACAGAGCTGTATTACACTTAGAATAGCTTAAGTCTTTAGCAGTAACTACTTGTAATAACAAAAGCACTGAAGAAGCTACAGCTCAGATGAAAAGCTTTTCACCTTTAATTTGTTTTGCAGAATGATTTTGACTAAGAAATACAATTAAAAAAGCAGTATAAGTTTAATAGAGGGCATATCAGCTTGACATACATGAAAATAACTTACATAATTTAAGTGATTTCCTTTACAGAAGCGAACTGTAGTTGCATAGAGCACATCCTTTTCCTAAAAGCTACATACATGGACATATGGAACAAGGCACCGAAGTATTTCTGGTAAGCAAGTACCATTTAAAATCCCCAGCTGCTGTAGGTCCCCTTGCGTTCCTTGGACAGCTTCTATCATTGTTCGCATCAGTCTAACACCTGCATTATATTAATGTGGTCACACCAGCGTGTTCCTCCCGTTACGCACAGTAAGCCACTGGTCTCTATCTAAAATTCCATAAGTTCCCATTCCTACTCAGCCTAGAGAAGAGCCACATTCCCATTGGGGTGGGGGCAGAGGAAAGAAATGCAGGCAACAGCTAAATGAAAGGCAAGTGCAGCATCACAGGCCTCAAAAACAGGACTTGCACTGAATTGTGTTGAGAGCCATTCAAATGGCAGTCTTTTAATCATTTCAATGAAGATAAATGAAACAAAGCCCTTTATATAAACAGTTTATTTACTCTAAACAGCAACACAGACAGAACGCCATATAAACACAAAGGAAGTGATGCAGAATAAGGATGCTGGCTGACTTTGGATCTCAGAGGCTCTTAAGCAATAACAACCTAGTTTCCGAAAGATAGAAAAACAAATTCAGGGAGGGAAGGGGGTGGAGGGCATGATTTTTTTTCATACAGCCAGCTAGAGGCTAAATATAGTTCTAACATTTTAAAGCATGCCTGCATCAGATAGCAAAGTAACTAGGGATACTAATGAATTTATAGAAGTATAAAAGTTTATAATTTTACAGCAGTTGAAATACTGACATCAATATTAAAATAAAAGCAAGTTTTACATAACAATCAAAAATACAAAAGACTGAAGGAAGAGACCCTGTATGAAAAAACTGGGGGCAATTCAGCAAATTTAGAACTGTATACAAGTGGCGAATATGGAAAATGGCACACATACAACCCCCTCCCCTAAGTGGATGTTAATTGTACATAGCAACATTAGATTTTGCAAAAGTTTTGTAAACAAGTTCTTGCCAAACCAATCCCTTCCTTTTTAAGATGCTGCATGACAGATGCTTATGATGGTGCAAACTTCTTGGCTTGTGCTCGAACCCTCTTTTCATATTCCACTCTGTTTTGGCTGAATAGAAGAGAGAGAGAAAAAGGGTAATTACCGCTTGAGAAATCAGTGGCCACCTTAGAGTTACTACTGTTACACTTCTCTTTGGTATGAAACTAAGTCATTGAAAGACCATTACAAAGAAATTCACTGAACTAGGATACATACATACATGGTTTAGGGGCAGATAGGAATGGTTGGACTTGATCCAACCTGGTGATTCTGTGATTAAAGGCTTTTCCAGACCATTACTCTGACAGGTTCCTTGGGAAGCAAGTCAGGTACTGTTTAACCAGTTACTTCTTGAACTTCATCTGTTGTCAGTGATTATACTATAACTTCAGACTGTACAGTTGCTACAAACAGCACCTGCTCCTTCTCAAGGCCAGCTGTACCTGACACATAAGCATCCTTATTCACCTGAACATAAGTTTTCCACTCCCAGTGTTAAGACCTGAGGCTATTAAATTCCAGTATCTTAACAGCACAAAATGATTGATGAAAGCAGATCACTAGCAGTTGGTGGATTTCATACCATTTTAAAATATCTTTACTGCTTTGGGGAAAAAAGGGAAAGTGCTCTAACAGGAAAATGGTAACAGTATGGTAGTTTCTCTCTGCTGACACTGACCTTGGGGGTTAAAAAAAGCTAGCTCAGCATTTTGAAGAAACATTGCAACTCACTAAGACCAGCATACAACAGCACATAAAAGGGCAAGTTCTTTGTTTTCTATTCTCAGGCCAACAAGAGATGGTAGTAGCTTAGTAGAGTATCCACGTACAAACACCGTACTTTATATTAGCTGTCAGAAGTGTCAGTCAAGAGCTAAAAAAAGTGTTACCATCACTCTTGTGCCAAAGGTAGTTTACAGTGGCTAGATTTGCCGAGAGCTTTGCAGTAAACTTAACTTACTTTCAGCTAGGAAGGCTTGCTGCAGTAAAAAAAAAAACAAACAAACAAAAAAAAGAGGCAGCAAATTATATCCTCAGAAATTGACAGGGTTGGGAGTGGAGAGCGGCAAAAAACAAAGCCAGCTTTGGTCAAATCCAAAGAACAATTACTAGCAAACAGGCTGAAAATAGTCTAGTTTCTTCTCAAACAATTTTACAAGCTTTATTCTAGAATTTTTCTTTTAAGTTATGTTGCATTGTCACATGCGAATACCACCTCTGCTAACTCTCACACCCATGGAGTCCACACACAGGAACACTTGCCATGGCAGGCTCTGCATGACTCAGTGAAGAGGCTGGCACACCAGGAGTGCCAAAGCAATCCCGAGAACAAGTGTTCTTATTTGGAATACAAAGTTTGTTCTTCAAGTTTAACAACTCAACTAAAAAACATCTATTTAAACAACACTGCATCTTCACCAGTATTTATCAACTGCGCCAAATCACAGATACATACACAATCCTGCTCTGCTGAGCAGCTTCTACCAGTTACTCATTAAGTGGTGAGAGACACACTCAGACTGCACAGTATATAAATACGGTAACGCATCTGAAATACTATGCATGTCCAGGAGACATGGAAGGGGTAAATGGAGACTATTATCTATTTGAAGTAACAAAACCCGTAATATTTTTTTCTCAATAAATTTTTTTCTAGAAGTACTTCAAAGCAGAAACAAGACTTGCAAAGACTTTTGTACAGTGGGTGGTGATAAAAGTGAAACGCAGGCTATTTATATGTGTATGTTATTCCTGTCCCATATTCCCTCAGAAGGGCTTTTTAGAGGGGAAAAAAAAAACAAACCAAAAAAAACCAAAAACAGGAAAAGGGCAAAGCAGGGGAGTAAGGGCCTGGCCATTACTGGTACACAAAGGTACTGCCTGCAACTGTGGCCACCAACTGCCCTCCATGTGCGCAGAGCCCCCTCAAATCTTCAGCAGATACTTAAGAAATAACACTGAGCAAAGCCTTTAATTAAATCCCAAAGACACTACCCATCCCTAAGATTAATTTTTGCTATAATCTCATAAGAGACTTTTGACATAGCTTGCATGTGAAGTCTCATAAAATGCCTTTTTTCAAACTTGGCGCTCTCCTGGAGGCTTGGTTCTTCTGTCCAGAATGGTAATTCCACATTGCCATCTTAAGTCATTATATCAGCAGCTGCCAGTGCCAAAAGCATTTGTTTAAAGTGTTTTGCTCCCCTAAAGATTACAGATCAGCCATCCATTTTCAATGACAGGAAAGTTTCAAGATTAAGCCTAACAAAAAAAGCATGCACTTTTTGGCTCACACATTATCACTTTTCCTAACCAATGCAAACTTCACTCTGCTACAGCTACAAGCTCTCTGTACTTTTTAGCCTATTCTGGAGGATCTAGTTTTCACAATGCGCCGCTCACTTCCTATAGCAATCACAGCAGCTCCCCTTTATCCTTCAAGTACAAGTGCTGACAGGAACCCACACTGGGCAGAAGTCAGTCACTCCTACACTGACAAATGGGACTTATCACATAATTTAGCTTCCTCTGTCATTGTCTCATGAAACCATGATGCCTCTACTCAGCCAGTGTTCAGGGGAAAGGATTCCTTACTCGGTCTTAGAAGCAGGACAACAATCATTGTCTGAGTAAAGAAGCCTTCATGCTTTATTGCTGTTGTAATGCTTTAAAAGCCCCACAGGTCTATTAACCATGAAGTAACTGTTGTGTTCAAGTTTAGCACAAGCTAGGCATCTCCACGAGATACATCCATGAAGGTAAGACAACTCCCTGATGATTCCTAAAACATTTGCATGTTGTAGTACAATTAACAGACAGCTATAGGCAATACCACTGATACACAAAGATATTTACCAGTAAATTGTGTAAGCCTCTGCTTGAGCTGGGTCTTGAATATTTGGTTCATTTAGAAGTTCTTGTATTCCTAACAAGATCTGTGCAAGAAGGAACAACACAAGCATGGGTATTACTGAGACACATTCAATCAGAAAACCCTCAGAAACTAACTATAGAAACACAGAATGAACATCTTACACTCTCATCCAACAAGCAAGCAAAGCAAATAAAAGGGCTAAGAACGTGTCTAAGTACAATTAATGACCTGTTTAATTGTGATTGCTGGCCTCCAGTCCTTATCCTCCTCTAAGATGGAGAGACACACTGTGCCTGAAGGATACACATTTGGGTGGAATAATGGTGGTTCAAATTTACCTGGTGAAGAAGAGAAAATTACTTGCAGGCAGTGCTAAGTCTGCTATCAGAGAGCTGGTTTTGATCAATGGGAAAAAGAAACAGGCCACAGAACGTCCTAACTCCCCAAAAATTCCACACAGACGTCAGTCACATACAACTTCTCAGGCACAAGAGTTCATTTAACACTTGCAGGATGTGCCAGTTGACATTTCTTAAGGTATCCATGCCAAATATATTCTAGTTAAAAGATACGTTTCCCCTTGTGTCACATGTATTTAGGTGGTAACAAACAAAAGGAGTGCCAAGATAACTGATACAACTGAAACACTAAAATGAAATGAGAAATGAAGTGCTGTCAAGAGCCATTGTAGTCAGTCATCGATTGGAGATGGTAGCCAGTTCAAGAACCAAGAAACTAGGCAAAGCAAGAGATGTTTTCAGATTATTCTTAAATAGGCAAGTTTGAGAGAGGGTAAGGAAAATTCAAAACTTCAAGAAACAAGGTATCTGAAGATCTGTCGTACATTGTGTCAGAAAGATCAGGTCCATGTTTTACAGCAAGTTGATAGAACTTTTTTCTTAATTATTTTTTCTAAGTTCTTGCGTTCTGAGCTCTTGGCTTAGAAGATCAACTGAACAGTAAGAACACAAAGGGATTAGGTCTGACCATGCCCATCTATTTCCAAAGCGTACTGATCAAGTACTGAACGCTTCAAGGAGTGCTTTTGTCAAGGTTAGAGAAACCCATACAGCAATCCCACTCCCAATTTCATTACATTGAGCACTTAACTTACTTCATCACAACTTTCTAAGTGCAAAGGTAGGTGGAGGAAAAAAAAAAAAGTAACTTTCCTTTAAAAAAAATCTTTCAGCAAGTAATAACCGTTTATACAACCTCATGGACTAGTTTAACATTGACTAAAATCCCACAGGCTTATTAGAACATTTTACTTACATTTTGGGGGTGAAGAAGGGTAGTCATCCTTGAAAAGCATCCGTAGTTTAAATAAGCCTCCTTCCCATGGTGTCTGTAAAAAGTTAATGTAGTTTAGATTACAGCAAGGAAAATTCAAACTTGTGGGAAAAAAATCTTATCAAGAATAGTTTCTCAGGCAAAGTACAAGACATCATCTGCTACACAGCAGACAACAGCTGTCCTACAGTATGGCATGCTGTCTAGGCTGAGGGAAGGTATCCTACCTATACAAGGAGGCGAAGAAAGAAAGCCCTGCTTTTCCACTTCATTACAGCTAGTCAGTGTTGCCGAGTCATCAACAGTTGGGAGCAATGCCAGTAATTCCATTTACAAGTAAAGTTTTCATAGCACACAGAAGAACAGAACACTTCCAAAGTTCTACAAGGTGCACATGCAGTGAGGAAGGGGCCATTATGCCCCTCCCACTTGAATAAGCCTAAGAAGATGGGATATGGATACACTCCTTAAGCACACAGATGTAAATGGCTTCTATTTTTCCTCATGAGAATGTGGCCAAACAACTCACAAATGAATAAAAAATTTGGAGAGGGCTTTATTAGTGCTACAGTTAGCATGAGGCTCGCTAGCCTAAACTAACCCTGTCTGCATTTGGCAGCAAGTAGCCTCACAGATTCCATCTTCAGCTGTCAACAAGAACTATCTGTTCATCACACCTTCTCACAGGAGACAAAGCTGTCTGGTTCTAGAAGGGAGAAGACTTTTGAGAGAATAAAGTTACTATTTTGTTTGCTTTCACTCACAGGGAAAGACAAACAGACTGCCACTGAGGTGGCAGTACAGAACCTGCAGGTTTTGCCTACACACTTCGTTCTCCCAGGATCTAAGAAAAGAAGTCTTAAGAGGACTTAAGCAAGTTGGCAAGAAGCAGCAGAACAGGCAAAGCAATAAAGATAGTTCCACATCCAATGCAAAACACCAGAGATGCGAAAGAATGAAAAGCACCAAGTAATTAGTAGTACTATCTCAGAAGAAACAACTGCATTCAATGAATTCAGGAATAATCGCTACATGCTAAGTAATATCTTGAAAAAAACAGAAACAAGACTATGCTCAGAATGAGATGTTATAAAGGCAGTGTACAAAATCAAAGATGTTTCATACACTAATGATTAATTTCATTGGGAAAGTTTGTGTTTGTCCCATCCCCTAGAACCAGAGCAAGCTGCTAAAAATAAGCAGTCTCTACAGACTTTTTCCTTTCCCTTGTTGTTTTAAGGAAAGGGACACAGAAGCACAAGTGAAATCAGATAAACAGTGTTAGAGAGAGTTCTATTTTTCTAATACAAAAAGAGAAAATTCCAATAAATGGATGGCGATGAGATTCAATGTTGATAATGCAGAATTATTTTCCACAAAATCCAAAAAGTTAAAAACAGTGCAGCAGCACTTCTCTGGGATGGAAGGGTCTTACTGTTTTGTGGACAAAAAGGGTACTGGTGGTTAATCAGCAGAGGCAACATTTTGGAGGTATATATTTTCAAGCTGTAGGGCTTAAACCAGCACCTCAGAATAACACAAGTGATAATAAGTCCAGGCAGGAGGCAGAACACGGCCTCAAATTTGCCCAAGGCAGGACCTTTTTGCTCCTCTGAACACTTCTATACTTAAGGCAGTTGGTGCCAACGTTTGAATAGGTTCGGGTGTTTTTTGTACAATGTCATCCTTAGCCAACTCCACCTGGATTCCAAAGTAGCAGCAGGATCCAAGCATTTCTATTAAACTACCTGCAAGTTATATTCCCAGGATAACGCATGAGCAGGCTTGTGTTACTTTTCACCATAAGACATTAGGACAGTAATTCTTACCCCTTTCTTTCCTGGAATAGCACACTCCCAGTTCATTAAATTCATTGTGCCATCTGGGTTTTTCGTAGGTACTGCTACAAACCCCTGGATAAGGCAAAATTCAAAAGGTGAGGACTTCAGAAGACTCACTTAGAATTTTGTGACATTTTATTTTCACGCAGATCTATTTCTTCTTGCACTATGTACTTCTAAGGAGTTTTATTTAAAAAATTAATTTAATTAAAAAAAATCACATCAGAGTAAATAAAAAAAAATAACTACAGAGTCATAAATTTAACAGTTCTCATACTTACAAATGGATGGTCTTTTCTCCAGGCTTTTCTCTCCTGTGCAAGCCTGCTAAGAGCTATGCCAGACATATTCAGAGTCCCTCTAAAACAAAAACAATGGCTTTTACTATAAACTTTTATTTGCAGTGTAAACAGCATATGATATTATAAGCCCTGCTCAATCTGGAAATATTTTGGCCTCCGATTTTCACCACTATAACCAAGACACATTTTTGCACACCCTGCAGAAGTCAACATCAGGAATAACACTTAGTTTCCCCATCAACCCTCTCTTAGTTACTGGACTTGACCTACAGAACACTATCCCGACCTCGTGTTTTGTATTTGAACCACATTGTAGAAATTACTTTGAGAGTAACCTGACAGCAGAAATACTATCAGTGATGGGAAAAGTGCTCAGACTTCCCACTGGTGCGATTGATGGACACATGTATCTCAGGGAGACCTCACTGCTCTCTACAACTACCCGAAAGAAGGTTGTAGAGAGGAGGGTGCTGGCCTCTTCTCCCTAGTGACCCAGGACAGGATGAGAGGGAATGGCCTCAAGCTCCGCCAGGGGAGGTTCAGGCTGGACATTAGGAAAAGATTTTTCACAGAAAGGGTCATTGGGCACTGGAACAGGCTGCCCAGGGAGGTGGTTGAGTCACCTTCCCTGGAGGTGTTTAAGGCACAGGTGGACGAGGTGCTAAGGGGCATGGTCTAGTGTTTGATAGGAATGGTTGGACTCGATGATCCGGTGGGTCTCTTCCAACCTGGTTGTTCTATGATTCTATGATTCTGTAGGCAACCACCTGTACTGCTCCTCTTTCTAGCAAACAGGGGAATAAGAAATGTTATTTTTAGACAGTAAGTTCCTGTTGAAAACTGGTATTCCACAGAAGAGCGACACAGGCACAGAACTTAACAGAATCCCCTCAGTTTGCAGTGGTGCAACTACACAACTTATAGACAGCAGCAGGAACAGAGAGCAATACAGAACTGAGCTAAGGAAGAGCCAGCAGCCCACTCGTCCCATCAGGCAGGTTTTGAATTCCAGGACAAACAGAATGATTTTTCTGCACCTTCCCTGCCTCAGTAACAAATGAGCATGGCGAGAGACAGCAGGAGAAACATGCAGAGGACAAGTCACTACTGCATATGACGCTACAGCAGTTATGGACAGAACGGCTGCAACAGAGAGGTGCTTTCAGCCTCCAGGGAGGATTCTCCATTCATCCAGAACACCAGTAAAGCTGGTGTTTATTTCTCATGGCCCAACTGTATCTAAATCTAGGGTTTCAACAGCTACACAGTCAAACTCCAGTGAAGGTTTTTAATCCTCCCTATCGCATTTCTACCCTTTTAAATAAGAGCTGATACTTGGCAGTTGGAGAATTCAAGCCAGTTTGTCCTCGACTCCATGGGTAGCTAACAAGCCTTTACAGCAGCCAGGAGAGCAGGGCTCTTCCCTTGAACAGTCTTACAGAATTGATGAAAGGAGCATTATCACTTTACGACAAACAAAC
Source organism: Phaenicophaeus curvirostris (assembly GCF_032191515.1). Lineage (NCBI taxonomy): Eukaryota > Metazoa > Chordata > Aves > Cuculiformes > Cuculidae > Phaenicophaeus > Phaenicophaeus curvirostris. Next base: position 196,861 of record NC_091407.1, read on the forward strand.
ATTTAAAGACTGGTTAAGAACTATGCAAAATTCACATTCTAGTAACGTGTAGATTACTTGCAAGACTACTGCAGTCTGTAACTACGACCACGAGTGGTAGCTCACAAAGATTCTTGTTTGAAAAGTGTCAGCTGTTCATGCTATATGCTTTAGCATGGCGCTCATGCTGAAAAGGTTTACCAAGCACTGCGCGATTCCACATCAGACATGTGCATCTGATGTTCATCTGCTACACCCTTTAAAGATTAGACAACATCATGCTTCCAATTTCAGTATTTACACACCGTCAGAAGTAGCTAAGCAGTGCAGGCACCCTAACTAGAAATCTTTAAAAGCACCAGACTGAGTTCTATTGCAGTTCCTAGGACAGCTGGTAGACATCCCTCTAGATTTTTTTTTTTTTAAAGTAAGTTTTGCATGGATGGCCGTAATATTTAATTTCAACTTCAAACTAGAAATTAAATTCACGTCAGATAAAACTTTTTAAAAGGGAGCATTAACACTCAAACATGGACGTAAAAAAAAAAATCCTGTATTCAGTCCAATATTCCTCCCGTATTCCCAAAACAAGCATCTGTATCTTGGCTATGTTAAAAGGCTTGCAGCACTCAGTCCACACGTGCGGTACCCAACAACTTTAGTCTGTTCACACAGGGGAGAAACGGAGCCACTGGAAAGGTACTGTTGGGACAAAAAACTTCTCTTAACCAGTCTACACAGGGAGTCATTGTAAATATTTTGTGAGCCCATGCCCTTGCAACAGATGGAAATGAGCTACTGAAAACAAGGCAATTGCAGCTGTGCTGTTAATGTTATTACAGGGGACCACAGGCACTAACTTTCCCATAATAATTTGAGAAGTTATTTGTGCTTATAAACCATTAAAATATTCTAAGATAGTTCAGTAACTAAGGTACCTTTTATGCCAAGAAATATATTACAGGATGCTTTCAAATACACAAGTTACATTTCCTGTGAAAAACAGCCAACTAATAAAGTGCACCCTGAGGGAAATGCCAGTCCTACAGAACATCACCAATCAAGTCACTTTTCCACAGCGGGGAAAAAAAAGGTTTTCAGGCTCTGTATCCTGCTTGTTTTTTCGACTGGTTAAGAACTATGCTGTGCCTTAGTAATGTAAGTATTTTATTATGCTCCATAAATACTTTTCCACCTCTTGAGGCATTTGACATAGTTAAGCCTTGACAGACTACATCAAAGATTTCAGTATGTATTAGGGACCACAGGTTACAGGTACCCTGGCAAGAGCACAAATGCATGTAAAACCTCCTCACAAACTGCTACCAAGTAGAGATTAGAGACCAAGAAAGCTGAAATTCCACTTCAAAATTAAGATCCTACTAGGTAAGTATCCCCTGAAAAGCCAGTCAATCCAATAACAAAATTGCCAATGTGTACTCCAGCAGCTCTTCAGTAAGAGAATTGAATTTTAGTTCTGCCAGACCTTGAGACAGACCAGAAATCAATCACCTCTGTGTATGTTCTGGTCTCAGAAAGTACACTGGCGAGAAGGATAGAGGTACCAAGTTGGGATTAAACCTGACCATACGATATTCTCACTGCTACTTTTATTTTCAGTAATTTATGTGCACGATTGGTTTGGCTGGTTTTGTTTGGTTTGGGTTTGTTTTTTTTTCTCTCTCTCTCCACACTGGAATATAGGTTAGCCCAAATACCTGTGTTTGGGTTAACCCTCTCTCTTGCGAGTTTTTGAAATGCCTCACAATTACAAGACATTTCTATTAAACTAAAATTGTTAGTATTAAAAAACAACAAAACCAATCCAGAAGAACCCTGCAAACACCAAACACACCCAAACCCATACAAACAAAAAACCCCAACCACTCCAGTTCTTGGGGCCTTGCTGATATTTTTTTTTTTTTTACTATCACACACAATTTGCTTTCTTCAATTAAGAAATTTGCTGCTAACACACGGAACCTAAGTCCCAACATATTTATGTGCTAGTTCACCTGAGAGAACACAAACTTTTCCACAAGAGGAACCGTCTCCACACTGCCCTGCAGGGGCTTCAGAGCCCAGTCTTCACATTTTGCTTGGTTTTAGCCCCTGAATTAAACCCTGGCACTAGCGGGGAACAACGCCCCTTTTAATGGTATCAACTGATTAGAAAATTAACAGAAATCCCCATTTTACCCAGCAACTTGCTTGCCTCTGCCGCCCGTTTTGGAAAAAAGGACACCCCCCCAAGTCCAGCGCGCCCGCGGGTGGGGGCTCCAGGACCCTCGCACGGAGGAAGCGCTGCCAGCCCCGGACAGACCAGTGCGTGCCTCAGCGCCGCGCTCCGAGCCTCAGGAGCTCCGCCGGCGCCGTTACCCGCGAGCGGCGAGAGAGCCCCGCTCAGGCCGCCGGCCCCGCGACAGTCTTGGCGGAGACCGAGGGGAGGAGGCCGAGGGTCTCGGCCGGGCACGAGCGGCGCGCGGCGACCGCTGAGCGCAACAACGACAAAGGCCGCGAGGCCCGGGGCCGCCGCCGAAGCTCGCCGGGCCTCCCTGCCGAGCCGGGCCCGCGCCCGCCGGGGCCTCCAGACCGAGCCCGCGGGGAGCGCGGCCGAAGCGCCGGGCCGCGAGCCCCAAGCCACCCCCGCCCGCCGCCGGGCTGGGCCTCACCGTGATCGGGCGAGCAGCCGCGCGTGTCCCGGATCGAGGCGGCGGCGAGTGACCCGGATGTTCCCGGCGCAGCTCCCCCCCCTTTGTCTCTGCCCGGAGTTTCCCTCCCTCTTCCCTGGGCGCGGAGCGCGGCGGTGCCGTATGTCCCTCCGCGCGACCCGTCCGCGGCGCTGCGCCGTCGCGATGCGGCGCCCTAGCCCGCCCGCCGAGCTCTACGCCCTCGCCGCGCAGGACCCGGAGGTGGCCGGGACGCTGCCTGAGCGCGGGAAAAAAACGCTGCGGGGCTCTTGCAGGCGCGGGGCTCTGCCACGCACGAGCCCCTCCTCGCGCCCGCAGGCCCCGCCAGAGCCCGGGCGAGCGTTGCCCCGGGCGCTGTATCGGCCACCCCGTCCCGCGAGGCCCCCGCCCTGCGCGAGTGAGTGCGAAGTCGCTGCTGGCGCTCGTGGTGTTGCTGCTCTTGCTCGCGGCGGATGAGCAGAGCGCTGCGGGGCCGCACGAGCCCCTCTTGCCCGCCTGGGAGCGCCCCGCGACGCGCGCGCCCGGCTCCTGGAGGGACGGGAGGAGCGCGGGGGAGAGGGAAAAGCGTCGGGAGAAACGGTCCCGGACAGGGAACGCCTCGCAGAGAAGGGCTCCGGGAGGCTCGCCCGCAGGGAAGCGCCGAGGTGCCGGGGAAGAGCTGCAGATCGCAGCCCAAGTCCCGGCTTCCATCCCCTCCCCACCCCACCCCACCCCCCCGGCTTCGAGGTGGGGGATCTGCTAGAGAAACTCGCGTTAGGTTTTCTAAAGCTCATCAATAACATGCAAGCATGTTCAGAAATTCAATGTTTCAAAGCAGACGGCGTGTGGCAGTGGCCTGTGCCAAGCCCACCGGTGCTCGCACTCCCCGCTGGGTGTCGGAGCACACCTTCTCCACGCTCTTGGGTCACAGAGCAGCTCAGCGACAAACCGCTGCAGCTGAGATCTCCTACAGAACCTTAACTGGGCTATCCTGAAAATGTGAGTCAGTCTTTATGCCTATGTATTAAAAGCAGTACTAAAGACCAGTTGTAATAATTTATAGTCCATTTCCTCATAGGCTTTAGGAGGTATTCATCAGAATAGTATCTGGATGGGCTTCTGTGGAACTATATTACCATCCCTCTTTTTCAGATAGGTAAGTGAGCTGACACAAAAAAGCTCCACTAATTTTAGGTTCCTGTAGTGACACATTAGAACCTGATTTTACCTACAACTACTAAAAATTACGTGGTGCTTGAACTACTCAGAGCCTGTCTCTTGTTGAGTATTGCGGTAGCTTGGTACTCCAACCCCAGGATGTTTAGCAAGCTGGGAACATGCTATTAGTAAACATTGATTGGTATTGTTTTAAAGCAATTAAAACTTAACTTCACACTGCACCTCTGACAGCTGTAACTGTAAAATGCAGTTTTCCAGCACAGCATTCAGCTGTCTTAATGAAGGGGTTATCTTTTGTCTTCTTACACTTTTTTTTTATACACTACTACACAACCTGGAAATTCAACAAACCTACCTTTCAAATATAAGGGTCCTAAGGACAGAGCCTCAATTCATTCTTATAACAGATTCTGTGCACAGAATGAAGCAGGGTCTGGGGTGGGGAAAAAGGCAATTGCATGATTAGAGGACCATAAGGTAAGGTGCTTGCATAATAGGGCCGACTTAAGGTCCCATCAAGCTCACTGCCCCAATTTCTACTTCCTGACCGCAGCATGCCCCTATTATTCCTGCATTTTGATCATCCTTCAGACTTCATCCTTTGTGTGGCACAAACCTCAGCAAGAACATTAAGGAAAGCAATGAAAGACTATTTCACTGCTTCTGTCAGCCTAGAGTCATCGTTACAGAGAGCCTGGCTTTGATCCAGCACCTCTAAGTCAGGCATCACAGTCACCCAGGCCAAGGGCTGGAAAGGAAATGCCATTTGCCTGTTTCTGAATGCTTGGTCCACAGTATCCAAACAGAAATATTTATCCTTTCAAAAACTTGACATGCGACCACAGTTTGTAGAGATAACATGTCAGTGGTCTGGACAGCAAGATGAGACCATTCTCTGCAACACATAAATTCAAAGGTTTCCACTTTGGTCAAGATCTTGGAGATACATCAGAAGATTGGCTTATTCCCAAGTTTCGAGTTCTGAACTACTGGGGCACTATAACTGTACAAGGAAGTATCAGTAGAGGATATCTTACACACATTTAACAACAAAAATATTTCTGTAGCCTCACTCTTTGAAGGAATGGCTTAAAATTTCTTTTGGAATACACCAACTATCATAGGCTACACAAGATACTAATGATCAATGTAGTTACATATCATAATTATGCAAACTGTGCATCTCAATAAAGATATATATACGTATATGCAAAAATAACTGTTTGGAACGTGCCCATTGCAGAGAGTAAAACAACATGGGAAATATGACCTGTCACAAAAAAAACCATGTTTCTAAATATTTTTTTTTTCCTCTACACATATGGAAATTTAAGGGACAGGTTTTTTAAATATTGTAAGCTGTTCAGAAAACCAGAAGAAGAGGAGAGTAGGAAGGTATGCTTGAAAACATCTTGCAAAGACATAGCTGCATACAGCATTTAGCACAATCGCAACTCTTAGGAACTTACGCAGACAACAAACCAAGATGAAGTTCAAGATCTGCAGACATGGCAGGGCTGCAGTCTAGGCATCAGGAATCACACTTTTAAAATCCAGCACAACACAAATAGAATGGGTTTGGTTACTGTTATTTTCTCTTGGTCTGTCTTTAGTGCTTACTTAACTTCAGTCTTCAAAAGTCACCCCATGGTTTTCCATCTCTCTGGTTTAGTCAACACAATCACAAAGACAATTGCATAGATTTGTCTGGGGCTTTCTCTTTCCCCATCTGCTGTTTTATGGTGCCTAAAGTACCCTTAGGATTGATATAGTTTTGGTTTCCCTTTAGCCTTTACTTTTAAAGCAGCTACGTGACATCCAGTTAAATCTGGGTTTGCTGGTGGACTAATCTCTCATAAAAGTTTTCTTTCGACAGTGAGAGCAGTTGAAACTTGTTCCAATTTCTGTTATGCACTGGAGGAAACAAGATCTGGGAGTAGTCACTAGTCAGAAAAGCATTAAATATTGTCTTAGAAAGCCTAGCTATTTTCATCAGTAAGGATTAGCTGCAAACATTCTTTCTAAAGCTTTTTTATCATTCTCACATACAAATCAATTGTATTCCTTAGTGAAGTTATTTCATGAGGTGTTTAAATTTCTTTGTTTCGTGAAATCAGGAGTGCTAGAGATCACCAGCATCCCACACATCTCAAGGTACTAAACTGTGCTGGGAACAATATTTTTCTGGCTGATCTGAGTTAATCATACAATCTATTATTATAAACTGGGTAAGCTGATTATATACAAACTGTATAATCATCTTAGTTCATTTAAAACTCGATGTCTTCCCCAGTCTGTACCCAGTACTGGAAGTTATGGTTTATAAACTGTTCTCCTCATACCAAAATAAGTCAGTCTAGTTAGTAAGACAACTCTAATCAGCAGCATTCCACTAATTTGTTTTGTACCCATCCAACTTCTTAAAAATTGCTGCAAGTAGCTTGGAGCCTGCACAGAAATGCTACCTGTTACCATTCAAGATCTTTGACGCGTTAGCTCAACCTGAAGGATGCCCAATGGCATCTTGGCTTCTATCATAAACGGCGTGACCAGCAGGTCCAGGGAGGTTCTTCTCCCTCTGTTCTCGGCCCTGGTGAGACCGCAGCTCAAATCCTGGGGTCAGTTCTGGGCCCCTCACCACAAGAAGGATGTTGAGGCTCTGGAGAGAGTCCAGAGAAGAGCAACAAAGCTGGTGAGGGGGCTGGAGAACAGGCCTTATGAGGAACGGCTGAGAGAGCTGGGGTTGTTTAGCCTGGAGGGGAGGAGGCTGAGGGGAGACCTCATTGCTCTCTCCAACTCCCTGAAAGGAGGTTGTGGAGAGGAGGGAGCTGGGCTCTTCTCCTGAGTGACAGGGAACAGGATGAGAGGGAATGGCCTCAAGCTCCGCCAGGGGAGATTTAAGCTGGACATTAGGAAAAAAATCTTCAGGGAAAGGGTGATTGGGCACTGGCAGAGGCTGCCCAGGGAGGTGCTTGAGTCCCCTTCCCTGGAGGTGTTTAAGGGACAGGTGGAAGAGTTGCTGAGGGACATAGATTAGTGTTTGATAGGAATGGTTGAACTCGATGATCCGATGGGTCTTTTCCAACTTGGTGATTCCATGATTCTATGACAGGAGGATCATTTTATGCTTACAGTAGTTAAAAAAAGAGTTTACATTTTCAAACTTCCTATTATGATTCTATGATTACCCCATCCTGCACAACATCTCATGTCAAGGTCTGACGTATCGGACTGGTATATTCTAAGGCAAAAGGAAAACAAACATCTGGTAATCACACTTAGGATAGAATACATGAAAAGCTCAAATCTGATTTTTTTTTTTTTTTGCCTAAGGATTCTAGTGATGATTAGACATCAAACTTCTAGCATCTTTGCCTAAATATTTCAAGTTTTGGATGTAATCTGTTATTTTAAAGGCAATTTTGTAGAACATACTTGCTACTTTAAGAACTGAGAACACTTAGAAAAAGAAGGCACCATTACTAGTTCTGGTAATTTATATACCCAAAGATAATGATGGAGAATCCACAGTTGGCCAGTCTTCCATTGTAGGCCATTTTTTCACTTTGTACAAGTCCTACAGTAGCAAGAAACTGCTCAGTCACAAAACATGGTTTGCTCTTTGTGGTCAAGGTTTTATTAGCTACAGAATGTTAAGAACAAGCCAAAGAGAGTGTACTTACTCTACTGCATTTGAACAGAATCAAGAATTGCACCAATCGAATGTAGAGATAAACATTCTTATCAAGTTTGATTTTTTTAAAGTTTTGAGCCACATTGTGGGCTGTTTACATTAAGAATTATGCCTCAAAAGAAGTTAAATGAAAAGGTGTCATTACTGAATCTGAAGTAAGAACGTCTGTAATGGAATTATTCAACTAATATTTATTGCAATTTAGATGTTTGCCTGCCACTTAAAAAAATAAACTTTCAAATGGAGATAATCATATATTGCATTCATAAGATAAAATGTAAAATCCTTAAATGTCTATTTTTATTTAAATTGTTTAAAAGAGGACTGAAGTAATTAGAAAAATGTTTGTAAACACATGAAGACAGACTGCGTTGTGGCAATATCTGCTGCATTTCCAGGTTTACCTTAGTACTGCTACACAGACTCACTAGACATCATTTTTTTTCAATTTCTGCTTATGAAATGGATGTATCAAGCTGCTTCACTGGCCTGTGCTGTTCAAGTGTTACCTACTGCAGGATCTTTATACATGGAGAGTTATGTGGAATTGCCAAGTAATTATTTAATAAGTGTAGGGGAAAACAGTAATTGCCAGTGAGAGCTTACAGTATTAACTTTTTCTATTGCAGACACAAATTCCTCAGGCAGTCTAAACACCATGTGCCTGCTGTAATACAAGTTTTAGGCTGCCAGGAGGAAACTGAATGACAATGCATAGAGCATGCGGACACATGCTGACAAAAAAAAAAACCGGCGCATAGTTAGCTTGTACATTTTTGCCGCAAACTTACATTTCAGATTCTTGTTACCTCCTTCATTTGCTGTTCTGGGCTTACAATGATTCTACACCAGCAAAGTAATTTTTTGTAAGCATTAAAGTAAGCCATTAATCCTGTACTGTTCAGTTCCACAGAAAGGTTATGAATTCATTATCCCAGTTACGACAAAGAAAATTTTTAAATCATAATATTGGGCAATTTTCCAGATTTTTCTCACAACACTAAGCAAACAGTTTTAGTTGTATTATGGCATATATTATTATGCTTATTTATGCCTGAACAGTTTCTACTATCAGCTTTTCTGCCACCACCTAAGGACTTTGCTATAAGATGACATGTATGATGGTATGCTATGGCTTAACGAATTTTCTTGTCCCTTCCGTATTAGTAACCATTATAATAGCATCAATAACTGTAGAAAAATGCACTGTTCATTATCTGACAGACTGTTCTGGCCTTTAGTCTTTTCTTGGAAGGGGCTAGAGATAGGCATACCCATATCAAAGTTTGTGTTAAAAACAGGACACTTAAAAGATTCCTGAATTTTTCATCTATGAGGAAGTTCAACTAGAGCAAAGTGTATCAGACATCCTCTTCATAGTCGATTATATAACAAGGTAATTTTTTTTTGCCCAGGTGATCTATTAAACAATTTCCTTGTTTTGATTCCTGAGCAGGTAACTGTTGGTTCACATATGTTGACTTATTTCACAGCCTGTAGAAACATGCTGATAAAAACCATCCAGAGTGTGTGGCTAAAAATCACCACTGTGAATTAAGGTGGGCCCCTTTCTCTTACTCTCAGGTGCTGCTTTAACCATGACTGCTGCTATGCAAAGGCAGAACAAGCAGGTTGTCTCCCAAAGACAGATAGTTACCACTGGGTATGCGAAGACAACACTCTTGAGTGTGGCGAGTCAACAATTCTAGTTTTTGGTTGGTGGGGGCTTTCTTTTTTTGTTTAATTTGTTTGGTTGGTTTTGTATTTGTTACATCTACTGGTTGTCTCATGGACTTAATAGAAAGACATTTTCTTAATTACTTATAAAATTCTTCTTTTACCATCCTTTCTTTTGTACCTTTTTTTGCCAGAGTAAGCCGTGCCTCCAGAAATCACAGCCATACCAACCAACTGAATACACTTTTTCTTCATCCCTACCTAGTGGTATACATAAGCGAACAAAGATCTGATCTACAAGTTTCTCTTACACTTTCAGAAAACATTACCAACCCCCACCGCCTTTTACTTGAAATTTAACTATTTTGCAGAACCAATGTTACGCTACTCCCTGTGGGTCTCCAGCTGAAGAATTACAAACAGGAGGCAAAATTACAGCTGTTTATACTTAGCAGAAAATATTTCACACCATGTATGGACAAGTTTTTGGCGTACTCGTCCCTGATTGATTGCACAGCCCACTACTAGTGGCTGCAATCTATGAATGAATTCACAATTACATCTTACAAACACTGGGGTAATACAATATCTGATTAGCATGCTTATTTATAGAAGTAACACATCCACAAGCATCAAAATCTTAATTTGAGAATTTTTACGTAATTAGTAGCTCTGAAATATGAATTCTAGCAATTTTTTTCCAATAAACTTCAAAAACTTTTTTTAAACTGTTTACTTCTATTCACCTTGTGACATGGTTTAGTAGGCACAGCAGTGTTAGGCTGATGGTTGGAGTGGATGATCTTGGAAGTCTTTTCCAACCTTAATGATTCTATGAGTCTCACAAGCCCCCTCTCCCCAGTTCACAGCTGTTTTTTTTCTTGCTGTTGTTCGGTCTAGGAGGTTTTGTTTGTATTTGGAGCGTGTATGTGGATTTTTGGTTTGTGAGGGGGTTTTGTTTGTTTTGTTTTTTAAATCAAGTGCTGGGTCCGATAGTTTGCATGTAATTATATAGTACTACCTAGAATGAGAATCAGCTTGAGAATACATTATTATTTGCAAGCTCTTGCATAAACTTGTTTATAACTTTGAGTCCGAGTTTGACTACTGTAATTTAAAAGCAACACATAGGCTGTTTAAAGAAAACCAACCCCTCATTTCACATCTCAATTCAGAATTTGCCTGCCCTGAAATTAAATTAAAGCTTTTGATGCTATTTCTTTCCTTCTTTTTCATTCAGCCTTTAATTTGCCCAAGTCTCTACCTTATGCACAATCTCTACTTGCCAATTTCCTCCACCACTCCAGAAGTACTAAGGTCTCCTCTCTGAAACTATTTAATTGTCAAGTTACAATCCACCCATATTTGGCTGTAAAAAGGTTCTGCTCCTGTTCCAGTCCAGAAGCTGACCGTATTTTAAAGTACTGGCCAAAACAGTAGGCGCATCATCAAGAAACAAAGCTGAAACAGAGCTCTTGGTGTACCATGGAAAGAAGCATAAACGTATGTATTTTAGAACATTATTTCATAGCAGAATTTGAGTTCATTCACAAAACTGGACACTTGTTCTGCTCCCAGACAAATCTCAAGTAGTGATTTTAGGCTATGCTTTCAAAATGTTAAATACTTGAACAAAATATAATCAAGATTCTTTAGTTTACAGACAGTTGCAGAGGGAAAACGCACACATTCCTGAGCTGGCAGAATTAAACCAAAATATATTGCTGTAGAAGAAAATGTTCATGCCTAGAAGAAACATTCTTGCCAAAAAATGTTAAGACAGCACTACAATTATAAAACAAATACGGACAGACATGGATTTCATTGTATTTAAAGACACTTGACCTAACTTAGTGCCTTAATAAAACAAGGTGGGCAGTTTAAGCTGAACATGGGACATCTTTGCATCTCTTATTTCGGATAATTTTAATGCTACATCCTTTAGCGCATTAAAGCGTATGTGAAAATGAAAATATCTTCCCAAACTTTAGTGTTTGATAGGAATGGTTGGACTCGATGATCCAGTGGGTCTCTTCCAACCTGGTTATTCTATGATTCAAGTTTCACTAGAGCAACAGGGTGGGCAGGGAGGGCCACATAACACTTTCTAAAGGGGCGTCAGTTATCAGAGCTCCTTTAATAAAGGTGAAGAAGAGAATCTAAGTCTTTATCCAATTACTATATTTTCACCTGCCAAGATAGTTCCACCGATTATCAATTTTCGCTACACCAAACCATGCTTGTATAGTCTCTGTTGCCAAAGGTCCTGGCATGGAGCTCTGTCTAAAGAACACGAAAGAACTGTAAGCCTTAGTAAACTTCAGTAAAATCTCAGCACAGTTCCCTTGGCACTTGAAATATGAGCCATTTATATGGTAAATATTAAGTGCAAGGTAGTAATTCTTGGTATTGTATTTGGTATTTTTGATTATTTCAGACTCACATCAAACTTGCTTTTTCTTTCAGAATCACTAGAAGACCAGTGTCAAAAAAAGGCATGTGAATGTGACTGTGAAGCTGCCAAATGTTCTGCTAAAGCTCCCCATCATACAAAATACCTTTTGTGGCCAGATTTCATGCGTGGTGAGATTCAGCTTTTATGTAGGTGTTAGATATAGGACATCATTCTATAAAAACTCTATATGTATTTAAATCTGAAATTACTTTTCTTTTTTGTAACAATAGTGACAACAAATTATTTTCCCCTTTCTTGATCCTCCTTCCTGTCACCTCTGCCTCTCTGCCCCAGAATGGCCAAAGCAAACATTTATCATCTTATTTACTTCCTACAGTGATCACTAAAAGCAAGTTAATTAGTCCTTTGTAAGCTTTTATTGACTAAATAGGAATTTGAATTTATCAGTTTAAGGAGTAACTGAATTAAAATTAATTTTGTTTATATTAAGAGTCACAGATCTTTCAGATTCGTAATATTCACTGTATATTTCTCATCCCCTCTGTTGGCTAGAAGATACAAATCAAACTTTTCCACTAACATTTACCTCAACATCCCTTAACTTAGAACCAACCAGAAAAATACGCATGAAGTGACAGTGTCAGCAGAGCCCTCTTATCTGCACTAAACACTTATTATGAAGCTTAATTTAACTTCTGTTATGTCATTCAGCTTAAGTTGTCCTACCTGTATTAAAAAAGGCATAATATAATTCTTTTTCTAGTATTTACTTTTTAAATATAGTTTTCTAACAAGTTGTTCATTTGATATGGCTCAAGCTCCTTAATCTATGTATACCCTGAGTTTCCTGAGGGCACAGGGAGACGTTTTACCCTTAAAACTTCAGACTTAAAAGCACAAATACAAACCAACAACAAGACTAATACATGAAAAAAGGAGCAGTCACTGGGACCAACTGCCCTTCCCGTAAGTGTTTGATCTTGGACAACATAAGCCTGCAAAGCTGAGAAGTGTATATAGCTCATAAGAACATAAAGCCACTTTAGCTAGGGTCACTTCACAGTTTTTTGAAACCTTTTGGGAAGATACATCAGTAACACAACTGGCTGAACAATACACTTGTCCAAAACTGCTAATTTTAACAGCTTAAGAACAAGGAGTGGTTTATGTCTATTTCCACCCACATCAACTTAATTGAAGATGTAGAGCTACAGAATGAGTTTGCACAAGTCAAAGGAAGTACTTCAATATTAAAAAACAAGACAAAAAGACTGCTTTAAGAATGAAGATTTCAAAACAGATCTTTAATCTTTAAAAATATTCATAGGCAAATTCAAAGTTCATATTAATGACAAATGAAAAATGAAAAACTCAAACCGCTGTAGAATGCAAGGAGACAAAACTCTTCAAAAAATTAACTTCTGCTTCAGTCAAAAAAACATACATTAACACATGGCAATCCTGTTTATGCAGAACAACCTTCCAGTCCATATACACTCGCAGATCTACATACGTGCATTATATCACACTAGGACTTAATTACAGTGTCAGGTCACTTCTCAAAATAACCCTTTTTAAGGGATAACCCTAAATTTACGAATTAGCAACAGACTTCAAGAGGAGAGCATTAAAGAAGGTATTGATCTGAATAACACATTTTGAATGGTAATCACCGCATTCTCCAAAAGACAAAAAAACCCTCAAGTCTTTGCCTCCGAAGGAATTTTAGAACAAACTCTACTGTAACGGTATTTGACAGTCACACATCTACACGTAAAGCAGACTGAAAACACTTAAGTACCTTCAGTTTCAAGCCTATCCAGGAAGGGCTTTCCTTTGGCAAACTCAACTTGAGGAACACATTGCTGGTGTGAAATGCCAAGCTAAAAAAAAGTCACTGTAGCTGTTCAGAAGACACTGATTTTAAGTCAGGCTTGAAAATAACCAGAATGCTCAAGACAAGAGGAAGAAGTTTGATTTGATCAGAAGTAGAGTGACAGGACCGTAGAAGTTTTACGTGGTTAAATTGGGAATATCTTATTTTATTAAATAGGAAATTACTTTTGGGTAACAAAGCCCATCCTCAGATTTGGAATCAGCTGATTTAACTTACCTTAAGGCTTTTTTGTACGATTAAGTTAACCTAATCCACCACTTTCTCTGCTGCATACATAAAGAAAAGCAAAGCTTATTTCAAGTGTTTATTTTTAGAAGCTAAACAGCTCAAAAGTTCCAAAGCCAGTCACTGCACTTGTGTGTCCAGCCGCCTTACTTCTTTAACAACCAGATCAATGTTTATAATTGGGTTAAAGTACAAGGCCCAGTAAAACAAACAATTGCAGAAAAACTGAGGAATAAAAGGCCAAAAAATGGCAACAAAAAGACCCTGGGTTGAGACTTTCCAGAAATGCTTCCACATTCTGTGAGGAACAGTCCTGTGAAAATAGAAAAGGAGAAACTTAGAGGAACTTTGTATTGTTTTTATCCAGCCCAAGAAAAGCTAGTATGTGCTGCACCCTCAAATTATTTAGCCCTTACTCAGGTATCTGTAAAACATCATTGTGTACTCCAGAAAAGCTTTCTTAAAACACAGTAATAGTAGTTTTTGTACAAGGAAGCATTAAGTCAATTTATGGAGCACGTTAGAGTGGTGAGATTCCAGGTTTGTCATGGGCAATGCCCCTGGCCCCATGAGCCCACTCTGCCCCTAGCGTGCGCCCAGCACACCCGCAACCCCAGCACATCTCCTGCGCCAGGTCCCACAACTATCCTTGCAAAAGCATAGATGTAATGGAGCAACACTCATATGCTGAAATTAAGCTTAAAGGAGTAACCTAACACAGCAACTTTGATCACCTATCAGAAAGAATACCAGTGTAACTAAACTTATTTATGACCCTGAGGATTCTTCCTTGAATGACCATATTGCAAGCATCTCGTGATAAAACTCTGATGTATTTAGTTCTCAGCTAAGAGCTAATAACCAGCTGCCATAAAGGTCAGCCCTCAAAGTAAAAGTTAATATGCACCCAATGGTTAAGAACATGACTGCATATGCCACATCTGATTAGTAAAGCCAGCTGTAAGAAAACCTTTCAAGTATTCACAGAAATAAAGATGTTGGAAAGTCAGTCCTAGTATATGTGCAGATTTGTATTCACAATAACCTCAGAGCTGTGATCAGACACTGTCATTTCAGTGAGCAACTGTGAAATCCTAAGACTATCACTCTCCATTTATAAGGCCGTGTACTTCCTACCCTTTTCAATGAGCTCAGTTAAGACTTACTTCAGTTCTCGTCTTGACCAGAGCCTCCAAAACGAGAATACTTCCAGAACAGAGAGCAGCATTGCATTTACAATTATAAATCTTGATGTCCAGTAGTGCACGTCCAGCCAATCCCAAGCAAATTCAGCTATCAACTGGTATGGCAAAAAGAAATACTTCACAATGAATTCTCTCCATTGTTTCCAAGAAGGATCTTTAAGGTCCTGTAAATTAGGATAAACACACTGTTAATCAATTTCCTATTAAACAGACACAATACTGGCATATTCCCACTAGTCTCATTGAAAATTTTTTTTTTTCATATACTGAAAGCAGTAACTTATCTTTATTCTAATTTCTGGTAGCTAATAATGTAATATAACCCAATAATTTTCAATAGACTAAAATAAAACATCACAGAGAGATGTTACAATGCCATTTGTTAAAACGCAGGTATTTTGTGTGCACACCCTTTCTATAGTCATACGAGCATCAAAAAAAATCAGTTTCACAGATATAAAGTCTTAAAAGCCTTAAATCACTCTTAAAGGTCACGGTCACAACACTGGTCATCACATAAAATAAAAATCAAGAAATATAAAAAAAAAAAAGTCCCACAAAGAAAGTTAAAGTTGTACAGAGATGAAATTGTGGCACTGAGATGAAATTGTTGTTTTGTGGCACTGGGACCCAGCAAAAATGATCCCCAGCTCTCCTAGGGCAAAGGAAGGGGCAAGGACCCTCCCTTATTGCCCCCCAGGTCAGTCAGCGCTTCTGCTGCCAGGGAGGGCAGGACCTTCGCTGTGTTTGGCAGGACACGACGCAGGAAAAGCCTTTCAGAGAGAGACAAAAGGAGCGGAGAGGGTTGGGGAGCTCCAGTGCTGAGCCAAGGCCCAAGGGAGGGAGAGAAAAAAGAAACAAGGAGCTTTCAGTGCTGAGAGAGATCCCTGCTGGGGGAGGGTGGATGGAGCTAAACTGTGGACTAGGGGAAGTCTCGACAAAGCCTGCTGGAGCTTGTCCAGCCCTGTTGGTAAACGGATGCTGCTGAGTTCACTTGGGGAGAAGACAGAACTGTTTGATAGAAGGTTTTTTTTGATAAATCCATTTTTCTTGTAAAAGAAAGCAAATATCTGAGGAGTCACATGGCCGTGTTTCTTTCTTCGGCTCAGGAAAGAATATTCCATTATTCAGGCATAGGAATGGTTGGACTCGATGATCCGGTGGGTCTCTTCCAACCTGGTTATTCTATGATTCTATGAAATAATGAATAATTATATCATGGGGTTTTATGCCGCTAGTCTTAAAATGCTTATCACTAAAGCAAGTTGCATATTTAATGTTTTGAACACTTACTACAAGTTTTGGGACAACATCTTCATACTTGTCTTCCAGCGTAGGGCAAATCGTGTGGATGAAAGGTAGGAAAGCTTCTATGTAATCAA
Organism: Phaenicophaeus curvirostris; assembly: GCF_032191515.1. NCBI lineage: Eukaryota > Metazoa > Chordata > Aves > Cuculiformes > Cuculidae > Phaenicophaeus > Phaenicophaeus curvirostris. Next base: position 213,184 of record NC_091407.1, read on the forward strand.
ACAAATAGAGGTATAACATACTGAGCCTTGGGGAACTCTTCAGTGCATACAGAAGAAAGAGTGATTTTCCTGGATTTACTGCCTGAAAGGTATCAAATTATCAAGTTGCATGAAAAAATGAAATGAAAGGGTCATGCCAGTTCTTCGATTTTTCTGTCAATCATTTTTCAAATACAACAGTTCATCAAACTGAGCAGTTTTTGCAGGGTAATTCTACCACCTCAACACTCCTCCTGGCTTTAAGAGAATCTTCTTTTAAATACATTATTTTAAAAATACTTAATATACATGACAGATTTTATGTAAGATTTACCTTATATTCCCAAAGGTTCTGTGGTGGTTTAACACCTAAAGTTTTCACACATTCCAGTTCTGCCACAATAGCTTTTCTATGGTTACTGTTCTCTATACTGTAAGGCTCTTTGATGAAATCCTCCTCTGTCAGTGTCAGAAGGAGTCTACAAGAACAGGAGAATTCAGAAGGTAAACAGTGCCTCTTCACCAACAAGATATGACTTGTTAATTAATTAGCAGTAACATACTGAAACAATAAGCTACTTATAGAGGGTATTGCCTTTTGGATTACATTCCTATCAACCATGTCTCAAAGCCTGGGTTTCATATATCCTCCTTTTCAAGTTCTCTTACCTGCCTTCAGCATGCAAATTTATCAGCTTGTTCACTATTACTGGACACAGTTCTTCAGTACTTCACAGATCCAGTCAGGTCTCCCGATATCAAACCCATGCGTATAGCATGTGTATTTTCACAAAACAATAAAAGCTGGGAGGGGTGGATAATAATAGAATTTTTCTTTCAGTATAATTTCAGTCTGCATTGTCAGTATTTTAAGAACTTCTTAGAAAATCCAGTTAGTCTGCTTAGTACCTACTACTGAAGTTCTCAACTACAAGTGTTAAAATTTCCTCCGAGTTTTATTCTGATACATCAACAGAATATTCCCACAATCTATAGAATGAAGTACAGTCATTTCATAGCATACCATCCCTAGCCAAAACTATGCAGTATTCCAATCAAATGAGAGTTTTTCTTGACAATTAGGCCTCTCACCTTCCATTCACTTTCTCCAGTAAAAATCTTTCTTTATAATGTGAAGCCCATGGGCCCAGCTGCTCTAACCAAAGTATCACTTCCTCAGCAGTCCACTTCGCAACAGGCTTGTGGACAAGATGATCTTCTTCAAATTCTCTGCTACTCCAGTGATATCCAAGTAGAATGACCTATAAGTACATGAAAAAAAAATAAAAAGAGGGAAAAAAGGAAAAAGAGATCCTTTACCTGCAAAACAAATATATTAATGACACAAATAAACACACATTAAGGGGCTTGACATGTAGAACTTTCCCTTCTATGGACCCTAGAATATCCCGGTTATAAGAACGCATCTTGAAGTTTTACCCCATTTATCCAGGTTCCACATGTAATATATCAGAATTGTAGTTCCTGACAGACAGCTCTGAATGCTCCCTCATTTATTCCACTCAGCTGATCATCTTTTTTACATGCATGTAACTTAATTATATTAGATTGCATGCTTAATGAAGTAAATATGGAAAACCAACCAGATGAAACTTACTGCTACACAAGTTAAAGCTGTCAGAACGCCTGAGAAAAACCCTCCTCCTCGAGGATTAATTCTTCCTGTGTTCGGAATTGTAGGGATCTGGTCATTCCCATATTTTTGGAAGGTTGCTAAGCTGCGTACTACATCACTGTTTTGTTGAATATCTTCTTTTCTTTGTTCAATGGCATCAGAAAATAGCTTTTCAATAATATCCCTAATGAGAAAAATATTTGTCATTGTTCTACAACCACTGAGGCTTAACATTCAGAATAGGGCCTATTTTTCATATTTTTGTTTTCCAGCCTGTACCAAAGACTGTCATCTTTGAAAGCAAGAAAGCATTCATTATTAGCATTTAGTAGAGTTAAAATTAAATAAATAACTTCCAAACATCATGTTTGGTTTTCCTTAGCTTCTGAAGATAGGGAAAATCGAAATATCACATTAAAAATAAAAATCCTTATTTCTTGTATAAAACTAGAATTGCGTGTGCTACTGGCAAGTGGTGATTATCCAAAAATGCTAAGCAAAAGACAATGTAGCCTACCATCAATCCTACCATCTATTTATTAACCTAAGATAAAGTATTATTAACACAGCAAACTGATATTTCTAGCTTTGTTCTGCAATAAAATCACATTTCTACCTATAAATAATTCCTCTTATAGAAATAATTACAATTATCAACGATCATTCTAACTTCAAATTATTAGGAAATAACCAGCTGTACTAAAAGATGCAAGTGTCTCAATACTAAAAAGGACCCCTCCTCTCCAACCCCCAAAAATTCAGAACGGAAGAAAAAAATCAAAACGCAAACCAAAGCAAACCAACATATCCCTTAGTTCCACACACAAAAATGTATGTAAACAGCTCAGTACAAGTGCAGAACATGAAAGATTTCAGGATTTAAACATACTTGCAACAGTTCAGATTACCAATAAGCTATGAAAAACTGCAGCAAACTCAAGAAACCAGACATCTAGTGTTGGTGAGTTTAGAAATCCCCAAGTGGCACGGTATACTCACCTGAGGAGGATGTTGACTTTGGGGAATCCCTCCCATTTTTTTCTGCATTCAGGGCACTCATTCTTTTTGGATGATACCCACCACAAGGCTAGGCAATGTCTACAGAAACTATGCCCACAGTTCAGGGTGGTGGGATTGACCAGAATGTCGTAACAGCAGTGGCAAAGGAACTCACTAACGGATAGGTGCTGCCCCATCTCAGGAGTAGCATGCGTTTCAACTTCTGCCCTCTCCTTTTCGCCCTGTAAAGTCTCATCTTCTTCCATTTTCTTTTACACCTTATGCAAACGGAAAGCTCTCCTAGGTCTTCAAACCAGGTAAGGCATTATTTCTGCAAAGCAACAACACAAACCTTATTAAGAAAAAAGTTACTATAGAAGTTCATAGTTGCAAGCAGTATAATTTATAATTGTAATTCTTTTGTTACTCTGATGGCTTTAAACTTTTCAACTGAATTAGCTCTCCCCAAAAAGAAACATGACCATGTACTTTTTCAACAACATACTATATCAAACTATCTCCCTGTATTTTCTTTTCCCGTGTTACATAGGAAAATGAAACAAAAACCCTCATTATGATTCTGATGACTTTTGACAATATCTTTAACCAGGGTTTTAGTAAAAGACACGAATTAAAATATCATTAGAAAATACCATCAGAAAATACAACACCAGTATAATGTAATGATCTGTTTTATACCACCACCATTCTTTCCATGCACAGGGAATAAACCATTACTAACAAAGGCCAGTGCTGGACATTGCCGGGCAATGTTAAAAAAACAAAAAAAATCAATCCACAAAATCATATGCTTCAGAATTACAAGGGATTGATCTGGATTGATCTGCTTGCCATCTCAGTGAACGGCTGAACTCTGTATTAACTTCACTGGTAATTACTATTTGCTAGTATTTCAGAAAATGTACAAATGAGAACAGTTTAAAATTGTTCTAAGCTTACCAGAAACATAAACCTATTTGCTTGGTGTTCCTACTATATTCTCTTAGATGGCTGTATCTAGTTTCTTTTGAAAAACCCTGATCCGAGTCACTCACTGTATGTTAGAACCCATCAAAAGCTATACAATCTCTTCCTCAGGCACTACCAACACAAAACACAATCTACCATGTGGCTCCTGCTTACTACTAAGTTACAATCTTCCCAACCAGATAAAGCACAGCAGTAAGCATACAAGTTGGTAAAGAATAAAAATAAAAAAAAAAAACAACAAATCCAAACAGGACAGAAATACAAACCAACAGCGCAACTAGTGTCCTCAGCCTGCTTACAAATGTGCCGGTTCCCAGCAAAGCAAAGACTTGGGTTTCTAAAAGACAAACCTGAAACATCATTTATAAGTGAAGAATTGAGACCAAGGCTTTGCATTTAAGCACATTTTTCTGTTTGCCCTGGAAGAGAGAGACAATGGGATTTCTGCAGGTGCAAAAATCTGTCACCACTCTTCTGTCTGGACCAGAGGCCAAACAAAAGGGAGTGATTTCTAAAGCACTGTCCAGATGTACTTTTTCACTGAGCAACACCGAAATTTTGTCAAAGACTTTGTTCCTGTTCCGGTTGGATACAAGCTGTGCCTCTGGTTCAAACCACACTAGTTACCAAACCCAAATAATTAACTTAGTAATTATTCCACCCTGTTTTGATACAGAAAATAACAGACTTGTGCCCAGTTGTGGAAAGTAGCCTATTTGTTCTAGTTTATAGAACAAGCCAATCTCTTCTAGTGTCATTTAAAAAATAAGAAGTCAGAAGAACTCTAATTACAGACTACATATTCGTAAGTACAGTTGCTTTAATATACACATGGAAAAGAACCAATTAGGCAAGCACGTCATTAGAAAACTAATTAAGGAAAACTACACAATAATGGGGATTAAAACCTAAATAAATATGAGATGTCTACATTATTTATAACACATAATAGCATTTCCTTTTTGTGGCAATAGATTGCATATATGAAGACAGTAAAAAGACTCTTCCCAAAGAGCAATGAGGCACGTGGGCTGTCAACGGCACCATCAAAAATCAGATATTTTCAGAAAACCAAAGGAAGTTAAGGTACTCCCATCTATTTGAGCTCTAGCTGAGTACTCTGGGACAGCAGTAATGATAGCGGCAAATGCAAACAGAAGTCATCTAATAATTAAAAACAGCAAAACAAAACCAACACAAGATCCAAGGGACTTAACTAGACATAAGACCTTCAAAGAAAAAAGATGTCTATCATCAAAGGGTGGTTCTGACTACTACCAACTAGATAGAATTTGACTGAGATGGATAATTGTCCTAATTCAGCCCAGTACTCTACTGTTATCATAAACATTTGCATCCTGTATGCAGGGCACATTTCCAAGGTGATGGCACCAGAAAGAAGCAGAGCCTACAATATCATATCCAAGGCATCATATTAATTTGTAGTGTAGTGTAGATCACTGCACCACATAAATAGTTTTGGGCTATTATCACCAGTTTCTAAAACATCCATCAAGCACTTCAAAGTGCAATAAGACCTAACCAGAAACTTCAGGAGCATTTGTCAAATAGAGGAATAAGATGAAAACTTTAGGCTTCAGTCAATTCACTAGGAGCACATACAGAATAAATTGCTTTAAAGAAAAAGCACAAGCTAACCTTCAAGAATCTTGAAAAGCTCTTTCTGCTCAGGACCTCATAACTGTTATCTTCTATTCTAAGCAGAAATTACCTCCCAATTCATGGAGAATTTCCCAATTGTTTTCATTCTGCTGGAATTCTAAAAAAGATTCTTCACCTGCTGTGTGAACTATAAACATGCAAACAGTACCCTGAACTCTGCACGCTGTCCCTGCCCCAAGCTTCTCCAACACCTCATCTCCTGGGCAGCCACCTTCGTGTACTGCAGAGCTGCTGAGCGCTGTTTGTGGTTATTCTACAATGATACATGGTTGTCCTACATGATCATAGAATCACTAGGTTGGAAAAGACCTTGGAGATCAGCAAGCCCAACCATACCTGCCCACTACTAAACGATATCCTTAAGCACTTCACCTACCCATCTTTTAAACACCTCCAGGGATTGGGACTCAGCCATTTCCCTAAGCAACCCATACCACTGACCGATAACCCTTCCAGTAAAGAAATTTTTGCTACTGTCTAATCCAAACCTCCCCTCGCACAGTTTGAGGCCATTCCCTCTCGTCCCATCACCTGTCATGGGAAAAAGAGGCCACCATCCACCTCTCTATAACCACCTTTCAGACAGTCGTAGACACTAATAAGGTCCCCCCTCAACCTCCTTTCTCCAGGCTAACCAACCCCAGGTCACCCAGCCGCTTCTCGCAAGCCTCGTTCCCCGGCTTGGCCGCTCTCCTCAAAGGAGAGAGACCCAAAGCTGCGCCCAGGAGTCGAGTGTAAGAACAGAATCCCTACCTTATTCCTGCTGGCCACGCTGCTTCCAACCCAGCCCAGGGCACTAGCGACCGCCGTGGCCAGCCAGGAGCACGCAGGGTGCCAGTTTTATCATTTAAACGATAAAAAAACGACGCCTCTTCCGTGACGCCTCAGGCCTACCAGCTCCTCAGGGCCTTTTCCTGCGGGGCGACCGCAGCTCCTCTTTACCGCTCTCCTGCTCTTCTTGGCGCTCCCCATCCCTCGCATTTCCACTCCCCAGAGAGCGTTTTCCGGCGCCTCAGGCGTTTGAAGCAACCCCCCGAGAAGCTCCGCCGGCGTCGCCGGACACTCCCATCACGTCCCGCTCCGGGCAGAAATGGCGGCGGCGCGGCGCAGTCACGTGGACGGTCACATGTGGGGCGCGTTCACGTGCTGTAATCACGTGCGGTTCGGCGGTCACGTGTGCGGTCACGTGCTGTTTCGGCGATCACGTGCGTTGCGGCGGTCACGTGGGCGGTCACGTGCGTTGCGGCGGTTAGGCGGCTTCCGGAAGCGCTGGGAGGCGGCGGGTGGGGCCGGGGCGGCGCGGGATGGAGGTGATCAGGAGCAGTGAGTGACCGTGTCGGCTCCGCCTGCCCCGGGTTCCTGGCTCACCTTCCCCGGGTTGGCGGTGGCGGGAGCCGCGTTCCTCTTTATCTTAAGCGGGGAAGTGCGGCGGGTGGGCCTCTGCCAGTGGCCCGGGGCGGAGGGTGGGCCGCGGCATCAGCTCCCGCAGCGCAGTTCCCTTCATCCCAGTCAAATCAGTCACAGCATACCCGACACCGGCCTCCGCCGAGCAGTGACATCGGTTCCGACCCCGGTCACCCCACCCGGTCTCCCCCTCAACCCCCCCAGACACCGGCGTCCCCTAGCCATCCTGACCCCAGCCCCACCGCCGGCTCCGACCTCGCCCTAGGGAGGCAGTGCTCGGTAGTCTCAGGTGTGTTTTATCTCTTTTACCTGCAGATTTTAAAGATAACCTAAACAAAGTTTACGAAGCCGTTGAGGAGTCAGACTTCCTGGCCATCGATGGGGAGTTTTCGGGTACGGTGACACCCGTGTTAGGGTTGTGGAGTGTTGGTAAAACCTGTGCGGGGTCCCCCGTGCCAGGCGTGCGTATGGAACCTGTCTTGTTGCTGGCTTTGGAAAGCTGCGGCTGCCGCAGAACGATTAAACCGTTTTTGTATGTGTAATAGGCAGGGGTTTGTCAAATAAAGATATGTGTCATGCTGCTTCTGCTCCCTCCCCACGGTAATCTTTTGATGTGTTAATTGGTTCGCAGCCGCAGCTCAGGAAAAAAAAACGAAGTGAAAGCAAGAGATTAGGATAAAGAGGGGAAGTTCTGTTAGCGTTTGGGCAGGGGAAGACAGCAATTAGAACTTTAGCGTTTGTAAAACTCAGAGAGCCTGTGCACTGGAGAGATGCCTTAATTAGTGCTTTAGCTTTGGGATGTGGAGTTCACTCAAACATGAAACATAAACCGTCGTGATTAGGTTTCATTAGATGCGATGCTTGTGGAAGTACAATTTTTCAGTGTTGTTTAAGGTCACTAAGTAATTCAGTGAGTCTATGGACAGCACTCTTACTATTTTTAATTTGACTTGGATCCTGCATTGTGTTGTAAAGGCCCATCAACATTATGTTACTGGTAGCCCTTTTCACTGAATAGGAATCTGAGCAGCAGAGCTGTTGTGGCAGAACTCTGTTGCTGAAATGATACCGTTGAAGTGAGTGGCTAATTTGTGCAGTTTTGTGCAGTAGAAGAACTTTTGTCAAGTGAAATACTCTTAGTATGAACTTTTCAGTGAAAATGTTTTTCTCTAATTACAAATTGTTGCATTTCTTTTCTGTGGCTAAGTAGAACTAAAAAAAGTCTACTTTTTCAGGGATCAGCGATGGGCCTTCTGTTAGTGCATTAACCAATGGCTTTGACACTCCAGAAGAAAGATATCAGAAACTTAAAAAGGTAAAGTGTTTAGCTTGACTAAAATGGAAAAGCTCGTAAAAGATTAGAACGCCTTAGTTAGGCCTGTAGACTATGTAGGAAATATGTCAGAGGTCTGTGAAATAGGGTTACACAGTGCAGATGGCTACTGCTGCTTTTGATGTCTCTGCTAACACAAGAATTGGGGGGTGTTGCATTAAACTTGCAGAAGTCACGATCAGAACAGTCAGCCAGCCGTGATTCCTCACACAAGAGCTAGTAGATGTGTAGAGCTTGTTAAAAAATGTTGTGAGGGTTAAAATTTATTGGTTCAAAGGGGGACCGAGTAAGAGAAATTCAGTGACAGAGTAACTACAGCAGTATTAGGGTCGTTCCTAAACTACCTCCCCCTGCCAGCATGTGGTGTCTCTAGCAAAAGTTAAATGCCATCTGCTGTTACCGCTTCTGCCTCTCTGCAGCACGCAAGGAGAAAATGGGGCTGGAGGATGTGGAAATAGTTTTCGAAAATAGCCATATCTCTACAGGAGACCATGTATGGTATGTGAGGGTCAAAACTGATGGTTTGGGGTTTTTTTCCTCCCATCAGAGAAAGGGATCAGAAAAGAGGAAAGCTGAGTATCTCAGCATGTTGTGTTTCCTGAAGTGTCCGAGGGGTCAATAAACAGTTTACTAATATTCTGTTAAGAGACATTGTAGGATGAAGGAATTGTTGTTTAGTGTTCCTCCTGGGAAACGGAGACAACCTGGGGAGGAGGCTGTAGCTAAAATTTCCCACCAAACCCAAAAAAGCAAAAAGAAAACATCAAACACTAAAGGAGACAATAGAAATAGAGACCAGTCTCTGAAGAGCAACCAGGAAGCTAAAGGATGCCATGTGCTGTTCATCTGGCTGAATACGAGCCTTTGAGAACTTCAGGGTAGCTGACAATTCAGGCTCTGCAAGCAATAGTCTTTCTTGCTCTTTGTATGAGGTCTGGTGTATCAGAAGGTAGCCCCATTTTTTTTTGTTGTCACCTTCTTAAAACTTAAACTTTGCCACTTAAAAAATTGTCTTGATTATTGATACTTTTGATCCTTATACTCAAAGATAAAAGGACTAATTTTGTATACTGTTGCCACCTGTTATTTTTCCCTTATGACAGGATTGAATCCTGTCTGTTGTTTGTATTTAAAATGAGTGCTTGGTCCTCATGAGTGAGTCGTTCAGTGAGACCACAGTGCTTGTTTATTGTCTTACACACTTGCAGTGGTGTTAAAAACCTTTCCAATGTTGATCCAATAATTGTGAAATACTAGAGGATACAATGGTAAAATGCCTAGTGACTATGCTAGTATCGTGTTATCCAGTTAGCCATGTGGATTAGAAAAATATTAACTGTATTATTACATGTATTTGTGAGGGACACTGGCTGCATATAGCTTTCAGTCTTCTCTCACACTGTGGAGAATGTAAATGAGCACTGAGGAGGAGACTGAGGGTTGGTTTGGATGCAGCATCTCTTGTGTGTGAGCAACAGTTGGAGAGAGATGGGGCTTCCCTCAGTTCTTCTCTGTGCACAGAATCGAAATGCATACTGCAAATCAGCTTTGGTGAATAATAAAATGATTAAATGGGGATGAACAGTAGTTAAAGAACTCTGGTGCGTTTACTTCAAAATTACCAACAGAATAAACGGTGGTTAAGAAGATTCAGATTTGGTTAATCTTGAAATGGAAGGAAATCCTGTTTCTGGTGGATGCACTCAAATTGTCTTCAAATGTGTACGATTTTTATTCTCATGCAACATTTCTCTTTCCTTTCCAGCATTCCATGGATTTTTTGCTCTTTCAGTTTGGCCTTTGCACTTTTAAATATGATCACACAGAAGAAAAGTATGTTATTCTCTTATTCCTTATTTTCGTAATTGAGGAATTTCTGAAGTAATATTGGTAAGCTGTATTGACATGCCACTCCTCTTTTTCACAGGTATATAACGAAGTCATTTAATTTCTATATTTTTCCAAAACCCTTTAACAGAAGTTCTCCAGATGTCAAGTTTGTCTGTCAGGTTAGTAGAAAAATAAGTTTGATTTTGTTTGGTGAGGGTATACCTGCAGTAAACTTCTGAAAATTTTCTAGGAGTTTTAGAGGGAGAAGTGGTTGGTTCTTTGGCTTAAAAGGCAGAAAAACATGTGTTTCTGGGGTTTGGTTTCCATATGGAAGAAATAAGCATCAGTTAAGAGCAATCCCTGAAAATTAAATTTAAAGGAATATCTTTAACCTCAGTTTTTAAATCTTGTAATGTGTTGCGTTGTGTGGTTTCTGGGACTGGAGATAATGTGCCAAACCTGGCAGGGTGATTCTGCTTTTTTTTTTTTCCCCATTCTTTTGTCTGACTTCCTGTTCCCTTGTTTTTCTGTTTGATCATTTATTCCTATCTGCTTATCTCATTTTCACTGCTTCCCAGGCTATTGCCAGTGTTTCTGGTCTCAGAATTTTTCTCTTGAATCACATTTTGCTTTCTTCAGTTTTGTCTCTCTACATAGGTCATTCTTTTCGTCTTTATCCCTTTAGTGTATTTATTGTTCTTGTACTTCACGGGAGCTGAAGATAAATAACAAAAGTAGCGTAGCCTAAACTCTCTGTGGTGTGTTTAGGGTCGCAAACTTGATTACTTTTGCCTTTGGACTATTGTATAATTTCTTAAAATTGTAAAAATAACTGAATTAGGCTCGTTCTGGCACAGATGCTCTTGCCAGTTGTAAAGCTATTTTCTTCTGTTGTAGAGTTCAAGTATAGACTTTTTGGCAAACCAAGGATTTGATTTTAATAAAGTTTTTCGCAATGGTGAGTTGGTTTGGTTTCTTTCTCTTTCTTTCAATGTCTGCAAAATTTAGGATGGTGTCTTTCATATTTATCTGCAAGAAGAAAAAGCAGCCATTCATGATGCTCTCTTAGAACATAATGAAGGCCTTAGAACTATTCCTATCTGCTCTACAGTTGTGCAATTTACTACCTTTCCAAAAATTCATTGCATAGATTCAACGGAGTAGAATTCCTATATAGATAAGTGCTTGGTTACTTTGTGTGATGGCTGAACATAGACAGACTAACAAGTTATGTAGCTGTGTAATGGATCAGTTGTAACCTTTTAAAGGGATATCAGTGCACTGTAATAGGTGCTGTGGCAGTCTGTTATAAGAGTGATGCAGATAGCAAGGAAGAGGAGTACTAATTATTTGTGGGATTATGGTTATTACCTGCAGTCCGAAGGCTCGTGTATTGTATGCATGAGGCAAATAACTCTTAAGAGTCAACGGTAGCAGTTAATCTGGCATATGCTAGAAGGAAGCCTGTATAGACACAAAGAATGGGCTCTAGAACAGGTGACTGAAAGGGAGGGGTATGTTTTGAATCTTCAGGGAAATAACCCTGGCAAATGCTTGGCTAGTAATAAGTCTTTACTAAATCATACATCCCTAATTTCTTTCCAATTATGATGAGCTATTAAATTTTTTTATAATTTTTTTTTAGGAATTCCATATTTAAATCAGGAAGAAGAAAGGCAGCTAAGGGAACAGTATGATGAAAAACGTTCTCAAGCCAATGGTGCAGGATCTCTGTCATACAATTCTCCTAATGCCACAAAATGTCCTGTAACAGTTCCTGAAGATCAGAAAAAATTCATTGAGAGAGTAGTGTAAGTAAAATTGTTTAATATACTCTGATGCTGAAACTACAACATAAACATTAGGTATATGTTTGGGCATGTTCATTTGTTGAAGCTGCTTTTATTAGTTCACTAGCGGTAAAATAGTTCTTTTTGTTATGAAGTGTTGTCTTGTCTTTTGGGGAGAGCTGTAAACAATGTAAAAAAATAGTAAATATAGAAGCAAATCATCTGTTTCTTCCAGGGAACAGATAGAAGACTTACTGAAGAATGAAGATAAAGAAAGTTTGGAACTGGAGCCATGTACAGGGTCAGTTTCTGAAATTACGTGCCTTGCAAAAAAATTATGTATTTTGGCCATATAGAATTAAGGGAGTGACAAGGAAGAAAAGTATCTTTACTTCGGTTAACTGCAGCAAAATCTATTTGACTCTTCTCTGGAGGTTGAGAAGGTGTGGTAATTTATATTGATGTTGTACTCTGCTTTATGAGAGATAAGTTCTGCTTATAGGGGCAACTTTGCATATGTGAGCCTCCATTTGCTGTTGCTGAAGGGCTCCATAAGCCCTGGATATGCGTTTTAAAAGAAATTTCTCAACTCTATTGAGCTATCAGTTATTCGTATTGGCACTGTGTATAGCTTTTAATGGGTCTCCTTCCCCAGGTCGCATCACTCTGTCTATACAGTAATCATGACTACAGAATATTTGCTTATAAGAAGATATGGGGGTAACTGTACAAAACGGTGTAAATGCCTTTACAGCTTGGCAACCGAACATCAGAATTCAGTAAAACCCTTTGTTATTGTTTAACCCCGGTTGGCAACTAAGCACCAGAGAGCTGCTTGCTCATTGCACATGCCCAGCCCCCCTGACGCCAGTGGGATGAGAGGGAGAAATAAAGGGTTAAAGTGAGAAGACTCATGGGTTGAGATAAGAACAGGTTAATGATTGAAATGAAATAAAATAATAATACATCTTTACAAATTGTAATGAAAAGGAAAATAAGAGAGAGAAATAAACCCAAAGAAAAACAAGTATTGTAAATAAAAAACCAGCTATTAACCACCCACCAACTGATGCTCAGCCAGTCCCCAAACTGCCCCCGGACAGCTTCCTGCAGTTTATATGCTGAGTGTGACATCATATGGTGTGGAGTATCCCTTTAGGCAGTTTGGGTCAGCTGTCCGGGCTGTGCCCCGCCCCCCCAAATTCTTGTGCACCTCCCTTCTTGGTGGCAGGGCATGAGAAGCTGGTAAGTCCTTGACTTACTGTAAGCTCAGCCCAGCAGCAATTGAAACACCAGTGTGCTATGGATGTCATTCTTGAACTAAATAGAAAACGCAGCCCTATACCAGCTACTAAGAAGAAAATGAACTCTGTCCCAGTTGAAACCAGGAGACCCTTCCAAGCCTATACAGTCTGGTAGCAGTGACTTATGCTTTAAAAATTGTTCTGCAAATGAGTGCAGAGCTTATTTTAACTGAATGTTAACACTTTGAAACAGTTTTGTAAGAGGAGTACTAGTAACACAATTGTCTTTTGATTTTAGATTTCAGAGGAAATTAATTTATCAGACCTTGAGCTGGAAGTAAGTTACTGGTAATTCTGCCTTACTGTATATTTTTTAGTATTTCTGATAAGAAATCTGGGTAAGATCTGATTTACTTAATCTTGGGAGTGATTCATTTAAGCTTTTTTTTTTTTTTTAAGAGAAGATTTCTATAATGTTCTGGAGATATAGTGCATTAAACTGGTTTGTGATGACTAGTTTAAATATTTTCAAGTTTAGTATTTTATCATTCCTATCTAGAATCTCTGGACAGAATTATGTAACAAATGCAACTTGACAGATTTTTAGTGAACAGAAAATGCGTGTGCTTTTACAGATTGTAGGTTTTTCAACTACTAGTTCTGTAATAGGTGCTGGTATGTTTATAGTTTTCTGTTAGATGCTAAGTGTCAGCAATTCTGATTACATAGAAGTCCTAATTCAGTTATTTTATGGCTGCAAGTGAGTAAGAGCTTTATCACTAGTGTTTTGGATTTCTTGAAAGCAGAGATTCTAGATTGTGATGAAATATCTAGGTGATGTTTTTTTAATATTGCTAAAACAAGAAGTTATAAGTTGCACAGCAGTAGGATGGGAAATTGAATAAGAAGATACCTTTTAGTGCTAGTTATTGTTAGGTAACTGAAGGAGGCCACTTTAACTAGCCTATTGCTTCAAATTTTCCCTTATTTTAAATGAAAAAGAAGCATTTAATAATTCTTTTGCCCTTAGGACTTAATAAACCGTGAAATTGCTGAATCAGTGTTATGATTTCAGTGTGCTAAATGCTTTTTTTTTTTTGGATGTAGGTATCCAAAAGGTATCCATGTTGAAACTCTGGAGTCAGAAAAGGTAACTAGGCATGTTACTGCCTGTAATATTTGTTCCATTTAAATAAAACTCTATTTCTCGCTTTTACCAACTTAAAAATGCAAAGCATTTTAAGTGGAATACATGTAAACGTTAAATGTGACCGACATATGAAGTGTAAGCATGTGTCTGTGTGGCTTAATTATCTTGTTTTAAGGATACTAACAAGTATTTTAAGATGTAGTGGATCTGACGTTCGGTGTTGGTGTAAAGTAGATCTTGATCTTAGAGGAAAAATAGTGGCATCACATGCTGTATCCTCACTTCTCAGCACAAATTTCTGCTTCAAAAGGTATTTGAAATCCACTGTTTACAAAGAAACGCTGATAAATCTTCCTCAGAAGTAAAAAGCAGATTTAGTAAAAGTTAGATTTGGTGGGTAAATCTATTCCAGCTTTCTAAAATAGGCCTTTGGGAGTAGGTGATGCTTACAGTAGAAACAGTCATGTTGCCAAGTAGCTGCTGCTGAGGTAGAACATATTTTTCTTTACAATGTATATTTGCAGAAACTTGCAGTGGTCTTAAGTATGAACTTCTCAGAGTTGTTCCTCAAACTATACATTTTTTATTTAGAAGGAGAGATATATTGTTATTAGTAAGGTAAATGAAGAAGAGCGAAGAAGAAGAGAACAGCAGAAACAAGCAAAAGAACAGGTAAATAAGTTCAATTTCAGTCGTTTATGTGAAGGGGGGTGGAGGAGAATCTATGTCTGCAAACAGCTGTGCAAAATAGGATTTGCTGGTATTTCCCTTTTGTTTGGCTGTGGCTGTTGTCCGAAATTGATCCTCCAAATTCCACCAGATAACTTAGGCTTTGCAATAGAGCAAGGAGACCTGTAAGACACTCCGCAAAATTTTAAAGAATGAGTAATTGCAGAATACTGAACCAATATTCTGGAGCTTGTATGCAACTACTCTGTCAGAGAAGCACAGACTAGTAATAGGAGACATCAGCTAATTACATTTGTTAGTGATGTATAATGATAGTCATTGCAAAAAGTCTTACAGAAATTCTTAATAGCTTTTTATGGGTTTTGGGTTTAGCCTGTCCTTGGAGTAGTACTCTGTTAAAAGCTTGCTTGCTCTTAGTTGTCACAGTTAAAATTCCTGTACAATTAATGTCATCTGACTCTTCTTGGTAGAAACTTGCTGCCCTGGCTGCTGCAGTTACAAGTTGACTGGAAGGTCATGCCTGGTATATTGGGCATTCTCATCATTGTTTATGGGATTTGTTATTTTTGCATACTGAGTCACACTGGTGTGTCTGCCAGCTCTTAGGTATGGTTTGGGCAATATTTATGTTTATGTTTCACTAATGTCAGAATCTTTGCTTACAGGAAGAGTTGAATGATGCAGTAGGATTTTCCAGAGTCATTCATGCTATTGCCAATTCTGTAAGTTAACATAATATTTAACCTTTGCTTGTAAGAAAATGAAAATTCTTTCTTTGAATTAATAATTTCTTGTTGTTACATTTTGGAAGTTGATGTTACATATTAATGTTGCTTCATCTTTTACAATAGTTGAGTATGGTAGGTTAAGCTTTTAAACTAATGACATTACAGACTCATTGTCTGTAAGTGTCAACAATACCAATTTCTTAGGGCTTTTAAGAAGATTCTCTTCGGCAACTAAGCTTTGAGGGCTTTTCTTCTCTGTCCTGAAAAGATTGCTAGTGCTTAATCAGACAAGGTCATCTGGTTCTCTTCTACTTAAGCAGTAAAAATAAGCTGTAGTTTCGCTTCTGTCCCTTTCAGCCCAGTTATTTTCCTGCTGTATTGGGAAAAAAAAAAACCAACCACATATGCATATTGTTTTCTTTAGCAAATGAGGGACACAGAGGAACAGAGAAGTTTGTTAGGTTAAATGTATCAAAGCTATTATTTAAAAGAATTATTGTACTTTTTCAAGAAGGAACTTGCTTGTATGGTGTCTGGCATGAAAGATTCTGCGCTGTGAGAAGCCAGATCATTCCCCTAATAACTACAACAGTAAGGAATATTTTGTGAGTTAACATTCAAGTTGTAAATCGAAAGAAATCACTTCAGTCTTAAACAGATTATTACATTTGGAAGTCAAGTTGTAAGTATCTGTTCTAGTGCATCTTCTTGCCATTGCAAGCTGCTACTGAAGTCTGTGGTAGGTGGTTGGAGTTGAGGAAAAAGGAGTAGCTGCTCTGGGAGAATGGAGGAGTCTATGGAGCAGGCAGAGGGCAAATGGGGTAGTTTGATTTGTATTTGTTCCCAGCCCTCAGCTACCATCCAGGATAGGTGCTTTTCATGTCTTGCTTTTTCCATGGCCATGACTGGAAGTGTAACTAACGTTTAATGTGCTTTTCACAGGGCAAGCTTGTTATTGGGCACAATATGCTACTGGATGTTATGCATACCATACACCAGTTTTATTGTCCCCTACCTGATGTAAGTAATGTTCTGAGGGTTCAGATGGTGAAATAGATGCCTTAATGTATTTATCTTCAGTCTTGTCTCCAAACTTTCTGTGAATGGATGCATATGACAGTCTAATAAAGAACAAAAGAAAATTTTAAAAGGTATTTTAGAAAGAACACTTATCATTTTGGGGCTACTGCCTTATTTTCTTAAATCTTCATGTAGAAAACTTAGTTGGAGTAAATACTTCTCAAATACATTTTTAAAATGTTCAAATTAAACATTAGAATTTAATTGTGGTTTCTGCTCCTATCTGTTAGTCTTTCAGAAGCTGCCTCATGATGGCAGGTAGATCTGGCTGACTTAAGATACTGGTTTGGACCTTCAACATTATTGGGTGGCATGAAGTGGAAATAGATGTTTTCATGTAATATAGTACAATTAATAGAATGATGAGAAATCTTGTAGCAGGGTAATATTCTTTGGGGTGAAGTAAGCAGTGTGTTGGCACTGAGGGCATTGTCTGAAGGTACCTCAGGTCTCATGGGGAGATGGCCTGCATGATGGTTATTTTTAGTTGCAATTCTCAAGGGCTTGTGGGTGTTGTGGGAAAGACTTGATTATGGGATGGAGGAAAGAAGTTTGAGACCTGTTTGGACAGTGTTGGAACATAAACAGTTGTCAGCTGTTCCTGTCCTTTTGATGCCTGGAAGATCTAAACCTGTAGGCAGTCAACTGTCCACCTGCGGTGACTGCTTACATTCCACTGACATATTTAAGTAGACCTGTTAACACAGCTGGAATTAGAGGTAGTCTACATTATATAATAGGGAAAGGTATTGGAGGAGATAGAACATTTCTCTTGTGAGTCATGGACAAATCAGAAAAAATTAGTCTGTAATTCTGCGTAATTGCTGGTGATATTTATGGTTATGCTGATAAATACATCTCTTGCAAGGTAAGACTTCAGTCACTGTATCTCAGTTTTAGAAGCTGATTGGATAATTGTACCTACTACTATATGTCATCCTAAGACTGATAAGCAGTTAACTTCTCCTCTGGTTTAATGTTAAATTAGGACCTAAGTGAGTTCAAGGAAGTAACATCATGTGTCTTTCCCCGGTAAGTTCTTAGTTCAGACTTTCGGCTGTTTTAGTATTGTTTTACCAAGCTGATATTGTTTGTCTTTGTCTTCCAGTAACCTAGCTGTTACTGGAAATAAAACTGTGAACAAATTGGATAAGTATAGTTTTTAAATATTCTGTAGCTCTTTTTTTTTTCCAGAAGAGCAGTAGTGTTGTTCTGATTCTTGGCAAATGCTTTGCTACCTCTTTGTTTCTACATGATGTTGGGTGTTTTGAATCTGCACTCTGTTTGGGACAAGATTGATTTGCGACTTATTGTTTCATAGAATCACCAGGTTGGAAAAGACTCACCAGATCATCGAGTCCAACTATTCCTATCAAACACTAAACCATGCCCCTCAGCACCTCGTCCACCCATCCCTTAAACACCTCCAGGGAAAGTGACTCAAGCACCTCCCTGGGCAGCCTCTGCCAGTGCCCAATGACCCTTTCCGTGAAAATTTCTTTTCCTAATGTCCAGCCTGAACCTCCCCTGGCAGGGCTTGAGGCCATTCCCTCTCATCCTGTCCCCTGTCACTTGGGAGAAGAGCCCAGGTCCCTTCTCTCCACAACCTCCTTTCAGGTAGCTGTAGAGAGCAATAACGTTCCGTTCCTCATAAGGCCTGTTCTCCAGCCCCCTCACCAGCTTCGTTGCTCTTCTCTGGACTCGCTCCAGAGCCTCAACATCCTTCTTGTGGTGAGGGGCCCAGTACTGAACACAGGATTCAAGGAGAAGTCTCACCAGTGCCAAGTACAGAGGGAGAAGAACCTCCCTGGACCTGCTGGTCACGCCGTTTCTGATCCAGGCCAAGATGCCATTGGCCTTCTTGGCCACCTGGGCCACTGCTGGCTCATGTTCTGTCGCTGTCAACCAACACGCCCAGGTCTTTCTTCTCCAGGCAGCTTTACAGCCAGACTTCTCCTAGTCTGTAGCACTGCACAGGGTTGTTGTGCCCCAAGTGCAGGACCCGGCATTTGGCCTTGTTAAACCTCATGCCATTGGACTCTGCCCAGCGGTCCAGCCTGTTCAGATCCCTTTGGAGCCTCCCTACCCTCCATCAGATCCACACTTCCACCCAGCTTAGTATTGTCCACAAACTTGCTAAGGGTGCAATCTCTTCCTGTTGCTTAGTTGCTATCTTTCTCGGGCTGAACAAAGCCAAGGAGTGTTTTGGCTGCTCTGAGATCTCAGAGTAATATTTCAGCGAAGTGAAACTGCTGTTTCCCAGCTAATAAACCAAGACATTTTTGAGTACTTGGCAAAATGGACATTCTTCCATTTCAACTTATTTATCTCTTACTTTGTTTCTAGGCTATTGGATACTAAACTGATGGCAAGTACACAACCTTTTAAGGTAAATTAATATAATATTGTAGAATTACTTGAAGATGCAGGTTTGCATTAATTGTGTATTGAAACAAATTATTTTTGCTTTAGAGAAAAATGTCTAACTAGCTTTTCTGTGATGGTCCTTTTTGTAAAAGAATAGTTTTTCTTAACCCATTATCTAAAATTACCACAGTTTTAGAATACAAATTTTTATTTTTGTACAAGTGACTTTTGTGTTTGCAGATTTAAGGTAACTTAGAAGCTTCTAATTCCAAAATATGTGCAATTTTTCCTCCTTAAAATGTGATTAGTGGACTTTTTTGTCTTGTAAATAAGCACAAGACTGCCTGTCTCCTGAGGAGAAAATAAAAAGTGTTACTCATGTACAAATAGGATCTGGAACCTGCTTTTATACTCAAAGTTTTAGAATATTGTGAACGCTGACTTAGTCTGAAAAAAGGTGCTTGAACATCATCATTAAGTTCTGTTGTGGCCTGCTGTTGAGTGGCTAGTCAGCAGGAGAGAAAAATTACAGATTTCTCTTAAAACTTCTTGCAGCCTGAGTTTAAATCTTCGAAAGAAGTATTGAGATAAGTCATCATACTCTCTTGCTTTCCTGTGTGCCTTCAGAATAAATTAATTACACCTGCTGATGAATCAGCATCTGTCTTTCTGTGTGTGTCCCTGACTTTAGAGCATTGCATAACAGAAAAATCTCATTAAAATGCACTTAGATATATTTTTCAGGTTATTCTTGCGTACTACTGTAGTAGGAATAGAGGCTTTTGTGTTCTGAGAACTAATCCTGCACCAGTGTTACGTTTTGTACAGTTATGTTGGTATTTGTAATTTTTACAGTAGATGCGTGGGTTTTAGGCTGTTATCAGATTGTGCTTTGGGATGCCAATGCAACGTGTCAGTTGAGTGTGTTTGTTTTGCTGTGTTCTTGCTAACTTTTTAGACAACAGACTTGTTGATAACTGCTCTTGATTTAGAGCCAAAGGAAATTTGATTCTCAGAAAGAATATCAGAAAGGTTGTGTGAGATTTTTTTGTTTTCTCTTGTTATTGATCCTGCATGGTTTTTCCACTGTCCTGATTGACAAAGTGTATTTGATAAAGAACTTCAAGAAGTCTGGTTTGAAGAAACTAATAATCTGTGTATCTTTTTGTGACATTTTAGAGATTCAGCATATATAGATTCAGTAATGCAAATCAGCTAGGCTGAAGTGTAGGGGCAGCTTTCACTGGCTTTGTATTCCTTTAATTCAGCAGTATTTACACTTATAAAGCTATTCAAGGAAGTCCAGTCAGCAAGCACACTTCAATACTCACCTTGAATGCCTTCAGCCATTATGGTCAATATTTAGGATATTTTGTCTCGCTGTTCATGCTACCTTTGCCCCTGCCACATGTACCATGCATGGAACCAGATTCAAATAGAAATATTATTTTGGCATAATTCACGATCAAGAATTCCAAAAAGCAGTAATAAAAGCTTGTGACTCGTAGATACTCTGTTGTAGGTGAGCCAAGTTAACTTTTTAAAACTTAGGTGGACAGACTTATCAGGTGTATTAATTTGAAATGAGGCTGTGTATAAATCCCTATAGAACTTAAGGTGGCAGCAATAAATACTGCATTTATGCTGTTTGATTTCAGTTTCCAGAGAAAATGTGCATTGGCGTCAATGGTGTCTTTTCTTGCAGGAGATCATTAATAATACATCCCTTGCAGAACTGGAAAAGCGTTTAAAAGAGGTTCCATTCAGCCCTCCTAAAGCTGGTAAGGATACGTCATATTCTGAAATATTTTCCTTTTTCAGAGAAAAGAAAGTGATTTTATTTTTGTTCTTGGTCTGAAATGTCAAGTCCTCTATTAATACTTAATGTTTTTATGAAAGGGACTTTAAATGTGGGCAATATATATAGTAGGGTTGTATTTAGAAGTATTAGTGGAAGTCAGAAGGAATCCTTCCACTTCAATTTGGATAGTAGAGTAATGGATGTATTCAGCGAACAGCAGTTTCATCATTTTCTAATGATGGTGTTTTGTTTTTTAGCTTGGTTTTTTTTTGATGAGGGACTTGAAATTGTTTTAAAGCTGGTTTATTTGCTTATTAGTGTGCTTCAGCTCAAAGCCAGAGCACTCTAATAGGCCCTTGGACAAACAAAACCAAGAATACTTACACAGTAGTGACTAATTATGTGTGCTCTAGAAATTATTGAAGTTCCTTTAGAGCTTTCTTTGCTCTGAGGTGCACACAAGGATATCTAATCAAAGAGCAAGCTTATCTCAAGGTTCTGGAATTTTTCTTAAGCTGCTGATTTAGAAAAGGGAGGGCAATACTGAACTGTAGAGTGTCTAGGAAGGCGAAGTCTCAATGGTTAATCAAAACCGAGATGAGTGATACCTTTTTTATGTTGCTGGATGTGCAGTTAAGCTGTAGCAACAGGAGAGATAATAAGATGGATAATCTGCAGTTTCTTGGACAGTGAGCAGGAGCTGTTGGTGTCTAAACTGAAGTAGTACCATGCATGTGGAGTGTACAGTAATTACTTGCAGACCCTTTAGTGGCATATACTCTGTACCTTTTCCTGAGGATGCAACATAATTTGGCAGCTGTTGAGTACAATTTTTACTGATATAATATAAAATAAAAATTTTACCATTTCTTTTCTTGAGCACAACATTACCATAACAGTTAACTGATAATATTTAATCAGAGATGATTAATATGGTTCAGAACATCCAGAGCGAAGCATGTTTAAAAATACTAGAATACTTCTGTTAACTGTTCATTTATGTTTTCTTTTGGACATACACCCACTAAAAAGAGAACAAGTTAAGCAGTAAGAAATGTCCTTTTCAGCTCAGCCAGTACAGATTAACATTGTCTGACTCTCAGGCAACTTTATTTTTTAAATAAATATGGAAGAGCTCATCTGAAAAAAAGGCCCAATGATTTGCTGCTCTAGTTTTAAATATAGAATTTGGATTCAAAAATACAGGTGTATATGCTTACATATTTCCATTGTGTAGGTTATGCTAGTATTTCTGTATGACTATTAGAAATCCTGGATACGTTTCATCATTGTTTTAGCATCTTTTGCATTAAATTGAATTAGAGTTAACTTTTCAGTCTGTACCTTAATGTAACAATTATGTTTCTGACTTTTTAAACAGTTAGTTTTGTTCTTCCAGTCCTATTCTCAGTATAGCTTCTAGGCTATGAAAATGAGCCAGCTTTCTAGAGGCTAATTACAGAGATGAAATAACTTTGATCTTGGGAGTGGGAAAAATGTAAATGGTAAAGTAAAAAGTGTGATGTGCACGTTCCTCTATTAGTGAAGCTTGGGCACTTTTTGACACTTTTGTTCTGAGAAGGTTTCCCCTTCCAGAGGTGATTCAGGAGATAATCCTTAAGGTCTTCACAGAACCACCAAGCATGATTGTCAATAAAGTCATCGATTAAGATGTCCTTTAATCACTTAGTTCCATTGTCATCATTTAAATACCTTGAAAAATCTGACTATGGATCTATGAGACGGTTAGCTAACAGGTTAATAGAGTTTTCAATTAGCCTGTGTGTCTGTTCTTTCGAATGCAAGTCTCGGGGGGAGGGAAATGCCATGTGAGGAATCCTGCTGCCTTTGTGTTAGAATTAATACTCATTTTTTATTAGGTAGGTCTGCAGGTTAGGAGCTTCTTAATAGGAAGGTGTTCTGATTCTGGGAGCCTGTTCTTATTTAAAAATGCAATCCAAAACTACATAAATCAGAACGTCAGAATTTTCAGAAATTTTGAAAGTCATATAGACTTACCCATAAGACGTTATGCTCTAATGAAATAGTTGCATGGGTACACAGATGCTTTTAACTTCTGTGTTAATGTGTTTACAAATTATTTTTTCTTATCAGAAAGTGCAGAAGGGTTTCCAAGTTACAATACAGCTTCTGAACAACTTCACGAAGCAGGATACGATGCTTACATTACTGGGCTGTGCTTCATCTCCATGGCTGATTTCCTAGGTATCCATGTAGTCTTTTGCAAATCTCTTTAGTGCTGTTTGTAGCTGCTTATTAGATACTGAATTTCTTCTTCATTCATCAGGTTCATTCCTCAGTCCTCCGAAAAACCATGTGTCTGCTAGATCAAAACTCATTGAACCTTTTTTTAACAAGTAAGTAGTTGTTATATTAAAAGACCTACTAAAACATGAAAATAAAACACTAGCCTTAGACTGTATATATATATCTAGCCTCAGAATCAATGGCTAACTGCGTATTTCTTTACACTTCAGTGTGGTTGGCTTTCTGGTTCATGCTAGTAATGCTGCAGAGAAGCCAGAATTTGTAAAGTAATTGTCCATTCTTTTGAAGAGAATGGTTTACTCTTTGCTAACCTGTAAAAGGACGCTTAGAAGATTACCTGGACTGCTTTAATGGCCTTGTCCATGGTAATGTTGAGAATATGTTTACAATTTAGAAAACTATGAAAGAGTAAGATTTGGGAGCAGTGGAACTGAAGAAAAACTGGTAAAATGTTTTTTATGTTGTAGGGCACTGTCAGAAAATGGTGAAAGTTAAAACTGAGTACGCTAAGCAGTCTGGAAAAAAATAAAATACCCCTACTTGTAGCACCAATCCAAAAAGCACAAGGCAATTGTATTAACATTATCAGGTAGCCCATTTTTAAGAAGGCATAATAAACATACATAAGCAGTTTATGGGATGATGCTACTATCAGTATTTTGCTTTTTAATTGGGTCTTCGTGCAAATTACTTGAACAAATTGGAGTAAGACTGAAGAAATAGAAGTCTTTATGCACAGATTTGAATCTTTGCGTATTTAATCTCTAGATTTTACTTTATGAAGCTTCTAAAGAGAGTGTAACGTGTCACACGAAGGGAAAGAACTTGAAAGTAAAAAGCTGCCAGTGCTTTAGTCTGTGTAAATTCGGGAAAAATTCTATCCTTTTAAACTCTATTGTATAGGAGTTGGCCAAATTAATTATTTTAGCTTCAGATGGCCCACACAAATGAGGGAACAATTGTGATCAATGGGTTTCAACTTCCATTTGTCTGTAAACCAAATTACCTTAGTGACAGCAGTTAGGTGATTCTCTTGGCAGAGACATGTGAGGCAGTAAATCCATATATCCTAGCAGTCATTGTAAATTGTACGTAATCGCTTAAATTGAACATGGACCTGCAGTAACCGCTTGATGAGAACATGAAGGTGATGATAGAATTTATTGGCACAATTTCATTTCAAGTCAGGGTTGTTTTCAGTAGCGCTAGCACACACACATGTGAACTAAATAGATGCCAGTTGAGGGTGGGTGTTGGTTTTTTTTTTTTTTAATTGTTAACCAAGATATTTTAAGTTCTTTCTAGAGATACATATGTGCAACAAGTACAAACTGAAACTTCAAAAACTGTCACAATAATAGATTAAATTTAAGTTTTTCATGTTAAGTTGTGTCCTTCAAATGTGACATTCTTCTAACAGTGACATTTCAGAATTTTGAGAGGAAGCCAGCCGTGTCTGTTCTGGCTTCAGAAGTAGCACTGCCTGACTATAAAGATAGTTAACAAAAATTTGGACATTGTTGGGAGAGTAGACTTTTTGGGGTTTGGTTTTTTTTTTAAGCAAGAACCGAAAATTACTGTTTACAAGAAAAAAGGAAAGTTTCTCCATTCTGTCATTATTCAGAACTTGTAGCTTCTTGTTTCAGTAAAAATAGATATTAATTTTAAATCCTTGAAACCTTGAAAAAGGTTAAATCCTTGAAATCCTTGAAAAAGTAAGACTTGCCATGTCTTATTTTCACATGACCTTAGAAGCTTTGCCATATTCTGACTAACGTCTGCCATCTCACTTCAGAGCTCAGAGGTGAGACTGTCCCACCTTTTCCTTATAGTGAGCAGGCCAAGGCTCGTACTTTAAAGCTAGGATTTTTACTGTAACCAACTCACTGTAATTAATTATTTTTTAAAAAATAGAAAAGATTTAAGCACATGTTAGAAGTCAAAGCTGTCAGATATTTAAATGAACAAGTCTTTAGCTCTGCTCAGTATGTTCTTGCAGACCAGTTTTCTGTTTCCAGCGCTTGTTCTGTCTAGCACCCGTAAGTAGCATCCCAGGCCTGTGCAATTTATATAGTGATCTTAAGGTCCCTAGTAAGGTTGTTGCTTCTGGGGCTTTTCCACAGGTATGTTCTGGTCTGCCAGCTAGCTTCCTGCTACACTTAGTTTTCTCTAGTTTGTGGTCTAGAAGCTTTCCCTAGCTGAGCATCCTCTCTTCCACCTGGGGAGAAAAAAAACCTATCTTCCTCCTTCCTCCAGAAGTTCTACGTGATCCTGTGGGCAGCAGTCAGAACAAGGAAACCTTTTCCTTTGTGCTGTAGCCATGTTCTTCAAGCAAAACACAAACTACAATGTGCCAACAGTAAGCTAGATAAATGAAAGTTATACTGTCTGTCACAAAATTTTTTCCTGAAAGTAGCTGAGCGGTTTATTATAAAGCAGTTCTTTGGAAGTAGTGTTCTCAGTTTTGAACTATTATCCAAGTAGTCTTGAAAATATTCTTTAAAGGAGACCACTTTATGATTCTTTGGGTTGCTTATAAAGTTTTAACATTAAGATCTCTGAATACTAGCTGCTAATACTTAAATGCAGTTTAGAGATTAAACTTTGATGTGATTGGTGTGACTGGTAGTATTTTGCAAATATTTTTTGATTGAATAGACTTGTCGCTAATGTGAATAGTAGGAATAAAATTGAAGTCCAAAAACCAAGCTTTGATTTTTACAAACTTAGCCTTCAAAGGAAGGTAATGCTTTTTTCACTAGTTATTTTGGTCTCTTTCATTATGTCAGCAAAGTTACAGAACTTCCTGACTTGCTGTTGAAGCGTGGTGGCCAGCGTATAGGATAACTTTCATATAGCTTAATGATGAGTATAGGTAATATCTTTAGTTTCAACTTCTTGTAAGAGTAGAACTGATTAAAAACAGACTTTGCCTTAGGATTGTTTGGCTCTTTCAGGCCAGTTCTAGGTGAGGTGAAGAGGGTGGTTAGCAGGACAGTGGCATTAAACTTCCAGAGGGCAGACCTTGGACTGTTGAGAATGCTGGTTGGCAAAGTCCCATGGGAGACAGTCCTTAAGGGCAAGGGAGCCCATGAGGGCTGGGAGCTCTTCAAAAAGGAAATCCTAGCAGCTCAGGAGAAAGCCATCCCCGTGTTCTGGAAAAATGCTGGCAGGGTCAAAAAACAGCTTGGTTGAGCAGGGAGATTTTGAGAGATATCAAAAAGAAGAGGAGAGTCTATGAGCTTTGGAAGAAGGGACAGGCATCTTGGGTGGACTACAGGAGGGAAATAAGATCATGAAGGGGAAAAATCAGGAGGGCTAAGGCCCAACTAGAAATTAGATTGGCTAAGTCTGTGAAAGATAATAAAAAATCTTTCTATAAATGCATTAACAATAAAAGGAGGACTAGGGAGAGTATTCAGACCCTATTGGATGCAGAAGGAACAGCAGTGACAGGGGATGAGGGAAAGGCTGAGGTACCGTCTTTGCCTCAGTCTTTAATTGTAAAGAAAGTTGTTCCCTCTGTGTACAAACCCAGGAGTTAGAGGAGCAAAATGAGGCTCCTATGATCCAAGAGGAGGTGGTCAGAGCCTTGCTTGCCCAACTAGACACTCGCAAGTCTCTGGGGCCGGATGGGATCCACCCAAGAGTATTAAAGGAGCTGGCGAGTTTGCTTGCCAAACCCCTTTCCATCATCTTCCAACAGTCTTGGAAGACTGGGGTAGTTCCACTGGACTGGAGGCTGGCTAATGTTGTGCCCACCTATAAGAAGGGTTGCAGGGAGGATGCAGGGCACTATAGGCCTGTCAGTCTGACCTCAGTGCCAGGGAAAGTCATGGAGCAGGTGATCTTGAGTGCGATCATGAAGCACATGCAAGAGAACCGGGTGATCAGGCCCAGTCAACATGGGTTCACAAAAGGCAGGTCTTGCCAAACAAACCTGATCGCCTTCTATGACAAAGTGACCCACCTACTGGATGAGGGAAAGGCTGTGGATGTATCTTCTTGGACTTCAGTAAAGCCTTTGACAAAGTTTCTCACAGCATTCTGCTTGAGAAACTGTCAGCCTCTGGACTGGACAGGCGAACACTCCTGGGTGGAAAACTGGTTGGATGGCCGGGCCCAGAGAGTGGTGGTAAATGGCATTAACTCCAGCTGGAAGCCAGTTACAAGTGGGGTTCCCCAGGGCTCAGTGCTGGGTCCTGTTCAATGTCTTTATCAATGACCTGGATGAAGGTGTTGAGCGCGAATAGCACGAGGATTAACAAGGCCAAATGCCGGGTCCTGCACTTGGGGCACAACAACCCTGTGCAGTGCTACAGACTAGGAGAAGTCTGGCTGTAAAGCTGCCTGGAGAAGAAAGACCTGGGCGTGTTGGTTGACAGCGACAGAACATGAGCCAGCAGTGTGCCCAGGTGGCCAAGAAGGCCAATGGCATCTTGGCCTGGATCAGAAACGGCGTGACCAGCAGGTCCAGGGAGGTTCTTCTCCCTCTGTACTCGGCACTGGTGAGACTTCTTGAATCCTGTGTTCAGTACTGGGCCCCTCACCACAAGAAGGATGTTGAGGCTCTGGAGCGAGTCCAGAGAAGAGCAACGAAGCTGGTGAGGGGGCTGGAGAACAGGCCTTATGAGGAACGGAACGTTATTGCTCTCTACAGCTACCTGAAAGGAGGTTGTGGAGAGAAGGGACCTGGGCTCTTCTCCCAAGTGACAGGGGACAGGATGAGAGGGAATGGCCTCAAGCCCTGCCAGGGGAGGTTCAGGCTGGACATTAGGAAAAGAAATTTTCACGGAAAGGGTCATTGGGCACTGGCAGAGGCTGCCCAGGGAGGTGCTTGAGTCACCTTCCCTGGAGGGGTTTAAGGGATGGGTGGACGAGGTGCTGAGGGGCATGGTTTAGTGTTTGATAGGAATAGTTGGACTCGATGATGTGGTGGGTCTTTTCCAGCCTGGTGATTCTATGATTCCTCCTTCTGCTTTTCTACATTATATTAATTTTCTTTTTAAAATTATTGCAAAAGGTCAGTGTGCTTTTCTGCAATTTGACCAGTAGCTTTTCAGTCACAGTGTATGAGCAAACAATTGCTGTCCTTGTAGTTTCACCCACATATGGCTGTACTAGTTACTGAGTTGGATTGGTAACTTGACCTGGGTTTAAAAAATGCCTTTTCTTTTTTCAGCTGTATCAGTTTCTCCTTGCAGTTAAAACTTCCATTGTAGCTCAGTGCAGAGGAAAAATGTTGACTACTTGACACTACTTATGCATTGCTGTTAAGTGGTATTATTGTAGCTTTGCTCTCCCTTTTTTACTTGACTTGCCACAGAAACACTTGTTTTCTAGGATACTGTCTAAAAATACTTCAAATTTCCTAGAATATTGCATATTGAGAAACAGACCTCTGTCCATGTGACCTGACTGTAGCCTTCAAACTGTGGGAAATAACATTTTTTCGGTTGGTCAGTATAGCTTTTAAATAGAATAGAACAACCTTACTAGTTTAAATTTTCTGCTCATAGATGAGAACTCTAACAAACATAATCATGGATACTTAATTATGCATTATGCTGCAAATCAGTGTTCATAACCTGTGTGGTGTAAGTTCATCTTGCAAGATGTGGTTACTTTTGTAACATACTTCAAGTGCACTTAGTATTAAAGTCAGTATTTATGCTGTCTCTCTAGGCAGCGTGTTTGTGTGTATGTGCTGTTTAGAGACATAGTTCTTTGACCAAACAAACAAATATAGGATTTATCTCAGAGGATAAAAACTGATATTAGTTAATTTGGGTGTATGCCTTTCTGTTTTGGCTAAGTCTGTTCTTACTGTTGGCCACTGCATTGGTTTCCTCAACATGATAAAGCCTGCAGGAGGGCAGCTTAACTAGTATTCTGCTGTGAAGTTATTGTTGTATTTCAGTGAACTTCATCTTTATGGAAACTGCTTCCTAGGAAACTAAACTAGTTACTGGAGTACTTCATAAAGCAGCTGGTTCCAAGTATTCTGTGAAAGCTTTTTCTTCAGGCAGGTCAACTTAAACCAAATCTGTGTTGTCCTGTCTGGATGATGGACAAACTTCATCCCATGAAGTCTAAACTGTTTTTACTGACTGGCTGAAATAACTATTTATCCTTTGCACTCGAGTCCAAAGAAGGCTGTGGCTCTTACCAACAGTGACATTGACGTTATTTCAGATGAAGACGTGAGCACAAATCATGGGTTATAAATGGAACTGAGCGTCTTTTGACAATCTGAAGTGAAATGCGTCTTACTATGAAAGCATAGATCTGAGACTTGCAAGTTCTTTCCTGCCCAGCTACGTGCTCTATTATGGGGGTCATACCTGCCTGATGTCTTCCAGAGGTGGAACATGGTCATCTCCCTTCTATTCCTCCTTGGAAGATGTGTCCCCCACTCTGCTTGTATTGCCCTCCCTTTAATATCAGGAAGGGTGCCTTTAGGCCTGATCACTGTCTCTCCTGTCTGTTGGTCTCTGGATAGATGGCTTTTATGTGTTTCTTTTTTGAGCAATAGCACTGCATGTCCTGTCAATATCTCTAGGAGGTGTCAGAGTAAGAACGTCTTTCTCTGTTTCCTTGCAGAAGCTGTGTTTTGAAGCTAGCTTGGTTTTCGAGGTGTCACTCTCAAAATGACAGTTATGTTGAATAAGTGAAATTATTACTATATAAAGGAAAGCTTATTAAAAGGTCTTTAGGTAGAAATTTGCTAATGGTGCTTTTCCATTTTGCTTCAGGCTATTTCTTATGAGAGTAATGGACATACCATATCTCAATTTGGAAGGACCAGACTGTAAGTAGCTTATTTCATTGTAAACTTACTACCATTCTGACAAATTTCCTGGAGGAGGAAGTGTAAAGATTATCATATATCTAAAACGTAGGACATTGGCTCTGTTTAGGTAATTAGCTACTTAACAAATGATCTCAATGTCCCCCCCCCGTTTTTTGAATTAAATAATCAAACCACAGGTTCTTCAGCTTTAACCAGAGAATAGTCTGCATTATAAAGAGAATTTGACTAGAACAGTTTAAACTATTGTAACTAAATTTAACAGTCTGAAACTAACAGCATTATGGTTATTTTGGATCATTATTCTTAAGTGCTGTACAGCATACAAGGTGAGGTCTTATCACTTTCCCCCTCTCTCTCCATGCCAGCAGTGAATACAGGATGTGACCTAGTGAATGGCAAATGGTTTTGAAAGTCTTCTGGCCACTTCACTTCACAATTTGTGTGCAGCAACACCTTTACTCAACTTCAGTCAAAGCATCAGAATTCTTTTGCCACGTGAGATAATGATAACATAAATGGAAAGATATTACTTAAAATACTTTTATGTTGTGAGTTATTTTAGGTTAGAGACCTGGGGCTGTAATAAGTTCCTAATACCTTTAAATGAAAACAAATTTTTCCAATATAAAGGCCCTTATTGTTAACAGATTTTACTTTACGAGGGAGAAAACTTTAGATAAGGGTTACCACTGATGTCTTGACTCATAAAAATATGAAGCCTTTGCAGGTCATTCTAGTCTTCAACTAGATGAAAGCTTAAGTTTATATGTGAAGTCAGATACGCAAATGTCTTAGTTATACCCATCTGGAAGCAATATTGATGGGAAGACACTTTACATTCCATACATTGGAAAGCTCAAACTGAAGGATGACCCTTTATTACATGCTAGTTTAGTCATTGCAGAATGCTGTTCTAGAAAGATGGAAATAACTTGCTGGAGAGGAAAATACATACTGTAAGGGCATATATTTAATTTTTAAATGCAGTTCGGTGATCAGACCACTGAGCTCTGGCTCTGTGGATCTGTTGGAATGATTATCTAATTATGTTGCTTACTTATTTTCCCAACTGTTTCCTATTAAGTGGAAGAATGGATAAATACTTCAGGTCATTGAGAGAATGCCAAAGCTCCTAAACTGTAAAGATGCTACTTCCTCTTGCTAGCCAACTTACAGGATTGTTTTGATACTTTGCCAAGAAGAGTTGCCAAAAAAGATTCTGCCTCTGAATGTCTGTCTCTTTTATCTGAAAGCCACTCATGTAGAACAGAATGATGCATGTTACAGCAGAATCTGAACCAGTGAGACTTTCTGAGATTCTAAATGGGAAGTCCATGTAGAGTGGCATGTTTGGCTGGATGCTCTAGGAACTTTTGTTGCTATGCTGAGATGTAAACACCACTGTAGGCTGAAGAAGCAGTCTGATTGGTTGTTGTCTGTAGGAAGCATTTTTGCAGAGAAGCAAAGCCACGCAAAGAATAAGGCTGCACTTCTGTGGTAGATAGACTCAGAGACTGGGTTTAAAAAAAAAAAAAAAAAAAAAAGAGGCACAGCTAACTAGATGACTGTTGTAAGTTTTGTGGTGTTTGTCGGTGTGTTTGTCCTGTAGTGTTATAGCTAGTTTGTACATTTTTTTCCAGAAGTAATGGGAGTTGGGTGACATATTCTAGGTCAAATAGTATTGAATGTGTGAAAGTGACTTTCATCATCTTTTGTTACTGTGTATTTAAAAACTCCTTTAAAAAGAATGAAGTTGCTGCTCAAGATGACTGCAAAGGAGAATATGAATCAAATATTTCTTACCCAAGTAGGTAGAAGATGTAGACGTTTAGTGGAAGATTATTTTCCCCTTTGTTAAGCATTCATTATTTCAGTGATGAAATGCTGAGTTACAGCTGTTATTTTTACTCTTGGTACTTGCATAACGGTGCTTCCATGAAGATTTTTTTTTTTTAGCATTTTAGTACTATAATTGAGTTCACGCTGCAATCTCTTCCTTAGAAGATAGATGCAATTGAAAATCTCTGTCCTATTTTTACGGCATATTTTGATCAGGAACTGAGAAACCAGGAGTTTGACACCTTTAAGTAACTGCTGCGTTTGGTTGGGTTTACACATGATATTAAAAAATGGTTTGTGAATAAAAATTCCATGAACCATTTGGGCAGGGATGGGAAGGCTCAAAACCATAGTGTATAAAGATCTGTTCTATCTGTTTAGGAGACACTGTAGCTATTGGAAGGTACAGTTCAAGTTCATGCAAAAATGAAGCCTTACTTGTGGAACAAAATTACATCTAGACATGTCCATACTTTGTACTGTATTGCACATACCAATCTGAGTAGAGCAGCACTCACTGTAGTTACCAGTCAGAACTGCATAATTTCATAGACCTTAGTCTGTTTTCTTCTTTACAGAAAAAGGGAAAATAAAGAAGCTACATGACCATATTGGATACCTTTTTTAGGATGTTCCAAGAATACCAGCAGTGATTCTTAGGTTAACAAATGCTGTTTTCTTTCACAGTGCAGCCAAAACGAGATCATGTTCTTCATGTTACTTTTCCCAAAGAGTGGAAGACTAGTGACCTTTACCAGCTTTTCAGTGCCTTTGGTGAGTGATGTAGTCTGTCCTTCTTTATATGTTTCCTCTCCCCTCTTTGTCATTAGCAAGTACCTCTGGTTTTGTTTATTATTTTTCATCTGTGGATGTAGATGTACTCGTAGTATAGGTAATGATGAATTGCTTTTTGTAATTTTTGAATGGTGTCCTTTGGACTTGATTTGTAATGATGTGTTGAAAATGTCTGCTCTGATGAACATTTCATTAGAAATCTTATGTGGTGCTTGTGGGATATTGTGGACCTTTGATCCTTTTATTTATAGCCTCTCCTGGGTGGAGGTAAGACTTTGTATAGATGGGTAAAGGGAATGGGGATTGATGTGAGAGGGAGGTGAAGGTTTTAGGAATAAGGCTCATCCTGCAGTCCACTTAAAGGGAGACACTAGCTAATGTGAGTCTAGGCAAGAAAGCAAGCTTGAAAAGAGCTGATGTGATTCAAGATTGAGAATACTGTCCAAGTCAGAAGAAAGAACAAAAAAAGCTGTTTAATAACTGAAGACTAGTATCCCGCTTGTTCCTGTACTGAGTATTAGTATATGGAGATCCTAATTAATTGACAGTGATCTCTTGATTCCTAACC
Organism: Phaenicophaeus curvirostris; assembly: GCF_032191515.1. Taxonomy (NCBI): domain Eukaryota; kingdom Metazoa; phylum Chordata; class Aves; order Cuculiformes; family Cuculidae; genus Phaenicophaeus; species Phaenicophaeus curvirostris. The sequence continues at coordinate 246,193 of NC_091407.1, forward strand.
GTTGCAGCCAAAGACAGTTGTTATGCTTTGCATTCTTAAATTGGAACAAGAAGGATCTTTCATACAGCCCTGTGTTGGATGTCGTTTCCAAGATTTTAATTGCAGATTGGTTTCTAGTTTCTTAATGCTAGGTAAGATAGTGCTTCATAAGAGATATTTTGGGCCTGCAAATAATTTTAAATTATTTTTCTGTTGAAGTAGTTTGTATCATGTTGTTGTTGTTTGGGTTTTTGGTTTTTTTTTTTATTTATTTTTTGCAAAGAGGTAACTTCTTTCCATTTAACAAACCTTCAATGTAAACCAAAATTGTTACCCTTATTAAAATGTTTTGCATGCTTTTCCAGAAATATTTGATTGCAATACTTAAAATAAGGTAAAAATAGTTTATTAAATGTCACATATAGGAGATACTTATACATCTTGTCTTCCTCAAATTGTGTAATAAGAATGTTAATGGGAAATTGCTTTAGAAAAAAGAGGCTATTTATCAAAGTGTTTATTGGAGAGGAATCGCTTTCTCATTAACAAAAAAAAAATCTTCACATTACATTAGTCTTGACACTTCTAATCACAGCCTGATTGAATGAATTTGTAATTTCACTATTCCTCAAAATATTCTGCTTGGGCACTATAATTTCCCTTTTTCCTGCTTCCGGTCTTACTTTAAGTCCTGGTACCGATTTTGTACATTATATTATAATTGCTGTAAAACCTGCACATATTTATACATGTGTTTTAAGTTTATAAGGGACAAGAAGGTGCTCTGTTAGGAAGTGGACCTTTCCCCTTTTGGAGTCAAGGATGTTAAGACATGTCCGTTTAGCTGGTACTTGATCGGTGTACTGCACTTGTTTTGAAGTTATAGAATCACAGAATTGTTTAGGGTGGAAACGACCTTTAAGGTCTTGGAGTCCAACCATAAACTAAAGACTGCCAGCTCCACTAATCTGTGTCTTTGAGCACCACATCTACAAGTCTTTCAAATGCCTTCAGGGATGGTGATTGACCACTTCCCTGGGTAGCCTGTTCCAATGCTTGATTAACCCTTTCAGTGAAGAAATTTTAATACCTATTCTGAATCTCTTCTGATGCAACTTGAGGTCATTTCCTCTTGACCAATTGCTTGTTATGTACGACTTAATGATTTAAATCAGAGTTTGTAGCCTGGCAAACAGATTCAAGGGCAAACCTCAATGAAACATCCATTGAAATAATTGCTGTGGTACCCATAAGGAAATTTTATCACTAGTGAAAGGATGGAAGTCCCTCAGTGGACTTAGTCTTGTCACTCTTGTGCTTGCTGTGTGTCACCAGGCAGGTTTCCAGAATGATACTGTTGTTCTCCTCTTCCCCTAGAACTGTGACTCAGTGGTATGTGCAGGGTCTCTGGACCATTTTTCTCACTGTGATCTATGCTGCAGCACGGTGCCAGCATGATGCTTGGTAGAATTTAGTATTCCTGACGGACAATGCGAGAATGCCAAAAATTACTGAGATTTTTCTAGGAATGCAATTACAGGGTAAGAAACAACAGAGTTTGGACATGATTCCTGTAGGCTTTTACAGACCTTGCCATAATCTTTTTCTTTATTCTAGGAAACCCTCCCCTTCAGTGTCAGCGTGCAACGCGAGCACAGATCACTCCCACCAGGGGTCACACTTGCACATCTCAAAACGCTCTGCAGTTTTGAAACTCCCGTTTTTCTCTCTTCTCCAAATTTCAGAGCTGAATGTTTGCATACCTGGATTTACAACTCATGGTCTTTGGGTATTAGTTAATCTATATTTTGGTTTAGGTCTTATTGCCATGGCATCTCAAAACAAACTTCAGATTATTTCTTCCAGAATTCTAGGAGTACCCGGGCTTTTAGAGTTGTAGCTGGACAGAAGCAGAGGTGCAATGTGAGTTACGTTGATTTGGCAAAAGCCCCCAAAATATGGCAGCAGCAAACGTGAATTATCCCAATTTATCACACCAGTTAAACAAAAGTATTTTGAAATTAAGCTTGTAGCTAGATTAAAAACCAATTGTTAAATTCGATAGCAACATTAGTCTGATTTTACAGAAAAATTTACTTGAATTTCTTTTACCCTAGTGTGAAATGAAGAAGTTGTAATCTTCCATGAAGCTTCTAATGAAAGCAGTGAAACAGCTGAAGGGGCTGCAGTGTCAGACTTGGAACTGTTTTATGCTTGCTACTCGAAAAGGAGTGTTCATGATTCATAAGTCTTTCAGTACTGTGTGCATACTGAGTGGACACCTGTTTGTAAAAGATATTTTTATGGTCTCATGGGTGAATGGAGTTTCACTGTACAAGTACTTGCAGTACTAGGCAGTCTCTTTCTTTAAAGTCTCAGATGCGTAGTCTATTTGGTCATGCTGGTGTGACATATGAAGGTATTAAAATAGTATTTGCTGCAGTACAGCTTTTGTGAAATAGTGAAGCTCCTCTGTACTTCTTTGATATGTCTCTTTTCCTGTCTTCCCCATAGCTGTGTACAGGGAAATTCCTTTGAATTTCCTTTTGAAGGCCTAGCTGTCATAGTTTACTTTGTCCCTTATGTGGAAGCCTTTCCATATATTTGGTCATTCTAGTGTGAAAACTGAAGGAAAATCTGTTTGACTGACAATCCATCAGTATAATTTTATTCTGTGGATTTTAATGTTGTTTGCATGTTTGTGTTTATAGCTAGAGAATTTTCAAGTTTATAGGAAAAAAAAATGTTACTTCATACCTTCATCTCAGAAGCAACAGACCAGATTTTCATGTACTCATATTTGGGTGAAGATGTTTATTTCCCTTGACAATTTTTTACTTGATGTTCCCTTTTTTTTTAGCAAGGGACATTGTTTGACAGTGCATGTAGTAGCAAATAGGCAAGGGGTCATACAGGCTAACATTTGATCTATTTTAGGAGTGCAGAGAGTGAAATCTGGTTTATTTCTCTAGAGCTGGTATTCTGTTACATTGCTGTATATGGCTTATTTGGATTAGCCTTGCAGTAAGTAGGCATGCGGCTTTGATTGCTACATGTTGTACTTCAGGTGCAGATGCGTTTGCTTTTCAAATCTTTATTGCCCTTTCACCGTACTTTTGAATTTCACAGTGTTTACCTAGTGCTTAGTGATGTTGCTGAGTAATTTAATTTATTAATTTGTCCCTCCTTGTTTCTTAATCCCGAAAAGTGATGTAGAGTCTTTTAAGCATGGAGAATTGCATAAGAGCAATTATTGCAACTCCCTTCAGATTGTAGCTCAGTGTCCACTATTTAATGTTTGACTCATTCCTAAGGTTAAATATTTAAAATTTTTAAGTCGAAGTATAAAGGTAGCATACGTTGGCAGGTCTTGAAACCCTTGATTATCTAAAATACTAGAATCATAGAGTGCAGCATCATTTTTGCAGCAATGAATAAGCGTGTGATACTGAAATGCTGTGGCAACAACGGGTTGGATTTTTATTTATTTATTTTTAATTGGTCCTTAGTGAAAATGTGGGCATTTAAGTCCATTTGAGTAGAAGCTGAACTCCTTCAGGTGATTTTTAGTCCATCTGGATCCTCTGTGATATTTTATTTAGGGCAGGCACAATTGCAAGATGCTTTGCATCCTTAAGTCCCTACATAGTGTTTAAAGAAATTCTAATGTTTGAATTCTCCGTGTAGGCTCTTCTTAATAGTAGCCTTAGCCCTTTAGTATAGGGAAATGTCAGAAACTGTGCTTGAATTAATTATGATTTTGGCAATGATAAAAACGTTTATAACTTGAAGTCTTAAATAGCTGGCTATTTAAGTGTATAGCATGCAAACTAAATCTAACGACACTTTTATTTTTTATAATTAGGAAATCTGTTTATTATCAGGCTGGGTTTCAGAAGAGTCTACTATAACCTTGGAACCTGTAGGCTAAATTAGATTTAAATAGATTAAACATCTGAAAATAAAATGCATTTTAAGCCATTTTGCGTCATTATTTTTAACCTTGTAATGTGAGAAGGTTAACTGGTGGTATAACGTTATAAATAACTTGATTTCCTAGTCTGCCTGAAAAAAATTGCAGCAATCTTCAATATCTTAATTGTACAAACTTAGATGAGGACAGGAGATGTAAGTTGCTCTCAGACTATAATAAGACCTTGTGTCTGGAGTGGAGATCCTTTCTTCCACTTTTCCTTGATCATGAGCTCTTCTAGTGCTAATGTGACACTTCAAGCCGTTTGCATAGAAAATGGACTAACTGCTCGATGAAAGGAGGAACTTATTTCCAGTCACTGTTCCATGGTCACAGCTTCCAGATGGGATTCCTAATTTTGTGCATTTGTCCTCATATTTATTCAAATTCAGTTTTCATTGTACATCCAAGAAATGATGTATAGTATGATCCAAACAAAACAGAGTTTGAAGATTTAGTGTTGCAGTAACTGGAGTTCTCCACTGCTGTGAACAATCTCTTCCTCCCTCCCCAGTTTATTATGCTGGGGGTCTGTACAGTGAGTGATAACTGGAGCTTGTCTATGCAGTGTCTTTAGGAACTGCTGCAGTTCTGAAGGATGGATGCATTTTAAAACCAAAACATCTGTTCTTTATGTTGGTACAGAGCTGACAATTTTCAGATAAAAATTGCTTCAGTTTTTATTTTAGAATTACACTGAACACTTGAAGGGAGGACTAGGAAGACCCTAATAACTTGAATTGTTGTAAGATTTAAAAAATAAAACAGCTATGAAGAAGCAGAATACTCTGGAGTGAAAAAAGTACTAGATGTGTCAGATTTTCCTTTTGGTCCTTACTCTCGTGGATCTGAGGGCATACAGGATGCAAATGCAGCTCTAGCAGTCACTGCCTTCTGAGCAGTTCCAGGCTTATGTACAACCGTGTATGCACTGCACAATTTTACAGAGCACAAAAGCCTTCTCAGGTGAAGTTACTCGTACTTGACTGTATTCTTTTATGCTATGGCACATCAGCTAAAATCTGTGACTAAGCCTAAGATAAAAATAGTCATGATAATTTCTGTTGCCTTTTCCAGGTAACATTCAGGTGTCGTGGATTGATGATACATCAGCATTTGTGTCATTGAGCCAGCCAGAACAAGTACAAATAGGTAAGTGTTTCTGAATTTGCTGCAGTAGTAAGACATGACTTCAACTGGCTGCTTTAAAATGCTCTGAGCTAACAGGGTCTATGATTGTTACAGCAGACCTACTGACTTGGTTCAGATGCTGTAGGAGGAACTAAGATTTTGTAGTACCAGCACACGTGATGCAGCAAAGACAAGCCCAAACCGGACTTGGTTGAGAGAGTTATGTTTCATCTCATGACCTTTTAAGTACCTGAACCTGTAGGTAGAGTAATGTTAGTTTTTTTCACTTGATGCAGTATTTATTGAGGTTATTTTACTCTTACTTTACACAAAGCAGAGCTACCAAAGAGTTTTTTGTTCTTTTCCTTCAAATATCTTTTGGACTGATGTATATGTTCAGTTTGATTTACATTTGCAAGTAACAAGTGATGTGGAAATCTTTTGGTGTATTGTAGAACATGTGCAAAATAGTGATCTCCTGATAGTCTGGACTGCTAGTGTGTCTACAGTTTGTGTAGTAATGACATGCAATCTCTCCAGACGTTTGTTTTTTTTTAAATTTTTATTTGAACTTTGGGGCTTAGCTTTAAAAAAGTTCATGGAAGTATACACATTTAACTGTGTTTTCTTAGAAGTTGATTGGTTTGGGTTTTTTTTAATGTATTGCTTCTTCATTTGGGTTTTAGGAGAGCGATTAGTTTAAAGAAAAAATTTATGCATGACTATGTAAACACTCTTAGTAAACCCACACTCTTAATTCACATATTAGGATAGATAGCAATGTTTCACTATTTAGGGTTGTGCAAGGTGTCTTAGAAAGAAACTTTTCCAGTGTAAGAAACTGACTGAAAACATAGAGCAAAACATTATTTAGGTATCATAAGAAAAATACGGAGTAATAATGCTCTTGAGAAATCATCGCGAATTAGGTAAGAAACATAGGAAGAGACAAACATCTCTGAATTTACTGAAAACATTGCTTCCAGTTATGGAAAAAAAATCTCTTTGGGGGTGTTAGGGGCTTGGGTTGGGGTTTTTTTTCGTTGTTTGAGTTTGGTTGTTTTTTGTTGTTGTTTTGCTTTTAGGGATGGTTATGGTTTTGTTTGGTTGGGTTTTTTTAAGAGTTTTGGTTGACTGTAGTTGGATCCACAAGCTCTTAGTGATTTCTGTAGTTCTCTTGTGCATGTAGTTGAGGACTGACCCTTAAACTTACTGCTGAGAACAATGTCTGGAAGTGAACAATTATACATCATTATTTGGGATACATTATGGTAGTATTTACTCAAATATTGTGGAGCCAGTAAGAGTGGCAATATAAATAAAACTTTTGATTAAATGACTGAAAGTTTGCTGCTCTTGAGAGCTCTCCGGCCAGAATTTGCACTGTTAAGTTCTAAAAAGAAAAAAACAAGATTAGGAAACCCCACTGACTTCATTATCATCTGTCTTAGGAAGCTCAAATAAAGAAGCTTTCAGGTTCTGGATGCATAATCAGTGCATCTCTCTAATTCCTTATTAACATCCTGTGAGCGTGTATTATACTTCCCCATACATAAATATCTCTGCAGAGGATTTTGAGTGCTTGTCAGCAGCCTCTTTACTGCAAATGTTCCATAGCAGATAGAGACGTTGTATCTTCATCTATATGGAGAGATAGGGATCATATAAGGTCTAGTGAGAAGTTCCAGGTAAAGAATTATGTCAAAATAAATGTGCCCTTATTTTAGCTAGCTCTGTAGCTCGGGAAAGCATTGCTAGCAGTACATGCATATGTCATCTTAGTTTCTTAGCTCTGAAGCATTCAAGGCTTGTAAATTATATGCGTTATAGTTAGCAATGATACCAGCAAATAATCAAAGCTTTGAGGGAAGTGCAGCAACGATTACATTACAAGATTGGAGGGAATAAGCATCAATCTGTATTATCGTAAGTAAAAAAGTACTCTGAGCTGTGCAATCACAAATGGTGTGCTTGTGAAGTAGTAACTTATCTGAAGCTTTTTGTTTCAGACCTGATTAATCTCATTCAGAGTTTCTTCTCGATATGTGAGGTATAGGCTGAGAAAAAAATTGAATAAGGGGTTGGAATTGTGCCACCTTTTTGTCTTTCCAGGAGGTCTTCTATGTGGTGAAATGCAACAAAGTTGTGTTTTCTCCTTTTTAGTTCAGGTGCCCTGATGTACAACACATCTATATGTCATTGTAACTTTGTATAATCCTGTGCCTTTTTTCTTTCCACTTTTCAGGCCGATTGCTTGTTTCTCTGAGTAGGACTAGCAGAACAATTGGTTCTCAATAAAAAATATGTGCATTATGCCATTTCTGAAGCTGAAAGACTTCCTAGATGCTGCTACAGCAGCTTCCCCACTCTGCCGCCTCAGTCGCTTACCTGTTGCCTGAATGCTTGGCGTACACATTCACCACTGCTGGGTTGATTTTTCTGATGTTTTTTTTTTTTACAGCAACTACATATTGTGGAAAGAACTGAATATCTGCAGATAATTTAAACAATCTTTCAGGCACTGCTCTGTGTGTCTTTTTATGCTTTGACAAACAGGGAGGCTTGTTCTGTGGCCTGCATTCTAGGAGACAAGTTATTTATTTCAAAGCCCCAGTGATTATAGTCTGTCATAGATTTTTATGAAATCAGGTTAGTAAAATCTCATTTACTGAAAGCAGTCAGCCAACCGAGCTGATAAACTATAGCAACCTCAGTTACCAAAAAGCTGTGTGATTATTTTTTTATTGTAACATCACTTAAAAAGCTTGGGGTTTTGGGGGTTTTGTTTGTTTTTTTCTTGTAATAAATACTTAAAATCAATTCTGTTATTATGTTTCCTGATCTTAAATTCTTTAATGAACTGCTTTGGCAATAAAAGTCACTATTTCTACTTGTGATTTAGTGAGTTGCTTAAGTGAAAATCCTAGGAAAAAATAATTATGTGGCCTGATTTTTAACCTGTTTATATAAATACATCTGCATCTTCTGCACTATATAAAAGGCCTTAGAGAACTGTCAAACAATGTGATACAATACAAGATGTTGCTGCAGACATACATTTTTGCTTAAAGCTGTTTCTGGCTCTGAGCTGGTATTGATATGTGTAGTTAATGAATCACACGTGTGCAATGAAAGCATTTATGGAAAATAAATGAATCGAGGACATGAAGGACATGTGGAAGTTTCCCAGTATTGATGAGGTGGTCGATTTGCATCATATCTGAGTCCATGCACTGCAAAAATATCCAGACTTGTTTGGCATCTTTTTAATAAGGGAACTGTGTGGGGAAAGCTGTGAAAAGAGGATCAGTTTGTAGTAATCTGGATGGAGTGTCAACTGATTCTAGGTCTATGAATTTTTTTTAAGTCAGTTCAGATCTGAGAGGTGTCTTTATTTTTCAATTGCAGTGATGCTTCAGATATATATCTTAAATCCATCTTGTTTTTCCATCCTGCTTTGAAAACTTTGAAAAGTTTGGCTTTTTGAGATTAATTTTTACCCAATTAAAAAAAGGGGAGGAGGAGGTTGGAAGAGAGGACTTTTCTTCCTTTGAGTTGTCTCTCACATTTCAGCTAATTATAATTAATTTTCGCATTTGTGTTTAACCTTTACATCAAACAAGTGACAGATCTCTTAAAATGCGACACTTTGTGTAAGCTATGCTACGCTGGTTCTGTTGCTTCCAGCTCTCCTGGCTTCAGGTATTTTAAAATGGACTAGAAAGTTGTTCATCTACCCCCGGGAATATGTTGAATTTCTCATGATAATATGCATAGAAATCCATTCTGAATATGTAAGTAATAAAACGTATCTGTTCATCCTCCAGTGCTCTTTAAAAGTGTTCCTGAGCTATGGAATATCATGGATGGTAACCATTAACACCTAGTCAAAACCTGATTGCTAAAACATTGGTCCATATGCTTTTTTGTTTAAAAAGTTGAAATCTGTTTAGCTGAACTGAACTCATGAGTAGCTCTTCAACTTTCACATGGTAATCAGTAATGTGTATGTGGCAAGGAAGAATGCATATTACAGGTTTTTAACTGTCCAAGTGTTATCCTGAAGGACCTATGAATCTTTGCATAGCGTAAAAAGGCTTGTTCCCTCTTCCACCTATTTCCCTCTGAAAAAAAGGAGTATGGGAAAGGGCAGGATTTTTATCGGCAATTTTGGAGCTGCTCCTATGTTTCAAACTGCATGTAGCATACTTGAAACACATAAACCAGAAACTTTGGGAAACAAGGAGCAAATCCCTTAACCTTCTCAGTTTGCTGCTTACCGTATCCAAGAATCTTCACTTTATTTGGTTATTGGCAAACTCCTTAATTTATTACTAGAAAAGGCTTATTCTTGTATGAAATAACATTACTCGTTACAATTAGAACATAAACTTCAGCTTGCAGTGGTAGCTACATTAAGACAAATGCTAGTTAACGGTTTAATAATCCCCACGGAGGGAGGTGCCTGCTGTGTCTATATGCAAGCTGTGTCTGCATGTTGAGTGGTCTTGAGTTTCAGTGGGCTGTGTTCTTGGAGTCAGTTATCACTGTTCCTGTGTTGTCATATTAAAGCCAATGACAAGTTTGTGGTGGTGTAGATGCCTCTAATTAGTCACTTTTTGAGCATGCTCTCCTGATTTCCAAGTTACCAGCCCTGGGGAAAAAATAATGACCAATAAACAGGCTATTTTCTATTGAGTTTTGCTATTCAAGGCAGGTGATTAGTAAGAATTTGTTAAGTGGTTGTACATCGTAAATGTCCTCTTGTTGGACATCTGGGAGAAAGAACTTAACTGTTGCCAAATTGTAATTTATTTGGTCTTGGGATTTGTCATAGGTGGGGCACATGATAAAGCGGTGTGTACTTGTGCACTCTTAGAGTTGATAAAAAGAAGCAGCTTCAGAATGAATGTTTGGTGTACAACTTCTGGCTTTTATGGCTTTCAGCTTGCTAGATTAGCCTGCTTTTGGATGCTATTCAGCTTCTTACATTTATAAAGCTGGTTTTCCATCTGGAAAGATTGGTATGAAATAAGTACTCTTTCAGTGCTTCTTGACTTAGAGTTTTAGGCCTCACACAAATAGTCTAGAAGTGGTAGGGAAGATGGGAGAGTCTTCAGCTTGTCTTAACTTTTTTAGTAAACTCCATATTTTATTCTAATTAATAAATTGATGTAACCTGAAGTGACATCAATTTCCAGTGATTTACAGTTACATCAAGTTACAGTGATTCAGCCAACAGCTCACCACTTTGAGGCCTCAGCCAATGCTTGCATCAATGAAGAGTTCTTGTTATTCATGGTTTCCTTGAATTTCATTGCAGCCAACTTTCAGTGACTCTCTAGGTCGCTGCTTTATGAAGAACCTAAATGCACTCTTAAAGGGAGGTTTCTTTACATGGCTTTGCACTTGCAGAGCCTCTATAGGCCATCTAAAATGTACTCTTAAAAACTGTTGTTACAGCAGGGTGCACTAATTTCTAAAACATGGGAGAAATCTTCTGTTAAAGTGCTTGAAAGTAAAACTGAGTTTCCATTCTGAGACACCTGACAAAGTTATATGGTAATGGGTAATAATGGACAAGTTTATTTTCCTTAGCAGCTAGCACTTGCTCTTCATTCTCCTTACCCAAGGCTTAGGTGCAGTTCTATAACCTGTATGTTCTGATTTTCAGCAACTTCTACAGTATTTTAAGACTGTTGCACTTAGAGTAATTTTAACTTGAGAATATTCATGAGAATTTTTTTCTTGAGATTTTAAAATGCAACAAATACACTTAGCCTGAAATTTTAAATACATTTGAAAAGCAACTGCATGTCATAAATGGCAAGCATTGAAAAAATGTTAAGTTGTTCCATGTGTGAGTGCCCTGATACGTGAGATCATACAGAATTTACTGTGTGCAAGATGTCTTCTTCCTCGAGGCAGTGAGTAGACCGATGTAGTTAGACAGCAGGGGAGCAATGGACTAAAGCAGGTGCAGCAGCTGAAATTGTGATGGCCTTTAAGTGATTCTCGTTTAAGTCACTAATCTTTCTGAACTTGCGAGTTTCTCTGACAGGGCTGGACTCTACAGTTTGAGTGTTTTGTAAAGTTTATTACAGAACCTTTGACTTAACGTGAATGTTTACCTCCACAATTTAAGAACATGCCTATGTTTTTTGAGATTGTGTGCATATCAGTCTCTTACCACTGAATTTGGGGAAATGGCAGGTAGTACCTACTGCATTACCCAGATTCTTTGAAAAATTGTATTTCACATGTCTCTGTTGTCACCAATAAGATAATGTGAAATTCATGTCAGATACATAACTCCAGGCAGGAAACTCCCTTACTATAGTCTGAAGAAGCTGGAGTCATGCTACAGTATGTCGAATGTCAGGCATTAATGTTATTTTACTTTTTATTCAAATTAGTGCAGTCTCCAACAGTTTCTCTAGCTTTTTGTGATTTCCCTTTATCGGATTTTGGATTCTTAAGGCCCACAAGGTTTTGATATTTTAGGAAAGCTTAGTTCAAGTGTTGCATCAGTAGCTTTGCCTATGATGCTAAATTTGCAGTGTTATGTGATACATAAATGTGTATACATACCTATGCACATATGTGCAGATATATACATAAATTTTTGGTATTTCTCATGTTAATTTTTGAGTGGCTTGAATTCTTGTGCTGCATCAAAATGGCATTTAAGATAAGATATTAATAGTTGCAGTAATTGTAGTAAGATGTAATCACCTTGTGGATATGTGCTTTTACATAATTTTCCTGCAAGGTGAACTTCTTAAAAACATCCTTTACCTTGATACTGTGTATAGTTTTTCAGAAGATCGTAATGATTTTGTTATATGTGCTGGATGCTGTACAAAGACTTGAATGAAATGATTTCACTAGGAGGACCTAAGCAGTTGGTCTGTGGATTTTGAACTCCTCATGGGTTATAAGAGAAGTCACAATAGCAAAGTTAGATTTAGTTTTATTTGGGATACGTTTTAAGATGAGGACAGTATCAACCCATTTGTTTGATGCAGTAGTGAAAGTAGTGAATATGTTAATTTGTGCAGTGGGGCGCAGTCTTTCCTCTAAGAAAGGGTATCTATGGGTGAACTTATTATTGGGATAGTTCTTTTTGAAGCACCTGATGTGGAGCATTAATAGGTGCTTTGGCTGAAAATGGCTGTGTTAACCTTAATATTCTTCTGGACAGCACTGCCATGAGGATGTCTCCAAGCTCAGCTTGCTATTCTTGTTATGAAGTTCTTAACAGTGTCAGAAATGTCATCTGATTTTGCAAGAGTGTGCTTCCTGTGATTGCTCAGCCTTAGCCGAAATGTTTAATTTGCTGGTATTAAAACATAGCTAAGGGTTTGTGCTAAGGAGCAAGGTAATGGCATTCTCCCATTTGTTACCAAGATGTTCGATGCAATTGGCTGCCTAGCCAGACCATGAGTTCTGTACCATTCCAAAAAGTCCTTCAGATCTGAGCTGTCTGTGCTTTAAGTAATCATACACATTGAGAACTTTTATCTGACTTTAAAAGGGAAGTGTTCTGTGCATTTTACGTTTGTAATTTGTAGACTAACAGCTCTGAACGTTTTACCGATACTCCTGGAAACTGAAGTTCTCCAGTGTCGATTTAAAAGCATTTCTGTACTAGTAAATGCAGGGAATGAGATGTGGTGAATTTCTACTTGTGTTGTTCAGGAATCTTGACTATAACAAGAAAATTAATTGCTGGTTGATAAATTATAGTCATGGTCTTACAGTGGAACCTGTGGTAAAAATCATAATACAGACAGCTGTTTTAAAACTTTCAGCATTAGTGATGCCAAATTAAGAGGACTGATGATAGGCTTGCCTTCAGGTACCTGCAGCTCTATTTTTACATCATCAGTTTAAAAAAACAAACAACAAACCAAACAGACACACCCCACCAGTTTGAATATAGTAGTATTTTTCTTAATATAGTGTTGGAAGTTTTTGACTGTCTTTTAATTTGACTTGGATTTTTTTGAAATGGGTTAATACATTTCACAGATTTTGGTTTTTTTACTGAGGTATTTAAACAGGGTACAAAGGCCGAGTAGCTTGGATTCTTTTAGTAATTAGTTAAAATCCTTAATAGCAATGTGCATACATGTGCATAGTGTTAAATGTCTTGGTGGACTATGCTATTGTCTGTATTCTTTGTTGAGGGAAATTAAGTATAAAATGTTCTCTGTGGATCCTCCTTTGCCATGCATTTGTACTTTGGCATTTTACCTTTCTTCTGTAAAATCATTTTCTTCCCAATCGCCTGTTCTTTTCCCATTTTCTCCAAAATGAAGAGACAAAACCAAGAACTTGTTGAAGCAACATAATTTATGATTGAATGCTACAACAGTACTAAGACTTGAGACTTTCTAATAGTTACATTGATGCTGCTTTCCTTATCAGTGAATAAAGGACAGAATTAATTGTTCTGCTGCTGAGACAGTCAACTGTAGTTATATTTCTGAATGTACTTTGACTAAGTAAATAGTTTTTAACTCTTCAGGACTTTTGAATCTTTCAAGTGATGCTGAGTTGCCAAATGACACTGCTTTATAGGTTTCAAACAATTAGGCTTCGATTTTCTTTCACTGATAAAAGCCACGTGAAATTGTAAATGAATTTTATCTCCTGACCTTGGAGCAAAGCCAGACTTCCCCTTCATGATGCCTCAATGCAGGATGATCCTGGAGGATCTTTTGTAAAGTCTTGATACTTTGTTTGAGTTAATTCTCTATTTAATTTTTTTTTCTATAAACTCTTTGCAGTGAGGGTTTTTCTTCTCCTTAACCTTCCTTGAGGACAAGGATCTCAAGAAGCACGCTGAGGAAGTATCACTTCATTCGGCAATGCTGGGCAAGTCTGCTGTAGTTACCTTGGCATGTGCAAGAGGATTTTGAGGCAGCAGCATGGCTGTTATGGAAAATGGAAAGCAGGCAGTCAGGCTTTCTGTAGCTGAATTAGCAGTTATTTTTTGCTCTCTTGAGTCGCAGTTGAAATAAATGTTTGACTCTATTACAAACAGACCTGTGCAGCATACTTCTGTTGAAAGTGGAGAAAACTGTTTTCAGGATAAGGTTTCATCTCAAAAGCTTTAGCCAAGGGTATGCTGAATACATCCAACTCAACGTAATAGTTGACTTGCTCTGGTGGGTTGATGACCAAGGCTTCAAAGAATCCTGTCTGTCATATGTAAGTGTCTGGCCCTGGTAAATTAAAGAGGCCGTAGGTGAGTTTTATATAGTTTAAATGAGGTGGCCCAGCACACTCTTGAGCTGAATCTTGAATGTCTCCAGTGCAGAGGAATCTGCCGCTTCCCTGGGGAGATTATTCCTATGTTTAATGGTTCTTGTGGTGAAAAATTTTCTTCTGGAATCTGATCAAGATCTCCACAGGAGCAACTTGTACTTATTACCCCTTGTCTTTTCCATGTGACTCCTTGTAGAAAGGGAGCCTCCATCCTCTTGGTAGACACCCTTTAGTACTGGTGCATGGTAATAAGGTCACCCCTAAGCCTTCTCTCACATCTGAACAATCCCAGTTCTCTCAAGCTTACTTTGCATGGTAGGTTTCCCAGTCCTCTGATTGTCTTAATGGCCTTTCTCTGGATCCTCTCCAGCCTGTCTGCATCTCTTTTGTATAGCGTGTACCAAAACTGGATGCAATACTGCAGGTGCAGCCTGAAAAGTGTCGAGTGGGACAATGACCTCTTTATCTCTGCCAGTGATGCCCTTCTTGAGGCATCCCAGCATCTTGTTGAACTTCTTTGCTGCTGCAGCAGACTGTTCCCTCACGTTGAGCCTGTTGTTCACCAAGATCGCCAGGTCCTTCTCCACAGAGCTGCTCTCCAGCCGGGTGAAACCCAGTGTGAGCTGCACTCCAGGGTTATGGATTCCCAGGTGAAATTTAGGACTTAGCATTGTTGGGATTATAATTGGTTACAATTAATATTATCAGGCTCTTTATCTGCCTAAGAACAAGGACTTGGTGGGAAACCATCTTTGTTCACATTCCGCTTGGATCGCTCATGTCAGTCAGCCTGTTTAATAGTTTTCTGAATAACTAGACAAGATGCCATCCTCTAGACACGTTTTTCCTAAAATAGTGTGCAATTACGATTAATTAGCTGTAAGATGGAAAAATAACTTGGCGGCTGCAGTTAGTGTAATGAAATGCAGCCATGTGGTGTTGGTTACTAGGTCAGGTTTATCACAGAAAGATTTGTCTTCTCACTTATGTTTTAAATAAATAAGTAAATAACCTCCCTAGGTACTCTTTAGTTTGAGAGCAGTGAATTTCTTCTGTTGGCAATGCAGGGCGATATAAGTGCATTTGCTTTGTTTGGCAATATGGACAGCAGTCATCAAAAAAGCATCAGAGAAAATGTGTCTTAAACTTTTACAGGGAGCGGCTCTTCAGTTCAAGACTGCGCAAGATTGATTTATCTTTGTGGCTCCTTAGAATTCTGCATGTGTCTTCATTTTAATTGTTCAATGCATGAAGCAGTATGTTGAGCATGTAATTTTTATATAAAATATGTATGTATGTGCATATCTTTATATGTGTAAGATAAATGGGTCACTATAAAATACAAGCCTTATTTCAGGAAGGCAAAGTTGTCTTTGTTCAAAAATATTGACTCTTACACAGATGCATTTTAAAATTCTCTAGGCTGCATAAGGATGGGTTTGTGTTGTTTTTTTTCTCCCCCTCTCCTTAAATATAGGTTGAGTTTGTCAGGGCATTAAATGGAAGAGCCATAACTTTGGCTCTTAGTTTATAGCATAACAAATAATGTGAAATTATTACTGTGTTTTAACAAATCACTATTTATCAGATGATCCGTGGTAACTCTGTGCTTGATTTTAGCAAGTGAAAACATGCTTGAGTTTAACTAAACAAATTTTACCCTGAGGAATGTTGGCTGGCATGCAATAACTCCAGTGAGAATTATTAATTCATTCATGATGCCTGCACTATAACTTCATGGGCAATAAATATACTCCTAATTCTTACAAACAGATCCTGTAACTTCACAGCTCAAAACAAATATAAGGAGTGTGAAAGGAGGTATGCGTAACATCTCTTCAGTTAGTGCGACAATTGCCTGAAGCTCTTAGTCATAATTGTTAGTATCTGTTCTTGGGATTAAAATTAAATATACAAAGCTGTTGCTCAGTTTTATGCATGTTTGAAAGACAGCAGCAGCATCTGTGTGCTGTGGCTGAAAGCGTAGGTAATTCATTTCACAGTAGCACAGCCGAGACGTAGAATAGGTGATGTATTCTGAAAGGAGAAAAATCCAAATCCTCTCATCTTCCTTACCTTTTCTGGATTGTGATGTTGGAGCTTGCTATTTGTAGTGCTTCGGCTAGAGGTAATAAAGAATGCTTGTGTTCAAGTTGACAGCATTTCAACTAGAATCAGAAAGTTGGATACACACCTGAAGCTTCTACAAAAAGACTGGAAGTACTGGAAGTTACAAAATCAGGATTTTTGTCTCCATTACAATGATAGTGTATTAAAATGTGCACAGCCCATTTGTATGAAAAACAATCTGGGTTGGTTTTTTATATATTTAAGCTGGTGTACTACTTGATTCACAGAACTCTCTTTCTGCGAGTTAGGCTGAAAACAGCAGAGGACACCAGGTGACAGTCAGTTTAATTTGCTGATTCATCTGTTACAGTGATGGCTTCAGGCCAGAGCTTGGCTTGCAGACTAGAGGCTGAAAGCTGTGAAGATGCTGGGATTTGAAGGAATGTTGGTAAATTGTTGCTGAGTGAAGGCAGTGGAAGTTTTTTCTTCATTTTTGAAGTGATCCTAATTTTGCATTGACAGAAATCCTTCTACCTTGAACTTGCAGTCTTTTTCAGTTAAATGGAGACCGAACATTAGAAAGATACAGGGGTGGAACAGCTAGATATTAGTTAAGTGCTGCTTCCACGGATATCTTGTGCAACCAAAAATGCAGCTCAAATAAGCTTATGTTTCACAGCAATCAAAGAGAGTTTTGGCAAAGGCTTTGCAAATGTCGTCTTTTCCTGGCAGACTTGCAAAATAAACCTGCTGGGTTAAGTAATGAGACTGAAAGGGGAAAAAATCCAGGAAATCTTTTCTTGCCAGCAAGCAATCTGGAAGAGGGCTGTGAATAATTGATGGTTTCTAATTTAAAAGAGAAGACTTAAGTATTTTTAACTCTTTTTGTATGAAGTCTGACTCTGAGAAGAGCTTTGATTTCCTAATGCAGACATAACACGTGAGTGTAGGAGAGTACGGTATTTACTTTTTTTTTTCCTTTCCCTTCTAATCACTACCAATGGAACCAGAAGTCATTTATGTGAACAGAACAAATAGCTTACTGCCTACTGCTTTTCAAAATAAGTTATTTCAGGGCAAGACATGCTGTTGTTTAACGGTGTTTTTTATGTAACATCACTCTTCTTCCCCATAGCTGTAAACACCAGCAGGTATGCTGAAAGTTATAGGATCCAGACATATGCAGAATATATTGAGAAAAAACACGAAGAAAAACAGGCAAAGAGAAAATGTACAGAAGATAGTTGGAAGGAGATGGAGAGAAAGCGGTTAAAAACTCAATGCACACCTTATGTTTCCCAGAGTCGATACTACTGTGTTAACAGGTGAGACTTTTCCTGCATTGCCAACTCTTGTATTTTTATTGCATTTTTATTAGAAGTCTAACAATTTTCAGGTAGTTCTTAACCAGTAGGTGACTATTTTTTCCTGTACATATTTCTTTGCATATAAATCAGTAGTAGTACATTGGCTGTTCTAAGTAAAGGAGCAGTGGGTATTTGGTCACAAATGTGATTAGACAAATTTTTAAAATATCAGAGTCTTGAGGGCAGGTCAGATTATAGTTTCTGAGCTTGAAGTAGCAGCACCATTTCTTATAACCAAAATAATAACTGTTTTATTTATTCATTTGACTCTTCTGAATGGCTTGTGTCATCTGGAAGCTGAGCTGTCATCTTATACCCTTGTAAGGGCTGTCTTTGGTTTTTCGATGGTGCTGCCCCAGGGAACAGTATAAATTACCATCTCGAGCAGTCCTGATGAAATCGTCTTTATGCTTCAGAAACTGGAAGACAAATGATGATACTTGCATGGTATTAAGCTTTCAGAGTAAAACTTGAAAAGGGTTTTAGTTCATCATTTAAGGACAAAATTTAGTGAGGAGATGCTGGTTTTGATCCTGGTACAGTAAGTTTGTGTGTGTTTCTTGTTCGGTTTTTACTCTTTCATATTAATGACAGGTTTTGGATGTAATGTTAACAGGAGGCTACTTTCTCAGGGAACTGTGTAGCTGTGAATGGAAAGGGTCTTTTAGTGTTGATAGGTTAATTTTACAATTATATTAAATTTGCTATTCTTCCCCCCTCCCTCCACTACCACCCCACGTGATTCTATCAATCTCTATAAAAATTAGTTTCAGCAGAGATCACACTTCTATAAGGTGGTGTTTTGGGTTTTCTGTTGTTTATTTGTGTTTTGGTTTGGGTTTTTTTTTTTTCCTGGTTAGGCAGACCAAATGAGGTGTTTGTAAAACCAACACTGAGTTCTTTCTACTTTATCTTTCTTGGGAATGCTGTCCAAAGTTCTAGCTCTCATTATACCTTCCTGCAAATGTTATCAGTCATGTAACAAGTATACTGAACTCGTTCTGTTCATCTCACATAAGCTTATGATTTGCCTACTTTGCCAAATTAAATGTAGGTGTGTATTTTGGTTAGCTGTCAAATTTTCATGGCTTTTGTCATGGTGGGAATTCTAAATATGTTAGAGACATGCATGATCCTTAAGAAACACATGGGGAACCTGGTGATAAAAGACATATCAAATGAAGTTAGTTTAATTGAACTATTGCATTTAGGAAAACTAGGGAGTACATGACATGAAGAGATGAGGAGCTCTAAGGATTGTCCTGGCACTAGTTTACATGTGGCTAAGGCTTAGGTCCATAATTAAGTCTGTATTCAATAATCTGCAAATATTTATCACATCTTGAGTCTAGCACAAAAAAAGTTTTATTGCTACTAGAGGAATTCTCTCCTCAATGAATATTCGTTTTTGGGGTGTCTCAGATTCTAGACAGGCACTAAGATGGCAGCTTATGGTTTGAACAATGGACTACTTATTCTTTTAACATATACTTTGAAAAGCAGTAAATGCAAATGCTGATTAGATGTTATCTCGCAAAGAAGTGTGAGGACTACTGCAAATGTGTTATTTTGAAAACTGCTGAATAAAATTTTCAGTGAATTCTTTCCTTAAAGTTCTGATACACCGCAGTGAGTTGTATGCCTAAGCGTTTAATCTCCTTGAGAATTTTTAATCTGTTTTTTCTAATGTTGTGAAATTCCACAAGAGGCAAACTTGTTTTTGAATGATCAACACTTTGATAGCTTTGGACAGTGGCCTTTATTTTGTTGACAGAACTTCTTTTGTAATTCATGTTAGATGAATTTTGGTTTGCCCATTATTCCATTTATAAAGATTATTTGGTTCTGCCCAGAACTCCTTTTCATGCAGGTCTTTTGGCATGTTTTTCTTAATTTTATTTGTGTTTGTTCCTAATTAGGTTGTGTTCTCCTGTCAACTACTCTTTTGTAAATGTTTCCTCTTAAGAGTAATCTGGTAAAGTAGAACATCGAACTGCAAACCTTGTA
This sequence comes from Phaenicophaeus curvirostris, assembly GCF_032191515.1. Lineage (NCBI taxonomy): Eukaryota > Metazoa > Chordata > Aves > Cuculiformes > Cuculidae > Phaenicophaeus > Phaenicophaeus curvirostris. The sequence goes on from NC_091407.1 coordinate 265,996, forward strand.
GTTTTTCAGTTCACTCAGGATGAATGTTTTCCATTTGTCTCCAGACAAAAAAATATACCAAATATTTGTTTATAATTTTTATATATGACCATTTTAACATAATATATAGTAGATATAGCATAAATATTTCTATGAGACAATCAGGACAAATCCATATTGTAGTATTTGTGTATATGTTTGTCCAGATTAGTTTGAATCATAGACTGTCGAGCACTCTGTAATGTATCTAGCAGCTGATCTCTTTTAATAGCTTCATGCTACTACATCCTTTATTTATTTATTATTTCATATGCTTACTGTATCAATTTCTGCCAGGGAGCACAGCTGCAGAATAGCTGTTCCTCTCCATGATGACAATATTCCTGGCTACTTTTTCATTTAGTAATGAAGTACTTTGGTATTTCTTGTAAGGAACTTTTGTCTTCAATTGCCAGATTGATAAGTATATTACAAACGTTCTTTAATTCCTGTCTTAATACAAAAACTAGAGTCCCGTATTATAGAGGAATTACTCTTCAGAAAATATAATGTAATAGAATTAGTAGCAGTCATAATGTAACAGCAGTTATGATTAACATATACTCCTTACGTATAATTTTTTACTACTGTTAGATATCAAAATTTATTTTAATGGAAATATGCCTGATTAATAATGTCAGACAGAGAAGTAGGGAACAACTGATGCATTTCACAAAACTTCCAAGTCGTTAATAACATCTCCTTCTCTAAAGCCGTTTACTGTTCAGAATACACTTTGAAAATGGATGGATCATGGCCTCCTGTCTACTATACAGTACCAGCTAGGTTGTGCTTAGCGCATAACTGCCTGCCAGCTCTGCCATTACTGTTAAATGTATGGATTAAGATCTTTTCCTTAGCAAAATAGCGTTAAACAATAGCACAAAAAATCAAATAGGCTATTTCCTATGTAAAACTAGATATCCTGTTCTACTTGTAGTTACTTATTCTTATTTTCCTGATCATCATCTAGGAATGAGTAAAATAAGGTAAGACTAAAGCCAAAAGACTTAGACCAGTCTGAAATACAGGGAAATGTCATTTTGCTTTACATGTTTTATAGTTAAAACCAGGACTGTTGCATCTTTTGTCAAGTCAGGCTTCTGTTTGCAGCACCACTTCCTCGAATGTCTTTATTTTGCTGAAGATAGTTTGTCTCCTTTTTGCAACGTTCGTGTATTTCTACTGACGGTTCTCTTGCTTTTTACAGAAATGGTTGTTCATAGTGGTTTATTACTAAATAAAGGATAAGAATTGGGAAAAGCTGAGTCATTAACGATATGGATAATAAATATTACAAGCAAATTATTATAGTATTCTAATTTTTCAAGAGAAATGACAGGTTTTTATAGATCAGTAATTGCCCCCCAACCTTCCCAATGTTATTCAAAGTGGTAACAAAACCCAGGGTTCATGTTTTTGTTTAAATGAGATTCACTTGAAGCTGGAGGTCTGTATATATCCAGGTCAATTCAAGATGCTCTTTTGGTATGGAAAAATGTGATCCTTTTAAAAGTAGGACATGCTTTTCCAAAACACAACAGGTTTAATGTTACATCATTGTAATTGTTTTCCTACCTTTTAACTCCCATCTATTTGCTGATTTTTTTCAAAATAAGTAGCCATAATGCTAGTTGGATTGCTGCTATTTAGTAGCTGACATAACACTGCAAAGTTCATGGGCAGTTTAGTCAGGTGGAGTCCATTTTCTTTCTGATAGTAGAGTGGTATAAAAGTCCTCCACATCCTATTAATTAATCTAGTAATAATGTTGCTAGTCATACTGCTGGAGTTTATTAAAAACACTGTATTCTTGTTGATTAGGATTACAATTAATAGGAATAGAAATTGAGAATAAAATCTAGATTTTCTGTTTTTACCACCTTCCTCCAGTGGTGTTTGTCCTCATCAGGTTTGTCTGTGGGCTGGCATTAAAATAGGTCAACAGAAGGGAGAGGTGGAGGAAGGACTAGTGGAAACCATCGTCATTGGAGCCGCTTGGAACCACACCTGCCTCATCACTAACTGATGTGAAAGCTGGTTTTGTGTTCACCAAGTAGAATTTGCCAACTGGCATTGTATAATGGGCTTTTCTTGTGGTTTTGGTCTTTCTGGCAGCCCCGGTCCCATCCCCCTCAAGCACCAACTAGTAATTTCATTTAAAAAATGCAAACAATATCCATTTTAATATACAGAAGAAATTTCAGAATCTCCTTAAATAATATATTTTATAAAAGGTATTGCCTGGATAACTGTCATGCACGTGTGTTTTGAAACCCAAGTGCAACGTTTGTTAATGGATGATGCAAGTCTCTCTTTCCAAGAGCTGAGGATCCTAAACAATTATATCTGAATTGAAAAATTACTGTTAGCTATTTGTTTTGTTCTTACACTTTGTTTATTTGTTTCTCGACTGAATAAGGAAATTGAGGCAGAAATGTGGACATATTCCAAAATAGCTGATATAATTAGAAAAGTGAACTTTGCTCCGACTAGTGCTCTAACTTGTATATGCAACCATACTAATTCGCTACTATTGCTAAGTGAATAAATAATGTGGTCAATATTGTATTTTAGGTCAAAGAAGAATAAGATTCAAAAAAAATAATCAACTCTTAGCCATGTACAATCCATGAAATCAATGGACGAATGTAGAATAAAATTACGCTTAGGGAGAAAACAAGGAGTCAGCAGTTCTTGATTCCTGCTGCCTTTTTTTTGGCATTTCCCCCCATCCCTCTTAGTGTATCTGCAGGCAAAACATGATAGTTAAAATTAGGTTTTGTTTTGTACTTTGCACAGCTAAATGTGCACTCATGGTCAGGAACTTGATTCTCTTTATTTGCAGTAACTTATTAAAAATTGAAATTGAAAAAAAAATTCAGCCATAAGACCTTTCAAAATGGGAGCTTCTTCCTACAGTGAATGCAAGTTCCCTTCTAAGAGCCAGCTGCTCCTAATATGTCTAAGAAATCCTGGGATCATAATTCATGGCTCCCGAGTTGTTGTTCTTTTTGTATTTTTTCAGAACACCTTCCCAGAAGTAGAATTCTTATGCACTTTTCTAAACAATATTTAAAAAAAAAAGTAATATTTCTTGATTTTCTAAATGTTCCTTTTTCGCTAGCCATTTTTTCTTTCTAAACATAATTTTCATCCATTTTACAATACTGAAAGGTGTATACAAGATAAACAGTTCTGTCCAGCTTTTTGGCTTGAATATTTTTATTGGTGGTCGTTGTGGTATGACTTGAAATGATGATTTGTAAGAAATCACGCAAGGAGGCCTTCTGTGTGTGAATGTTTGGAGGAAAGAAAAGCCAGCTATTCATCAAAGCAAATGGAGTTTGTGCTTCTAAAGTGGAAGTAAGAGCATGAGGCATAATCATATGTTTTATGTTTGTTTATTGCCTTTGGACATCTCAGAGTCTGTTTTAAATTGCAGAATGTTCAGATGAAAAAAATTCCATTTCAAAGCCAAAATGGTACAGCCAAGTTTAACAGTCGTTCAGCTGAAACCTTATTGAAGTACCATAATTCGCTGCTATTATTGATTAGAAAGAAAAAATAAAATTGCTTGTAAAGCTTTGTTCTATAACTCCAGTATTAATTTTTAAAGAAGAAAACATGGTTTGGATGCATACAGCCATTTTCTGTAGTTCTTAACGAAAAAATAAAGGTTTGCAAGTCTAAAACTACTTAATTTTTAATCGATTATTCTGATACTCACATATCTACAAGTTTGTAATGGGAACTTTTTTTTTTTTTTTTAGTTTTTCCCTTTGCTACTGCATTCTGTCTTATACTTATGCCAGTTGGATTTGAATACTGTCATTTGTTTTTCAAGGAAACTTAACAGCCAACCGAAAATCTATGCAGTTATGTAGATGTCTGCTGAATGAAATGGAGCTCTGAGTTCGTCTTCAGTACTGTATTAGGCTTCATTCAAATCGTACCTATGAAATGAGTGTGCATTTTTTGTGCTTTTTGTTTACCAGCTTGTTGGATGGTAGAACCTTTCACTTTAAGGCCTGATTTAAAGTTTATTATATGGAGCTTGATGTTTTTATGTATCTTTCATAGGATTGTAGAATGGTTTGGGTTGGAAGGGAACCTTAAAAGATCAACCAGTTCCAACCCATCTTTTAAAACTGCGTATAGTTCCCGGAGAGAGGATGAAGTTAGCATGTAGAATCCTTCAATATCAAGATGTGTGTTTGAGGCTTAGAAGTTGTATATACCTTAGTGTCGACTGAGAACACTTTACAAGAGCTTCCATAACTAAGAGAATAGAAACTAAAACAGGTATAGAGAACAGCTTTAATTACATTTGAGTTGAACGATCTCATCAGAATAGCAGTTAGGCCTGAGACATATGTAGTACAAAGAATGAATACCTTCATCTATGAAAGATTGGATTAGATAGCTGATTTGTGGAATTTTATAGTTAAGTCAGATCTTTCAGATTTTATAACTTCATGGTACGCCAGTTAGTACAGTTCATTTTGTTACTTTCATAAGCATTTAGATGTACAACAGCAAGTACCTATGTAATAGTTATATTTGACTTGTTCATAATCATGTTTCTCCTGTGTTCCAGTTTTACAGGTACCAGTACACTGGGAAAGAGAAGTATGAGTCCTATTCAGGAAGAAACTCCTTCTGATGATATGGAGGAGGGAGAAGGCCAAGATCCAGAATATGATCAGACAGACTCATGTGCAGAGTTGCTTCCAGATTGTAAGAAGAGAGCCAAAAAGTTTAAAAAGATTAAGACAGAACATGTTCCAGCAGGTAAGTGCAATGTTCATGCACATTGCTTTCTGTTATCTTTGGAACTACCCTAGGCCTGAACAGAACAAAAGTTGTTTTCTTAAATGTCTTAATTTTCCTGGACGTCTGTGTGCGTAACACAATTAGCCACTGTCATAAGTTATTTAGCAATATTTTATTTAAACTGAAGATTGCATCATACAAAAACTGTAAAAACAAAAAAAAAACCATAAAAACACAAATTCAAAACACCAAAAAAAACCCTCACAAACAAACCAAGTAGACGTCACCTGAGAACAACCAAAGGAAGCAGGATGTAGTTGACATCTTACTTGCTTACTTTCTTCCTTGAAATAATTTCAGCTTCTGTTAGTAATTTTTTGCAGAAATTGATTAGACTATATTAAAAAAATTTAGCCATATCTTAATTATTGGTCATCTGGTGCACTGCCTGTATTAAAGTATATTCAGATGTTCATAGTTGAAACTTCATTTCAGTATCTGCTTTAGACACATTTATCCAGTAAGTGGTATTGCATACCAAGCATCCTTTCTCCTGATTTGGTAGAGTAAAGATTGTCTTAGCTAACTCAAAAGCTGTGCTTGGAAATTGCTGTCTTCTTGTAGTTCAATAGGGCAGTTGGGCCATGCAAGCATATGCAAAATAAGACTGTCTACTGCAATTCCAAGTATAAAATTCATGCTCTATATTTGGCATTATGTAAATTCACATTATTGGTATTAGTGTGATTTATCTGTTATTCACCAAATAATTGGGGCTGGAAAAATTCTTCACTGTCTTAACTGCCTTAAACAAGAGTAATTGCAAGCACACTCAAGAAAATAGTTATCATTTAACTTTATCATCCCAGTTATTGCAAAACCAAAATTAATTGTATTAAAAACAGTAATTAATTGCAAAATATTATATTTACCAATTGGTTAAGAAACTTGACATGAACATTTTTTTTCCTCCTTTATTTTTTCTTTTAAATGCCTTGGTTTCCTCTGTGTAGCCATTGACTTGCCACTAATATATTTATTTCTCCTCACTCTAGAGGAGAAAAATGTCTTTGTATGCTTTGAAAGAATGAAAAGATTTTTATTCCTTTCAGTGTTTGTGTATCGTATATTTAATATATTGTTCTGTGATTCTCTTTTAGGGAGCCTCACAACTACTTCCACTGGAATTTTTGAAGTCCCTGAAACGTGGTAGGAAACAACTTCCTTAATGAGTGGAATTGGTTGAAAGCAGTTGTGAGAACACACCTCTTGAAAGCCATACTTTATTTAAATAAACTGGTGTTAACAAAGCAGTATGTGTCCTGAAAATCAGTTTAATTATTTTAAACTGTTTATTGAACAATCACTGTCAATTTTATTTGTGAGTGTATTAACTAGTATATGACTTATTGTTGATAATGTGAAATCCTTGCTGTCGTAAATGATGTTAGATTTAAGAAACAAGACTAAATATATTTTGGTCACCTACTTTTGGCATGCTGGCTATGAGATGTACAAAAAGAACTGGCACTCTAATGTCATGCTAGGCTGTTTCCTGTGCTTGAGGGGAGTTACCACAAACCTCCTAATATTTAGCTATTTTTTCAGGCAATGTTAGTACCCAGTCAGCATTCTTGAAACAGGTAGAACTGCAGTTTTGTGTATTGGTTTCTACCATTTACTTTATCTGGAAATCTTTTCTACTTTACCATTCTCTACCCCCCTACTCCCTGTGCAGCCAGTATTCATCTAAATGCCAACCTTACACATTAACTTATCCTTTCAAAAAACTGTAATTTAAAAGTTTCTCAAACAAGAATTTCCAAGTGGGAGGTCGTTTTCCTTTTTTTTCACATTTCTTGTTGCTTTCACTCTTAAGTCTTGATCTGTTTCTTCCCTTCTCCTTCCCCAGCTTGTGGGGCTTTTGTAAAAGTGTTCTTTGGTACCCATGACGAACCTACTAACAGCATCAGCCCTTTATTTGTTTAAAAAAGATCTGCATTGGTAGATTTCAGAAAATGTTTGATATTTAACATTTTTGTATCATGGAAATAAAACCAAATGATGTATTTCCATAAAATGAAAATTAAAGACATTTTCTTAGGAACTGGTTTGCTTTTATTTATGACCTTCTGAAATGTTTTTAGTTAACACTTCCTTTTTCTTAATTATGTAGCAGGGGTTTTGTCAGTCTGTGATTAGCAGACCTTTTTGGAGTAGTAGCAGTCTATGGACTACTTTCAAGGTATATGTGAAATGTAATCAAGAAAAACAAGCCTGTTGTCCTAATATTTAAATAACTATGCATTTTCCTTGGAGGTGGGGTAAAAAAAGAAGAGTTCTGCAAATCGGTGAGTTTAAAACAATTGCTGCAGAAGAGTGTAATATTAAGAAGGCTTCATCAGATTGTATTTATGTTGGAGTGGGAACCACCATCGTTTAAACAATGCAGTAACCGGTTTTAAGGAAGGGATGCCAGAATTGGTGGGGTTTTAAATGTTTGTGAGAGCTATCTTGGACTTGCATTGCAAAGGAGAAAAATAATGTAAAGAGGTTAAATGTGAAATGCTTTCTTTCTAACTTAGGAATACTAACAGAATTAGCATAATTAAACTGTTGGCTTTTTAATAGCAGACATAATCACATTCTCACACGAAAATGTGGGAAAGAAAACCGATTAGTGATGCAACGGGAAATTAGTGACTGTACTCTTCTCCTCTCAAGGATCCAGAGACTTGACTTCGCTGAGACTCATGAATTTAGGAATAAATACTTAAATCTCTTGAGTATCCAAACCTACAAAGAATCTGCTAATGTAGTTCTCAGAATATATGCAACACTTGAATATATTATACCATTTTTCTTTCTTTCTTATGGAGACAATTCAGGTAAGTTACATGATGTGCTGTCCAGATGTTGGGGGGGTGTCATTAACTGTATATCCTAAAGAATTGGCATAACATGATTTGGGAGGGAGCTTAGAGTTACAATGTCTAAAGGAAGCAAAAGCATTTTTGTCTGAAGTACAGGTTAAGAGGCAAGGAATCTCTGCTCAAGAGCTTTAGAGGCCAGCACTGTTGCAGAGAATCCTCCTGGAGCATTTACCTTGAGGCCATTAGCATCTTTATGGTGCTGACTTGGCTCTCAAGTAGCAACATTTACATACTTACAGGGAAAAAACAAGTCTTAATTGCATTACAATAAAACCCTTTAAAAACTGGCTCCTTCAGAATAGGCCATGTATACCCTTCTCTGAATTGCAAAGGTTAATAGACATTCACACTAGAGAAACATTCTCCTTCCCTCCCAAAGCGGATGTTGTGTGTCTGCCTGTAATTAGTATCTCTTAAGAAAATAATATTCTTCTACTTTCTAGCCCTTATATGTGTTTGATTTTGCCAGTGAGCAGCTAAAAAGGTAAAATGGGACTGGCTGCAGAGCTGTGGTATTTCTAACAGTAGGTTTGGGTGGAGAACTGTCAGGGGTCAGTGCCAGGCAGCGACCTCAGTGCCTGTGTAATACTTCGATTGAATTAATTCCGCCTTCCCGCTTCGTTCCCTTTTTTTCCTCTGGGGAGCGGGGGCAAACTCCTTTGCCTCCTCTTTGGTGGAATGGCGATGGCTGCACCTGGCTGCGTGTCCTGCGCAGTGGGACTTGCTCTGTGGCAGGGTCCCCTCTTGTGTCCCTTCTCCCCGCTCCCCTCAGGCCTGAGGCACCCAAAGGGTTCTGATTTCTGCCTCCTTGCTGTGTCAAGCAGCCTCCCTGGGGGCATCGCTGAAGTGAAAGATTTTCTTCTAGTGGGCTTTGCTGTAGCTGCACTCCCTGCAAGGATTTTGAGGCGAGAGCGCCCTCCTCACCATGGTCTGTGAGGGAGAGGGCTGTGTGGGGCACCAGCAGGCAGCGACGGGGTGGAGAAAATGAGGCGTTTCCTTGAGAAAAAGAAGGAATTCTGTGGTAGCACTGAGGAGAAAAGATGAGAACTTGGGAGTGTGGACCTGAAGGTGAGTGTGTTCACACATATGTACGTATATATTTTAAATTTTACCTTGAGTATATTCATCTTCATCAAAGATAATTTTAAACTTAGAGTGTTTAAGGAAGACTCAATATGTTTCGTTCGTGTGTTCTTTTTTCTAAATGCACGTTTGGAAGTCTGCTGTTTAAAATTTTTGTGTTAGAGTTTGCTAGATTTGCCATAAATAACCCTCTAAATATTTGCTAACAATACCACAGTAATCTAAAATGGGCCTCCATTACGTTTGGAAAAAGTCTGCACTTCGGCCTTCCCTTCCGATTCTTTCATGCGCTGGATTCAATTTCAGTTATTGTGTTTTTAATGTGCCTTTGAGAAGCTGTTGAGTTATCAGTAAAAAGTTTTTACTACAGGAGCGTACAGCTGCCGAAAGTGGAAACAATGGTTCAACTGTCTGGTCGTATGATGAGCATATTGTTTTTAACTAATAATGCAGTGTTACGAAGAGATGATTTACCAGAGAATTTCACCTCAATGTTGCCACAGTTCCTTGCATGTAGACTAATAACCATTTCTGGTAGGATGTACCAGACTAGCCTGGGTTTTTAAAGTAATTGTTGTAACTAAAACATATTGAGGAATGGTTATGATGGTACTAAATGAACTAAATTAGTCTCTGAAGAAGTTAATGAGAAGTGTTTGTACTCCTCACTTTTAAGGGGGTAAATGAGGTATTGCTTGAAATGTTTAAAAGAGATCACTGTATTGTCAGTACTTGAATCAAGTTTCTTAATTAAAGTAAATTCTTCAGTCTCTTAGAGGGTGGAACTCTAAGGTGTTATAAAGTGCTTTTAATATCTTAATAATAATTTCTAGTCTATATTTGCAATTATGCATGGAGGAATGTTTGAGATTCACACCTTTGGTTTGAATTATGTCCAAGAACAGGAGTGTAATATCTTTTGATCATCCAGTACCTGTCTAATGTAAAATTTGGGGTAAGTGCTCAGTAGTTTTGAACGGAATAACCTTTTCTTCCTGTACGTCATCTACTCACATGCTGGCAAAACAATCCTGTTCTGGTAATTTTTTGGCCGTTACGTGCAAGCAATAGCACAAACCTCCTCCGTTATGAGAGGATTCCCAATTATACTCTGACAATTTCAGAGACTCGATGAACGCACAAACACAGGTCTGTGTTTTAAGAAGAGAACTTGTCTGGTTTCTTTGTGTGTGTGTGTGTGTGATACGTATAGGATGTGTGTTGTTATAAGCAGGAGCTAGAAGCTTTTATACATGTGTTCCAGTATCTTAAAAAGCAGGCTTTCTTACTCTGTCTTGTCAAAACATGCACTCAAGTGAATGTATCTTAGTGGAACAGAAGATTTTCTATCAGTAGATGCTTTTCAACCTAGTGCAGATGTTTCCTCAGTTAAATAAGGAATTCGGAAAGTTCTGTGTTTTGCTTCTGCAGGAGTTCAGACAAGGCAGAGTAGTGATATGTTCTGAATTTCAGTTTCTTAAATAAAGGTACTTCCCTGCTTTCCTTTCCACGCATACCTAAACACTTTAATGCACACCAAATTTAGCTGTGGCTACCACATTCTCATCTACTTCTATTTACTAAAATGCTCACTTACATTAACTAAATCAAACACTTTCTCGTTCCTTGAGTGCTTTCCTAAGTAACAAAGGCACACATCACCATAGCTGTAATGTTGCATTTGAAATGCTTTGAAATATGTTTAATGTTTGCACTACATATAGTTTTGCTTGTGTGTATATTTCCTTTATATTTAGGAATAAATTATTGGGATAAAAATGCTCCTCTGAATTGAATATAAGGTACAATTTGAAATATAGGCATACAGTTTAAAGTAAATTTGTGAACTAATCAGTGTTTAGATCTCCATTACTCATTTTGTCAAATACATTTCAGCTTGTTTCACCTCTGCAAGTATTGAAATTATCACTGTGTTTCAAAATTACAGTCTCTTTACTTCTTACAGGCTATTTTATGACTCAGGCAATCTGTGTAATCTCAGTGTATTAATGGATAAAACACTCCATTTCTGCATGGAGAATATTTACATGAAATGGAACATAAAATTAATAGTCTGGCATCGTAACTATTTAACGTGCTGCAAAGGATTGTGGAACCAATGTACGACTCTTCAGCCATGCTAACACTAGTGCGAAGGAATTCCTGCAAGCCAAGGCTGAAGGCACTGGCAAACCGTTCATATAACAGCCTGGAGGACAGCACATTGTCAAACATTATAAAAGCTAGAGAAAACTGAGGATTTTTTTCCTTAGAGGCTGAAGAGCTAAGCCAAAACCTAAAAATTCCTAGAACATACTAAAAGAAAATGGAAAAAGAATATCAGTAAAGATGAGAAGTTAATTAGTTCATAGAATTTTAAATATATCTGCACATTTCTTAAATAGAACTGAAAAGACCTGTGCAAAATAAGACCTCAGTAGGCAGTATTCGATTATGCCCTTTGATAATGAAATGACTAGTGGAGATTTAAATGTGACAGGGTACACATGTTCTACACTGAAGCAGAATCATACCTTCTGTTTAGGTATCTTGTCCTTGTTAAGAGCAATTACTTAGTCACTTGCATGTTCTGTGTAACTGTTTACATGTATGTAAAAGTCTAAGAAGCTCTATGGTTACTGCTTATTTCCAACAGCTCTTCTATTAAATGCCAGTAGTGTGGTATTTAGATCACAAATATTTTGAAATTATTTGCATTTTTTTAATCCTAGCAAATTGTATGCAAACATTTATTAAAATAGACCTTGGGAAGTGAAAGAACCAAATGGTTTGTATTTTAAAAATTCTTTACCTTGCTTCTTTGTACATTCTTAATAACAAGTGAGGCATCTCACCGAATAGTTTAATTTCACTTTGTAAAAGTGAGCAATATTTTCTTATCAAGCTAAGTTTACTGTCTGTGTGTTTCTTTGAGACAGCTGGAAGATTATATATATACTATAAATTTTTCAATTTTCTTCTGATTTATTTAATTTTCAAAATATTTACTGAGGTTGTTACCAGATTTTAGAGAGGGGCATTGTTACAACAAATGATGTTTGTCTTAGCAGTTGTCTTTGAACTGAACATTCCATATCTGTTTCATTCTGGGATTGGGGTTTTTTTTGAGGGGTTTGATTTTATTGCAAAGCATACTTTAGAAACAAAATACAAACCTGTGTTGTTTAGCTCTAATGTAAGTACTTGATGACTGCAATCAAATGGGTATATGATATGAACAGGAAGAACAAGGCCAAGCATTGGCATCTCAGTACTGTGGGAAACCAGAACAGAGTAAATGATCTTTTTGGCCTGTAGATCTGACAGAAGTTACATTTGCTAGCAGACCAACTGTAGAAAATTCTGGGGAAAAAAAGCAGGAAGCTCACTCTCATCTAGTATTGTGAGTAACTTAAATGCTAGCTAACTCATGTTCAGGAAACTTGTATTTTTTTTGTTTGTTTTTTACTGTTAAATTGTGTTTGCATTTCAGTAGATTTAGAGCTGTGTCTGGCAAAGTGGTTAGATGAGTTTCAAGTTTTGTCTAAGAAGTGGATTGCTTTCCAAGTTTAATATAATTTAACCTAGAAGAAACAAAATGTGAAAATGTTTTCTGTGGTGAGATGTAAATATAGTGACTTTCAGTAGATGAGAAAAATTTGCAGGAATCTTTCATTAGCTTTTACCTTTTTTCCATTTCTGCTCTTGCTCTGTATATTCCCAGCCTACCAGACATAGATGTTTACTCTGTTCATTAGAAGAGCCTAAGATTCATCCACATTCAAAATAAATTAACAAAAAATAAAAATCATCACACAGTTTTCAAAGCTTGTAGTGCATGCAGCAGGGAGTTATCACTGTAGATAACAAACTGGCAGCGTGCTGCTGTGTTCCAGACCGTTTTCTGTGGAATAGGAGTCAGAATAAATGATCCTAAGAGAAGATTTGAACTATGCCACTGATCCCTCTGAGTGGGTGGATCCATTTGAACATGATCTGTCTGGCTTTTAGGTAACTGAAATTTGTACTGGAAACTGGAATGGAAAAAATGGCTAATATAAATAAGATAAAGTATCCATAATCATAGATACACAGTATCTGCTTAATAATAAAACCAAAGCAGCAATTTAACAACCCTTATAAAATTCCAAATATCACTAATGGCTTAGTGATTAAACAGTTTCATGCCACATTCAAAAGCACAGTCTCCCACCTCTCCTTCATTTCCTGAAGTTTGTGCCTTGTTTGAGTCACTGTAAAACTGCTTGGCACTTAATCTTGTTCAGACATGCCAGTTCATGCACTTCTCTGTGATCCAGATCACTCTCATGTTTCTGGAATAGTCTTGCATCTTTTGAGCTCTGAAAGACTTCCTTTTTTTTTTGGTGGTTTTTTTTTTTTTTTTAGCACTGAGTTGACTGGGAGCTCCAATTGCGAGCTTCAGAGTTTGAGCAGCTGCATGGGTTTCCTTGTACAGTGCCCAGTTCTCACGCAGTGTGTGCTGCTGAATGTTGTATTCTGCAGAATCTTACGTGTGGAAGCTGAAAAGCTGCTAGAAATCATTTGTCTGAAACTATAGTAGTTCTTCACAGTGTGATTTGTCTGTATTCCACCCTGGATATTTATCTGAATTTTAACACTGAAAAGCATGGTTGGCAGGAATCTACAAACATTACAATCTGTGTTTTTATATGCACTTACATAAGATTTCGTAACAAATATGAATAATGACTTTTTCTTCTCCTTTAGTTCATTTGTATTTCTGCTGCTCTGTGGAGGACTATACAGGAACACACAATTGGTCCTGAACAGTTCACAAATGTATCTTCAAAATTAGTGTGGATTAAGATATAAATTAAGGGATGGTCTAGTTCCCTTCGTAGTGCCTTTAAGTCTTGCAAGATAATCTCATTCTCAAAAAATGAAAAGCCTTCTTTGATTACTGGAACTATAAGTAAATAGCTGTGGCTCGCAGACTTAAGTAAAATAAATATCTTCTGAAAATACTTATAGCTTGTAGGTAATATTTATTAAGAATTAAATTGTATAATCATTCTAGAGAATGGTGGCTTTAAACACAGGTGTGTGGGTTTTTTTTTTTTAATAGTGATGGTAAATTGTTGTGAGGGTGTATTTTTTATTTTAAAAAATCAGTCCAGTCACGTTTTTTCCAGGGTACCTATATTTAGCCATTAGTTGGCTAAAACCTCCCTCCTGAAAAGCCGGCATTTTTATACTTGTATTGCTGTAGCAAAGTTCATTTTAGTTAAGATATTTCATTCATTTATACTTAATTTTTGTGCATTTCAGACAGAGTTCTGTCAGATAAAATCCTTTATATGACTGGGGTATATCTCTGGACATTGATTTATGTAGGATTGCACACTGCGTAGACTGAAGCTCAGCCACTCAAGTGTAATGTAGGTTTAAAGTGTTTTGTAAATCTGAATTTAATATTGTATTTAGCTGAAGTTCCTACTTGAGTTTCTTCCTGTCAAGATTTGTGGCATTATAAAAGGAAACATTAAGGTATTTCCTGGTTTTGCTAGTTCTATATAGAGTAATTAGTCTGGCAATTTTACTGGTACTTCTCTTCTTTCAGTGTACTGTAAAATCATATCACAGAGAACTTCACATTTTCCCAACAAAATAAAACCAAAAATTTTAGTGTTTTGATGGATCCCAGGAGTGGACTGACTCCAGCACTTGACCCTGGTTGATATTGTAGAGCTGCTACAAAGTTAGAAGAGGATGCTCTGCTTAACTTTTATGTTTCATTAGTGTAGCATAAGTGTATTCTATTGTTTTAGTTTGTCCTGGTTTTCTTCCCTTTAATAGCCACCTAAAAGCAACAGCCAGTGAAATGCTAAACATAAGGATGAATGACACATTGTAAGGAAAGAGGCTCTATGCCAAATTCCACACATTTACACTGCCAACATTTATCCACAATATTGGCAAAGTGGACTAACACTTCTGAGCTGCTCTGTTATTTCTGAGACAGATAATTTTTTTTTTTTCTGGTAGGACAGCACTGGATAATCTGATTTTTGTCACTGTCTACTTAGCCACTAGTTTTTAGTGTGACATTGGGCAACGCGCTTTAACTCATCTGTGTCTCTAGTTTCTCCGTCTGTAATACAGAGGTAATAGTATCTGATATTAGTACTCTGAGACTGAATTCAGTTAAAATACAGGAGTATATAGTGTTTTTATGTGAGGCATTATTACATATGAAAAGAATCATTACTTACATGAATTTAATGAGTATTTGCTCAGGATGTTGTGAACTTTATCCATAAAAGCAAAACATAGGGTATTAACTGTTTTTCCATCTACTAATAAGTGTTTGAGAAAATCAGGTACGACATCTTTTTTCAATTTCATTTGACAGATATGAATGTACACACATAAAGTTATTCTGCCTCATTTGTCTTTCTGAAGTTATTCCAGGATCTACCTTCACTGTGATATACCATGTTTTACTGTTTTGGTCCTTTCCTGACCCTCTGTCTCCCCAGGGCTATAACTAAACTGTTATTACATGTTCTAATCAAATAAATAGGGATGGTGTTATGATATAGAATCTTAGCTTATGGAATGATTCCCTCCTTCTTTCCCTTTTTCTTGTCCTGAGAAGACCTATAATGCAGCTTTTCCTGGTACTGTAAACTCATGACAGAGAGCATGAATTTAGAAATGTATGTTCATTCAGTGAGGATGTTAGTTTGAACAATGTGTACTAAGTCCTTGTGCATGTGGCAGTTAATTACTGTGTAAGAGATTTCATATAGAAGTTCTTCCCAGGAAGTTGCCTTAGGCAAAAAAAAAGGAAGAATTCTTACTTTTTGAAACGTCTTCACTACAGTAAGCAATGAAGGCATGTCTGAGTTCAAGCAGATAAGTATGCACTGTAAATGTAACGTATGTAGTTATGCTGCCAGGCAGAAGCTGTTTTTCTATGCAGCTTTGAATACTGCACAGGAATAACCTGGCTGGGAGGAGACAGGGAAATAGAATAGCTATTCTTCGAGATCATCGTTTGGGTTTTCTTGGTTA
The DNA here is from genome assembly GCF_032191515.1 of Phaenicophaeus curvirostris. Lineage (NCBI taxonomy): Eukaryota > Metazoa > Chordata > Aves > Cuculiformes > Cuculidae > Phaenicophaeus > Phaenicophaeus curvirostris. The sequence goes on from NC_091407.1 coordinate 281,865, forward strand.
ATACTAAATGTGTATTTGTGTAGGAATGGAGGTCTGTAGGACAACACAATTTTTTCATCCTGGTGTGTGTAGGGAAAGTATTATATTTTTTAATTCTCTGAATAAATGTGCAATAATAGTTACCAGTGACATTTAGTATCTGCTACAGTTCTCTTCAAATATTTTCCTGATGTAGTTTAAAGCAACATGTAAACACAAAGAGAAAGCTTTGTCCCATTTCATGTGGCCAGTGTTGTTAGACATATTAATTTCTTTTAGTTCATATGTACTGCATCCAGTCTTCCATACTAGGTAGACCAAGACTCTAAGGTTCAATCCACTTGTATTGCTCTGATTACACTTAGAAGAGTGTATGTTGAATTTGCTGGGGATTTTTTTGTTTGGGGGAGTGTTGTTATTTGGGTGTTTTTCTTTTTTATTTCCTCAAACTCTCCTGAGTAGAAGTATCTCCTTGCAACAATCTAATTTGCTCTCCTCTTTTTGTTGTAGTTTGTGTCAAACAGAGAGCGTACCAAAGAAGAAACCATGCTTCAATGTATTTTATTATTTCAACTTCCCTTTAGGTTCTCTTTGCATTCTTAGAGTTTTATTGCTTTAATGAAAACTTCAACATTATTTCACTATCAAGATTAATTTTTTTACAAACATTCAACAAATTTTTTGTTCTATTTCATTCCAATATGTTTTCCTTTGTGATTTGTTTGAACTAGTTAGGACTTCTATGTAAAAAATAAAGATTTTTTTTAAGGTTATGTTAGGTCTGCCAACTAAGAATATTATTGGTGACCCAGATATCTCCAGGAGGAGATTTATAAAGGTGGCTTGGAAGTGTCTGAGGTTTAGAAACCACGTGGTATAGGAACTCATAAAATACATGATTTATGCAGAGAGAATTCTTCGAGTTTGGTGAAAAAATCTCTGGGGTCAGTAAGAAAAGCAACAAATATTTTTAATTTGCTCAAGATATAATTCTTCATGTATTATATGTGTTGTCTGCAAAGTCCAGTATTCAGCTCTACAATGGAAACACCCCAGGCAAGTCATTACTTGAACTTAATTTGGTCCAAAAGAAATAATTTAGCCTAATTGAACACACAGAATTTGCACTTCTTAAAAAATATTTTTAAAATATTCTACTGTGATATAAATGTTGGATATGCACAGTGAGAGGGGGTTTTGTGCAAACTAATTTTACCATTTATAGATTCCTGACTTTCAACTGACTTTTTTACCCAAATCGCAGCCTTCCATTGCTACAACAGAAAACCACCCCTATAAACAGAAATATCATAACTTCTGTTTAAAAGTTTGTAGAATCTGTGTGTACACAGTGATCTCAATTTAAATGCTGAACAATTGTTAGTTTTCACATTATTTCCCTTGTCCTGAAGGCAGAAGTAACATCTATTATTTATGTCAGTGAAAGAGGTTACAGAATTCACGATCCTTCCCTTAGCTCCTCTGGAAGGATTGTAGTTGGTGTCTGGCATGGAGAAGCCTTGTGATGGGCAAAGCTTATATTTCTCCCTAAATTTTAAATAGTCAAAATGAGTCGCCGAACATTTTCTTTCTGTGTTGATTTGTCTGCTGTTTCGAAGGACAAGAAGCACACATCAGACTAACCTTTGACCCATGCAAACACAAAATTGTTTTGATTTTATGGATGGATATACACAACAGAGTCAGACCATGTGAATGGTAATTCACTACTGCGAATTCAGAATGTTATAGATGAAGTCCTGTATGGAAAAGATATACGTGAAAATGTGAGTGTGGTTAAGATATTGGAGTGATTTTAAATAGCAAGCTTTCCTTTAGATTTAATGTAGCAGGCAGTAAAAGTATAGTACAAAGCAAATTTCCATTGGCAGTCTGGTTCTTAACAATTACTAAAGCATCAGAACATGTAATCAATAAACAAGAATTAAGAAAATATCATCCTTACTTGCAGAAGAACTAAATCATGTAAAAAGTTACTTTTTATTTCAGGATGACCTAGTTAGAACAGCAAACACAGGGTTTCCAAGGCTTCCTTAGTCTGAACTTCCTGATTTTTCTTTTTACTACAAGTACATGCTGTGTTTAATACTTCTTTCCCATACTTTAATTTCTTTTGACTTTCATTTAAAAATTCTCTAGTGCATCATTGTAGACTTTGTATATACTAAGAAAATAAATTCTTTTTCTGAAATGCATTTTAATAAACAGAAAATTAATATACAACACACCCAAAAGAAATGTAATTAGGTTAAGCTTAATTTTACTTTTGCACAGGCCTATGTATACCAGTAGATCTTCCAAATGACTCAGTTAATAAACAGTTGTATTTAATGAGATATTTGGAAATTAAGTCAACTTCAGATAACAAGCAAAGAGTTCTAGCCTTGTGCTAACTGGTGCAGTTTAAGTGGGTTGATTTGATTGTTGATGTGTCTTAGGAGGCTCAAAGAGACTGAGATAAAGCTTTTTGAAAGGCTGTCAACAAGGGAGAGTGGCCAGTGTGTATCTTCCCAGAATTTTAAGATATCAGTTTTACCTCCTGGGGAAGTTTTCTATTTCAAATGTAACTTTGCCATTGTTGCACTTGGCAATATTCTGTCACACTGGCAGCATTAAATTTACTAATTTACCATGCATCAGCTTGAACCATTTTGCACACATACAAGCAGAAATTATTAATATGGTTTCAGTTAAGGAATCTTCCCTGATGAGCTTAAGCAGAAATTTATTTCAATAAACCAAACTATTATGAAGCCATCTGTTTGCAGATGATCTAGGACTTTGAATTCAGTATTCGTGTCTACATTAACTGTTATTGAATCAACTCTTCTATTTCTAATTATGTGAAACCCACAAGCAGAGATATATAAATCTTGGGATTCACACATCAGCTATAATAAGTTTTTGTGATTATTTGCATGCTGCTATAAACTGGCAAAACAAGAATTGAATGGTCTGACTTTCTGTCCCCTAAAGAACTGCAATGTATGCAGTCTCCATTACTTCACCTTCCTAACCCATAATTAATATTTTTCATATGTTATGTGGAGAAATTATGTCATATACACAGGCAAACTGTTAAAAACTCATGTTTTCTTACCTTTTGCGTAGCAGTTTCCCATTTGGTACTTTACTTGGATGGTATATAAAGCCAACAAGCAGGTGGAAATTGGGTCATAGGAATCTTTCTGGTGCCAAAAAAACAACTTAATGGAAATTGTTGACCATAGCTGTGTTTTCTAAGGAGCTTTTATGTTCTCATCTGATTCTGGCATAATATTATGTATGTTTGAAACAATTATAAATTAATGCTGAATCCATTTGGCTCTTGTCAGCTCTTGTCAACAGCAAACACATTTTGTACAGATATATGTCCATGGGAAATAGGAAATATTTTATTTGAAATGTTCCAGCTTTACTTTTACGTGTTTATGATCTTTAAATTTCAGTATTCTTAATGTAGACAAGAACCGAAGCTGTAAAACTCCAGTCTATTGAAAGCTGTTTATTAGGTGAATGCTTACTTTGAGTATTACTAAATAAGACCAGATTTTTTAATAGGACTGACAGCTCAATGAGTAGATTATATATATATGATCTATTTATTTACGTATTTTTTTCCTTGTGATCTGCCTGTCTTTCTGTTATCTTGAAAGTTGTCATGAGCTGTAGCTAATTTACAATAAAAGCTTGGTATTTCTCATATAAGAACCCTACTAGCTGTCTTTCTGCACTGGTCAGACCTGATCTGTGTGGTCGTTCTCATCTCTCTATGAATTGGACTCTACCTAAACATTGTATGTTGGCAAGGAGCAGGGAAACCCCAGGTTAGCTGCAGGGGTGACACAAGCCTGGCTGCAGCAGTCTGGGAAGGATGGCTGAGCTAAGCCTTGTCCCAGTGGAAGAGACAGTGGCTCGTGCAGTAGTGGCCTCATAGCTGCAGATAGCAGCACTGGCTGCCTGAAAGCAGATAGGTTTGTTAGATGGAATTATTGATGCATGGGCAAGGGGACTAAACAAAGCTAAACATGCTTTGTGTTACTACCATTATGCTTATTTTTGCCAGGGCATGTTATAAAAGACATTTCCCCAGATGTGAAAACTGTCAACATGTGAGCCCAGTTCAGTTTGCAGCTACCTAACACTCTAATTTCTGATAATTAAATAGTATTCTGAAAGAATTATAGTTGTTGTACTTGACTGTTAAGTTTAGGTAAGTGACAATTTACAATTATGTCAACATCTTAGGAAGATACTGAACTAAGAAATACAATTCCTACAAATAAACATTTAGATTATATAACTTCTTAAAACCAAGTCGTTTGTTAGTGTAATTTGGAATGGAGATGAATTTGTTTCTTTTTGAGAAATATTTACCCAGAACAAATGTGTGTTATATAGCATTTTCTTTAGTTACTAGGCTACTTAATGTAATTATATCTTGATAGGATTCCATTGCTAAGAAGGATCAACACTTTAATCTTGCCCTCTTTTTGTAATGCATTGTCTAAAATCTAATAAGGACACACTATTACAGCTAAAAGGTGACATGCAGCACATATGGCAGTATACAGTATATAATCTTATGGAATAAATCTGTTATATCCAATCCATTTAATTTTGTTAATCATAATTTATATTGTAACAGAGTATATTTTTAAGTACCTGAAAGAGATGTTCAGCATCTATCACAAACACAATCTGTTATGTTCATAAGAAAATTACAGGTGATAGAAAATCTGCAAGTTACATCCTTATGTGTAACATAAGCAGGTAATAGATGAGTCTATTGTAGGTGGAGTCCCAGCATTCATTTTCATCATTAGTATAAGTGGAGTAAGAACTACATGCTAAGATTATATACTTTTGTAATAGTTAAAACCAGTGTTTACATCTACTTTCATTGCGGTGAAATGAACATTTTAGCATGCTGTCTTTGTGAAATTAAACTTTATGCAATTCATTGCTGTTTAATCTTACACAGGAATTGTTGAGTTGTTGGTTATGATTTACTTTTAAAAATTTTCAGAACTAATTGAAAAAAAAAACAACCTTACAAGGTTTTCTGGTTGGTTACAGGCATTTCACAGTATGGAATTAGTGGTGTTTTGTTACACTGTCTGACAAAATACCAAAAGATTTCACATGTATTCTTGAATTGCTGGTGTTACTTTTACCATTGCATTGTGAGACTTGATATTACAGAGTTTGTGGCTAGAATAAGGAAGCTTTGATGTCCTTCATTAATTCTTACTTGTTAAAATATTAAGAAATAGATGGAAATACTCCAAAGAAAAGGTTTGAGTGTTTTGTTACAAACTTTAATTCAGCCTTGAGAAGAATCATCCTTTTATTGGATTACTGAATTGGCTGTACAAAGAAGGGGATATCTGAGGTTGCACAAAAATCTTCAATTTACTAATATTTTTATACCTGACTTTGACTCTCTGTCCTTTAAGACGGATGTTTTTGAAAACTGATACATGGCAATTATTGTTTCTGTATGCTTTTGGTATACAAAAGGGGTAATTTAGTGAACGATCTCAGATGTTGGCTTTGCCATCCTGAGGTGAAGGTCTTTTTTTTCCTCAATGAGCACCAACTTCTAAACAATATCTGAACTTACATTTCTCTCAGCTTTGTTTTTCTTCATTTTTCTCCCTTGAGATTCAAGCCTCCAATTCAAGTTTATTCTCAAATAGAAACTTGTAAAGAAAAAAATAATAAAACGCATCCTATGCTATTCTGATCACTAGAAGGATTTGGCTATTTTACTATAATTAAATGGATATACGATTTACATTATTCTTTTGTCTTTTAAGGAAGGGGTATGATGTTGGGATTTGACAGAGCATCTCCTGTCCTACCCTGAAATAATTACATTCATTTATACAGTTGGAATAAAAATCAGTTTTATATCTGCAAGTAAAAAAGTGAACTGTTGTAGAGGAAATATTTCTGGAGAAGTATTTTACAAAACAAGATTTTTGTAAGCAGTTGTCTTTTTTTCCATGCAGTTTAAATGATGGTTTTACTTTTAAAACTTTGGACAGATGAGTAGTTTTGTTTGAGGACATGCAGATCTTCTCATTTAGTATGAAGTTGGCAGCAGTCCTTGAAATGCCTTTCAAAAGAAAAGACAAAGATTTCATAACCTCTGTATCAGAATTTAAGGTAATGCAAATTCATTATATATGTTAATACTTCCTTCATTAACTTTGATCTTTAATTTTATGAAACATTGAGTTTTCTGTGAGCCATGACAAGGATTTTGCCATACTTTCATTTTTTTCTAAGGAATAAACCCCAGAGAATATAAAATGCTCTGGGATGAGTCGATGAAACGGTTGGACTCGATGATCCGGTGGGTCTCTTCCAACCTGGTTATTCTGTGATTCTGTGAACACCAAACTTTGTCAGATTTGGTGACATAAAGGGTTTCTCTTTTTTGCCAGGGTTTGTCAGTGTGTTAGGAGTGAGTTAAATCTTCACCTGGAATTTTAACATATGAGTCACAGTGGGCACCTCTAATATGTTTTGACTGGGTGTCCCAGGTGGAAAATATTGGCCACTTGGATCTCACTGAAGAGCAGCTCTATAATTCTCTCCTGACCTTAATTTTTATTAATGTTTTATTGTTTCCTGTGTGGAGAAAAAAAAACCCAACATCCACACAGCTTCTTTTATGGTCATGATTCACCACTGTGGAAATCAAGCAAAGCTCAGAAGAATACTGCATGATGGCTTGCCAGTCCTTTGAAGTGTATGGCAGTCAAAGCTATTTGGACAGGGTTTAATTTGAACATTGTACTAATGTGCGATTTCCAAAGTTTCTGCTTGTGGTTCTCCACCCAGAAAATAAGAAGACAATGACAATGCACCCTCATTCTTTTGTGCTAAAAAACCATTAGAAATACATAATAATGAAGAGGAACTGAAAGTATTAAAAATGCAAATTATTATCCTGAAAAGTTGCAGTCATGATTCTTATGAGGTCAAGGTCAGAATTCATTACCCAATTAATTACCTATAATGTTAAGAAAACATCACTGAACGTTGTTCTTATTTTTAGTGCATCTACAAATGGTTTGAAATTCCAGTTTGGTGGCTTGGGTGTGATTTTGCAGTATATTGAAGAATACGCATTTTGGTTAGGAACAATTTGTTATCCCAGGCAGGAAGTCTTCCTCTGGTATTTGACTAAGAACATGGGAAGACTAGCAAGATAAACAAATAGGAGCTCAAATTTTGTTAAAGTTATTTAATGAAGAGCACTCAGGTGGTGAAGAGCCGTTTGTAAGTATGACTGCACTGAGTGTTTCCTGAAATCATTGCGACTATGTTGACTTTTGTTGAAAGTGAAAGTCAGACAACCGACGTGTAATTTCTAACTAATGCGACTGTGAGAAGAAACACAGGTGATGCTTGATAGCATCCCATCAGCAGGATTGCTTTGTTTCAATTCTAGCTCTCTAAGCCAGATTTGGAAGGAGGTTTCTCTCTGGTTCAGTTTCCAGCCAGCATTGTTTGTCTTCTATTCCTTGGTAACTATGAGGCTTTACTGGTTACTTGCACATGCTCCCCTCACTCTGTGGGTGAGTACTGACAGCTGTGTCACTAGATTTTCTGAAAGATTAAGCACATCTTTTCCCTTAGCCCTCATGTTCCTGACTCTGGGTTTACAGTTCACCTCTTAGAAACTTAAAATAGTTGAAGTAGACAAGCATGGATGTAAAAATGCCATAAAAACAATGATTCTTTATATTAGTTGGCACAAAATGCCATGCAGATGAGAAAACACTAAATAGGCTATGTATACTTCCCTTCCCCAGTTTTCAGTGTTGTTTTGGGCGTAATCTGTGTGCTCCGTGTCACCCATTTCTGTACATGACTTTCCTAAATTATGTTGCATGCATGTCTGTGTCGGAATTCTGAAGCCAATTTCCTTCTCACTTGGCTGGCCCACAGTTAGCAAAGCATGCCTCACTGTTCCTTCTCCAAGCATAAGTTTTCTGTCCCTCTATGATTCATGGCATTTACCAAATGCTTTAGCTTTTGCGATCCAGTCATCGTTTGATCTTCCTTTCAATTTTCCTGGGAAATTCCATAGCTCCAGACCCTGGCTTGCAGGAGGAGTTTGGGTTGCTGTCTGGCTCAGGCAACCCATTGTCCTTTTTTATTTTTGCTCTTGACTGGGAGCTGCTAGGGTGGGATGTTTTCCACAGTCCCATGTCTGAGAGACACATGACTCAGCCCTGACAGCATATGGTTGACTTCACATCCTCTGAGGTATTTAATGATACAGCAATTTCATAACCACAACCAGGATTAACGCTTCGTACAGGGATATGCCACAATGTAAGAAATCTATAGTTTCTGAGTATTTTACCTACATGCTGTATTGGTAGCATTCTACATTTCATACAGTACTTTCTCACCTGACTGCTCCTTATGTGTGGAGTATGTAAACAGGTGTTAGAATGAAAAAAAAATATGAAAAGTGAGACTTGACCCAACAAATAACTTCCAAGTAGAAGGGTTAGTTACAAAGCCAAAAGCTGCTCTACATAACTCTTATAAAAATATAGCCAGTGCTTCTCTGAGCAGAAGAATCTCATGTTATGAATCAGAAACATGAGAAAACCTGTTGCAACAAAAGCCTATTCCATATCTTTGCAGTCTTTGTTTGTTTTAAACAGTTCAGTGTTTACTCATAAGATGAACTGGCAAGAAGTTTGCGAATGTCTTAAAATTTTCCATAACAAAATTATGATGTATATCTAAATTAATACAGATGTTATTTAGTGGAGTGCAAACATTAAAATAATCAACATTTTGTTTTATGAGAATATATGTAGATCTCAGAAGACAAGGCACTCATGGAAGTGGTGCCTGACCAACCTCACTGGCTCTATGGAAGGCAAGGTAAGTGATTGTTCCCCTCATCACCAGCATATATGTAGCTGCATCTAAGTACTGTGTTGGATTTGGGGCTCCACAGAGATACTGACAAACTGGGGAGAGACCAGCAGTGGACCACTTAGGTATTGTGAGGAGTGGAACAAGGCACACAAGGAGGCACTGAAGGTGTTTCGCTCCCCAGAAAAGGCTGGGGTGCGTAGAACCTAAACTTAACTAGAAATGTTCCTGTTCTAATTTCAACGTTAGTTGTGCTTTAAGCAGGACACTAGATTAGATTTCCAGCAGTCACTTTCAAACTTATTTTCTATAATTCTTATTTTCTTTGGTAGGGTTTTGTTTCCTTGTTGTAAATAAAGTTCACATTGAGAACATTTTATAAGTCTTGAGGAGCATCAGGCCTTACATATCAGCTTATTTCTTGAGGCATTAAGAATAATCCATATCTATATGCTTTATTCGCTAGTTTTTGTCACTCAAAATAACAGCCAAGTCTTACTCAACAACACTTAATCTATTATTTTTGACTTGCACACAGTAAACTTCCTGCAAAGACACTGGAGCAACATCACTTCTGCTTGGTTTTGTGCTACCCTTACTGGGCAGTCTGCACATCTGGCTAAGCCAGTCTAAGAGCTGGTCCTGATGAGAACAGTCACCTTGATCCTGGCTTCAGAGTCTCACCTCTCTGTCACACCAGTTCAAAGAACTAATCTGGCAGGTGATGATTTCCTTTTCTGTAAGGATGGTCTTTTGCTTGCTTCACTCCCTGAACTTACTGAAAAAGATCAGAAGGATCCTTCTGACAACATTCTTGTCAGAAGATGCTGGTTCAAGGGTAGGGAATGAGGATGTGTGGCCAGAGACAATGGAAACCCTTTTATGTCAGCACCTAAGTAATTGTATTAGCTTAGCTCTATCATCCACACTTTCACTGTCATGTTGACCACCTTCAAATTGAAGTGCTTTACTTAGATTCTTCCAGACTGGTGTAGATATTAAGATATCAGCTAAAACTGTGTGTGTTAAATATTTTTCAGATATGAAATGACTGAGTTTCAAAAAGTGAAGAATGCTTATTAATGTACAATAGAGCACTTAGAAGAAAAAATGACCAAGAGGCAATTTTAAGTGTTCTGATTTTACATTGGTGTACATTTTTTTATACCTACTTGTAAACTAATAACATTAAATATATCTCTGGCATACTTGAGAATGAAAGAAATATAAGCTTCAGAATAATGTTTTAGCATTTGCTCCAAGCGTTTAAAGGTTTTAAATAAGTATTCCTAGAAGTTATGTTGCTGTATCCAATGTCCAGATGTGACAGCATGGGACTTAGCCTGGCTAATTCTGAACACCATAGCAATCCTTATGGAAAAAAAATCCAGCAAAACTTAGAAAATAAACTTTGACCCATTCTTTGTTTGTAGAATGATTTACATTAATAATACATTAACTATTAAAAAGGAGAGAGCATAGAACAGAATTCTTTTATATTTCCAGTGTAAATACGGTAAACATTTTATTTATTTTTTTTAATGAAGCTAGGGGCTAGGGTTCTGTATTGGCCTCATTAAAAAACAAAGGTCTGGCAACTTCTGTCTTTGAAATACTGGAAGGACCCAAAGGCTTGGAGTCGAGATTTTATGTTGGCAGGGAAGTGGCCTGTCTGTTGAGCATGTGCTTTTTGTTATTTCTGTGAAAAATCTACATATTTAACAAAGTTTTAACCCTTTTTGGCATAACTCCCGGTATGATCTCCTTTTGCTAGATCTTAACAGTAAAATCTTTTGATAATCCTATTCCCTAGTTATTCCCATAACATCTGTCTGCATGGAGAATATGCATGCCAGATCCACAGAGCTTTGGGTATGCTCTGTCCCCTTAGAGGTCTTAATGTGACTAAACTGCAGGTACCTTTCAGTGCAGACCTAGTGGCCAAATGAATTTGCTCATCTTTAATTGTTGTTGAAGGTGATTCAACTGAACCGCTATGGCTCAGGACGTCCATTTCATTTACTGGCACTTGAGGACAGCAACAAGTTAGTAAATTAAGTAACATCTTAAAACTACCACAGCTGTTTCTGAAATGTTTGACCACAGCTGGAGAGCCCCAGTAAATGAATTTTTGGCAAGCTGGTTGAAGAGTTTGCTGTGTCTATCTGTCTGCTCTGCAACTCAGCTGGCAGTGCCTGTCCCATAAAAGGGCTGTAGAACCAAAGGAATGTTGGCTTTGTAGTTGCGGTCATTGCAGTTCACAGCTCTGTATGTTAACATTTAACAAACAGCAGCTTAATTTCACATGCTCAGCAGTGAACTGTAGTAGTTTCACGCCCTTCCCCCGCCCCCCCCCGTTTCCTCCCCCTTTTCCTCCCCCCCCCCCCGTGTTATTGTTCTGAGTAATTAGCCTAAGTTACAGGCCTAACATCAGGTGGCTACCATCAAAAAGTACAGCATGCAAAAGGTTAGCCTTATTTGATGTTACCAATAGGTGTTGGTTATATAGCCTTTGCAGTTACTCAACCTTTTCACCTGCTATGGAGAGAGTTATGAGACAGGACAGTTATATCTGATTTTGATGGTTTAAGGAAAGTAATCTGTCTGCAGGATTCTGGAAAACCACTGAATTGCAAAAGTTCTGAACTTTCTTTGTAAGTTAGAGATTTGTCTTTATAGTATTGGTTTTACACATGAACCACCTTACATGAGTTACAATAGCATAGCTGTTTAAATGAATTCTTTTCAAGGCTTTAGCATGAATTCTGCCCTTGGTAATTCCTGTCTCTCCTCATAGTAGTATGTTATTAAATAAGTACTAAGTGTAATGATTTTGTAATTTATTGTTTTTGTAAGGATCCAATGTTTGAAAAAAAATTTCAAAGAGGTAATTCACCGGGAGCATCAGTTTAATGTTGACCTTCTCCAGACCTTAATCATCTTAAATAATTCAGATTTTCAGTGACTAATTATTTATCATTACTCTGCTTAAATATTGGGTTCCACTCTGCACTGTGACTAAGCAGTCTGGGTGCTTAGGTCTTAAACTGAGAACAGAAAGAGTTCAACCTTCAAAGCTATGCACTGAACTAAATCCTGAGCCGCAAAAATCCAGTCATCTCATAAGCACACGTAAATGCACGTACAAAGTTACACGAGCAAGTTGCAAAGGGGAATCAACAAGGAAAAGTCACCTCTCACCTTGTGATGTCTCCAGTGTCTGTTAGAGAGCAGATAAAATTAGTGCAAATAACTGTTGGAAATACTGAGAAGACAATCTTAGTTTTACTCAGAGTTTGCACAGAAATGTCTATGTATACAAAGTGCCATAAAGGAGAAGCCCGCCAAAATCAGTCTTTTAACTCCAGATACTTTCTATTTTATGCTTTCATTTTTATTGACATAAACATAACACTTAGAATTAAACCATCTACACTTAAACAATTTTTAGTTCGTTTTTATTTATCGCCTGAGCATCTTGAATCTTTCAGAGCTTATGACATACAGAAATAGCCTCTGTTAATCAACTATTACTTTTCTTATTGCCGATTTATTATGAATATGAAAAACTGGTGGCAGTACCTCTGGTATTCTAGCATGCTTCTCAATAATTTTCTTGTCTGCTAGAAAATCTCTGCAGTTGTGCTAAAATGTGTTACAGTTCCCACCAGTCTGTGGAAAATGCTATTTTTCTAGTAATTCAAAGTGTTTTGAATAGCTGATTTTCCAAGAATTACTCCAGTGCTATAATTAAACTCCAGTGAGTTTACTGCATCCTTTGCATCTTGTAGCTTCCAATGCCTGTTGGATCCACCTCTTTTTAAACCAAATAGAAGTGTCATTACTTATGGGATGGTGGATCTAAGTATGGATTTAAATTCTGCTCAAGACTTCCTTTTTCTTCAAACAGTACAGCCATGTGTTTTCAACATGATGGATTTATAACACTCACATATGTTTTACACTGTTGAAATATATATGTTGCTTTACTTTTCTCCCGTCATGTCTTTGAAAGTGACCTGGATTCCAGTGCATGAAAGATATAACATTTAGGGTGATAGTGGAAATACGTGAAAGCAAAAGCATTACTTCACCACCTATCATTGCAGCAGGTATCTTACCAAACTGGAATGAACACAACAGCCAGCAATAGCAGCTCTCACTGAACTTGTTGAAGTAATTAATTTAACTGTAGAAATATTGCTCTAAAGAAAAGAGTACAAGTACCCTTACTTCTACTTACTTTACTACTTGAACTTGTATATTTAGCATCATCCAGTATGTCGCAGATGATGTCATCAGGCTTTTGCAAAAATCTAACTGAATTTCTACATAATCTTAATGTATGTGAAGTGCTTGATTACATTTTTGCTTTTTTCTTCTGTCTTATGAGAGTTCTGAGAGTTTACTTCTTTCCAGTTCTCATAGTAACTATAGCCAAACTTTTGTCTGAAGTTTTTCCTTGCCTTAAGCTGGAATTTAAATACCCCCTTTTTCTGTTATGTTCTGTTTACCTCAATAAATATAGAACTTTGTTCTGGTACATTTCTGGCCTGGAACAGGATTTGGTTTTGACAATCTGCTATAACTAACGTGAATACAACTTTGCAGTTGATTCCAGTGAATAAGATTCCAGGCTGTCTCTTCTGAAAAGCAGTAAGTTAATTATGCTTGTCCAAAGCTAGTTGCTTTTTATTCGTTTCTCGGCATGCACTAAGTACTGTCAAGTTTTCTGTGTTTCCGACCCAAATGAACTCAACCGTTTCAACTCCTACAATATATTATTTGAGAAAAGTTTATTTAGCTTTTGCTGGATTTAACTTTGATAGGGAAGCAAATTTTATTGTACTTTTCATTTTCATTAAAATGCGGAGGTCTTGCTGCATTTGTTTTCAGTTTCTAATATGTCTTAAAATGTGAGTATCAATTTTTTTTCAAATAAACTGTAGTTTCATGCTTAACAGTTTCATCCACAATTTACAGAATTACAATTTACAGGATTACTTTTTGATTTTTCCAGATGTTTGCACTTTAGTTTAGATTGTGAAGGTCTTTTGGATATTTTTTTTTTTAACAGATTGAGGATTTATTGAGTTCCTCCTCTCCTAATTTTTAAAATTTACAAAATATTCAATCTTCCTTTGCTTGCTTGTTTCCTCATCTGGTTCCTGTTGCCTAGCACTTCACTTTAGACTTCTGGGCATGTCTGCTTTCTTTTTTATTTTCTACATGAGTCCATTATTAAGTCTGAGTGAAAACATGAAATGATATGGGACACGCATTACTGTTAACTGCCTGAGTTTTGGGGCAGCAGTATGGCAAAAATAAGCTAACATCTTGAGAGAAGATGTTATCGTTACAGCAAAGGCAACATCTATGGACTGATCTGTGACACATATTTGAAGTACTTACTTGTGAATCCTCCAAAGAATACGGATTCCATCACTGAACCATGTTCACGTGCAACAAATGGCACCCATTATAGTTAACATGCTATACCAAAGCTCTCTTTAGGCTGCTGCACCCTCTCTAGTTTGCAGAAATAGGACTCAGAAGGAACATTAATTCCCAAAAGACACAGAAGGAAACTGTGGTAGAGAGGTTAATTCACTGCAGCATGGTAGTGTTGGAAAAATTATCTTTCCTCTTCCCTTGTAGATTCAGGAAAAGCTGAAAATGTTACAGAGCTACTGATTACCTTAGTATCTTGCATCCTGCTCTTTTGGAAGTGGTTCCAGGGGAGCCGTTGAGCCGGTCCGTCTTCTATCATCCTCCTGCACCCTGCAATTCTTGGATAGCTGGATTTCTCTACCTTTATTTTTGAAAGTATTGATTGACAGAATACGGTAGGGGTTTCTGTGCTTTTGATTTTTTAAAGATTTTTTTAAACATTCCATTTAGTGAGCAATTATTCCATGGTCCCCCTAATCCACAACGTAAAGGCTCAAACAGCTTGATATATATTTCAACATGAAATAAAGCAAGGTCGGGGTTTTTTTTTTATGTTAAACATAGTTTATAGTAGTGAGGAAGAGAGATGTATTTGAAATATGCAGAAAATATGATATGGAAAAAGAAATAGACAATCCCATGCATTCCTGCCATAAAGCATTGACTTATATATGAATTATAATAGTGTAAATGTTGAATTCCATTACTTATGTTTCCCCTTTCAGAATGGGGTGTTTTCTTTTTTTGCATGAATGGGAAAGAAAGTGTAAGAATTCAGGAAAGACAAAAATATGCAGTTATTTCATAGAGCATCTCCTGATTCTGTCAGACAACAGTGTGAGAGGCTGTTATGGAAAAGGTTAGATTTTAACCAGCTGGCTGAATTTCATTGAAACCTTAGAGAATGAGAGAAATAGCAGTTACAACATAATTTATCTTGATAACCAGAGAGATTGAATCACTTACCACATTCCCATAGCACAAATATTTGTGCAGCTAGGTTTTCTGTGTCCTTTGTTTAGTCAGAATCTTTGACAGTTTTCATCTATGCCTTCCTAACGTGGATTTCTTCTGGGCTTTTCCTAGACCAGTATTGAAGAACACGAAAGAAGCGAAAAGATTTTGTTTCTCATGTTTAATTACCAGTGCTCCTCATTGTCTTTGCCTACTTTGCCTACTTTGCCACTTATAATACTTTGTATTATAAGTGTACACACTATTAGAGAATACAAATGGAGCAACAGCAAATAACAGAGATACACAAAGACTTTCAGAAAGCCGAGGAGCATTATTTCGCACATGTGATTTGGGAATATGGAAAAAGAATTTAAAGTCTCATTTAAAACTTCTGAAGTTTAGTCAGGATTTTGTGGAGTGTTTACTTTGTTTAATTCAGTTGCTTTTAAGTTATTCAAATTTAAAAGCTGGTTGAGAGACCTTGCAGAAGTATGTAATTTCAGTGGTAATCAAATGTATAGAAGAATGCAACTTAGATGTCAAAATGGATTAAAATTCATACTTTATATATTTCAGCAGTATAGGGTTTTCAGAAAGTAAAAAACATCAACTAGTTGGGTGAATATGTGTGGGTTTGAGTTTATTTTTAAAATATGAAAATAATTTTAAGATTCAAAATAAACCTTTGAACAGCTATGGTAAGTGAAAGGCTTGAGTAGAAAAAGGACAATTACGCCAATAGCAACTCAATATTTGTAAGGATTTTAAATGCTATCTCTAAAGCAATGCTACAAAGTACATCAGAGATATCTGGGAAAGATTTGTAGAGTAATCTTGGGTTTCCCATCCAACTCTTTCCAGTAGTATTATAGTCCATAGCCACGCAGACTGTCATTAATCTCCTACGTATGAGGTGTATATGTTGTTTCCTCTTGAAAAATAGCTATCCCATATAAAGGAGCACTTGCTTTGGAAAGGATACGGCTCTTGAGTAGTTCAGAACTGCTACTAACAGATTCTGTGACACCTTGATGGTTTTTTTTCTGACTGTATCCACCATAAAGTAGCAGAACACGTACACAACATCCATTTAAATTCAATATATTCTCCATGGACAAAATTCTCACTAGTAGAGAAAAAGTTCTACAAGAGAAGCACAGTGCTTTTCCTTAAGATTCTCTGGGAATACTTTGCAGTTATTTTAGCACTGAGAAGCCAACAATCAGATAATACAAATTTATTTAACTGAGACAGTAGGCAGGAAAGGTAGTCAATGTCATGAATTACCTCCTTATCGGGTTCAGGCTTGCTATCCCACATTGCTGTTCCAAACTCCAGATTGCTAAACTCCATTTTAGCAATCCAAAATTCTGTTTTAGCAATCTGGAATTTGTCCCCCTCACTTGTGAAGCCAGATGAGAGGGAATTGACTGTTGTGTTTGCGTGTTTCCAGTTAGAACAGAAATTTTTATTTTAAAGAAATATTAAAGTCCTTTAGAATTCCCTTTCTTTTGGGTCTTTTTTTTCCCCAGGAATATTTCTTTAATTCCTACTAATATAATTGTATCAATTCTAATCATACTTGCATAATAACAATGAAATATTATAATGGAGGAGAGATAAAGTGACAGCAACAGACTGAAAAACTGTGAAACTGAAATTGTTTAAGATACCTGCTAATTAGTTACAATCCACTTGATATTATCAGAGATACTGAGTACAGAAATTGTAGCAGGACACACTGATCTGATTTTTACAGAACACGTGCAGTGCTTATCATTCTTTGTATTCCTTATAATGCATGCCCCTAGATATTATGAAAAAACAAAAGGGAAAAAGAAGAAAAATGTGGTGTTTTTTTAATTTTATTTTTAAATGGAAGGGTGGGACTTTCCTTTTAAAAAGTTGAAAAGTATAATAATAAAATAGCAGACTTGTTGAGGCAAACACATTGAAGTCATTCAGAAAAATAACTGCATGACATCATGTGAGAAAGATAGAACCAAAAAAGGGCAAGTTTTATAGGCCAAATAGCTTCTATTCATTCCCAAAGAATTTGTCCTACTCGTGTAAGAATTGGTAGAGAAAGCAATAAAACCTTCATCCTTGGAAGCTCACAAAATACAAATATGTTGTCCCAGACTCTGTCAAAGGTCAAAAAAAAAAAAAAAAGCCATGACTTTAATCAGGAATTCTTACTGAGAAGTAATAAAAATTTTTGCTGCTTAGAAAATCAAAGCTAAAAGTTACTCCCAGTAATACAGAGAAGTCCTGGAGCCATTGTTAATCACTGTATGCTCTTGCTATCTTAGGTTTTCAGCAAACTAGTGTTTGCATATAAAAAGATGATTTTTGACACTTTTTTGTATCTTGATCTTTCAGAGTAGCAGGAAGAATTTTACACCTTCATGAAGTCAGCAAGGCAATTCCCAGGCACTTGCTTGGCACTAGCAAACTTCAGAAACATGAGCTGCTACGTAAGCTGATCTGTGCCCTGTAGCTTATCCTGTTCTTATGCAGATAATTGTGTTGTCTAAGCTAACCCACATAGTTGAGGAGGAAATGAAGTATTTGGGTTCAGAAGGCTTCCAGGCCTAAAGTACTATATAATCTCAGTTTTTATGACCTTTGACATATTCAGGCTACATAGAAATAAATACTACGCTAAATACAATTGGGAAAACTTATTTGAAATTACCATCCTTACTTTTTTTGCCTCAGGCCTATTTATCTGCCCTGGGCAGTTAGCACATAGCAGAACTTGCTTCAGCCATTTCAGTTTGTTGTCTGACATGGTAGCATAAATCAGTAAAATAGGCTTCTCTTGTAAAGGTTTGGTCCCAGGTATGTGCTGTATTGCACAGGCTGAAGGCTCTTTACCGTTGCAGCACCTGTAGTAGACACCCATCTCCTGCCCTTTCTCGTGTTCAATGTATGGGCAATTAGCATTCAGCATGGCTGTTCCCTGTCCGTTACTCTTCATGTTGTCTGGCAAGACAAGCTTTCCACTTTTCTAGTTCTCTCTGTTTATTTTCTTTTCTTCTCAGCCATTGGAATCTACATTGTAAGTTTGCCACACAAGATCAAATATGTTGGTTATATAGGCTCTTCAAAGAACACTCTTCAGCCCCAGTCTTCAAAGGACAGTTGTGCTCTGGCACACAGCCTAACACCAGGGAACTCTGACTTCCTGGATAAGCAGCACATTCTTCACAATTGCAGCTACTGCTTCTTGCTGTGTCTATAAAAAGTGAATGCGGTGCTCCTGTACTGCTCTTGTGGAATACAGAGATGGATGATATTCCTCAAAGAAGAATTCTGGTTTACTTTGAGTAACCTCCACTTACTTTATAGGACTGTATCTTATTTCACTGGCTTTGACAGGGAGAAGGTAATCTGCAAACAGCTGCCACACCTTGATTCCTCCATGAACCAGCATCAGCACCCTTAAATTTTACTATACTGAAAAACATCCACTTCATATTAAAACCAACATGATGATATTTTTGCTTGATGTTTTTTGGGATGTATTTTCCATCTTTATAATATGCTTCTAGAATAGATAGATACCGTAACACAATAGACAGGTTTGTTAATATTTATCCAATTAATTTTGTTTTGTCTTGATGATTTATTGACTGTTTTCCACTTTGTGCTTAACCTATAACACTAATGCTTGGAAACTTGTTCTAAAAATTCATTTATGTTTCTTTCCCTGCTCAGCTATTATTTTGAGGCCTTCTGTACTTGAAGGGCATCTGTCTTTGGACTGATACATGTTACCTGCCCCTTTTTTGTTTATACGTTGTCTCATGATGGCCAGTTGCCATTCTGCACCTTCCCTCCAGCTGTTAGCAATTTTCATATCATGTAGCTCAATCCACCTTCTTTATTAGAAATCTTATTTGTCCTTGAACATGTGCGATATGCATAGAAATGAGTATATTATCAAATTAACATATAAAAGTCCTTGATATTTCTGGGGATGTGGTTATACTCATGCACTATGCAGTCACATCATTCTGCTTTTATCAAACAGAATAAAGGAACTACTGTTGTTGAGAAGAAAACGAAACAGAAAAAAAATGTGTCAAAACTTGACAAAAGCAGCAAGATAATATCGATAGGGAACTGACTGTTTTAAATGAAAAATGAAGATAAATTAGTTTAAATGGTTTCAGTTGGACAAGATTAGGATAGTTGGGTACCTTTAGTGCACATATACAAGTAATCACAATTATTGTCTTGAATCAGTCCAGGGCTACCTTCAGAAGGCAGTGCATCTTAAAACAGCATTATTGTCACACATGAATGTAATTGCCAGGAATAACACCTAAGGCTTCAAAGCTATATGGATACCTAAAAGCAGATTTGCTCGCTTCCTGGTATATTGATAAATTAATGACATAGAGTATTTGATGCACTTTTAGCTTTGCAATTTAAAACCAAACCAGAGTACTCCTAAAGTTCTAAAATGCTAGAAAGGAAGAACTGTTCTTAAAGGAATTTACTTTGACTATGAAATTTCTCTATGGGACCATACAGAGTTTTAAAGCAGCAGACCAAAGCGGACTAAAAATGTGGCTGTAGTGATGAGCAGTGCCATTTGAATATTTTACAGTACTAATATGAGAAGTGATGTGAGATTTCTGAATTTCTGTGCACAAGCGTAAACTGTGGGAAGACAGTACTACTCTTGCCAATAATTTTGGTTCCATTTATTTACATGTGCATATGCATTTAAAATCACAACTGTACTGTGGTAGGTACTTTGTATGTATACTCCTAATGAAAAAGCTTTAAAGTAACATCCATCCATGTTAAAGTAAAAAATTCATCCCTGATGGACCAATTCTTTGGCAATTCTGAGACCAAGACCTATTTTGATCCTTGCTCAACTCAGAGGAACTTTTAGTCCCTTCTATGACGATGTTCTCACTCCACCTTTTTGAAAGCTAAGTGTTTAGTATCATTTAGTTATTCCAGAGTCCCTCAAAAGTAAGTCCCCAGGAAACAGGCACCCTTTTCCCCCTCCCCAAGAAGCAGGCACTTCCAGAAGGCAGTTTTTCTGCCCTTGCCCTCAGTCTCTTTCCTCAGGCTGCACAGAGTGTAGATTTAGACAAGCAACTTTCTTTTGCATGTCTACAGAAAATTAACCCCACCTGAATCATGATAGAAATGGTCCTCCTCCTTTTGCCTTGTTCTCATATCTCAAAAGAAAGCATTGAGGAAATATTCCAATTAATATTATATGAAGGCAGCGTTCTCTTTAGAAAGCCTATTTGAAATATGCATGTGGTATCAACTAAAAAAAAAAAAAAAAGACCTTTTCTTTTGCACTATCCAGAAAGAATTCCACATATTTATTAATTGACTCTAAAAATGTAGTTGAATAAGCCTGCAGATTTACTTAGTAAATTGTCATCTAAATCCATTGAGCAAAGAAGTATTTATGGTAATGTTTATAAATGTAATAGTTAATCCCTTACTCCCTTATAATTCAGGTCCAAAACAAATGTGTGCCAATAATGCTTTCTCATAAATTCAGCTTATTCATCTTTCTAAACAGAAATTGGCGATGTAGGGAGAAGGACGCATCTGAACCTTTAGTAAGAATAAGGGCAGAAAGTGACAGCCTTCTGTGGAGGGCAGCTCTACGCAGGGAGGGTTAGGGTTTGGGGCTCCTTGTGGAGAGCTGTCCTGCAGAAAGCTGGCTGCAGAGAGTTGTCCTAAACCTGAATAAGGGAGTTGTAGATGGGGCATAAAAAACCCCAAAAAGAGTCATGACAACTTTTTTTTCATGTAGATACAAAGAACCTCCTGACTACAAAGGTAGGCAAGGCCTGTACTAAGAGATAGCTTTCAAAAAACTTATGTTTTGGATTAGATCAATTACTGTCACTTTAAAGCCTGATGATCAAAATATGAAAATGATACATGGAAGATAATAGAGGAACATGCGGTGTTTTATTTTTTGGCGTTATCAGTACATTTTACATGGCATGTACTAGTAAAACTCGGAGGAAAGCACTAGAATTTGGCTTAAATAACGTTTTATTTCTTCCGACAGAGATAAATTAAAACAAATCCTGTGTGAGCTGGTTTGAGTTCAGCATTTCACAATCAGTGCGGTTAAGTAAGCAGTTGAACTAACATATACGCTATGTGTCAAATCTTTTCTCATCAACTAATGCTTTTGAGTTAAGTATGTAAAAAGCACTTATTACTGTTATATTCCAAGCAGCGTATGTGGTAATGCATAAAATAAAAACCTATGGAGAAAAAACAGTTTTCATCTCAGGAACTTGTGGATGGAAGTTAAAAAGAAATCCAAAACTCTCTATGACAAGTAATTAATCCAAAACTCACTATGACAAGCAATTAATTTTAACTTGTAAGAATGATAAAACAATGGCTAGGAACCAACCTGGCTCCCAGAAAGATGATTTAATGTCTCTAGCACTCTAGAAAAGTTTGGTGCGGCCTTCAGTCTCAAAGATAATTCCACTTGTTGCAAAGCTTGTCTGAAGTCCAGATAATTTTTAATTATTAAAACATACCTTAGATTCAGAAGTTCAAGGTTTCACTCCTTTTTTTTTCCCCAGAAATTAAACTGATGGGGCTGTAAATACTACTTATCAATTAAAGACATTATAAGATAATGAGGAAAATGAAGAGACAAATAGATTTTAAAAGCACTTTATTAAATTACATGTCTATTACCATTGTGAACCACAAAGAATAGGTGACGTTTCCTGTACCTTAACTGTAAATATTTCTCTTATTCAGGAATCTAGCTCACTTCTTTTTCACTAAGTATGTTTAGGGGGAAAAAATGTCAAATAAACAAATACCAGTTTGCAGCCACCCAGAAGATAAGTAAAAGGTAACAGGATGGATTTGTCAACAACAAACCACGTTAAGGAAGTCTGAATTCCCTCTCCAACAGTCTAGCAGGTCTTGTGAATGAGACAGAAGCAGCAGGAATTGTATATTTTAGTTTAAGTAAGTCTTCTGAAAATGTCTCAGACAGCATTCTCATGAACTGTCTGGGGAAACACAATCTAGGTCATACATTCGCAACATTAAGGGCTGCATGCCAGATTGAACTTCCCCTTCCAAATTATGTGATTAAGAACCTGCTGCAAGTTGGGAGATGTTGCTTCTCAGACAAGATGCTTTTTACTGGCAACGTGTCACCTTTATGAAAGATAGTGGCTTCTCATATATATCCCTACCAATGTGCTGTTACTCCTTTTGGCAGGGCATGCATCAGAAAAGGGACAAAAAATGCAGGATGAGAAGGCTGTAACAAGCAATAGCTCAAAAAAGGCTGAGCTCTGCCAGCTAGCCAGTTTTATTACCTCTCCTGGTGACAACTACCAGGGGTACTGAAAATAGTATTTACAGAATATATAGTCTCCTTTGAACAGATACAAATATAACCCTGCACCTATCTCCTGGCCTTTCTTGCAGCAACTCAAAATGTACGCGTAAGTTTTTGTTACTCTTGCTATTGATTCAGTGGTGGTTGAAAAGTACTCAAAAATTATCAGCTTGGTGGGACTTTACAGAGATGCCTAAAATCTTGTACTTTTGTTTTTCTATTTTTGGTGTCTTGAATGCCAGAATTGGATATTAGAGTATAATTAGTGAAGTTTCACAAGATGAAGAGGAGCTCCCAGTACACTGAAAGTCAGGATTAGGAACTGGGATAGCCTTTACAATTTCAAGAAATAGTCTGAAAAATGTAAGATACGATTTAGTAAGGAAAACCACAAACTTAAATGTTTAAGTATAGATAATTCCACCATGACGGTTATACAGAAAATAATCTGAAATAGTCTGGAAATACTGTATCACGCTGTTACGAAAAGGTGGGATTTTTGCTATAGCCTTTTAAGCAGCTTTACTACAGTTTGTTTGCCTGTTCCTGCTGGGCTGTCAGAACTGCTAGTATCTTTTGAATTAGGCACCTTCACACCAGTCATCTTTCTAAAGATTCTGTGACTTGGTTTCTTTACACCTGCAAATTAAGTTTCTTGTGAAGTACATTTTTTAAAACTCGCATGATTTTATAGAATGTGGTTTCCATCTCTCAATACAGAGTATTTGAGTACTTCACTGAATTCAAGTCATGATGACAGACACAGCAACAGTGCTGGTCAAACAAGCTTACAGAGTCCCTGTTTTCCACTCTGGCTGTTCGTCATGACCCTCATGCTACCCCCTTTCCTGTGCTGTGCTGGTGTAACTATCTGTAAGCTAGTATGGAGCTGAATCAGGGAACTCATCCACCTGAAAAATACCACTGTAAAAACCCACACCCAAAAAAAGACAAGCCCTTAGAGAGGCAGGAAAGACTGTGGACATCTTGGGGAACACCTAAGGCACACTATCCCCCAAGAGATTTATAGAATCATAATCTTAGGGATGTCCACAAAGGCAGCTTCACAAAGTTGACTTATTGGGGTGTTCATCTTGTGAGCTGTCCCATTAATAATTTGCACTAAGAAAGATCAGAATGGGTTACAAAACAGTGATTCATTGGGTTATGAGACGTAACGTTATGGATAGTTTTTTGCTACTTGTTCCATAGCAAGTGGAACTGCTCAGCAGTGCAAATCTAAAGAGTTGCACTCAGTCACTGCTGACAGCTTGAGAAGTAACAGGTGATGAAGAATGAATCAGCACCAACAGCTAACTGTTCGTTCTCTGCTAAACAAACTGTCAAAAAAGCAAAGCTTGGCTTAGAAGTACAAGAATTAATTAGTTGGTGTCAGGAATGGAAGCAGTGATTGCTAATGTGCCACCTGGGCATATACATGTCCATTGGTATCAGTGGATATTGCTGATATCATCAGCTATAGAGAGTAGGACAAATTTAAGCCAGGAAAGTACGAGTGACCTGGCTCAGCTTCTGAGTTTTGTTTTGGACATAGATTAGTAGCAGAGTTCTGTCTCTGGTGAATGACTCTGATCTGTTATTTGTCAACTAAACAAGCCAAAACAGAAGAAAAACAAAGCAACTCACCACCTCCAAATGAAGTCAAGGGCGGGTGCCAGCTATGCTCAGCTATTCAACCCAGCATGAATCTGTTAGCTCTGAACCTGCACTGTCTAACAAACAGTTCTTTTACATCAGAAGAACAAAAAAGTCTTTATGAAAAGTTGAAAAATAATCCCCTAACACTAATGAGGAAGCGTTCTTCTGTTCACACAGCTTCCTTCAGTGAGTCACAGACCATATGTTGTCCCACGTAAATTTAGGTACTGGTACACAAATTTTGAGTGTAGTCATCTTAAACTCTTGTGTCATCCTCAGAAAGTTACTTCCAGAGTAATTAGCTTTTAAGGGGTCAGCCTTCCAAAGGTCTGCATTGCATCAGGAAGTAGCTCTTGTTCTGGCTTGAAGTCTCTCAGTGGTTGGAAATGCTGCGATCTCAGTTATAGATGCCTTTGACAGTTAGGGAATACCTAAAGCTTTCTCAGCTTAGCTCCAAAAAAATGCAGCAGCTCTATTTCCCCTCAAGTGTCTCTGTCCCAGACCCATAGAAATGAACAGAAGGAAAAGTATAGCTAAAATGCATCGTGAGCTGAATATTCTCGGATCTGGATACTTTGTCCCATCAAATAATCCTCTGGCCAGACAAGAATTATAAGCTGTGTTTGGTTAGGTCACCAGCAGAGAGACCCTTAGCCCATAAGATCAGTTTGGCGAATGATTGGAAGTGTCACATAGTATGTTTTGCTTCATTGACCTGAAGAGAGGATTTTTCATAAGTTGTGAACAGACGAGTTCAAAATTTACAGCAGCTAGGAAAGGTGAAACATGCTAACTTGACATCTTTGGTGATGGTCTGTAATCTTTCCCCCCCTCCCCCCTCTTTTTTTCTAGTTTGGCCATCAAGTACACACATATTCTTGTAAAGCAACCTCCTCAGGACTTCCTTGCTAATGGCCAGTCTTCAGTCATAGTTGAGATAATGAAAAACAACTCATATTATTCTTGTCTATAAAGCTATGTATACATTCTAGAACTCTTTCTTATACTATGTGTCTTAAATTAATTCTGTATTTCACTCTGAACTACATTATATTTTTTTAAAATATCTAAATAATTCTATTTTCCTGAGCAGCAAATCCAGAAATTGTGAAGCTTGATTGTCATTAATATTATACTCTGGAATCTGTTTATTTTTTTCCCTGGCTTTTTTTTTTTTTTTAGTGAAAACTCATTCTGTAATAGTTTTTCTGGATAGTCTGCAAGCAGGAATCTTTACTGATATTTTCTGGACTTCTTCATACGAAATTAAACATTTGTTTTCTTAATTATAGGTAATAAGATAAGACTGAAGAAACTAATGACTAAAGCAAAAGATGTCTCATATTTTATCACCTAGATAAAGAAACAAATTAAATTCCTCCTCATACAACTAAAAATGCTATTACTTTACAGTAGCTCTTGGTTCCATAACATTGTATCTTTCAAAACAAAGTCCGCAGTAGTGGCTTTGGCAACGTCTATGGCAAGATGGTTTAAGCAGCACAGTTCAAGTCAAGCATGGCAAAACATCCAGTGATATGTGTGACCTTTTAAAGGGAGTTGGTCTCCATTGATTCATTGAACTCTGAATCTAGTTTGAGCTAGAATGGCATTCATAGAAACAGCAAGACTTTACAGTGATAATTTTTACCTTTAAAGGTTTGGTAGGAATATACTTAGGATGCATAGAGAAAAATAAGGGAGCTACTGAGTTAAGCGGAAAGTCAGGCATCCTCCACTGGGATTCCAAATTTCCTCTGCTGAATACCGGGAACTGTCTTGGAAGCAGGGGCTTTCTTACTCTTTTACCAGATGATCCAGACCTTTCTTGATGCAATAAGGTCTGTAACAACTAATGTCCGAGAGGTTCACTGTCCAGTCTAGCACAGCCAGCCACACAGCAAAGAGTGATTCAACTAAGTAAAGCCAATGTTACATTGACCCATTGAATGTAAAAGCATGAGGAATGGTCAAAAGAATTCTGAAGTAAAATAAACCTTTACAAGGAGATACCAGAGGACAATAGTGCAGGTGAAGAGAAAATAGTCAGCCTTTAAAAAATCTTGTTTAAACAAGATTGGGTTGAACAATAAAATGTGGAAGAAGTATAGTTGTGTGATCTGATGTTTTATTGACACTCCTGTATACAAATATCTTGACTAGCATGGGTAATTGTAATAACTTAAGAGCCCTAGCAAGAAAATACTACAAAACACTGGAATTAAGAACTCAGTTTTTATGTTTTGATAAAGAAAAGAGAAGGAGTCAGCAAGACTTTTGCTATTACAGGATGTTAAACAATAGCAGTTAAGTCTTTTTGCTCCATGCATTAGTATTTTGAACGATGCAAATTACTGTTCTGTGCTTCTCACCAAACGTCTGTAGGCAACACGATTTCTCTCTCCAAATGATATTTTTTTTCTATGAAGAATGTGTGTACTTGATTAAACCAAGTTTGCCTTTCTACCTACTTTTTAGAGAAGAACCATCTTTCAATTGGTGTATTATAGGAATGAAGCTCCCTCCCCCTTTACAGAAGATGGCACAATTCAGAAGTTGTTTCAGAACACACTCAGTTTAATTACAGGATCAGTGAACACAGCACTGTTTTCTTGGCCACAGGTAAAAAAGCTGGCAGTCAATCAGCTTCTCTGGAGCAGTTTGTTGGCATTACTTCACTGCAATAGAAACCTGGATTTCATTTCTTATTTTGTTTTGCTCTTCCCCTGCTTCATTTCCTCTTTATCAGTTTTTTTTTTCCTTAGTGGTACATAAAAATAACATGCTGCATTCTTTGTTACGAAGAAAGAATTATCTCACTTGCTTTTTTGAATTTGTAAACAGTTGTGGGATGTGCCAAGAATTCTGCATATAAGTATGTCTTATCTAATAACAAATAAGGTAGCTAAATGAAGATCATGAACCGCTTAGAAGGAGTGATAGCAGTTTTAAGAGATGCATTGAATGTTAAATTTATATAACTGCTATTGCTGAACTTATATATTAAAATGCATTACATACATAAGAAAAAAAATCAGCTGGGTATTCAATGTAAAACTACTAATACATCAGGCAAGAGAAAGCCCTTAGGGTAGAAAGTCCTTACCCACCACAGTACCTGTGACCTATGTTACTGTTTAATCACTGTTGCCTTATTGATTTACTGCCTGTCCCACAAAGTTAATTTCTATTGATCATTGCATAGAAGTTGAATTTAATACTTGGAAGCAGATAGAATATATTAATAGCTGTATTTTTCAGAGAGAATATATTGTTTTCCTCCTCTTGTCCCTTTGAGAGACTAAGTAAAAGAAACAACAGAAGTCACTGCCAACTGAAGAGAAAGATGTTGCAAGCCCTGCATATGTGTCTACACTTGGCAGAACATAATTTTCCAAATTTTACAATTCAGATTGCTAGTCTTCAATGCTTTAATATAGTCATGCATTGAGAATATGAAGAATTAATTGACAGTCTGCATTGGACTCATCATGGATCTATCTCAGCAAAGATCAGTCATAAAGAATGATGTGCTTAATATAACTTCTAGGAAATATTTTGTAGCATTCAAAATTGTTACACGTCTGCTCTATTCTTACCTTCATTTCTATCGTCTCTGCTTTTAATGCTCTCTGAAAATAGTTTTATCAAAGTTATATTTTTTGCTGGGATACCTTGTTATTTTTATGGTTGTACAGCATATGGAAGCGATAAACAGATTGTTCTTAAGAACAGGCCATGCCAGCACTCGGGCCTTACAGTTTTAGTTCATTTTTGTAATTCTGTGTTCAATGCAAGCCCATTTCATCTAAAAGTAAAAATTTGGAAATGGTAATTTAATATGGTTCCCATTACTAATTCACATCTTGTACATTATCACGTCTGGTAACAGTTTGTACTGTGGGATTGGAAAAAGTAGCCAGCTGAGATAACCATTTCAAAGATTTTGTCTTAGGACGTAATTTTGCCCAATGCTGAAGTAAAATACTTACTTTCCTATTTTGAGGTCTGCAAATAAGAAAGTAGGTCCAACACTTTATTAGGTTAAGATGTTATACTTTGTTTTGTGAAGGCAGAGCTTTGGAGTTTTTGCGGGGGGGGGGGGGGGTGGGTTGCAGGGTAGTGTTTATATGAATTGTTAAATAGGCTTTCTGCACTTCTGTACACTTCTATAAAAAAACCCAAAATATTTTCAGAGGCAACGAGGAACAGGACAAAAAGACTTAAAAATTGAATAGTACAGCTTCTGAAAAAAAAAAAAAAATCACATCTAAATACTCAATGCAGCAGTAGCTTAAAATTTTAAATTTTACGTGATCTTATGCAGTTCTTCACAATGTTTTTCAGCAAGTTGAGAACTCATACATTAAGTTGTGTTTCCAGAAGTATTGCTCATGCATGTCTTGGTCTCAAGTGACTTGAGTTTATCTTTCATAAATAATGTTCGAGTAAGCTTATTCCTATATGAAACCTGTACCCATTCATGCTAGGTTTTCTACGTAACTTTTGTATTCAGTACTTAGTTAGAAAAACAGTTAACAGAGCTAGACGATGTTTTACTCTTTCTGCAGAGGTGTCTTCATTCAGAGAAAGACTGACTTAGCTGACTAAGTACATAGCAAATGTTAAATCCAATGCTTAGTACCCTGTGTCTTCAAAGTTTACTGAGTCAGGTTGGTATTGATTAAAGTCATTTCCTGCACTTCAGTGCTAAATTATGCATGTTCTTGGAAGCAAAACTCAGATTCAACCGCTCATTTGCTCAGCTATATCACTACATCAAAAAAGGGCTGCACTGAACCTTTAAGATATTTTGGTGTATTTTTAAAATTTGTAAATATCTAAATACAGTATTTAAATTAGATTTCAAAGGGGTTTTATATTTCTGAGAAACAAACTAGAATGTTACTTCACTAGTTCTAGGTTTTTTTTGAGAAGATATTCTTTTGAGCACTCAAAGAAGAAGTTTCTATTTAATATTATTACTATTCTTGAATTTCTCAGCTTTGGAAATAATATAAAAGATGTGCCTTGGGTTTGCTGTTTTCATCTCGTTTCTTCCTTTTCTCTTGACTGCATTCTCATACTACAGTTTATATAATGATAAATATGAGAGTAATGCCTGGTGCTTTTGACTCACTTCTGATGATAAATATGAGAGTAACCACTAGTGATTTTGACTCACTTCTGATTTCCTTTCAGGGCTTTCTGCTTTTTTCAGGCTTAATCACTACTATTGTAAAAATATTTGTTGACTTCATACAAGTTCCCAAGTGATTTTGAATATGACTTGGGTGTGCCCTGTTATTCACACATATATAATGGGCCCATACATACACACTGCTTAATTAACTGCCAGTTAAGAACAAACCTCCCTATTTTTTCCAAATGTTAAATATACTTCTATCCTGTCATACTGTTCCCCGTGTAAGACTGTTAGAGGATTTTACTTGACCTTTATTTAGATGTGCTAATCCCAGTAAAAGGTACTAAAATATTGTTGGTAGCTGAACTGAATAGGTTCCTATTTGTTCTACCTAAATTTGGTGCATGAATAGAAAATCTTTCCTGAAGTCCTCAGGATCTTCATGTTTCCTGATTTAAAGTACTTAGCAGAGTTCAGTCTTCTCTTGGTGATTTTCTGCACTCTGAATCTGCAGTGAACATTCTGTTTCCACTCTCAAGAAATAGTTTCTTTTTTCTTTTTAGTGTCCTGATTTTATTAATTTATTAACAGAACACTTATTTAATCTCATGGCATTTACTGTGACTTCTCAGTAGTGTATGATTCTTCTACAGGGGTTAGAAGTCATTTGCAGAGTACAGGTTTACTATTAGTCTGGTTATCTCACAATTTTCTGATATTAAATGTACAATAAAACTTTTCCCAAATTGAAGTCACGGGC
The DNA here is from genome assembly GCF_032191515.1 of Phaenicophaeus curvirostris. Lineage (NCBI taxonomy): Eukaryota > Metazoa > Chordata > Aves > Cuculiformes > Cuculidae > Phaenicophaeus > Phaenicophaeus curvirostris. The sequence continues at coordinate 312,144 of NC_091407.1, forward strand.
TTACTATTAAGCCATGTCGTGTAGAAAGTAACTGAGTTTGTTTCCAGTTTTTCATGTAGATCTTTTTTCAGTCAGATTTATTTTTTCATCATCTTTTTCCATGATTTGTTTTCTTTTAACTGAGTTGTGTTATTGCCATTTACAATATCAACCCACTTAAGAGGGAGAAGTAGAGGACAGAAAAGAAAAGTAAACATAAACAACTTATAGTCTTAATAATTCTTAATCAGCTGCTGCTTTTGATACTTTAAACATGGTGATAATTAATGTGGAAAGCTCTGGAAGCCTTAGTAAGCTAGCTTGATCATCTGAAGAATGCCAGTACTTATTAGGGAAAGTTCATGATTCATACTCAAGGATTAAGCCAAGAGAATCTTGTGACCTAAGCAGCCTGGCTCTCCAGTGGTAAAAATGAGATTTTCTTATCTTCAGAAAAATAATAATTGAGACAGAGAGCAGGGATGGAAGCAGACAGTATACATTTGATCTAAGAGCTAGCAATACTCAGTGTGGAGGGAAATCGCTGTTTTGGCAAATTCTTGGTGTCATAATATAAAAAGTTAAACTATGGTATATGGAGTATTCCACAGAGATGAATCAGAGCATGCCTGAGAAACAGCAAAGATGAGTATTGTAACATGAAAAGTTAGAGGTTTATCTTCAGTGTCTGAGTTATCCTGGAGAAATTTTTAGTCACTTGCCTAATATTCAGAAAATTGTTCTTCCCTGTGTGTTAATCACTTAAAATGAAAAACACACGAACATGTGTCACATTATGGTAGGTAGTCAATGCTAGACGACTGGAAGCAAGATTTGGAGTGATGACATGAAATCTAATCCTGTTTCTAATAGTAAACATTGACTCGACAGAGTCAGTCAGCTTCAATACTTCAATTTTTCAATTTCTACAATGGAGATGATAATTTAACATTTTATTTATTTGTTTCGAATCTTGAGAGAAAAGGCCTTTGAAAGATGAACCATAAAGGATAAAATGTGTAAGGGAGCATTGCAAACCAACCCCCTGACTAAGAAGGTCGCATAAATATGTGTTTATCCTTTTGCAGAGCACATTGACAGAAACAATCGTAGTTATATTTAGATATACTTGGATATCTTTCCACCTCTGTCCCTCTCTCTTCATCCTTATTTTAGTGCTTTATCTTATTATATCCACAAATTGAAAGGGGAAATGAAAATAAGATACGAAAGCTCTAACCATCATCACTTTTTCATTGGAATTTGCATCCACAAGCATGAGAAAAGTAAAACAGTGTGGGTTCATGTAACTCTAGTCATCTTATATTGTTTTCATTTCCTCAGAAATATGGATACATGCAGCAGACAAACATGTAATCATTGTATAAAACTCATGATCATGTTGCTTTCTTTAAAAACCATGCAGTAAAATTCCTTAGCATTCTCAACGTAGAAATCTCTGGCATGCATTGAGAGAAGTTTCAGTGGTAGCTTTTGTGGGAACTTTTATTGGTAGGGTAACAGGAAACTCCTTCCTGTGCAATCTTCCCTACTGCCATTTGTATTTTACCCATCAGTTATAAGGGGATGATGCTGTAAGGGACATATGCAGGAACGCTACTCATTTTAATAATACAATATCAGTGGTTTGGTTTGATTTCTGTGGAGGAAGTCATACCTTTAAAGCTTTGAATTAGCATTTAACATTTACAGCTTCCAATCTATAATTGTGCCTAAGTTGTTAGCTTTCCATTCATATTTTATTGTTTGCCACTGTGCCATTATATAGGAAAATGGATTTAAGATGTTATACTAGACAGACTCCCTTATTTGAAATGTCACTTCTAATTACTTCTACTTTTGTTTTGCATATAACTTCCCGTTGAGTGTGGCACAGATATAGTTTTCTCACATACTAGAATGAGAGCTGACATTCAATCATGATTGAGAATATGAGGAGCTTAAGGTGCAAGCAGTCGCTGGGTAAGTCTGTTGCTTAGCCCTACTGGGGTTTGTCAGTTCTGACTTGCAGAACTAGTCATGGAATTCGTTTTAGTAGTGAAGAAAGAGGACTGCTGAAGCAGTACAAACCATGCAGTGTTTGCGGGCAGGGACGAGTGTGCTCCATTAGCAGCCTCTTTTTTCTTTATGCCAAATATGGTAAAAGATTTGACACCATAGCCCTGAATCTGCCCAGGCTCCTGCCCTTTAACAAAGTATATTCATTATATATATATATATATATATATTTTAAAAAGCCTATGATGTGCTAGAACAGTTAAATTGTGGTGAGAAAAACATAAAGAAAATCTATCTCTGCCAATCTATAACACTCTCTTACTTGTTCTCTGGAGGAAATGAGTATTCTAGCTACTGATTACAAGTATCTGTCAAAGGAAAAACAGCAAGGAACTTTCACTTGGTGAACAGAGACAATGTATAAATGTAATATATTTTAAAGTGACCGTTGTAAGAAAACAAGAGGCATTCTTTCTTTCATATGTATTCTGTATAATTGATGCAAATATTCTTATATTTGTAACCTACATTCTGGTCCATCTCTGATTGCTTCATGTGAGAAGTAATGCCTTGCACTGAGTATGAGCAAAGTAGAGGGCTTCTCTTAGGAAAAAAATGCAATCTTCTTAGTAGTACAAATTATATCTTTGCTTTTATTAGCTAAAGAGGCCTCATTTATTAGTATTTATTCCTATAATCAGTATAAGTAAGTCAGAACATCTGCCTCAGGGAAAAGTGGGCCATATAACATTTGTGAATATTAAATAGCATTTCAAAAATTTGCATTAGAACAATATTTGATACAAGTTTTATGCTTATATCAAAGTTACACCCAGTGTGAATATCTAAAACACACATATATAATCCTGACATTTGTATGGACATTAATTATCTCCATTTTCAATATAGTTTTGAGTAACAGACTAGAATATTTTACGCATTATAAAAGCAATAAGCAAAACAGGGATTATGACAATATGTAGATCTTTTGATTTTAATGTTGTAAAACTTTAGTGAAATGTATTTAAATTTATTTTCTGCTGAGTAAAAAGAATTTAAAAATCCTCCATTCTACGCTGGCATTATATCTAGGCAGTTGGATTCCTGTGTAAAGTTCTGTCAATTTGATTATGTTCATTGCAGATACAGATCTACTTACAGAAGTACAGTGTGCACAGAGAAGAATAATACATTTATATACCATAAATAAAAACTGCTTCTACAATGTTATACAAATGTAGGATTTAAATTTTGGAAAGCAAGCCCAAGCCATCTGCATACTTACAAGAAGACTTTGACTCTGTAGTGAATACCACCCATGGACATGGAAATCAAGGAACTATTTTCAATATTAGATATAAAGAACAGACTTATTATTCACAAAATTCTGACACCTGTAACTTGAAAACATTTTACTTGGCTTTATTTAAAGTAAATGTAATTTAAATTTTTGCTGTGATGTATACTATCTGCATGCAAAATTTCTCATGATAAAAGACTTAAAGACAAACTCTGGAAGACTGACATGAAAGAGTTCCAAAAAGTGCAATAAAAGCCAAGTTTATAACTTTCTAATATAGCTTTAAAGAGAAATTAAGTTTATCAATATTTAAGTTCCTCAAGCAAGGAAAACTGGTTTTCTTTCCAAGAAGAAAGCAAAATAAAGGCATAATATAATATTTAGAAATAATTATGTACCCACAAATCCAAGAATGTAATACCTCTTATTTATGTTTTTAACATTCAGGTTCAATATTCAAGATGTAATATCTGAAGATGTGAGGTTCAACATATGTTACTGTGATACACCCATGTGTGTTTTCAATTATCTGCATAACACAGCACAAATCATATTGTCAAATAACTTTTTTACATCTCATTTTGCATGCCTCGATTTTTGAAATGTATTTTCAAATGTATTGAACATTGACGACTCCCTGCTGATGTGCACTGCAACCAGAAACTGCCCTGGAAGACAATTCTTTTTACACTCCAGAGTAAAAGAGAGTAAAGTCTTCAGAGTGAGTGGAGAAGAGATGTTCAGTGAGAGATGCTTTCTGCCAAAAATTTCTTTTACAAATGTAAACATTTTCAAAATATTTTATAAGTAGAATATGAGATTTATTGGCATATACCCCTAAAATTTATATACTGGAATTGTTATCATAAGTCACCTTATTCCCTGGCCCTTTATGAATAACGCCACTATCCGTAACTCAAAATTATAAAGGATTTCTTCATAGCAGGCAATAGGCTGAATAACTCAGTTTTATAAATACCTGAAATACAGAAATTATTTTAAAAACAATGCTGCATTTTGCTGAGTTTTTAACTTACAGTGTTTATTTTGACAACATTTAAAGTTTTCATGTAAGCAGCTGAAACCCAGTCTTTATCAATATTTTAGGAATGTGGCGTATGGACTTTGTAAATTCCACCAGTGCCCTTAAATTCCCCAAACAGAGTGGGGTTCCAGAGCACTCTGCAGACATGTAGCAGCTCGCTTGTATCAAAGGATAACAATTTGCTAAATCTTTTCTACATGTAATTTAGGCAACTCTGTAACATAGAAGTAGTTTACTTGAAAAATCTCATTGTAATGTGTCTTAATTAGGAAATACCTTCTTCCTCACCTATAAACCATTTTAAATATTGATCTAATTCAGGTTTACATAGCTTTGACATAAGGCTGAAGTGAATTTCTCAGCATGGAGCAAACTTCATTGCTAATAAAAATCAAACAATCCCACAAACAGAAGAGATACCAGAAATAGTAATAACATGCCTGCAACTATTTCACTAAGCTGATGTATATATAACAATGATACTTAAAATCATATTTAAAAGACTATTATTTTCAGAATATATTTTTTTTTGCAGTGAAATAAATGTAAATCTCTCCAGGAAATTGTTGTAATGCTGACCTTTTTTTTTTTTTAAAAGTAAGAGAGATTTCTCCAGTATTTATATACTCGTATACATGATTAACGGTGTCAGTGCTGTCTTTTTTATTAGCATGTCTTTGCTGTGGTATTTATGATATTAGAGGATTAATAGTACTGGCTGCAGTCAAGTCTAGCATAGAGAGGCACTACACAGGCTTCTCCAACGTATTTTAACTAGGCCACTACATTTTAGGACAGATTCTGCTAGCCTAACAACAAGAGTTTGCTCAGATTAACACATACCAAGAGGGTAAGCAGGTTAAAAGTCTAATGCCAAATGGAGTAGAGATCTCCTTTGGCACTCATCTGCATATTCTTCAGGCAAAAGCTTCTGTAAATGTGGACAGCAGCTACCTGACCGTATTTCGTCTGCTGACGATGGTGGTGGGGATAGAAAAGATCCTGCTCAAGCACTAAGCATTCTACATTCCACAGAGACCTCTGATACACAAAAAAGAAAGGCTTCTCCAGTAAATCCTTCAAAGATTTCATTTCTTAATTTATCCATGCTGGTAAAGACTTGAGGAATTCTGACAGAATTGTGTATGTCTAAGTATTTGGTTTAGTGAATAAATGGTTATCACAATTTAATTAAGCCAGAGATTTTCCCATTTAACTTCAATCTAAGTATTAAAAGACTTCTTTAATGCCAAACAGTAGCAAACTGTAACCAAGGTGTTTTCTGTCACTAGACATTAGTGATTTATGTAAGTCATTGTCTAAGGTGGTTGGACTGAAAATGTGCTTTTTACATTATCACAGAATCATGGAATTAAGCACGTCAAGTCAAGCAGTTGCTTTAAGGATAAACCTTACACTACAGAGAAAAATCCCTGCTTCAGCTGGAGGTAAGAGTTATATTTTTAATTGGCACTTATGAAGAGTATAGGTATTCAGTGAAAACATGTACTTTTACGGTTGGAACATGGAATCAAGTATTTTGTTGTGCACAGTGTGAAATAATGTCTACAAATAATAATCCTGAATGTGAGTTTTCAGGAGAAAGAATAGTTATCCTAGATGGTTTATGCTCCAGCTCAAAGCAAGCACCTGAAATGTTTCTCTGGGATAACATATCATATAATCTCTTTATTCAGTCCAGCTACTGCAGTAATGTAAAAATAATTTTCTAGTTATCAGGCAATGTGAATTTTATAACTAAGAAAGTTCCTTATATTACATTAACAGTCTCAGTTTTGCATAATATTACGTTCCCCCAAGGCAATGATCAGTATGAAGGGATAGACAGCTATGCTACACTTTGACCTCACGCAAAACACCTGGTTAGAGCTGCAACTCCTAATGCAGCAAAGGAACCTATTTAAGATGATGAATTAAACATATGACTTATAGTCAACTACTTGTGCTCTCTCCTCCTAAACCAAGGGGAGTATTCCAGAAGAATGAGTACAAAGAAATTGGCAGTAGTAATCTCTAGAAGGTCATCAACCTTGTTTATTCAATGTGTTAATCCAGCTATCAGCGTTTAACTCTGCTCCAGAGAGAGCCTCCTCTGGGACAGGCACCAGCCATTTTTGTCAACCAGCATTTACAGTCTCCAATGTTTAATCGCTGTGCACTTAGTAAGCCTGTGCAGCAGTTGTGTGATTGTGGGGTTTTGTTTTATGAATATAGCAAAACCTTTTCATTCTGGTAAATAGTTTGGCATGAAAAGGCTAGCACAGATATTTCATATATTTCTGTACTACTTTCTCACAATTTAGAGTTACAGATACCCCAGATTAATGCGGAATCTTTGCCAAAATCTCTCACATTTCACATTTTTTCCTGTCAATAGTACTAGCTTTTTGCTGTGTTGAAAAGAAACCTTAAATCAGCTCAAGCAGAATAATTGTGTTAAAGGGATTTTGGTCCAGTCAATTTAAAAGCAAAACCTATCGAAATCAAGACTCTTTTGCATAGATCTCTTTTTGAGTATTTCAAATTAATCTATGTGATGCTCAAGTTACATAAAATTTGTTAGGCTAAAAATTTGGATTTTCTCACACTAGGGTAAAATTTTAGGGTAAAATACAGAAACAGAGACTCAACAAAATGTTCTGTCAAAAGAAGTCTTTGCTGTGTTCCATTATAAACAAAGTGGTCTCTTACAATTGTAGTTGCTTGAAGATGTACCAAGCTTCTGCTTCTGCAGATCAGTTTCAGATTTCAAAACAGATCCATGCGTAGCAGAGAGGCCAGGTGACAGAAAAACCTCTATCTACATTCCTTGGTTTCCAGCAGGGCTTCTCTAAATAAGGAAACTCAATAGTTTCATTGTAACCTTATACTACAAGGGGTTTTACAACATAACACTTAATGCACACTCTTTTACTCTAAAAGTTTTATCAATATGACTATAGTAACACAAAAATACTACTGCCGATAATTATTTATCTTGGCTGTACAGTCAGGCCTCTGATGTTGCAGCTTCTAATAGATTCCAAGTTATCACTGTATTGACTAAATACAAATATGGCTGATTGCTTTGGAAGATACACACACATTGCAAATTAAATGACCTGTTAGAACAAGAACATTCTTCATGCCTGAAAAACACTGGATATTCTCAGAGAACTTAGAAATGAAGAAATGCAGTTCTTAATTATTGTTATTCGCCATGCACTTTAATTCTCCATGAACTGGTGCTGATTTATGAATGCGTGCCATCATTTGCTTCTATACATATATGCTTTCTTTCGCTCGCCTCCCTGACAAGTTGTCAGAGCTTTGTTTCTGAAAAGTTATGGTTTTAAAAACTTTACTGAAGTACTGGGAAGGCAGGTGTGCAAAAAGTGGCAAGAATTTGAAATCAGAATTAGAAATGTTCATCCACTAGTAGAGACAACTTTTTTTATGGTATCTGAAAATAATTTGTGCATGTAAGTACATGGATAATTAGGAATCTTTGGGACCTGCAATATTTAATACAATGCCCAGTTCTGTGAAATTTTAGAAATTCTATTGTACATTGAGATGCAATATAACTTGGCATTATGCACATCCCTGCTGGTATTTTGCTATTGTTCTATGTCTTTTCTGTTAGTGTAAGAGAATCCAAAAAACGAAAGGAAGAGCTGACTATAGAATTATTGATTTGATTGTACTTGGAAATAAAATAGCTTGTGAAAGCAAGCTTTTACATGTATGTATACATTTACAGATAGAATAGTTCTGATTTTTCTTCATTCATATATTTAATTTAATAATTTAAGAAGATGCAGATGGAGTAGGAACGGTTACATAATTTCCATTTTGCCAACAGGTTTCTTATGCAAGAGTGTTTTCCTGAAGAACAGTCTTTTCAGCCAATGCATCATTCTTCTCTTCCCTCCCCAAATTTCTGTGGTCACTTTCACCAATGGAAATCTCAAGCTCTTTGTTACTGCTTGAACTGGTAGGTATTATAAAAATACTAGTTCCAATAACAAAATGAAAATGAGACAGCAGCATCTTGTTTTAAATGCATTAAAATAATTACTAATATAATCTTTCCGAATTATATTGAATATTAAAGGGAGGCAAATACAAGACAACTTTAGTCCTATTTCTGTAAGTTTTGCCATTTGTTCTGTATTAGTAGTGATAACTTGTGGTTCTTGGTTTTTTTCTCTAGACTTAATAAATTGGGGTAGCAGAATAGGTAACAAGTTCCCCATTAAGATCTCATTCCATTACTCTAAAATTGATCAAGACATTTAAGATCATTCAGGTCAGATTTTGTGTCTAAATCAGTCTACCTTCTTGAAAGATGATACTTGTTTTGGGAGACCTAACATAACATGGTGACAAAATCTGTAGCTGAATTCTCCTTTAGGCAGGACAATGAGCCTTAAGTGCCGTATCAGTGGTCTTTTATGATAGATGAACTTTATTCTACCCTAAACATTGAATTAGTCAGATCCAATGTAAGACATGTTATCAAACAATATTCTTTTCCATTCAACTTAGATTTATTAGCTCCTTATGGCCTTTGGGGTTTTGCACAAATTAAGGAAAAATATTCTTAGACTTCGGAAGAGAAATGCTGTCTGTCTGGTGTGTCTGTGCTTGCCATATGTGATCTATTTATCTTAAATACCTACAGCAAAGTTGTTGGTGTGGATTTGAAAGACTATTTATTCTTTAAGCAATGTGTTGCTCCTGTAGGCAGCCAGTTGGCTAAACTGGCACATTTCTTCTTAGCTTTTGCATTCTCACAGGTTATTATTTATGTCACAGACCTACATGAGTTCCTTTGATACAGAGCTAAAAAGCATGTGGAAGGGTGATCCATTAACATCCTGCTTTCTTCGTGCCACAGTCAGGGGAAGTAGTTTCATAACATGGGTTATCTGCTGATTATCACAATATAGACTATCACAAAACAGGTTATCTACTCTACAATACAGAGGTCTGCTACCATGAAACATTAGATACTTTGGAGGAATCTCATTGCACTGCAAGAAGCTATTGACCTTACAGAAGACTTAAATTGAAATTTACACCTTATAGGTCATCTTACTAGATTGCTCACATTCTGAATCTTTTACAGCTACTCTTTGCCGTAGTTGCTTAATAGTGGAGCTGTCTCCTGTATCAAAAGACATCTCATTTCAGTGCACTGTTTTATGAAGGCCATATCATGTACCAGAATTTACATCTACATGTCATGGTCTGGTCTGTTGCTTAAGTTTTAATATTCTAGATTTGAGAATCAGAAGAAATCAGGATAATCAACTAAATAAATTAATTTAATAAATAAATAATTTTAATATATTAATTATATTATTGAGCATATTAAGGTGATTAATTAAAAATATTTAGCATGCCAATAGCAATACTTCTGTGCTATTAATCTGAGAGTAGTTAAATTTGAAAAATAATCTCTAGCTGACTAATATTAATATGGTGAATACATATGCTACCAAGAAAACTGTTTATGTTTTCAAGGAAGCCAAGCATCTGCACACAAACAACTTCTGTCTTGCAGCAGAATGTTATTCACTGCCTGAGAATACAGTCGAAAAAAAAGCCTTTGCTCTTTTTCCTTCAAAAAAGACAGGAGCATGTTTACTTTCACTAAATATCCATATATGTGTCACACTCTCTCAGCATTCAGTTGCTGGGAGAGTAGAACTACTTTATTTGTTTCAATAAACATCCTGCACATGCATCTCCTGTGTGTGTGCAGTCAAAAAAGGAGGATGGAAGTCGTGAGAGAGTGTCTATGTATTCCCTTGTGAACTTCCAGTGGGAAATGAAGGCAAAGGACACGCTTCTCCTACAAATGGGCAAAGGTATCTACATTCCACAGTGCCAAGCAACCATCAAATCCAGAATTCCTAGTCCTCATCCTTGCCCTACTCCAGGCATCTGGGAATCATTGAAGTCTAGCAAATAACTGAAAATATTACCCCTCTGGTTACTGATCACATCTTGTGAAGTATACATTTCATCTACCTGTACTAGTTTTCTTGTCCTTTTTACCCCATATTGTGAGACAGGATATTAAAATAAGTTCTTCGTATTTCTTTGACAGAGTGTAACAACATTTTCCAGACAAAATGTGTCACAATTTTCTCCACAGTGCATTACTGTTATTTCTCTAGAGCCGTAAAAATTGGCGTATCGCAAATGTCAGTGGCACTCAAATGCCTGTCTTAGTGAGGAAAGGCACTATAAAAACAGTGTGGATACTTTTGTAAGAAAAGAAGTTTAAAACTTTCTAAAACAGTTGTTCAGTAAAATAAATGATCCAAAAAGTCATTAGAATGTAGCATAAAAGTCTCCTCCTGCAACCAAGGAAGGCATTTTCCCTTAGATTTTTATCATGTGTGATTAATATAACCACCTCTGACTTTTGACAGTAAACCTTAATACTACATCACTGTGCATTATCTCTGTTTCTCCTTGTTTTTATTATGCTGCAAAACATCACTAAAGGTAACTAAAAAAGACATTTGGGGTATACACAGCAGGATTTTTAATATTTACTTTGGGAAATCTTAGTTCGAATACAGATTGGGAAACCCTATCAATTTGTTTTAAGGCATATAGGCCTACACCACAGCAGTAATCAAGCAAGAATTTAACGAGTACTAAACAGATGTGTACAGCAGGACCTGCATGGCACCTATTTTGTACCATAACTGAATACATAACATTTAACTGTCAATAACTCTAAAAGGTAAAAACATAGAAACAAGATCCCACACCCACAGTTAGCGTGAAAAGATACAGAGCAGAAAATGCTTATTTTTGATCTAACAAAGTCGCTAAGCCAAATTGTGCCTCTCATGCCATGACTTTAGCATAGCTGCTTAAGTTTACCAGAGTAGAATTTAGACTCCTATATTTCTAATACCTGAAAAATACAGAACCACAATGCAGTGGTGTCAAGTGTACAAAGGAGAGAGGTACACTGAGGAATTCACCACAAACATAAATAAATGTTATCTATAGCAGTGCAAGTTCCAGTTACTAAGAATAGAAACTTTTTTCAGCAGAAAAGTTTGGGCATTGACCAATTATTTTTAATTTTTCAAGAGCACTTCAAAATTTTCCAGCACATTTCTATCTTGTTCAAGTGAACTAATAAACTCCTGATACAACTCTTGATACTGCTTATCAACTTGTCAGGCATGGCAATGTTTGTTAACTTGCAACAAGAAAATGTTTATCTTTTTGCTACGCTCAAAGCAACCAGCAGAACTGAAAGTTCCTGTAAGACTCAGCTGGCAAGTGGCCTGCAGTCTGGAGACTTTGGTTTGCTGTTTTATTTTTCATTCCCATGCATTTTCTGAGCACATTTTCTATATTCCTAATGCTAGAGATTAGTAATAATTACCCTACAGCCTAGAGCACAAAAAACGTTCCACTATAAGGTACAGCAGCTTAAAAATTATTAATTGTTCTTTCCAACCTTTTAACACCCAAGTGTTAAACATATAGATCAGGACTGGGAGATGTAAATTCACAGAATAGAAACAAAGGCCCTATCTCCCATATATGTTTAAAACTCTTTGTGTTGCTGCTGTAACACTGCTGTATTCTGGTATATTAGCATAAAATACTGAAGTTATTTTAAGTGTTCTGTAGGTAGGATGGAAAAATACATTTTTCTGTTCTCTGCGATATAAATAAAAGGTGAGAATATGTCCTTGGAATATATAATACGCTTCATTAGAAATGTTAACTTTTGTGCAATAAGAGGAAATTGCTATTACAGTTATTATCATATACTCTGCAGAATTTAGTGTTCAAGTATAGTGCTCTGCTCATATTAATTCCTAGTGAAATCAGTTAAAACCACGTAGCTAAACAGCTAGCGTTACGCAGGAGCAGGGCTGTAAGCTGTTTTTCAATCCAGTTATTAACAATGATAAAGGCAATTTTCTTAGGAAGTTAGGCAAGATGAAACTCATAATGCAGCAGTTTGCCATTTCTTGCTATTTTGTGAATGACATCTGAGGAAAAAGTCAACAAAACCAGACACATCAAACAGCAATAACAAAGTCCAAGTGTGGCCTGGTTGCTGATCAGTCCCAGTGGGTGTGTGCAGCACAAGGGACAGAGCCGCAGCATGGCCCTGCAGGGCTCATCTTTGAGCTGCAGTCCAGTTCTATCCATCTACCAATGTGTTGTATGGCCCCCCAGAACAGCATGGTTAGGATACAACCCACCCTACCAGATGCGTCTCTCTATTGCAGGACATGATGCAAGGAGTGTCTTGCTTTACGAGAAAATCAAGAGGCTCGAATTAACTAACTGGTGTAATTTTTGCACTCACACACACCATACTGGGGTGATAACAAGAGGTGTGTTATCAGGAAATTGCAGCTGTGGCTCAGTCTTTACTTTGTGTGGGGAAAAGGAGCTGCCTCTAGTCTGGGGGTGGGGAGTGGGTGTTGCCTTCTTGGAACTTTCTGTTTATTAACTGGATAATCTGCAAAGGAGGAGATAGGAATATGGATGGTACAGAAAGATACTATGTTTAAGGTCAGAGCTGACTTGCTCTTGCCTACTTCTCCAGATTAAAATGCATTCTGAAATTAGATGATAGCTGTACTGCTCCCTCCAACAGGTGAAGTGTATGCAGTAGCTTGCCTTGCTTAGGTTCTGATACAGGCATTTCGCACCTTCCTGTGACTGGCTAGAGGCCCCAGACATTGAATCTGGAACACTCATCTCCTACTGCTCAGACAAAACTCCACAATTTTAATTTCAGATAGGTTCTAAGAAGGTGTTTATTTTCTTTTTCGGTTTTAGATACACCCATATATATGCTTTTAAAAGAATATTATTGTGAAATTCTAGTACAAGCGAGAACAAATTAATAAGACAATATGATTTTGTATGAATTATCAAGACATTTTATCCAGATTTTAAATTAGTCCAGATCATATCACAGAGTCTGTGTTAAATTCAAACTGCAATCTGAAGATCTTCTGGACACACTCAGGTCTCCTTCCTGCCAACTCCAGTCATGGGATAATTTTGTTCTGGATTAGTTCAGAACTTCAGAAATGACTAGCACAGATTCCCTGGCTTTATATGTGAAAATCTTAGGGTTTCCTCTGATACAAAATCAACCTGCTGTGATCTAGTTAAGTATTTATGCTATTTTCACCATTGAGATCTCTGAAAGCCTCAGACAGCAGGCATAGCAAGGCTGTAAATTCTCTTTCAAAGGAACATACAGAATACAATTTTTAAGTGGCTTTTTCTTAAAAAACTACAACCCAGAAGTCAACAAAAAATCATTTTGGTTAGAGGATTCCAGTCATTCGGTAGATCATTTATCAGGCAATATCACCTGTCAAGTCTAACTACTGGATTAGTTAATCATCTCCAAATATTTCAGCTTCTATTTTAATTGCTTAAGTGTAAAATAGGTCACACTATCTTGATGAAAACATGATTATGATTTTTTGAATGATCTTTATTAACTCACCATGATTCCTTATATTTCTACATTGTATACACACTGGCAAATCTTCTTCCACCTATAATTAAGATTATGTCAGTACTGTACTTCATAGCTTAACTTTGCACTTGTCTGTAATACAACCATAAAGTTACACTTCAGGCAGAATCTTGGTGCTGGTAGTTGGAATTTGGGAATAAAAACGTTTATACACATTTAAAATGTAATGAAAGTTAAAACCATTTTCACATATTTAACTAGCCCTCATTGAGAAATGTAGTACTGACCATTTATTAATGGAGTTTATTTCTGTGTGCATTTTTGATCCCATAACTAACCATTTAAGGAAAAGATACATTGCCGGCTCATCATGAATTCTGGTTTGCTTCCTTTACCCTTAACTTCTGGCCACATTCTTGTCCCCTGTTCAGAAAACTAGTTAGGTCTTTATTCTATAGACTTACAGCATTTGAGCAGCAATTTCTCTCTTGCAGTTGACTTGCTACTCTATTGGCTATAGCTCTTCCCTTTCCTATACCTTTCTCTAACTCAGTGCGAAACTAGATGGCTTCCCAGAGCTGTTCTGAACAGCTTCACTGGGATATGGGTACAGCACTGCTTCCTGCATTCAAACTCTGATTCTGTTATTCCCATCATCACATGCCCTACAGGTAACAGTACAGGGAGCTGCACTGGTACCTCCTCAGCACTGACTGAAGCAGAAACTACATCTAACATAACAGAAGTCCAATTACATAATAAATAAATAATATTAAAATGAATGACCTGAGTTCTGTATTCCAGATAAGATTTTAAATACTCTGTATATAGTTCAGATAATGTTCAAAACTTGAGATAATAATGGGCTTCTTCAATACATAAATGAAACAGGCTCAATAAGATAGATTAATTTAACAACAATGTCTTTTCTGCTATTTTGTTTCTCTATGATGAGATGGTAATCACAAAAACTTTATATGCAATAAAAAAATAAAATGCCGTTAACGCTCTTCCATTTTGTAAAAGAATGAAAGTATCCTTGTATTACTCATTTCTTGGCACTTAAGAAACATTTAATATCTTTTCCACTGCGGAATTTCTATTTGAAAAATATTAACTAGTTTCTACTGTACTAACTTTAAGAACAACACCGTGAATTTTTTGGTTCATGACTTTTAGTCCTATAACTAAATAAACCAAAATCCCTAAGATGGGGCTCATAGAAATCTTTGCTTTGTTCGTATTTAAAAAATGACCAGGCAGCAAAATCATCTTTTACAAAACATTTAATATTGAAACCTGCTCACAGCCTATTCCCAGACAAAGTGCTGTTAGCTTTAGTGTTACAGACACTTCCTCTGGGGATGTATCAGATCGAGAGATTTTTGTGACATATTATTTCAAATAAAAATAATTAAAATATTTAAAATAAACAATTTGAAGTAACTATTTGAATTTGAAGGTTCAAGTGTACACTTCAAACCATGTGCTTGGCTCCCATTTTCTAATGCTTATTACTCAGTGATAAAAATGTGTAAAAAATGACAACTGCATATCAGGTGATTTCTACTAGATATAAGAAGAGACTCGAATATAGCGTCACTGATTGTGATTCCCTTCCTTGAATTTAATCTCAGGATTGCTAGGTCTAAGCAAATATTTTTCTTGATAGCAGTGTCTTATCATAAATATATTACCACATATTTACGGAGCACATGTTGAGAGGGAGTATGAATTTTGCTATGGCCTGTATGTATCTAAGAAGAAACGTATCTAAGAGTCAACTGTTGAGATGTAGAAGTTACACATGAGATTTTATGAAAGATTGCTTACGTTAGGAAAAAAAAAAGGATGTCCTTGAAAGATTAACATGTAAGATAAGACAGTAACATAGAAGAAACACAAAATCACATCCATTTTAATGCTCAGCTCTATCACTGTATTCTTCACATAGTATTGTGAGCTTAGCCCTCAAAAGACTGCTAAAAAGTAATTAAAATTCCAGTCTTTTCATATTAGCTGTGTCTATATACAAAGGTGATATACTTTATAGCTCTGGGAGTACTCCCTTCACTGATCTCTAATATTACAGAACAGCATAGAATATGTACACTCACGCATGTTCTTCTTAAACATTTTCAATTAGACGTAGAGTCTTTAGCTAGGAGTGTTAATTGGGAAGAATGTTTGCTAACATGTATATAGACAGTAAAAAACTTTAATAATAAACATTAATAATTCAATTAATCTAATAACTTGTAAGTAATTTCTATAATTTTAAAAGCTTTCAGCCATTCTGTGTTATGCAACCTTACATTTATGTCAGAAGGTGCTAGGAATCCTCTTGCAATCAGTAGTCCTAATAAAATCAGTGAAGTATTGATATGAGAATTTAGATTATTGTAATGATAAGCATTTCTACTGCATAATGCCTATACGTTCATTTGAAATACCGTTGCCTGTTGAAATGGCATATGTTGAAATGCATATGTCAGCACGTTTTGGCCTGTGAATATTATATTGTGCAACACAGCTCATTCTGTCCTTTTCGAAAGTAATTTTCTTGTTATTGTGTTATTTATCTGGGCATCAGAAGTTCTAGGTTCCAGTCATAACAGCAAGCTTGCTTTATGACCTATAGGACATGACTTAACGTGTAATATTTTCCTGCCTGAAAAATGAGAAACACTTCTTTAGAAAAATGAAGAAGTGCATTTCCTTGGGATTAAACTATAACTATAAAAGGGACAAAGCAGACGGAGAATCTATCCAGCTAGTTTCTTTCCTATGTCACCAAATATTCTGAAGGCTATTTAAAGGCATTGGGCACTGTCAGAGGAACAATGTGATGACATATATCTATTATTTCTTTAAGCTAGCCGGTGAAATCAAGACTGCATTTAACATAAACCAGTTATAGTGCTGTGCTACACACAGCTACTGAAATAAATGTTACTAGCACTGCACATGTCAAACTGATGGTCTATTGTGCTGCAATACCCAAACAAAAACACGCCATGTTTACATTTATATATTCTGCCTTTTCCTTCAAGAACTGTGGAAATCTGCAGAGCTCAGGGGAACCTGCCACCTAGCAGAAATAAACTGGGCCTGAGAGATGAAGCGTGGCACTCCAGCCCTGGAGATCTCACTCTCACCCAGGGGGATAGAGAGAGGAGCCATCCAGCATGCCTACAGGCTATGCCATCCAACCATTCACAAAAACCCCAGCAAGAGGTATGTCCACACAAAGCCTTTTTGAACTAAATCAGCATTGAATAGCTGAGAACCCACAATGTCTTTTCTAGGTTTTATCATAAATTTGATTTGATTTTTTTGTGCATTTAATTTAAATAAAAGTACTGGGCAAATCTATTCATTTGATAAACGACCCAATGTATGTTCTTAAAAGTGGTTAATAATCTAAGTGAGGTCTGCTGCACTTTGTAAAGTATATCATGTTTTCAGAGAGACACACACAAAATTCTCATGTTAAAAACAAGTTAATCATATGTAAAGACTAAAGCTCTCACTCTTAAGCCAAAATATATTCCTCTTCATAATACCACACAGTTATCAGCATGTCCCTTGGATTTATAACTTATGACATTTGTTTACCAACAGGTGGTTGCATATCTTGCCATTTATATTTTAAGCAACAGTAAACACAACTAAAAATAATATAAGATAAACAAAATAAAACTCAGTGGTTTGTTATAAATTATTTTTACAGAAAAGCTGTATTTATGAGCTAGGTCTTCAAGCAGTTCACGACAGGCCCAGCAACACAGAAGAATACTGCAAGAGCAATAAGGATTTTTAGGGGCATTATGATAGTGTAATGGAAACACATCTGCCCCCAAAAGTCCCTCATTTTCCCTGCGGTAAACAGCCATGCAGGAAGTGGTGAATGCTGTGGAACATCAAGAATGAAACTATAAAGAAAAATTTTTTGAGTTAGAATAATTTTCCAGGAATACTTAAGGATTTCATGATTTCATGTTAGTCCACTGCACAGGGAAGTTGTAGTTTTGCAAACAGCCTATACCTCCTTTACTTTGGATAAAATAGGTCTGTCTGTTCACCAAAGCGAATTCTGAAGTAGCTATCTTAGAAATACTACTAGTATTGGGAAGCTAAAAACACTGCATGTAAAGCACAAATAATCCAGGACCATTTTTGTTCTTTAAGCTCTCAAAAAAGAAAAAAAAAACCAAACCCGACAGAATAATCATCATTGACAGTTGACCTGCATCTCTTATTTTTGAAGATTTAATTCAGTGACAGTGTGACCATTAGTTTATAGAATAAAATGATAACTAATAAAGTCACATCATATCTTTCATTTTAAAGAATTTCTAAATATTTTCCAACCAACATGTGAGCAGTTCTCCATACATACAGAAAGACCACTTGGAGTAAAAACTCAAAAAGGAATTCCAGTTTAGTAAAGACTGAATACTACATATTTAAAAATCTCCTTAGTAAAACAGGTAGCACATTTCAACTTTTAGTTATGCTTATTCAATTGACATACCTAATGAAAAGTTACTCTTAAAATAATCCAAGCTAAACAGCACCTAACAAGCATATTCTTCAATGATTCTTGTAGCATAACATATAAAATATACTAATATTCTTGAAAAAGCAATGCTCAATTACTCATATATTATTTAATATGGTGGTGTTATAGGTAATACATTTACTCTTTGTTTGTTCGCGTTATAAAATAAAAAATGAATCCAGCTCTTTCCTCGGGTTCCAGAAATTTTACTGTGATTTCACATGTATTTTTCACTGATGTAGGTCCAACGATTTCAGTGGAGATACTGCTGACTTACGCTGGCATCCAGGCTCCTACAGACAGAGGTGTGTGCAGTGTGTGTGATTTGAAATAGGCCTTTTCTTACAAAAGAAAGCTTTTGTACAAACAGCAGCAGCGTCAAAGCAAAAACCTAGATTATGCTGACTCTTTTAACAATAGCAATATACAACAAATAGAAATACCTTACGATAAAATTACTGCATTCAGCCCTTTTTTACTGACCTTAGTGAAATATCTGAAATTATTTTTCTCACCCTTTCCTATGTGCATTTTGTCTTTTTGTTTTTGTTTGGTTTAATTCTTGTCCTGACCTACAAAACAAAAGAAAATTTATTACTTAAAAAAAATTGGTGTCTAGTGGCTGTTTTATATCGGTTCATGTAGAAAGGCCATGATTCCAGTAAAAAGGTTTGGACTGTCTGACTGAAACTGAGATACTTAAAATAGCAAAAATGCATCAATATTACATTACATTGGTGAATTGTAGGCTCCTCCATTAACAGATAAATTAAAATATTACAGGTGTATTAACTGAAAATATTGAAATAGTTCTGTTTAAAGTTACTCATATGTATCAGTGATGTAAGCATTCAGTATATTAGGAGATCAGATACATCACTTTTAAGACTTCTTTTGAGCTCAGCTAGGAGAAAGTATGCTCCAAGCAGGAAAAGAAAAAAAACTCCATATTTTAATATTCTGGCGCCTATCTGTAGAGAATTACGATTCCACTGCGAAAAATAAAATGTTGATAATTGAAGAGCCTTGTATCCAAAGGGGAGCAGAAATCAGTGGTAACCTTCCAAAACCAGCCACTAACAAGGAATCATACCTGGCTGGCTTAGAAAGCAAGTTACCTCAGTAACAGATGTGGTTTTATTTCTATTCCTATTATCTTTATTTATTCTGTACACGTTGTAGAAATGTCCTCAAAGAAATCCACAAGGTGAATAACGCAGATCCATTCACATATCACCTACATAAACATTGCCCTTGCACTGCAACCTTGTAAACAGAAATTATTTGGGCATTTTGACAACAGGCAAAAAAAGCTGATTCTTTGTTCCTTTTTTCCATGCTTGTACCTTTACCAAATGCCCTGTATTGTTTAATGTAGAAAAGGATATGACACTGCAAGAAGAGATGAACGTATTTATGCACTGATGTGTGCTGTGAACAGAGCAAACGATGCCTTAAATTCATTAATTTCACAAAAACTTCACAGTCTCAAGCTTGCATGGTCTGAAGTGGATTTGGCAGTTCATGTAACACAACCACTTCTCTACCACTTCTTCTACTACAGGTGCAGTATCCAGGTGACAGCAGTGATTTTTCCCTAATATTTTAAAGCCATCCAAAAAACTTGAACTTGAATTTATTTGCTTTGTAACCTGCAAAAGATGAGTTTTAAGGCAAATAAAACCCTTATTGAGTGGTATCTCTGAAAAATATGATCTCAACGTATTGCTGTGTATTCACATGGATTTTCTTTGTGGCATGAGGTCCAGGTTTTACACAGGACAGCAGCGCTGATGTGTAACATTTTAACAGAGTGAAGAACAAGACACAGCTTCAAAATCATACCTTGGGTGTCTGTCTTCTTGCCTTGGAAAAACTCTGGATAGCTTCACACAGGAAGGGATGACTGCTTTTGTAGCCTTTACTATGGAAAAAAATTTCAGTTGTTCCAGGTCATGAGTTTCCAAACTCAGGGTCACCACCTCCCTCTCTTTTTTTTCTGTGGCTAGATCAGAGGGGAGTCACAAACTTTTCTGTTCCAACACAAGGTCAGGAGGTGTCTAAGGTTGAGGCCCTGCTTCAGAAACTGCAGGCCACTGACCAATCCCCAAACCATCCCACTGGATTCTGGTGGAGATCCTGATCTTTTCACTGCTTTCAATAAAATTTCAAAAGTAAACAGATTAGGCCACTTGATAATCCTCTGCTGATTCAGTGTTTGTAATCTCTTTTTAAAGGTTTGCATAAAAATGCAGAAAAGTAATTTTAAAAATGCTGTTTAAAATTTGTTTTAAATAGAAACATAGCTAGTAGAGCTTTCAATTTTATAAATTATAAATGCAATAAATAATTGGAGTTGATCTTTCTAAGTATTATTTTTTCAATAATTCATGTCAGTTTTTATCTCAGAGAAAATTGATTTTGATCCGCAACATTCCGTCTACTTTTTATCTTCTGTAAATTTCTTTTTAAATTTCAAATGGCAAGATAGGCTGATCCCAGGTACTTAATTATTAATGCTCTGGATATGAATGCACTTCAGGAGTCTCAGCTCTGAGGCCAAGCGCCCCCCATGCTGCACGCAGACCTTGTGAGGAAACCAGCACCAAGGGAAAGAGATCAAATTGTTATAAGATGTTCAGGGAATCTATCACTGTTTTGTCATTAATAATCATTAGTTTTGATAACAAGTATAAAATGAAAAGACGTTTAAAGTTTAATATGTATGCATGATATCCACAGTAGTAGAAAACCTTTTTATAGCACACTAGAGACAATCAGGACCTCCTTCTGTGAGCTTGCTAATGGGAAAAAATGTGATTAAAAATTTTGTATGAGGAAGGCCTACAGAAGTGTAACTGTTTCCTTTAACACTGCTCATTAATCATTAAATAGTTTATTAGTTCTACAGCTAGGTTATTGGCACAAGAAGGAATGCATGGGAATTTTATGCATCTTCAATAGAGAATCAAACAGAACCTATTTGAAAAAATATCTAAAAATAGCTGGTTAATGAAGTGTGCTACATAAAGCACATCTTACTGAGAGCAGCTATCCAAAGTTACATATTTTAATTTAAGACCTTTACAGTAGTAGTTGTGAGAAGCAACTGCTCTGTTTCAACGGAGCAGAGTTACCTTTGTTGCTGTGTGGATATGTAAGTTTGCTTCTCTTTTCCCTTAAAGCAAGATCCTCACATTGATCCACTTCCTAATCTCTGATTCTGTGGTCTTAAGTTCTCAGAATTCTAGTGAAGAGACCGTAAAAGTTAAACGAATCTAAACCTGACATTTGTAATATTGGACAGGTTTAGAGTGTATTCACTAACTAAGCAGTATAATACAAACCCAGGAGGTATCTACAAGTAAATTTGTTGCTCAACTAGTTCATGAAAACTTAACCTTTTCATAAGTTCTGCTTTTGAACAGCATTATTTAATGCAAAATAATAGTTACAAGACATACTAGCAGCACTATTCTGACCTAAGCTCTTCCACATCGGATTTAAGCCTTAAAGAGGTGAGGAATTTGTTTCCCTGAGGTGTGGACACGTCCTGTTTCACATGTATTACAAAATGTAAATTGCCAACTTCCATATAAAAGTTTTCATAATTCAGCATGATATCCACTTCTATGAATATACAGATCCTGCATATAGTCATGCTAACAACTTTGCTTTAACACTGTATCACTGTGTAATTTCAGCTGAATTTCCAGGCCTTTTTGATATACAAACATCGACTCAGTCAGAGTAGGTCAGCACTTAAAATTAATCTGACTGCAACGATAATGTGACCACAATGTGAATGTCTAGATGTTTATGTGTAACTTATGCAGGTGATTAGCTGGCATAAAATGTCATAACTATGACAGATGCATTTACACCAACCGGGGGGGGACGGACGCTCCTCTATGCATTTTGTGTGTGTATGCTGTATACATGAGCCATTGTAGAAATGATATTGTGTGAATGTAATATGTTTCATTAAGACTTAAATATATGTACTGTATATGCAGAACAAGAAGAAAGCTCATGTTATCTACTAGCAAATTTTCAACACTTACTAGAATCACATGAGGGAAGTACAACTACATAATTTTAAAGTAAAAACCATGCTTAGATTCTTTAGGGTATTGATACCACTACATAAAAGAGTAATGTGAACTTAAACAGGTCTACCAAGCTCAGGTGTACAGTGCCTTACTCATAAGAATATATTCTATGACTTTTATCAGTACAAAAATTAGTAATTTTAAAATTGCTTCATAGATATGTACAAACACCCATATGTAAAAATCCAGCTAGTTAAAGAAATAATAGAACTGAACAGCTCCTGAGGAAAAAAACAACAAGGTGGGGATTGACAGTGTAAATGTTACTGGTGTTTATATGATGTTTTCAAGGTTTAAGCTGCCTTTCTTCTCTAGGGACTTACTTCCTTTTCTCCCAGTTCACCAATATTGAATGAGCACTCTTTAAAACACATTTTTTTCTTCTGCTTTCACTGTCTTTTTTAAGAAAAAAACAACAACAACCGTTAGAAAACTTTTTTTTGTTTAACTTCCAGAATTATAGTATTTTCTATCCACTTTTTATCACTGAAGACAACATTAAAGTTAGAATTAATTATTTAAAGAGTACGGCAACCTTTAACTAAGTGCAGCAGTAGTTTACTACTTAGCTTAATGTCCACTGTGAGAGCCCTAATGTACTGGTTTCTTTTGCAGAACAAAGTGACCACCAAAAGCGGGACTTTGTGGGCCAGTTGGATAAAACATAAGCTCATCTCGCCCCCAAAACCCCGACTCTGGAACCACAACCTTCTGAGATTCAATTTGTAAGTCAAGTATCTTGGTAAGATATGCCAAATCAGCAGCGAGAAACATTGCGGGTAATTTTCAGACTAATAGAAGAGAACGTTGTAGCCAAGTCACAATACACACTCCTTCACTTTCTGGACAGCAGGAACTGCTAACAGATGCTATTCGTTTTTACTGACAGTTTACGATTTATTTATTAAGTAGGTAAGCAGCATCTCTACAAGTGCGTATCTAAATTGTCACACAACTCCCCTGGGCAGCAGGTATTTATTAGACCCAGCAATCAAAATCTCTATCGAGATTTCTTCTTAAAGTGAGGAATAATTTACTTGTTCATCTCTTCTGCTATATTTCCGACTAAAGCTGACACATTCGAGAAATGTCTGTCATTATTCTAGATTTGTTATTTGTAAGAAGAACTAGAAAATACTTTCACTTTACTTGTTCGGTCTCTTCCCGCTAGCAGTGGCTCCAAGCGGTCAGCTGCGTCTAAACCTTCCTACCCTCAGGCTTGACTTTCTTCAGAACTTCTTTCAAAGATGAGGGGCAAGTAGGGATCCGTAGACAAAAGGAACGTATTTTCTAAATCTTTAGTTTATAATTTTAACAGAACTTCTAAATAAAGTCCGAGTTTAAAAGCGTTGTGGTTTACGCTCGGATGACCGAGGTAGGTAAACGCTGTCAGTTACTTTAAAAGAAACTAATTACAGTGCTCGAAAAGACACCGTTCCATTTATTCTGCTTCCGATAATCAACCCCCGGGGCCGAGGGCCGCCGTGCCGGCCGCCCCGCACACAGGCAGCCAGCACCCTTGGACGGACACCGCCGACCACTCGGCGGCCGAGCGGCGCCGCCCGCCCGCAGCGCTCGGGGGTCCGGGGGCTCCGCGCCCCGCACCTGCCGCCCGGCGGCCTCCCCAAGGCCTGCGGCAGGTGGGCGCGGCTCGGCTCGGCTCGGCTCGGCGCGGCGCGGCTCGGCTCGGCTCGGCTCGGCTCGGCGCGGCTCGGCTCGGCTCGGCTCGGCTCGGCTCGGCTCGGCGCGGCTCGGCTCGGCCCGCCGCCCCCAGGTGCCCGCGGTCCCCCTGCCGAGCGCACCACTCACCGCAGCCCCCGCCGCGCCCGGCCGGCTCCTTCCCTTGGCAAAATCCGGACTCGTTACATAAAAAGATCACCCTGCCAGGCGCCCAGAAACATTTCTTCATCACGGTCACGCCACGAGCTAAACGAGAGGCCACGGCGAGGGGAAGGGAAAAAAATCCAGAAGGTTGTGGGCTTGTTTGTTTGTTTGTTTTTTCTTACTATCCTTTTCCTATAAAAAAAGGGGGGGGGGGGGTGGGGAAAAAGTGCAGGGGGTGGCAAAGAGCAGCCGCCAGGGAGTAAGTAGGGGAGAGTCAGTCATTGTCGCCACAAAGCCGGCTCCCCGCGCTCGCTCCGCCGGCGCTACAGAGCCCCGCGGCCCCGGCAGCAGGGGCGGGGACGCCGCCACCCCGAAAAGGTTTTTTTTTCCTAGAAACTACCTCCAAATATAGTAACAGGGAAGGGGCATTCCTAGAAATTCGGGAGACGTCAGAAAGGGAAGATTTGTGAAATTCAGCCTCGGTTCCTGCAGAGGGCTCCTAGCACGGGAGAAAAAGAAAAAAATCAAGTGAGCAATAAAGTGCTTTTCATGCTTCTCTGATCAGATAATGGTTAAAAAGGAGGATTGGTAAAACACTTAACTTGCATTTCTTCGATACGATCTAGGAGTTTCATACGGGAAGAAGGCTAATCAGTAAACCCCTTTCCTCATTTTCTACTAATGTTTATAGATGCCTATCTCCTGTATTTACTTTCCCTCATGTCCTCGTATCAGGCCCGTGCACACGGCAAATAACAGGAGTACGTGTATGAGTGAAAAATGGGCCAAATGACAACCCTCTCATGTATCACAGGAACACTAATTAGTGTTCGTGTGTTATTTTAAACAGGCTTTGTGGGCTTCATCTTTCACGCTACACTGATGTGAATAATTCATGTTATTACTGTAGATGTGTGCAATATTGTTACTCACACGAACGGGGATTTGTAGGCTGGCTTTTATTTAAGGGCCCAGTACTGAGAATTGCTGAGTGTTGTCTGTCCCCATTGACTTAATGGTATTTTAGGCCGTTAATTAATTCTGCTCAGCAATTCAGAGGATCAGGCCCTGACCGACAAACATAAATCGGGACTTGCAGCAGACTCGCATACTGGCATGAGCCTCTAATATTCCTCACGTCTCCTAAATCTGTATATTTGCTTTGTGCTTGTGTCTTGCACTCAGTCCTTCTTCAGTCATGTCTTTTTAAAAAATGCTATTTCATATATTTTATAGGAAAGAGAAATTAATGTTCTCAAACCAGTAATGGATGAAGATGTTATTTATATATGCTATTAGTAATATAAAGACATCAATGCATTTGTAACAAAGCATCATTTATCTTGAATAGCAAAGGCTGCTCTAAAAAACCACAATAGCCAGCTTTTGGAGAAAGAGAATAGATTTCAATGTGTGCAACTCTTGCAGGTTAATTGAATTTCTGTAATGAAATTCCTCACAGCCACATGAAATCCTTGGGTTCGTTCTTTGAATCTCATTACAATTTGCAGTCTTCTCTGCCCCCAAATCAAATGCAATAAAAACACTGGGGTCTGGCTTTACTTCAGTGTTTTGTAGAACCTCATATTTAATCAAAACATAGTTATAGACACCTGTCTGCGGTTTTGAAGGGGAATTAGTGGAGTTCACCTGGCAATCCTAAATGTGCTTTGACGCTTAAGTGTGTTTTAACTGTTATTGCAGTGCTCAATAAACGATTGCTTCAAAATACAGAGCCAGCTTTCTGAGAGGTGCACCCTAAGTATTTTATTGGCTCTAATGCCTGGTTAGAAGTAGATTTATTGTAAGTAATCATTTGGAATTCAAAACAGCTCTAGTTAATTGCAAAAAGGTCTTTTGAAGCTGGCTGGCTTACTTAGGACATACTGCTCTGCTCTGCCTGTCACTCATTTCCTGAGAGAAAAGGTGAATGGCAGCTCCAAGTTCAGGATCTTTTGATCATTAAAAGAAATGGATGTGCTGTCCTCTGTTGGTCATACTGGTTGTCACACATAAAATTCAATTAACTCTGTTAAAACAACAAAAATGATGAAACTAAATTAAATTTTCTTCATTTCCTGCCTTCAGCAGTAAGAGTGCACAGTGTGAGGGTTTTCTAAATAATTTTTAAAAAATGATCTGATGATGGGTACTAGAAGCTGGATTAAGAAAAAGACTCATTTCACCTGGTACCACACTACAAATTCTGGCCTGGAATTCGGCCCCATCGGACACCAGCTGCTGTTTTAACTGCTTGCTGTGGGCCACCTGCCCTGCTGTGCCCAACCTGCTGTGGGACACAGGGAGCTGGGGCTGCCCTCTGGCACCGGGGCTGGCTCCCGATGGGGGCTGCACGTGGCGAGAGAGGATCTTCCTAGCTAAGTTCCTGTCTGGGGACAGGGCTGTGTGTGCCAGCTCGGATGTTTGTGCTCACGTTGTGTGATGTGATGGCAGCTATTCAGCTTCTTGTGGTGCTCTTAACTACGGCAGCACAGGCTGCGCCGGGTGCATGTAATGCAGGTTCCCCCAGTACCGCTCATGGTGTCTGTCTGTGAGTTGTGATGTACAGAAACGCTCTGCTCTGTGTTGGGAAGCAGCAGGAACGTGTCCGCTTGGGTTCATGTTTCAAGAACAGTAAGTTGCAACTGGAGAGGATCCCGGGGGACCGTAGCAAGGATAATTGGAGGCGTGATCAGAAGTGTAGAAAACCTGACTTAGAGGAGAGATTTTAAAATTTGGGGATTTGGGGCTTGATGTTGTGTAAATGAGTATGTCATGGCAATAAACCTGTGTGGTATGCTAATTATTTCTACATCTTGACTGCTACTGGAGTTTGCAGTTTCTGTTCTGCACTAGCTTCTCTTACGCTGTGATTTCAGAGGTAGTTTTCTGATTACAAAATTAATTTCAAGTAAATAACCATAGGACATGTCTTAAAAAGTTCCTTAGCAAATTTTTTATTATGCTAATAATTCAGCAAAATATAAGTTTTGTCTGCCAACTGAGGAGAACCGGGCTCTGTATTATCTGATTTCTGTGTGTGTCGTGTAACAGACTCACAGGCCTCAGCCCTTTGTTTTGTGGGTGAAACGCAGCCGTTGCTCTCACGCATACCTGGCTTAGTCTTATGTTTCTGAAAAACAAGCAAGAATTGACAAAAGCATTACTCATCACAGGCAGGGTGGCTCCTCTCCAGGTTTCTCCTTGTGGTTGTAGTAACAGCAAGCAGTATTTATCAGATACGTGCTTTGTCCTTGAGGCTGATTTTTTTGTTTAGTTTTGAAAATGCTCTTATGAAAGCAGCTTCAGGGACATGGCTGCTCCTCACTGTCCTTCATATCCATGAGTACAAGTATCTGCGAGAACAGAAACCAATTCAGAACATTTGGGGCGGTTGTTTTGCATGTGCTCTGTGCTGAAACTGTCACTGCTCAAAATCAATAATTTATATTTTCCTTCTCTCTGGGGAGATTGGGCAGCATTGTCACAGATTTCACACTAGAAATTTCAAATTGAG
This sequence comes from Phaenicophaeus curvirostris, assembly GCF_032191515.1. NCBI lineage: Eukaryota > Metazoa > Chordata > Aves > Cuculiformes > Cuculidae > Phaenicophaeus > Phaenicophaeus curvirostris. The sequence continues at coordinate 340,012 of NC_091407.1, forward strand.
AAAGGAGGTGGAAGATATGCGCTATGATTTCTTCTCTGCTGCTGCTTCATCAAAATTATAGCAAATTTGCTTCGGAACAGTTCTAGAGACTTGTAAATATTGACAGTAAGCTAAGTGAAAAAATATAAATTTTAATTACATTGTAATTAAGACATTCAGATAATCTTCATAACACTAAATCTGTGCAAAGAAAATGTAGAATAAATGGTTACAGCTCTTCTTTAATTCAAAATACAACTTGAATGTTGATTTTGCCCTACCAAAAGCATATACGTATTTTATTTTAAAAGATTTTACAAAATCTAGTGTAAATAATTAATGGTGGCTATTTTTGTTCGTATAATAATAGTACAATTTTTATTCTAGGCAGCAGTGTGCAGAATATAAGAGGAAGATTTGTCAGGAAGAAAACACTGACTCTGTGGACTAAACAAAGGGCAGTGAAACTTCAAATAGTAAGCAAATATCAAACATAAATCAATAAAGATTTCCTTCAGTTTGTAGCACTGTTATTTATATTGTTTTGATGGTCTTAGGCACTGTCAGCTCTTAACTGTGTGTGCTGGTGTTTGGTCCCATCGCTGTCCCTGAGCTGGACTCCCTGGCTGCCTGTGATCCTGCTGGACCCGCTGTACGTGAGGAGCCCGGTCTTGGCTGGTGCTTGGCGATGGGTGAGCATCATGCATTTTCTCTTAACGTAACCAGCCCAGCCCTTCCTTGCCCATTTTGAACATGCCAGGGAGGTTTTCTATTTATAAGGATATAAAATGTAATGTGAACGCTAACTAGATTGCAGATAATCCTTCTAAGTGATTAGTGCTACAGATGAAGAAATCTCATGTTTTACTAACCAGAAGGCAGATCTAAATTAATAAATAATTAAATGAATTAGGGGGAGGGGAGGGACATGGTAGCTGCAGCCTGTGGAGGACATCTCTTCAAACCGAGTTCGCAGAGGCTCTACTTGTTGGTCACAGGTGTGAATCCGGGTGGTGGCAGGTGGTGGCACGTGTAGCAAATGCGTGGGACATGGGTTTGGTGCATGTCTTTGCCCTGTGCACTTGAAACCATCTCCTACTTTTGCTTCTTCAGTCTGAGTTTGAGAGTCTCTTGACTGCAGCTTTAGGCCTGGAGGAAAGCAGGTTGAAGAAATATGTTTCCATTGCTGCAGATGTGAAGAGAGGCGTGGGGCGGGAGTGGAGTGCGGGCTGGGCTGGCATGAATGGTAGTGAAGGAGTTGGAGAACAAGTCTTACGAGGAGCTGCTGGGGGAGCTGGGGTTGTTTAGCCTTGGGAAGAGGAGGCTGAGGGGAGACCTCATTGCTCTCTACAACTGCTTGAAAGGAGGTTGTAGAGAGGAGGGAGCTGGGCTCTTCTCCCAGGTGACAGGACAAGGGGCAATGGCCTCAAGGTCCGCAAGGGGGGGTTCACACTGGACATCAGGAAAAAAATTTTCACAGACAGGGTCATAGGTCGCTGGCAGAGGCTGCCCAGGGAGGTGGTGGAGTCCCCATGCCTGCAGGGGTTTAAAAGACGGGTAAACAGGTCCTCAGGGACATGAGTTAGCGGCAGGTGGACTCGATGATCCACGAGGTCTTTTTCAACCTGGGAGACTCTACGAATGCAGCGGGGCGTTCGCTGGGAGCGACCCCCGGTCCTGGCGCTGTCGCAGGGCGCTCTCCCGGGAGCCGCGCGGGGCACCGTCCCCGCAGTCTTCCCCTAAAAATGATCGGGAAGAGTCCCGTCGGCGCGGACCCGCCGAGGCACGGACGGGGTTCGAACCCGTGATCTTCGGTTTACGAGACCGACGCCTTACCACTTGGCCACCGCGCCTGCGTTAATGGCTCCTCCCGGCGCTCTTGTGTCGCTGGCGCCTCTCCCGCCTCGCCAGCCGCGTCCCCGCGGGGCCGGGAGGAACCGCGCGAGAGGGGCGAGAGGCGGGAGGAAAACCTCCCTTCGCCGAGGAGAGGGGGACTGCCGAACGTTGGCAGGATTCGAAGGTAAATGTTAAATTAAGTCAGCTAAGTGCCTGGAACTTTTCCTCTATGTAAACTTCAGTGTTGTGAAATGCAGAAGAGATCGCTCAAATACGTTTTCTTATAGACGTGGTCTCAGTCTTGATGAGTGACCAGAGAGCAAAGCCCTCAGTTCTCACTGTTCGTTGTGGCGATATCTTTAGATTCCCTGTGAGACTTGCTGGCGATGCCATGAAAGGCCAAACTAGATAATCAATGCCAATTTGATTATTAAGCAGGTATTCCTTTAATAAACAGCGCTGGGGTACACGTGGGGTAACCCACCTAATGTGGCCCACTGTTGAGATTAAGAGAAAATACCCAGTTTTGTTTTAAAAAAGCTGCCTACAATTTGAGCCTAACTTCCTCAGTGCATCTGAGAAAAGTGTTACTGTCTATCTAAACAAAGCGCTGCTTAGTGGTAAGCTGATTCCTCAAAACCATAGTTTTCATAACTAGAAACGTAAATCCAGTTTTAAAACATGTAATTGTCTGTGGTTTCTTTTGATGTCTGGATACTTATGTTTGAAAGTGTCTTTTATGCTGCTCATTCCCCTTTTTGAGCTCCATGTGAAAGCCCTTATTCTTTATGCTGAATGCTCCACATGTAGTGTTCTCTTCTCACAAAATCTTTTCTAAAACACAACATGAATTTCCTAAAGGAAGGTCTGTAGAAGGCTTCTATGGTGGGAAGATGATGCCAGAGATTTTGTTGGAAAGAGAAAATAATCACTAGGTGTTCTATTTTCGTCCCTAAAACTCACTCTTATGAGATGGAGGTTGTTGCTTTAGGAGAGGGCTTTGATGTCTGTTTTAATATACAAAACTAGGCCATTCTACAAATCTCCCCAACTCTTTTGAAGTGATAGCGTCATATTTATGCAGAATTTATGCAACAGTATAACTGAGTTTAGAAAGTCTTGCTGTGAGGTAGCTGGAATGCTCCTCAGTTATCAATGACTTGAGTGTAGACTTGTCCTAGCTTTATGAAAGAATATTTCTCTATACTGTTTTAACTTCGAATCAACAGCAGTTGTCTTGGAGGGATTCAAGAATGATGAAGCATGGAGTAGCCCTGCAGTCCTTGTTCTGCAGAGAAGACTGGACACTCGTCTCCATGTAATTTTTTATGTGGAGGGGAACATTTCTTAGAGTTACTCTATACATTTGTGGATAAACATGTAAGGAAAAAAAAGACCCTAGCTGTTGTGTCTCAGTTGCTCTTCTAGTTTGTTACTTAGATTCTTTTTCTAGGAAGGTCTTGGTGGGTTTGTAGGCTACGGTATGGCATGTGACTTCTTTACTATCCAAGAAACATCTCTGACTTGAGATAGTACAAATATTCTAAGAATTATGGCACTATTCAGCCATATTTGTATGATATATAAGCTAATAGGCAGGAGTATGTAGCATTTAATACTATACAGAGTAAAGACAAATGTGATGGTGGCCATGGTTTAATATGTTCGGGTTTTATTGAAAACTAGAGTTTAGCTTGTGGAAATCATTCAGAATAATCTCACGCTTTGTTAAGTCCTTCTTGTCTTGGTGTTTCCATCATAATACTAATATGAACACAGTCTGGAGGGTAAGGAAGGTTATGTGTTTATATTTCTTGATCTTTGTAAAACAATCAAACCCCCAAATTGCCAGCTGCCACCAAAAGAAGTGCTTTATCTCTGAAATATCCTAACTATGAATTCTGTGATGCACAAACACACAGTCAAAAAGTGTTTATACTTGTTCTGCAATACTTCTTTGGTGTATGTGATATCTGAAGGTAAGTTTATGGCCCACTTGGCCTACAAACATTTAAAATAGTTGAAGTTCACAGAGAAAAGGTACTTTATGAAATTTACAGGGCATAATAGTAAGTTTTTAACTTGTTCAGGTTTATGGGTACTATTTACTACTTGATGGGTTTTGTAATATTTGGAGAATTTCTGATGTCATCAGCACACAACAGATTCTATTAAGGAAGATGGTGATCTAGTTGGGTGATCTAGTATGGGGACTGCCTCCACATGAACAAGTATGACAGTAAATATTTAGAAGAAGCAGCTTCATCATGTGAAGAAACTTGTGCATATTGAACAAGTCATAGCTCATTCTCCTGAAAAAATGCATAGAGGTGTTCTAGAATACAAACAGCAGAATACAAAGTGCAAATACAAAATCTCACAGTCCAGCACATCTTGAAAACCTTGGAAGAATTCAGAAAAGTCACGAATTAAAATGAGTGCAATCTTGTCTACATCAGAAGTAATTTTCCATTCCTTTCCATGCCTTATTACAGTTATGAAATATCCCTAAATTTCTCACAGAATACTCTTATTCTTTGCACTTACTTGCATTATTTAACAAATTGTTTTTTATAGTTGGAGAGTTACAGGTAGCTCCTATTCAGAAAAACATGATACAAATACTATTTCCTTTCAAGTTAAATGCAAGAGTAGTACTGTAAAGTATAAAAAAGAATCACAGTATTTTATAGCTGTTGAGAATGGCTGTATAAACTTTCTCCGGGATTATTTCTCTATCTGTGACAACATAACTCAGTTAGGAGCAGAAGCCTGTATTGTGAGGTGAAATACACCCAGTAAGCTGCAACAATATGTTAATAGTTTTTGACTTCACTCTGAGAAGCCTTAAATGTTAATTTGCATAAGTGAACAAAATGTTGTATTTGACTCACAAATGAGGTTAAACTGTCTGGGGAATATTCAGAAGCTTCCCTCATCGCACAGGAAGAGCTTTCTGAGAGATGTGTCTATGTGGTCAGGTCTGGGCAGCTCAGTGGAACTATTCCACCAGTCTGCTCCAGGGCAGCGATACGCTTGAGGTTCACAATAGGAACACACACCTCTCTGAAGTGCCTCGTTTATTCTGTGTTTTGAGTTGCCCTTTCTCCCTCCCTGAAAAAAAAAAGAAAATCTCACTTGGAGTGAGGAGGAAACTCTATTTTTTAACTTGTTCCTTTTTCACCCTTGGTATGTGTCAGAATGATAGCAGAGCCCCTGTGTCCCTTGCTTCTGATTTTATACACAATTTCAGTGTTGCAGCTTGTTCCCCTCTCCACCAGCAAATTGTGTGGATTAATCCGAGGGATTATCCTTAGAGATCTGACTCTCACTGGTTGACAAAAATACATAGTAGACTCGTACTATTTTCCCCCAAATCTTACCACAGCGTCTTGAGTTTTGATCAGTTTTTCTTCTGCTTGTAATGAGTTTAAACTAGTGCTTGTTCAGTGATTTCTTTGTTCAATGCATTCGTTATGTAACCTTAACGTTATCTCCTGTGCTTGACTTCAGAAGGATTTAAAAATAAGATGTTGTGCTCTTGTGAAAAACAACAGGGAATGTCCAAAATTGCTTATCTCTGCAGTTGTTAGGACACTGTCAGAGCTTCTTAGGCTTGTACGGTTAACACATGGTTACTCTGTGGGTAGCCTAGGAAAAGCACTCCCTTCCGAACTGTTCATCCCTTCTTAAAAACATTATGGCAGGATAGGTATTCTTAGATGCTTGGAAGCTTAATTTTTTAAAATTGGGCTGAGCCAAAGAACAGTCATTTTTCAATGAACTGCTTAGTAGATGAGGTGTGTGGGAGTGAACCCCACCAGCTGCACATCACAAGAATACAGTGACAAATTACAAAATAAGGGCTGTATGGCTTATGAGCCATTTTAAAAAGTCATTGATTACAAGTCTTAGTTTTTATGAAGCTGCTTCATTTAAAATATATTTAAGATGTATATTTTACCTGTGTGTTACATAAGACAGTTATACTTGTGCATACATTGGAATTTTATTTTTTCTTAAACGACAAGAGTTTTGAAAAGTCTGTGTTCTTACCCTGCCTTTTCTTGAGAAAAGAACAGAAAACAGAAAAGGAATTAATATAATAGTATTGCTTAAAAAAAAGTACAAACTCAAACTTTGAGAGTAGAGGGAATCTCTGTTCTTACAGATTCTGGCTCTGATTTTGAAGACAAACTATCATTCTTCTGGAGTCTGTCTTACTGCAGATTTCATTCTTATTCCTTTTCTTGAGAAAGGTACTTCGGGCATAGGCCAAATGTTTCTGAATTTTTGTTAATTATTAGGAATGGTATTTTAAGTAGTAAGCATGGACAAATGAACACAGTTTTCCTTTTTTATTTGAGACACTTAGCAAAAATGCTGAAATATCAAACATTTCCTCAGTAGCTACAATATTGCCACTATGTACAAAATATTTGATAAATGTAGTACACATATAAAAATACAGTATGCGTTACATATATACAGTACAATGTGCAAAACATATGGCATTCAAACATATGGAATCGATCTTAGGGGTGCAAACAGCAAATACAAAGGCATCATGGTTTCTTATAGAAAGGCAATACATAAACCGACGCCCTGATTGCCATAATTTGCGTTTAGTAAAGTAGTGCTTAAATGAAGAGGGCCCTAGACACAGGTGTCTGTCTTCTTCTTTTCACAAAATGAGATGCTAAGACATAATTGTGACTATGAAATTAAGAAGAGAAACACCTCCCAGGGTTAGCGTTATTTCTGCTGCAAGCAGTACTGTGAAGAAAAATCCTACCTGGAAAAAAGCCTGTGCTATTACTTAATACAAATTTCTCAAACAACAAAAACAATTCTGTACTGTTAAACATCAAAAACATCTTTGAAAATATCTACATCCTTAATTTTAAAAAAGTATGGATAATACTTTGGGGGATTTATTTTCCTATGCTTCAAAATACAAAGTGCCTCCTTTGGCAATATAAATGGCAATGCTTTGGTTCTTATTTAAATGTTTATATTATTGTAATTTATTTTAGGCTGTCTTTTGAATATCTGAGGTGTATTTTTTATAAAAATAGCGTGATTATATAGTTATTAACCATTCCCTGCTTTTGATTGAGAATTTGCTCTCATAGCTGGAATGGCTTTTTTTTTGGCTAGATTTCTACAAATACATTTATGCACTTTTAACTTTAAAAGTGTTTTTATTCAGTATTGGACACTACAGAATGATGTGGTGTCTCTTTTTTGCACTTTATAGCTATTTGTAGCAGACTGGTATAAAAGGAATTTGAGATTACTTCAGGCTTTAATGGGGGCTCTTTATTGGCCAAGTATATACTATATGCAACTCCACTCTGTATCTTACGTGAAAAGCCATCTGCAGTTTGGTGTAGAAGTCATCAAAAGGCGATACTAGAGATAAGTGGAAGAATTTTTTTTTTCCAGTTTTAATAGAATTTACTTTACGTTTATAATACACTGAAGATGCCATCCAAATAACAACTGTTTACATCAGTGAGCTTTCCTGTGTTTTGATTACATAATGCCCTTCCAGTTAAATGTATTCTGTGACTGCATTTCCTCTGCCTTGAAAACAGTTCAGCAGCTTGTGCTTGGGTTCCAATTACGATGTCTACTATATTTTTCAGGCATCTGAATGTTTGAGATTAACATAAATAAACATAAAAGTTTATTATCAAAACTTCCATTTTAATCAGCTGCTTCCTTGAATGTAACTCCTGTTGGTGAATACTGAAATACCTTGGAAAGAAATGTCAGTATTAAGTAGTGACTATTTCTAAAAGTTGCGACCTCAGCTTTATAAAGGTCTGATTCTGCAAGCCCACATTGCTGGATTAGACTCTGAATTTCTGTAGAGATCAGCTACCACAATTTAATTTTATTCTCTAAGAGAACTGCTAAATTTATGACAATGGTTTCTTAACTATTTATGAAGTGAATCAAAATTTTTCCCTGTAAACTTACCTGCCTTAACTAATGCTGAATGGCACTAGAAGTGCGTAACAAATGCCATTTCTGTGTTAAATGCAGGATTAAACGTAGTCAAACTCAAGTTGTGACTTGGTCTTCATTAACTTCAGCCTTACAAAACATATGTCTGAGCTCCTTCCATGTCTACAAGTGTAAACACCAACTTTTGATTTTTACGCTGATAAAATGGTATTCTTAATTGCTTCAAAGGATCTACCAACAACACATTTGACAAGATGTGTTCTGTTAGTATATTGCAGCCATGAATGGCAAATTTAGTGCCAGTGCATTCCTTTGCAGCTGTTCTCTTAATGAGAAATATTCAGTTCTGTACAGTCAAGCTGCACAGCTACGATTAAATTTCTAAGATGCACTGTATTTGTGTTACAAAAATTGCCATGTAAAACATGCACACACAGAAGTCCAAGCAAAACCTATTTCTGCCGTAACAGGCCTATATAACTATGGCAAATATATCACATTTCAGAACAAAGTCTAAAGCAAACCATTATATATAGGGTTTAATACACATAATTCTGAAATGTACAAAAATGTAATCACACATTCCCTACACTAGAATATTTGTACTTTAAAAACTAAAAATGATCCCTTTTTTTTTTTTTTCTGCAAATAGACTTTCAGAGTAGAAAGCTATACTCTACTGATAACAGCACAGCTCAACTGTTTGGGTTTATTTCTGCACATAAGATTCCTATGGATTAGCTAACATTCTACACTGCCAATACAGATAGTTTTGTAGCTAGATGATTTTGCCAGTTTTAAGCTCTATTTACATGCACATCAAAAAATGACAGCACAGTTACTCTATGTTAATTTGTCCTGTAAAAATTAATTTACTTGCCTCTTATTTAATCAGAAGGCAGGGTCAAAAAGGGGTAACTCTAACCACACGTATGTGGTATGAAGTCTTGCGTATCACACATAATAAATTGACAGTACTGCAGAGTATTAAATTTCATTCAAATTTGTTCCTATCAGACCAAGAGTCCTTAATTCTTATTCCCGTAACAGCTGAGGGCACTTAGTATCTCAGAGTACTAGCTCCCAAGATAATATGATGGAAAGGAATGCAAAAAGTTGAATGTATTTGTTCAAAGTTATTGTAGAGTCCTATACCATCAACATTTGAGGCAGACAGTCCGTGTGTGATATTGTACTCAAGTATTGTAGGCACAGCAAGAAGGAATAAGGAAATATGTCTTTCAACTTCATCTGTTGTTGTGAAAATCTTCATAGATTGTTTCTCTGTACTTAGTTTCAGATTCAAGTAAATCCTGGCCTGTAAATCTACTGAAGATATATGATTTAAAGTGCTGGTAACTGATATGATGCAAACATACGATGCCATTTAAACCATGAATCAATGATATCATCCACTATTTTACCTGAAGCCAATGGCATTACGTAATATTAGCAAACCAGACAGCATTGTATATCTGGAGACATAAATTTGCACTTAATTTCACAATATCTTCTGATAGAAGTGTTTTGTTTGATGTTAACATGATTGCGTTGTTTTGGGGTTTTTTTTTGGGTCTTCTAAAAATGAGATATAGGTTGTTAAATAGATAACAGATACTTTGTTTTCCTTATATTTTTGATACTCTTTGATAATTATTAACAAGCAAAAGCTTCAGCGCATTGTTTCATTAGTTGCTGCAAAACTTTATTTTTGAAGGTTGGTGGTGAGGAAGGAATTGTGCAATGAGATGGGGTTTCAGGCTAGAAAACATACCATGTTTTGTTGTTCAGGAAACAGGAAATAATTCCAATTTTATGTTTGATTTGATTATCAGCCTACATCATCTATGGCAACATTTAACAGTTATTACCCGAGAGACAACCATATTTTACTTCTATTTGCATTTTTTTTTCCACTTGCTTTCATAATAGACTCTGAAAAAAACGGCTAAGGCCTTTTAAAACATAATCTTTTCATGTGCTGTGGGGTAAGAGCTTAATTTTGCTATTCTCTGTTCTAGGTATGAAATATGCCTTTTTATCACAAAACAGTACATCTTGATACTGCTATTCAGGATTCTCACTGAGCGGCTTCTCTGGTTAGCTTCCCTGATGTTATGTACTGGTAGACAAAGCTGTTCAGTAGATAGAGTTCAAGAAGAAATAATAGTGTCCTGACAGTTCTGTCCCCTGCAACTTGGTGTGATCCTACAAACATCTTTGAGGGCATTTGGGCTATTCTTGCATAGATGCTTGCAGGATCATAGTGCACAACAGCATTAATTGAATTTTTCTACTTCCTCAACTTGTTTTAATATGCTGAGATATTGGATTCAATGATCTAACAAATACCCTCAAACACAAAGTAAATTAGGATATTGTTTCCATTATAGTAATCTCTTGTTTGAAGACCACTGTTCCCCTCTGTTCACAAAAATAAGCTGTACAAAGTTAAAAGAGTATACAAATAACTGTCCGATATACACATTAAAACCTAGCTAATAAATCCAGAGCATTGCTATACAAAATTCAGTGTACTCAATATTACCTGGCATAGCTCAGTGGACTTCTTGCAGTTACACTTAATGTCCCTTTGGATGCAGTTAAATTCTTCCCTCGTGGTTAAAGAATGGGGGAAGAGTTTTAAAAACCACAAAACCAAAATATAAAAAAACAACTTGAAAAGAGACTAGATATATGAAATTTCACTGAACCAGCCAGTGCTTCTACTTGCCTTTGCTCTCTCAATTAATTTTGAACCTGGCTCAGGCTATCCACAGGAACAATGTAGTGCAGTGATACCTCAACCTCCCTCAAACATTTGTTCACTGTGTCAATATCAACAGTTGAAATCTCGCTTCTTCTTCTCTAAGTTTAGCCATGTCGTGTTGCTCGTTTAAGCATTACAAAATCAAAGGACATAACTTCTTTCCTAAATATTTGTGATGCATTTACCTTGGGGTACTTGTTAATCAGCAAGTACAATCATCTTTTCTTGACTTGTGAAATACAGCTTTCAGAGGGCCCTGATGTGCATTACTGATAGAAGCATAAAGTAATTCACTGTTGTAAACTTGAAAATCAATAAGGAATTAGCATCAATTAGCATTTGTTCTTCCAAACACTACTGTCTTAATTTATCTCAACTGCAATCAGAATGGTACAATAATGGACCTCTGCTGTAAACAGACTTGCAGGTCATGTTCTCATTGGCTGTACTTAATCCCAGTGCAACTGTAGATCTTGCGGATCTAGAAAGTCAGTAGAAAACACGCTGGGTGCAGTAGAACTGAGAGGAGTGAGTCCAGAGGAGGAGCTGGGCATTGTAATGTCTAGCCATTCCATACTGTCCAAATTTGTATCGGGAAGGTCAAGAGACAGACAAGAATTATTAGTGGTAAACTGTGGGTCGGATGTTTCCATGGGTGAATGAGAGTGATCCAAAATGCTGGAGTGATTAAGCAGATCATTCTGGAGGTCTTCAATTAAAGAAAATGACACTCTGTCATCATTACTACTTGTCAGTTGAGGAATTTCATTACCTGATGGTAAAGTTCCATCCAAGAGGGCTTCAAGTTGGTTTTCCAAACTTATAGACAAGCTGGTTGTTGGTTCTAAGGACACAGGAGGGGGAGCCATCTGGATTTGTGGTGGTGGGCGGGATATTGCTGTATTCACTGGCATTGTCGTGATGTTGGCTGTTACTGGTCTCATTTTGGAAATGGGAGATGGTTCTTCCTTTATTGGAAGGGAAATCTCTGTAATAAAAAATTAGCCCACAACTGAATTCAAAAAAGATAAAGAAATGTATCCTCAGGCTTACAACATCCACCTCTTTTTTGCCCATTTGCATCCACATGTGAACTCAATGGAGTAAGAATAATTTTGCTGTTCTGACAACATGAACACTACGTACACCAGACATGTCAGGTACTCTTGGAACAAAGAAGTATTTTAAAACAAATTCCAGAATTCCACTTTAAGCACTTCAAGTAAAACTTCAGCCAAGTAGAAGTACTTATGTCCTGATGTTGACTACTGTCAAGATCCTTATATGACAACAGTATAAAACATTAAGTTGCTTGAATTGCTTTGCATCAGAACATTTCCCACTATTGTAATGGCTTCTTAGTCTACAAAGACTCATTGTATTTGAAAGCTGCCTTTTACTGCAAAGCTCCTTTGCATATTGCTTTAGTTATTTCAGTTCCTTTCTGATAGCTCACCTATTTTAGACACAGAAAGTTGTTATTAATTAATGTCTCTATGTAGTTCACACGTACTTTTTCCTTTAAATATCTTTGATATTTAAAGTTGATAATACAGGGCTATACATAATGAAATTTTAGTATCAACGTGCTTTCACTCTTACCTAATTCTCTCTTTGGTATAATTTGCTCGACTTTTCCAGTTTTGGTGAAATACTTCTGTGCTAACCTACGGTGTTATTTTAATTATTTGAATGCTGTGTGGATTACTGCAAGGGTCTGCCTGGGCTAATTCGCAATAGAGAAGTTCTACAACAGGTTGACTGTACGTGTTTTGATCAATGTTTTCTTTAATTGCATACTTTCAGAAATACTAGTTTCATCAAGGCTGGACACCTTCTACCTTCTCTCCCGGAAGAATTCTTTCCTTTGATTATAGCACTGAGTTTTTATTATCAGGTTTTACATCACCGTATCACACAGATGTTAATTAGCTTACCTCCACTCTTGATGAGTATATCAAAAAGATCATCCATCTGCTGACTGTGCGCTCTGGAAATCTGTAGTGCATGAGAAAAGTGTTATTCTTTTTCATGCAGTACTTTTGCCTAACCTGATTGATTCTAGCATCTCTCAATAGTACATAAGTACAAACCTATGATTAAGACTAAAACAAAACTGTCAATCTAGAAACCAGAAATATCTTGGAGAGAACACTTGGAATCCCTGTGCCCAGTCTCAGTATAAGGAAATAGGGGAAAAAATCTGGCTTTGATAACTCTAAGGAAAAAATGATGGTTTTAAGACCAAATAAGAGAAAATAACTACCTCACGATGCGATGTCTGAATATTGCGGGTCTGTTTTATGGCCTCTTCATAACGAGGAGGATCTTTTGTCTTGGATACTGCGTTGTTGAAGAGAGATTGTTGTACAGTGTAAGTCTGTGCTTGTGATGGAGAGCCAGTCTGTATGAAATAACAAAATAATGACTGGACGATACATTCTAGTGAATTCAAGATGTATCAAGTTCAAAAGTATCCTATTTCATTGTACCAATCTACATATTTACAAATAACAATAGCATAGGTAATCAGAGGGATAAAGTAATAGTTTCTTTCTCACACATACATCCCTATATGCATTATCAAACTCTACAAAACATTCTTCCTCCTTGAGTGAACTGCATTATGTACACAGTCACATGTTATTTAAGAATAATAACGTAAAAATGAACTATATGGAACATTGTTGGGCTAATCTTACCTTATGAGGAGTAGCAGGTCCGTTCTGCACCAAGGGAACCAGACTGGCACCCGTGTGAATGTTAGAGTTTGACGTTTTATTAGTAAGAGTCTGTGAAGGTGTTGTAACTGGTGCAGTCTGATAGGAAAATACTGCATTTGATGTCGTAGGTGGAAAAACCTGTAAAGGATTACTGTATCAGTCTTAGTTTGTGGTGGTTTGTTTTTTTCCTTTAAAATAGTAACATTGAGTAAATGCCATTAATAAAAGATTAAGACTTTTTTTTAAAAACAGCCATGCTTGCTTAAATTCTCTCTTAGGGGAATGTTATTGGGATTGATTTTTCCCTCCAGTGGAATAATTTGTAAATCTAGAACAATTACACTTTGAAAGAAACTTTCTGCTGTGGTAACTTTCATTCATCACTGATAACTAAAAATATTTTCCCACAATTTTACAGGGAGCATGGGAAAGTGTGATATAATTTTTCTGAAATACATCCAGAAGAATACGGAACAGTTTAGTACAATGTGCAAGATCCCCCCACCTAGTGGACAGTCCATAAAATGAATTTATACCTGGCCTGATGCAAGCTCATATAGATGTATCCACACCTGTCCTATGCTGCCTGTTTTGCAATAGAATGGATTGGTTTGTGCCAGATTCTTTTAACTACAGATATTGATGAGCAGTGAAGGAGAAGCAAAAGATATAATTGATGAACCTGGGTGTAAACTGTAAATTTGGTTAGTGGTATAAAAACTTCTTATTTCTTCAACTAATAGTCCACATAACAGGACAGGAATAGTCCACATAATGGGAGAGGAAGAGGAGCTATGGATGTCCTTTTAAATTCAGTATCACTCCCAGATATCCTTATGACAAAGGTGTGACAAATCTTAGACCAAGGATGGCAATAAAGCTAGGATAAGTTTTGTGGAGTACAGTCTGAATACCAAATTAACTCTGTTATAAGAGGGCTCAGTAAAGTTTTTGTTAACCACCTGGATCATCTGTGTGAAAACTGTTGTACTTTCCAGCTGTCTACCACTAAGCTGAATGGACATGGAGATGTCTCCTTATTACTGAATGAACTGAAGAACAAGGGCCAAGTGGTAGCTAAAATGTGAAGAGACACCTCAAGTGTGTAAGAGAATATAAATGGAATAATTAGCTGGTCTGCATAAAAATCCGAGGTATCTGAGAAAGTCTAGATGGATGAAACTGGTTCAGAGTAGCTTCTCTAAAAAGTGTTTTAAGTAGCATTACTCTCTCAGTTCATTAGCTCAGTCTGCCTGATGAAATATCTAAGCTTAATGAAATGTGAACAGCAGACAGGTAGATCTACTGCTGAATGCATGAAGACTGTCCTGATCTATCATATCATATCATATCAGTATTTTACATTCGGATGTAAAAATCAGTGTAGTTGTGCTGTTTAGTTTCCTGCGTAAAAGCTGGCAGTAGATGTGTGAGAAAACCAGCTAGCATAACAGGTTGTTCAGCTCCAGGATAGTGAGATGCAGACTAAAGTCCACAGGGAACTATGCAGTCTCCATGACAACTGATCCGAACAGGGGGAGAGACCAGAGGGTACAATCCTTGGTTATCTCCTGCAATCATTTTAAGGAACTTTTAGACAGCAAAGGAAGCAAACCACTAGTCTGCTTTTTGGATATATATGTCAGTTTTGACTTATTTGCGGGAACCTCAGTGTCCATGAAATGAAACAGGTTGAACAAGCAGTCCGAAGAGAGATGATGCTCGTTTGGTTGCGTTCCCCTTTATTACCCAGGTGTCTAGAGAATGGCAGTGCATAATCGTACATCTTCTAAGATAAATTCTTATTTGGAACAAGAGCCTTAGCAGAAGCAGACTGGCGGACATTGCACAAGTAGAAGCCCTGAATCACAACAGAACACAGATTTTATGATGCATTTTAGTAAACTGAATTATAAACTTTGAAGGCTGAGATATTTTTAATCTGTTATATAACCTACTGTAAAAATTACCCTTTAAAATTTCAGCTGTTGCTGACTTATTCTTCCCTTGGGGCAGGCTGAAAACCATTGTTCTCTTAAGTGATAGGAGCCTTAGAGTCAAAAGCAGTGATAAGGAAGCAATAAATGTGCAAACCCAATCTGAGTAATAATAGAGGTCAGCCCGGAAGAGTTTCAAAGGAGGAGAAAGCCTTTTCTTTTGTGATGACTGGTGCTAATGCGTTGATACCAGTTCCCACATGAATGCGACTGGATTGACAGTCATAGCTGTGCATCCAGTGCTGATGAGCATCTGTTCTGGAATGGGAGATGTGAGCTGATTGTTTCAGCTAGAGAGGACGAGAAGCATCTCTCTCTGAATCATTCCGTCGTTCCTCAGGAAGAGATAGGTATGGTGGGATTTTTGACTCACTGGAATTGCTGTCATCAGTATCAGAGTCCATTACTTTCATTGAGCATGAAATCAAAAGGGAAAGTAGGAAAACTAGAAGTATAACTCCTATAAAACAACAAATCTCTGAAACCACAGGTCATGGGGAACTGTCTACAAGAATCCTCCAGTTTCAGCCAGCAGCAAATAAGAGAAACTGCCTTGAATGCTTTGTATGCCACTTGTGCCAAGCATGAGGAAGAACATAGTAAGAGTGGTGCCAAAAGCATGCCTCTAGGAGAAAAGTCTTCAGCCTTATTTTTCAGTTGCAAATAAATACATGAAGTTTTGCATGGGCCAAAATTTTGGAAAGAGAAGGAGTTAGAAGCTCACTGTATCACAGAAAAACATCGCACAGAGATGTTAAGTGACTGATCATTTATATAAAATGCAGATGACACACAAAAAAAATCTAAAAGCGCTACCTAGAATTAGATTACACACGTACTTATCGTAATGCTTACTGCTATCCACAAACCTTTCTGATTTGTTGGGTCTGACCAAGTGCATGCTGCGTGATGGTATTTTGTTTTGATTGTGGAGTATGCATCTGAGGTGCTGTCTGGACAAGGCCAGAGGAAGAAATAGGAGCAGGTATTTGTGATGGGGTCTGTATTCCAGCCTGTGATTGAGCCTAAAGGATGAAGATAAAATATTTGCGTTATTCGTGTCTGACAGTAAATTGCATCATGTACAATTTGATTGTATAGATTATTCAGCATAGCAATAGCATGTATTCTGGGATGAGTGAGCATGAACTGTGTATAGGAAACAGAATTTTTACTCTATTGGTTACTGATGAATTCCCAGCTAAAAGGTGGTGGTTATTTTGCCAACAGAGTTTAAGAAAGATAAACTGGAGAGGGTCCAGTAGAGAGCAGAGAAAATGATGAGAGAGAGCATAACCAGGAAGAAAGGACTATCAGAACTGGGTTTGGGTACCCAGAAAGACAAAACTGATGATGCAAGAAAAAGGTTGGTTTTAAGAGTATCATAGTGGTTTTCAATGGCCACTGAAAGGCAAGAAGCATGTCCAACCTCAGGAAAGACAATTTTGGCTGGTAGTTAGGATTTTAGAGTGATATAGACAAAGACCTTTGTAGGCATGTAGCTTCCAGGAATAGCTCGCAGACTATGGGGCCCATCCCCATCAGAACTTTACAACCCTCATAGGTATTGCTAAACATGATGACACACAGGCTAGCACCAAAGCATAGGCCTACAACCACTAAGTACACACTGGAGCTGAAAGAATACCTTGCTCGCACAATAACCATGGGGCAGGGGATTTCATATAAGCCTGATTTTTAAGGTAATGTTACAAGCAGCACATTTACCTATTTATACTAAATTATGCAAATAGTGCCATACAATTTACATGATGAAAAATAAAACCACCCTTACCTGCAACTTTATATTTCCAACTGGTAGCTGCACTGCAGTGGTAGAATTCGGTCCCTGGATAGACAGCGGAAGGAGCAGCTGTGCAGTTCCTTGGGTAGTTAATAAAGCTGGAGGTTGAGCAACAACTGCAGTTTGTGGCTGCCTCTGTGGATTAACATAAAATTGAGAAATGGCATTCTGAGCTTCAACTTTGGCCACAGGTATCTCCTGCTTGATAATAACTGCCTTTTTGGCAACGGGATTCTGACTGCTAGTATACACCGACTGTCCTAAAGAATGACTGGCTACAGGTACAGATGGACTGGTACTAGAGCAGTCAATAAGAGCATTTTCATCTTTGATAGCAGCATTCAATTGTTTCTGTTCCAAAGCGGCTGAGTTACCGGAGGCCTGAGCCTGTTGCTGTTGTCCCCGTTTTTCGACCTCAAGTTGCATTTTCAGTACTTCCACAAGTTTTTGCTCTTGTTCCAGTTTCCTTTTGAGCTCTTCAATCTGCTTTTCTTTTTCTTGAAGCTTGCGGTCCTTTTCTGCTACATCAAACTCCATGGTTGAGATGCTTCCACTACTTCGATTCTGATTATCATCACTCATATTTGCTCTTAGTGGTGAAGTACTTAAGAACTGGGATGGTGACATCATGGTCATGATTTCTGTGAAAGTATCTCCCATACTTGTCTCGTCTGTGCTTAGGCTGGATTGTTCTGAAGGAGAGGGAGACACAGGCAAAGGAGAGCTAATGTTTTCAGTATTTACTACTTTGCAGCCAGGTCCAGTAGATGTTTTTTCTGGAGGAAAGCTGGATATTGTATTAGCTGCTGGTTTACTTAGTGTTGAAACAGGAAATGCTACAGTCACTTCCCCAGTGTTACCTGTGGCCCCTGCAGAAGTGGTTACTGTAACAGCACTACTAGCAGCAACCCCATTGTTATTGAGATCTTGATAGGGTTTCAGACGCTCAATAAGGTCTGTTTTTGTACCAGACACTGGTAATCCCCTCAATTTCAACTCCATTTTAAGCTCCGCTACCTGAAATAAAATAAAGCACAATAGTAAAAAAAAAAAATAAATTACTTATATGTGTTCTGGCTTACTACATCTTAATAAGAAAAATTATTTTTCAGCATATTCATTAGTTATTATGTCTCTGGGTTCTCACAGTGAGTGTGATCTGTGAGAGCATTTCCATGACCTGCTTCTTACCTTTACTGTTTCAGTGGCTCAAGGCTCAGTACCACTCAGTTCTTGTACAATGAATAGTAGCAGCGTTATGCTAATTTTTCATAAATATTCAAAATGGGAAAATGAACGTACAGCTCCAGTTCTGGACTAAAAACTTCTGAAGCAAACCAGCCCACGATGGCAGCAGTGCGACACGGAATGCTAGTATGCTGAGCCCCTTTGTTGCACAATCAAGACAGATAGTTCTAGTTCTGAGAAGTTTTATCAGGTCAGTTGGATGATTCAGTAGACCCATCAAACACAAAAGGCTTTCTCTAATGAGCAACTGAACAGTTACAGCTACATGCCATCTGGGTTTCTTTCACATAAAAAGTATAATTAGTGAAAATTAATCTTATTTCTCATAGAAAAATGTTATCAATTTTCTGATAGGCTTACAGACAAAGTGAAGTACAAATATGTTGACTGTACATGAATTCTGTACTTCAAAACATCAATTATGAATGGCTTCTGTTTATGATATACATACACTGACTGCATCTAACTCTAGTGCATTTGGGCTACATATAAGTTAGTACCAGCTCTAAAAGAATAAAAGGTAGTGACTTAACTAAGATTTCAGTGCTTTGCCAGCCTATAATTTTAAATTTTAGGTCTTCATGTTTTGTAAACGATTAAAAGTAACAGCCATTCATTTGCATAACATCAGTAAGAAGCACAGCAATTTCATGCAAAATAACTGCCTACGTAACAATGATTATCAGCTGTTTCCCCCAATTTGGTATCCTCTACACTTGCTTCAGAGTGCATTCCAATTTTTCTGCGTTTCAGCAATGCATTTCTGAATTCTTAATCAGAACTGATTTAGGTGATTCAGTGTTAAAACCACCACCAGCAAGTCTGCAAGTATGGCTTATATTGCTGTTACCACATTAGCAGGAATACCAATTCATTATGCAGAAATGGGTAAGGGAACCGCATTTAGTCACTGCAAAGAACAAATTCAGATATTAATTTTAATATCTTTAGAAGTCAGTAGTTAATGACTTAAAGTTTGAAAAGCCTGTATCAAACACTATTGTTGGAATTGCATTTTAAAAGCAATTTAGACTTTAACTGATGAACATACATTAGCATCTTGAGAATCTGATCATACAACCCCTTTTGTATCCTTTCAAGTCTAAAAAAATAATCAGTCCCATTCCTCAGAAACCCAACACCTTGGTAAAGGAAGGGAGAAATGAATGAACTGCCCACTAGATGTCTGTACTCCTCTGCTCAGGTTTGGTACATTCACATAGTTGCTATTAAACGAATCTGAATCTAAACCCCTTCAAGCTTCTTCAGATTCGTTTCCATTAGGTCCCTCACAGTATTGATTTCTGGTAATGTATTTCTGAAGGAAGAAAATCCTATGCAATGCCCTTATACTACAGTTTAAATAGACTTCACACACTTATTTACAACTTCAAGAAGCTTTTATGAAATTTAGAGTTTGTTTTCAGGTGATGTGTTGGAACTCCAGTAAGATTTTGTATTTTCTATTCTCTTTTACTAGCGCTATTTCTGTTGGCTTTATAGCAGTGACCTCTCTGAATATGTTACTGTTAGGGCTTCTCTTAACTTATACTGCTTAACTAAACTTTGTTATTTACATACCAAAACTGTCATAAGGAAATTACTGTTCTAGTGTTTATATCTACCTGGGCTAAAATTTCACACAAAGGGCACTTCAGAGTTTATCCAAGGTATCAAATTATGCACCTATACAATTTGTCTGAAATTACTCAGCTGCTTCTAATTCTTTGGGAAAAAAATGTCATTTCTAGGACACATGCATGTGAGGAGGCTAAATCAAAACAAATATTTAGTCCACAAGAGTTCTGTATGAAAACTCAGACAACCGTATTCCAAATAGTGAAGAGAAAAGTACGGTTTTCATTGGTGAATAATATCTGGGCTTATTCTTTATAATACCAGTTTGCAAGTTATGACCTATGCACAGGAATGGACAAATCCGTCCTATATTTTACCTTCAAGTCATCCAAGCTTGAAGGTAGAGGTCCTGGTTTCCGGCTAGGAATACTGCTGTTCTGTCTTGGGGAACTGGCAGTTGATGTTGGTGTACTGTTACTCAAAGTATTCAGTGGTGCATTCCCGTTGTTACTCTGTTTGTCATTCAGTGGCCTTTGAGTGATAAAAAAAAGAGGACAATAACATCAGTGCTAATTATAGTATGTTTTCAATCAGGAAGCTGTGATTCTGAATCGAGTGTCTATCCAAGTTAATTTACAAATATTACTTTTAAAAAAATATAGTTAACATAAGACATTACCATTAAATATTTTTAGTAAATAAGTATAGAGAGGAAGACATAAATGTCAACACACTACTTTGTTATTTTCTCTTCAGTTAAGTGTACTGATTTATGCTTCACAGTTTTTATTATTGTCATGGTATCCCTGAAGGGTACTGTCGACTGCAGAATCAGTTTGTACAAATTATTGATCAGCTAGGGCAGCTAGTTACTTTTTCATTTGACATCAGTAAGAACCCGCACAATGTTCAACTGTATAATCAACCCTACATACATACATGTCCAATGTTAAATGTAAGGACGATGCAAAGGCACGTATTTCTGAAGATGATGCATTTTTATCAGCTGTACTCATAAGAAGAATCTCAAACATGGACCTCAAAATAATTGCAAAAAATGAAAAATGCCATATTTTACACTTTGTTCAACTGATTTATGAGAAAATGTTTCTGAAATGTCAGTAAATGGAACATAAGAAGCGTGGGTAAGCAGGCAGAAACATCTCTAGTCCAAATGTTAGGATACATGGTAATTATAAATATAACCACAGATGGTATCTTTAACTTTTCTAGCCTCACTTGCTGAGGAAAAATAACTCAGTGAAAACTCATTAAAAAACAACAACAACAAAAAACCCAGAAACAAAATAAATCCTAACAGTTGAAAGTCATTTGAATGTAGGGTTGCATGACTGTGGCATGTTACACTGTAAGCACTTCTAGGAAAAGATTGGTCTGAGATAGTAAGAATGAAACTCTGCACAAAGTCACCTTTTCATTCTGCTATAGGATACTGGCAACTCTTTAAATATTTATTTTTCTGTCTGCTTCTATCTATAAATCAGAAAGTATACTTCTCATTGTTGAAAGTGCTGAAGATCAACACTGATGAGGAACTTATATGAGTGTTAGAGATGAGGATATAAACAATATACAAGTTTTACCTAATTTAAGATGACTGATTCTTCTTATTTGTAAACTGCAAAAATGTGGCCTGTGTAACTGATGCAAAAAGGCAATAAAGACACACAATAGTATGTGTCTTTGTAAAAGCCATTGTCTGTAAGCTTCTCTTCTGCTCTGTCTGTATATGTCATATTTGAGCAAAAAAGGTGTCAAAATTTTCTTGCTTTCACATCAATGCTTTTGAGTTTCAAATATGCATCTAGTCAGAAAAATTGCATCTGACAGGTAGGCGGTTCTGTTGCCTTGTCACAAAAATAACTACGACCTCTGAAAGGCTTATCAGACTTCAAGAGGTTTTTAACAAGAGAACCACCTCATCATCTTGTTAAATGAGGCAAATAATACCCACAGTGATGCACATTGCCATTTAAATTTTCTTAGGTTCCAGCCGTCTCTTAACATTTACAAAATACATGTACTTCTAAAGCACTAAGTCTGTAACTGATCTTCTCTTTAAAGGACACAAACAATGCTTCACATACTTCAGTGGTGCAGGTAGAATTGTCTGGTAGTTGTAGTGTTGTTGCTGTTGGCTCAGGATCTGCAGCTGCAAAAACAGTTGCTGCTGTTGTAGCAGACGAGCATAGTTGGAGTCCATCTGTGGCTCATTTTTCTCACCTTTCTGATCAGGTGGAATATATTGATGATACTTCAATTTTTTCACTCTTGGTTTAGGTTCTTTACATTTCTTGCTCCGATGCTTGTCATTTGGGTTCTTTGGGTGGCTTTGCTGTTTATGGATGGAAAAGATTGAAACAACTGTAACAGATACTCATTTACAAGCAGTTATGCAAGGCGCAAAGATAAAGCATAGAGCATAAAGATAAAGCATTTACTGCAAAGGGTTGCCGAATACAGTTATCCCTGTAAATGTGCCAAAAAGGATCGCTTGCCATCCTTGAAAAGTTAATGTACTCCTGCAGGCTTACAGCATGCATACGTAGTAGTGGTCATCAAAACAGTTTGTGATGATGGCACAAATGAAGCTAAGGGATTCTGCTAGCCATAAGCTGTCATTGCAAAGAGGCATTCTTCTTTAACGGGTAAGTTCAAAGCCACTTAGCACTTTGTACAAGTTAAAATCCATCTGGAAGCACCTGCAGGTTAGAAGTACATACAGGTCTATCTTAAAAACATGGGGCAGTCCTGTAAATTACAGGATTACTCTTATGAAACTTTCAGCAGCACCCTTATTAGCAGTACCTGCACATATGGTAAAACTCTCTTCCTTTACAAGCTCTTTGCAATTATTTTGAGTGAAAAGTTGAAGGCAATTACCTAATCATACAGAAGGTATCAAAGCAGAAATCATGTGTTTATCCATGCACATTTATTACAAAGATAGCCTGGTCTGGGGGGGATATCTGAATTTGTCATTAAGGTCCTGCATAAAGTAAGCTGGTACAAGTCCAGTGATTTCAGTGGATATAGCCAAATTTATACTAGAAATCGACTATTAGAGGTCATCCTTTTAAATTTAACAGAGAATTAATTTCACCTGGTTAGGTAGATGTCTGTGTACATATAATCATTACACAGCTGAAGACCTTTGGCAAAGTCACTGAAATGAAATATTATAGACATCTTCTAACACAACCACCTCTGTAACTGTATTTGAAAAAGTTTTCCATGCTGCTGGCTAGGTCAGTGCAGAAAAGCGTATTGAGTATGTTCTTCTGATATTCAAATACAAGGATACAGTAACTTCTCTCACACAGTGCATTCTGCTGATACAATACATGAACTAAGAAAACAGTTGCAGAAAAGGAGAAATGCCATTTGCCAGTTTGGTTACAGGTAGACTATGAATGTGGTTGCCTCTGTTCCTATGAAATTATTCCTCACGCAAAACTAGATAAGAAAAGATTAATTCACCAATAGGAAGTAAAAATGCAATCTTGCAAAAACATATTTTCCTTATTTCTTAATGACTTCCATAGCAATGTAATGTGTAATTCTGCTTGAAAACTTTTTGTCAACTGTACTGTAAGGAGCTCTTGAAATAATGAGCCAGTCCCTACAAGCGTTTATGGTTATCTTGGCACACAAAAACTTTCAGTCAGCAACCTAGTATGTTCTCCTGAACAGTAATAAGAGTTGTTGCTAGTTACAGGCACAATAACGTTACTCGTGTAGTTTTTCATTAAATATAGCACTGGAAAAGGACACAGATTACAAACACAGTCCTCAGATGCCATTATTACAGACACCTACCTTTACTAATGTTGGCCCAGGCTTTGCTGCAGATACAGTATTTGTGGTCAGGGTGGTTGTAGCAGTAGAACGTGTAATGTGCTGTTCGATTGTAGAGGGAGTTTTGAGAAATTCGGGAACTGGAGAGGTTAAAGGTGGATACTAGTATTAAAAAAATATAAGGAAAAAGAGAAACATTAAAAACATCCACTGTCTGAATAATCAAAAAAAATGTGAAAAGGTTAAGACAATTTACTATCGTTTCAAATTCACAAATTACTTTTAGGAGGACTGGTGAAAACAGGATGCTTACGTGTACATGTCTACAAGTATACTATAAAGGCACACTTTGGCACACTTCAAATACAGCAAATAAGATCAACGTTTTCTTACTCTGGCTTCTTAGTTTGCATCTAAATGTATCCAAAATATGTTTTTACTAAAACAGGATTTACTTCTAGCTTCACCAAAACGGTAACTGATTTTAATACCGATTTTTGTACTCTATCATAATAAATATTTTTCCAGCATTAACACTTTTCTTTAATCTTCTTCAGAATCTTGTGCACACAAGGAGAATCTTGCCACCCAAACTGTCAGAAAAGCCTCTCTTTCATGAAGGTCAAATGTCAACATAGGAAACCAAACTTCCTGTTTCAGAGTGATCACACAGCAGCAGAGCAAATGCATTTTGAAAAGACAGCTTCCTGGAGTACGTTCATGGCAAGCACACCTCTGACTGTGCCAGGAGGTGCATTTCTGCTGTATTAGACCACCAGCACAATTAGATTACTGTGTAGGTACAAGCCAGTAGCCTACTGAGTTTGTTCTCTTGCTGCTACAAACATCTTATCTCTTCTACAAACTTACTGAACTCCACACAGGCTTGGGAATTTTTTTATTCTTTTCTTGGCACCGCTACACCTAGAAGAAAATTCCCCAGTGTTCCTACATATAATAACCAAACATCACT
Organism: Phaenicophaeus curvirostris; assembly: GCF_032191515.1. Taxonomy (NCBI): domain Eukaryota; kingdom Metazoa; phylum Chordata; class Aves; order Cuculiformes; family Cuculidae; genus Phaenicophaeus; species Phaenicophaeus curvirostris. The sequence goes on from NC_091407.1 coordinate 364,715, forward strand.
GAGCTTAACTTTGTCACATCAATTTCTTCTGTTCTAAAATCATGTTCCCTTCTATCTCTGCATTTCTTTGATATATTTTGCTGTGTCTCCAACAGTCACTGACCAACAGGCAGCTATAGCTAGCTTGCTGTAACCTTTCAAAACTGTATAAGGGTTTTGATCCTTCTGCAGTGCAGCCATCCAGAGGAAAAGCTCCTGATACTACTTTACTAAACTGGAAGATTTAGTATGCCATGCTTAGTCTCTGAAACATTGCACATGTGCCTGTCTTGGGGCTGTGTCAGTTTATGGTGGCAGGCTAAAGATATAAATGCCTCTATTTTTATATCCAACTTTCTAAGTGTTTGCTCTGGAAAGCATCCGATATCCACACAGTATCTGTTATTCACTGGACTTACATAAGAATTGGCAGGGGACTTTAGAGGGACTTACTCTTTAAAAAAGTGTTGTGGATGCTGTATTCCAACATATTGCACTGCTGTAGCTATGAAGTTTAAAGGCTTATTCTAGTTATAACCGTAACATTTAAAAAACACTTTGTCTTTGAATTAAAGTATCATGTACAATATTACCATAAAGCACATGAGAATTCTAATGGTCTCATGATTTTCACTGGTTCTTACATTTTCTTTTCCTAAAGTCCCATCTGAAAAGCTTTCTCAATGTTTGATGCTTCAGCTTATTTATTACATAATCTTTTACTACTCATCATTCTGATCCTTCTTGATCCAAACAAATAACTTGACTTCAAACGTACTATTTACCAACTCTTTAAAGGGTATGAAAAACAACTCCATAATGACAGCACAAAAATACTCTTTAAAATGGTAAAGTTAATAACTTTAAAAAAAAATCCCCAAATAATCCCCATCTCTTTAATTCATATTGCTTGAAATGCATGGTGTTAAAACATTTTTCTCTTGCCACTGAGAAAATCACTTTCTTCTTACACTAGTTGTTATCCTGAACTACAAAGGATTAACGGCCACACAGAATACAAAGCTTTCTACACAGACTTCCCAATTTTATCTGCAAATGTTAGAAGAGGTAATGAACCATACATATAATTTACTTGATAAATTTTTAAATCCAAAAAACTAAATTAACAGGTCTCAAGTTCATAACTTGATTACTTCATAGAAATAACATAAAGATTATTTCCTCTGACCAAATCTTCCATGTCCAGTTACAAATAATATGATCTCTGGACCTTTTATTCTAACTGCAAACAAGTATCTAGCAGGTCAACAAGCTACAGTGAATGTATTAAGGAAACAGTCATTACATTCCATCTTATCAAGGAAAATACTGGAACTGTTTTGAAGATAAGTGTTTAATGTCTTTGGAATTGTGAACACCACAATTTGGTCTGTTTAGAGTGGTCTGGTTAAAATGCCTAATCCTTACCAGATGCAAATACATCAGGTTCCAGCAAGTTTTAGATAATCAGTCAACAAAAGCTGAAGGTTCTCGAAGTTATATTATATCCTCTGAGGCCTGGAAATGTGTGGAGGAGGAAGCCTTGAAAAGAACTATGGCTGCACTTCATTGTTTTCAAAACATTCTTTGTATTTAATGTCGCAATAAAATGTAAAATTTGTCAGAGGAAATTAAAAGAATGAAGGAGCAATTTCCCAGACACATCTCCTGTGGAGACGTGCTGTGCTGCTATTCTTTATTTCAAAAAGAACAACAAGTGTCTGTTTTATTCAGCAGAAGAGCAGCTTCACATTTTAAATCTGAGCACAGGAGCAGCTATAATGTGTTATGAAATACATAACCAAAGGATTAAAGTTCTATCTGAAGTGCTTTTTCAATCAAGTTCAAGTGGTCTGTTATTTTGTTGCTGCAATCAGATATTTCTGTTATACATCCCCCTTGAAAAGTTTATGGCATGTATTCCTTTGAGTATTTTTATTTAACTCTCCATTAGGAATTAACTCTTTATCTAATTTCATGTGGTTTGTTTTCAATTTATTCAATATAAATTACAGTCTCTCAGCCTGAAACCCAATTCATATCTTAATCCATATGCTAGGGAACAATGAAATAATTTTATGTGCTGTACTTTCTGTCTTGCATTGTTTCTGAATATGAACTTTGCAATACATTTTTTCCATCTACTACATCGATAAGAAACCAAAGAATGATTCCAGATCCTGAACTACTCATTTGTGAAGTGTCCGTGGTCATTAAGACAACAACGTGTTTGGAGCATGAACAATATTTATCTCAGGTTTAACTGTTCAATTTTTTGTAACTTTACACAGTATAAACTCAATATTCAGTTCTGTCTTAATTTATAAATTGCAGCACAGGCCCCTAGCTTTGCTACAGATCTTGAGAGTTTAAATAAATAAATAAATGCATTTCTCAAAAGAAATGCATTAATAAAAAGACAAGCATGGAAGTAATTTGCACTGCAAAGTTATGCATGTTTTTCTCCGTTGCGTAGTGGAGAAAGTGAGGAAGAAAGACTCTTAGGAAGTCCTCGTGAAAAAAAACGCATTATAGATTACAGTTGATCAACATTAACCTGGAAATCATTGTGCATTTAAATGCTCTACTATAAAGACAACTTTTTATCTGCCATGGCAGACTTACTTTTCTTTCTTTTTTAAGTAACTTGAGAAAATACTAAAAACTTCAGCATAAAGGTTATTTTCATTTCTTTCACTTCTCGTAAATTCCTTAGACAATATTTTGAAACTATAGGGAGAACATTTAAATTATGTGGGAAATTGTATTTTTAACAAACTTTTTTGGAGATAATGGCATTGACTTCAACTCTTGTTTCAGTGAAGTTTAATTCTAAAGGAGTTCAAGACCTAAACGAGTTCAAGACCTTGGCCAGAATGAGGCCATTACATTAAGTGATCAATAACAGATGGAGTAAACCATGGATATAACCTTTTAAGTGACTTCTGGAAAAGCTATAGTTCTTCTCTGGGCCATAATGAATTTCAGTGAATTTATGGCTTTACTGCAATCTATGGGAATTTCATCATTGCCAACAGCTAAACCAGGGTTCTAGTCTACACACTCACGAACAGAAAATGGGAGTCCCAGAATCTCCTTTGTGACAGCAAATATATTAATTACGTTTGAAACTATGCCCCATTTCCAGACCAAAGAACGTACTGTGAAGATTTTGTTTCAACATTTAAAAACTGTACCTGTGTTGATGTAGTAGCATTTGGTGTTGTTGGTGATGGTGAGTCACTTGGTTTTGGCTCACCAGGGGAAGCTGCTGAACCCTGGGATTCTTGGCTGGCTGGCTGATCTGGTGATAAAGCATCACTGCTGTCTTCATCAAATGAATAATCATCCAAAGCCTGAGGATAATTCTCTTGTCCAACTGCTAGAATGTTTACAAAGTAAACAGATTAAACGTAGACATTGGTGGCAGAGTTAGCTAATTGCTGGAAAATGATCACTTTTCAGCACACTCTAAACATATGGTACCTAAGTATTTATTGTGTGTTTTAATATAGTGATAGCCATATTAAATCATATTCAAGAAATCGATAAAACTAAGTGCACAGCACAAGGTTTTTTAGTAAGAGATTAAAAGGTATGTTCAACATATGTGGAGTGCACACAGACACCTATGACAGACTGAGTAATGACCACATTTGTATATTCTGTAATAATTCCTATTAAGAAACAAGTCTTTACAAAGACAGTATTATACTCCAACTCTACAATTCTAACTTAGTTTCAAATAAAAACAGGGTAACTTCAATTAAATGATGACTGAGTTTAGGACTCAGAAGGTGAAAGAATAAGCAGTAATAAAGTTTGAATATGTTTTCTTCTCGTGAACTTCACCCTCGAGAGTTAAATTATTATTTTCCACAATGCTATACAGATAACAGATAGAAGCAGTGGGACTCCTACTTGCCTATCATAGCTTCTTTAACACTGGAGTCTACAGGAAGAATATTTTTTTCTACAAGTTCCATAGGGCCAGGCCTCTGAGCAATCTTCTCATTCAGATCATCTGCCAACCGAGCTCTCTTCAGTTTCATCTGAGTGGCCTGTAGTGAAGGCTCCGCAAAGGTCTCTAAAAAGAGGAATTAATTTAATTACTTTGTTACATCTTTTCTCCAACTTCATGACAAAAAACATTGTCTTGCTTTTGTAACAACCATTCCACTTTTATCATAAGCAGGCAAGTGTTTTAAAAATTTTCAAACTAGTAAGCAAAAAAAGATTGTTCATCCCCGTGATCATGTTTTTCTGCAACTATAAGCTCTTTTTTAATGGCAGTTATACTTTTGGTAAACATTTGTATCATGTCCAACGGTAAAGCAGGGAATAGAAAATAAAAAGCACTAATTATAATCCAAAGATAGCATTTGCTGCTCTAATGGTTTACCAGTGTGAACTACGGTAAAGGTTTCATAATTCTATTAATTTTTGGATTCTCTCTTGACAAACATCTTAAAAAGTTTACCTTTAAAAATAGCCTGTAGCATATATGTCAGTCTTCAAAATTGTATTTCAAAGAAAGTATGGCGATAGCCTGTCAATATGGATGTGATCTATCAATGTGGAGACTCCTGCCTGGATTTAGTAACCAAACATCAAATTGACTTGGATTATGGTGAAACACATTAATACAGCCCCATTCATTAAAAGACTATTGTTTTAAATGACCCAAGCAACAAGGAAAATAATAAGACAAGGTAAAAGGCAAGTTTATTAAAAATTGATTGGAGTGGGGAAGTACAAGGCTGTTGGGTTATTTTAGGGTATAAGTAGAAATTGAAGCAATATATGCAGTACATGTACCTACACCACAGTATAATTACCCTTATAGAATAAAAGCAATATGCTCTTGCAACCAAATACACATTCGAGAAGACTTTCACTGCCTTAGATAGAACTATTATTATATGGATTTAGAATACAGATTACAACAGATGTTGTAGAAGTGGAGAAATAGAGCATGTAAACCTTTAGAAATAATTGATATCAAAGCCTAACTTAGTCAGGAAACTGAGTGCATGACAGAAGTTCCCTCTAATAGCAGCTAACAAGGTAAGCACAGCTGGGTACGTACCTTCAAGAATGTGCATTCTGACCAGCTCAGATCGGTCCGGCCTGCTGCGAATCTTGTGCTTCAAAAAATTTTCAGTCTTTAAAGAAATGAGGAAATAGCATTAACTATTGTTGACTAGGAAAATCCAAGTACTTTGATAAATTGCTGATGTTCAGTCAATATCTGAATATTTGCAGTTGCGTTCAGATAGGTGTACAATACTGTTAGAACATGGACAGTAAAGGGGTTTGGTTTGTTCTGTTTTTCTATCAGTTAAGCAGAGCTAATGAATTTCTGTCTTTCCCAAACAAGTTGGGAATGTTTCTGGTTTTGATCCCATACCACCACACAAAATCATTATAGTATAGGTTTGCTGCAGAAATATTGCATAAGCGTAGTTTATCCGAGTATCCCATCCTTAACTGAGGTACCTATGTACTATGTTATGACCAGAAGTTTATCCCCCCCATCTTGGTTTGCAAAAGGTTAAGAACATTCCTCTCGGATTTGACATGCATATTTTATTTTAACAGATTCTTCCAAGATAAAAGTACATGTTATTACTGAAATGGATATAATTTGTTCATGTGCTCAGAGAATTTAGTATCGCGTGCAACTGACTATCCATTTCCAGATGTTAATAACAAGTTTCCACAAAGTGCTTTACCCTGGCTCGCTCCAGACTCTTTATCTGCTCATGGAATGCAGCTGGACTTTTCAAAGCTGTGGAGGGAGAGTAAGAGTTAAATTGAGAAGTGATTTTCAAAAGAAATACCCTAATCAGTATGTTTGAATGGGTGTTTAAAACCATCTCAGGGTCATGTTTGCATCTGATTTGGCTTACATTCGACTCACACTAGTTATGCTTAAGTGTATTTAATGGAGATGAGCAACATTTCTGAACAAACAGTTGGAACACTGGATTTCTACAGCTATTATCATGCAACAGTTAACTTTTTCACTGTTTCTATTTACCAGTACTGTTCCACAGAAGATATTTTATAAGGTAATGTTCAGAATACCAAAATACCGATTCATTTATTCCACTGTAATTAAAATCTGTCTATACCTCATACTTGCTGTTACCAGAGAAAAACTGATGGTCCCTCAAGAACTATTTGTGCTGACTTTTAAAAAAGACTTGTAGAAGACCCAAATGTTTGGATTAGAAAACAGAATTATGGTTAGCTACTAAATAGTCCCAAAAGAACAAAATCCACTATTCAACTAGAAATAATATGAACTGTAGAACACTTCGTCGTTGAAAGGTAGTGAAATGGCAGCAGACACAATCCATCTTATTTGCGACACTTTTGGCAGAAATAAGATACTGCAAACCAAAATCTTTAACAGTTTTTGACAGTTTAGAGGTGTTTTCCCCAGGTTTCACTCAAAAAGAAACAGATATTCCATTCCTGAAGATAACTGGCACTACAGGCCCAGTAAAGTGAAGAGGCTTTAGCAAAACAATCTGAAGTCTGCTGCGTACTCAGAAACCTTCAAAACCAGATTAGCTTTAAGATACTGTGCTTTCAAGCAAGGATTCACCATTGCAGACTGGGCTATTTATAACAGCTTAACATAATTTTGATAGGTTGTCAATGGCCGGGGGTTTTGTTTGTTTTAAGAAAAATGACTTTTCACAGTTCAATCTTTAATCTACTTGGACCCATTATCTAGAACTCAGTCTCATCCCACACTGTCCACTTAGGGATTCTCATTGGTTTTCTGTGCACGCCTTATTCTAAGCCCAAGCTGATCTTCAAAACAAGTCAGAAGTTATTATAGTAAACAATTAACATAGTCATTGGGAACCCAAGTGGAGGAACAACAAAACATCTCTAAGGAAGAAGGTAACTCCTTTGGAATTCCAGGCCACTAAATATCTGTGTTCAGGAGGACCCTCTTGTGATTCCTAAATTGATTTTAGGTAGCATAAATACTGCTGCTGAAACAACTATCATCTCTGACAGACTAAAATCAATAAAGGAGAAAACGAACTCTGGCAACAAAGTACAATTGTATAAAGCATGTCAGAATGAAAGGCCTAGGCACAGAAGCTTCTGCATTAGGGCACACAGTCCAGTGTACGATGCCCAGCCAAGTCCACTGCCTCACGTCCTGTAACATTACAGCCACCATTGTGCAAGGTTTGACACAGGAGACACGTCTGTTGGTGCATGAGTCACAGTGTCTGTCCCCTTTGTTTTTGTCTGGCAGCCCTTGCCATCCTACTCTTTAAAGATTGCTGGCTTTGTTACGATGTCCACTCACAATTTAAAGAGCGAAAATAAGAGGAGAATCAGACTATGTCTGCAAATCCTTCTGTTTTCATCACAATGGCTATTTTAACCGAAACATTAGGCACGCTCGATGAATTTACTTAACGCTCATTTAGACTACCAAAATGATCCCACAAGCCTTTTCAGAAACATTTATCTTCATTATTGTACATATTCAGCTCATTGTTAATACAGTATAGCAATAGAAATTACTAGAAATAAAGTCTTACGTGGCATGATGCCCTGGTCCACCAGCTGTTCTCGCGTCCGTCTCTGCTGTAGCCTCAGCTGAAGTACTGACAAAAGAAAACAACCAGTCACTCAGATGTAAGCATACCAGCCCTCTTGGACAAAAATCCATTCAACGGAAATCAAGCATTTTAACAATGGAAATATTTTTTCTATATGTATTGAGACCTGATGGTAACCTCCAAGACACCTATCATTTAGGATCATTTGGTATGAACAGAGTTTGGAGCGATTGCTTCCAGTCCCTAGTTCTATTGGAATTTGGTGCTTTTTGGTCACATCTGATAAACAGAGTGTATTTCATATGTACATCCACTTTCCCTGTACATCTATATCTAGGCATTTTTTCTCCCCTTGTGACATTACTCAGAGATAACGGATTCAAGAAAACATAGCGAGGTATAAAAAGCTTATACTAGAAACTGCAATGCATAGTGATTATGTAGCCTTCTTGTATGTCTTAAATCAATCTTACATGACTGTGCTATGACGAAATCGAAATTATGTGCACAGAACATTTTAAAAGGACGGTTCTGTTTGGTTGATGTTTCTTCCTTAAGACTATTATTTTAGATAGAAAAGGTGATCATACATTTAGATAAATCTGACTGAAACACAAGAAACTGAAGAGAAGGAAGATTTTACCTCTTTTAACCAAGAAAAACAAAAAAAGCGATACTATCAGAAACAGCCCTTATCCTTTCTCTGAACATCAGAAAATACTGTTTTCCTGATAGAGATATGTGTTATCATAATTATTTGAAGGACCAAATAAATCCAGTACTGTCATATTTGGAGAATGTTCACAGTTTCAGAGTTAAGTTATGTTTTGTTAAATTTAATAAAATGGACAAAGGTTCTCATCTTATTGTTACTGTTAAGAATAAACAATGTGACACAAAATACTATACCAAGAACTGCACAAAACCTCAGGGAGGGCATAGACAGAAGGGCCTCATACTTTCAAAGATTAGGGCATTTTTGTAAAATTTTGTTCCCAGAAAAAAAAAAAGTAAAAAAAATAGTTGTTTGTTTCTTCTATTGTTCCTTTCCCCTTGTTTCTGTATCAATTTATCATAGTGCTGCATTATTTCTTAGACATATACAGCCGTTAACGTGAAATTTCATCTTCTGAACAAGAGATGGTTAAGATGCTTGGCCAAGAAAGAAACAAATTAAAGATGCACTATTTACATTCTTAAATTGTTCCCTGATAGCTTATTATGGGTGTATGATTACGACATGCTGTTCCCATTGTATTTCCCAAGGAAGCAAAACAAACTAATGCATTGTCAAAAACACCAAAATGAATGCAATTCCTAATAAATTAGACTAAGGACAAAGTTCGTTGTTTTCTGAATTTAAAAGGAAGTGGCTTATTTCCTGTTCTACAGTACAGGAAGGATACTCTTCTGGCTAAAGCATTATAACCGGGAATAGCAAGTCCTGAAAACAAGGACATTATTTTCTTGTGTCACACAAACGTGGAGAATTTTAATACAAACATTTCAGGGCTGTGGAACAGCAGTTCTGTTCAGACTTTACAATATTGTTACACAGTATTACAAAGGTCAGAGACTGTAAAAGGCGAAAGTAACAACAGTAAAATGTAAATTGATGGAAAGTCAATGGATGGAAAGAGCAGTGAAGCATTGGAACAGGCTGGCCAGGGAAGCGGTGGAGTCACCATCCCTGGAGGTGTTCAGAAAGCGTGCATATGTGGCACTTCAGGACATGGTTTAGTAGGCACAGTGGTGTTGGGCTGACACTTGGAACCGATGATCTTTGAGTTCTTTTCCACCCTTAATGATTCTACGATTCTTAAAACCAAATGGGCAGTCCCTTAAAAAATATTAAGTAAGTTTTACCTATCCAAATTATGTGACAGTCAGTTAAGGAGCATAGCAAGCCTACTGTATTTCAGACCCAATATTTTTGGTCTTGAGTAGATCAAAACTTGACTTTCTTCTATTCTTTGCTCAAACTATGCTTCCTTTTGCACAACTAGGAAGTTGTGTAAATGGTTGAAAAGCACATCCTGCTCTGGGCCGGAATCCTATCTATGCTCTACAGCTGTATTTGGTACGAATATACACTGTGTTTAAATTGGGCTTTTTGAGAACACTAAAGGCACTGCAAATGTGTCTGCCAAATCTTTTACCTATTTACAAATCAGTCTTAAAATGTACGTCTCTCTATTTCATGCTCAAGGTCTTCAAGAAAAATGGCGTGCTCCAACATCAGTTACGTCCACGGCAAAGCTGGTATATGTTGTCAGACACAGTGAGTAAATCAGAATTACTATTTCTTTCAATTCCATCACCTGGAACACAATGGATCAACAAGCAAATGCGGGTAATATCACAACAGGTGTAGGAATGCTATCACTGATATACGTCATCTATGAAGAAAAAATGTTTCTCATTTCTAATATGCTTTTCACTCCAACTTTCTTTTTTTAATGAGCTTTATCATAAAACGCCTTTATTAGGTGCAGCTAGTTCAGCGGTGGCTACCTAAGCATTGCTAGTATGGCACTTTCAGATATTAGTAAACAGAAGCGGGAAAATCAAAAAACATCCACCCCACTAACAAAAACACCCTAAAAAGCATGCCAAAGATATGTGTCAAGGTCCTGTTTTGAACCCTCTTGCAACTGCACTACTGACACGGAAGCGTCAGGAACACAGCGTGTGTGTCCAAAGGGGAAGACACTTTGAACACTGTGAGTGCCCTGGTATCGACTTGTTGAGCGCGATGGGGTTCCCTGTCTGTGCTGTCCAGTGGTGTGTCAGGGGCAAAGGCTGTGCCTTCTTCTGACATCACCCTCACGCACAGCCCTACACCAGGGAAACATCGACGCTGTAACAGCATACCCCAGTGGATGTTACCTACTCTTGTGGCTGATGCAATTGCTGTCAGTTTGTGAAAATGAATGCTGCTCAGCCATGGTCGTGACAGGTAGGATTCACCCAGGAAATGGAGGAGGGAGACTAGAATAAATCCATCTGGAGAAGAGGAGGCTGAGTGGAGACCTTATTGCTCTCTACAACTGCTTGAAAGGAGGTTGTAGAGAGGAGGGAGCTGGGCTTTTCTCCCAAGTGACAGGACAAGGGGCAATGGCCTCAAGCTCCACCAGGGGAGGTTCAGGCTCGACATAAGGAAAAAATTCTTCACAGAAAGGGTCATTAGGCAATGGAATGATCTGCCCAGGGAGGGGGTTGACTCGCCTTCCCTGGAGGTGTTTAAGGTGCGGGTGGATGAGGTGCTGAGGGGCATGGTTTAGAGATTGGTGGGAATGGTTGGACTTGATGATCCAGTGGGTCTCTTCCAACCTGGTGATTCTATGATTCTATTCAGCAAAAAGTAGTGGTAAGGCTATACGTAGCTTATCTTTTATTTTCCCACTGGCTTCAACTAATTCTTTAATGAACATTAATTCCAAATGCAGATGATGGAAAGCCCTGCTATGTAATTTATGTATATCTATGATTTGTGGTTTCAATTACGATCAGATATTTGGCTTACTCTTTGCAGAAAAAGTATAAACTGATCCATATCCTAAACAATGTATTCTCTTAGAAGAGAATACACCATGGACTATAGCAGAAGGCTGATAAGATCAGTGAGAATGTACCTGCACATAAATGAGATGGGCTCAGGTGTGAAGCTTCAGTGTTTTTAGCAAATATATATGTAACAAATACCTAACTGTCTCTCATAACAGTCTCTGCCTACCTATCATCTGCTAACCTACACTGGGCATCACAAACCAAATAAGAGATGAATTTCAAGTTGTCAGGAACTTATACATTACTTAGTAAAGAAAGGACAGCCTGTAGCGTGACTAATAGTGCTCTGCAGGGGGAACACTAAAGAAGAGATGATTAATAGTTAGAAAGATGTTGTAAGGTAATCATTGAAGAAGGTCAGTGTCTGAATTTTTTTTTTTTTTAAATAAATATTGAGCAGTTGAATGCATTATTAAGGAAAAGAAAGTTTCTAAATAGAAAGTAATTGTGAATAAAAAAATATAAATACATCATTTTTAAAAGTTGAAAAACTGAAAAAAACCCCCAAACTTTCACAAATGGATCAGGAGAAAACCTAATATTTGTATCTCAATAAAAGGCACAAGCATCTAAAATACTTTTAGCCCTGAGAGCGGTAAAATGTAAAAAGCAGATGTGTTTCTAAGGAAGAAATAGCAGCACCTGTACATGAGTTGCATAGCTACATCTTGTCAAAGTGGATATATGGCTTATAGGTCTGCGTGTCAAGAGCAGACAGGCATACTGCAGTAAATCTAATAAGGATGGATGAGATAAGACATAGCTTCCAAAAACTCTACAAACCAGAGGCATTAGCCAAAGTTACTCGCTGTACAAATGTTTTGAGCATTTGGAGGGTTTTGGGGAGGAGGGGTTGGTTGGGGGCTTTTTTTGTTTTTTTTTTTTTTTCTTCCCCCTCTTTGTTAACAAAGAACTGTTTACAGACAAACCACGGAATCTGGGGAAGGGAAAATTCAAATCACATGAGGCACTACAAAAAAGTCCCCATGGGGTGGTACTTGCTCTAACACTGTGTTAACAGAGTGTTTTTATTGGGGTAAATCCATTAAGCTTGTTGCCCCGTAGTTTACCTCTCACCTTTACACTTTTAAAATCAGGCAGTTACTTGCATAACATCTGAAATCATAAATGATGATCTCCAAATTAAAGTTCTAGAAATGACAAAGATTTAGGTATGTTAATACGCTATTAATGCCAGTAATACCTTCCTCATATTTCAAGTGTATGTGTAAAAGAAGGGTTATGTTGATGCCACTCAGCAAATCTAGTTGCTAAAAGACGGCACAAATACTTTGCAGCTCATGTTATCTGTCAGGAATCCCCCTTCACGCCACTGCAACTCTAAGAAATTGTCTTTGAACTCCTTCTGAATACAAGCCATGCACAGAGAGGTCAGTCCAACTCCTGTTTCGACTGAGCTAAGAGGGAAGGAGAGTATTCTTTTCTACTTGCAAGGCAGTGTATGATATTAAAATTAACGCTTTATCCCCATGTACAAAGATTCCAAAATTTCTATGTTTTTTCTTCAGTCAATAAAGTGAAAATTAAATCTTAGATTGCTTACTTAATACTTAGTGACAAAACCAAAAAACACAGTCCCTCCTCACAATACGAAAATCTAGTTATCTGACTCTCATAAAGGCAGAAGTCTTCTGACTTCACTGGAGGTACAGATTTTGCACCACTTGAAAACCTGAGTGCCAGAGGCTGGTGCTCCCACTGTTATAGTTTTTCTTCCAGTGTTAGCATACCAGGGAATCGACACTTCTATATGCAAGGGAATGGAGATGATGGTACAAAAAGGAGCGGTTATCTGTTAACCAATGCACTTTTGTTTTGAAACGTACTTCTATTTAGAAGTACATTTTATAAAGTTCATGGCCTCTGTTTTCAAACAGAGAGTACTGTTCAGGTTCACATATACTGTGCCCTGAAGGGGCACAAAGATTAAGAACGACCAAAACAAGCAGATCCTCCATAGCTTGCTGAAGCACTATGCTGGTTTGAATGCAAGAAAGCTGGCACAATTAGGCACTCAAGCAAGTGCACATCATGTTCTATGTAAGATATTGAAACGTAAGAAATGAGAGCAGTCCCATTGGGTCTTACTTGGTGTGAATGGGACAGTATATTATTGAACCACTTAGAACAAATAGCTATTATCAAAGTTGGGCAAGTGATTTCTGTTAGAAATCTGCATCCTATGGAAAAGATGTCTCAGCACAGTGCTATATAGTCACCAGCACTGGAATGTAAAGAGGCCAAAAATAAATTGATAGTTGTCCTGCAGGAACGGTACTATCTACACTGATGGACAGGCTTTCACCGCTGCTTCTTGTCTTGACAAAACCCAGAACTCATACTGTGCATGGTTCCAGCCCTAATAACTCCCCATCTAACATAGTTAATTACATATCCTATTAATTTTAAATCATATTTAAATTTTATCTTTTTATTGCAGGTACTATGAGACAGCAAATGGCTGTTGATATTTAACAATTACACAGATTAAATGGACATGAAACCATTCAGAAGGGGTTTCTTAGCATACAGTTCGTTCAAATGACAGCAACAAGAAAAATAATGCATTAGGATTTTTTGTGTTCTTTACATAATAAACTATTGTTTCTTCCAAAGTTAAAATCCAGTGGATATTAGCTATTTAAGCCCTTAAAACTGCAAGTAAAAATGGGAAAATATGATGTCCAACATTCCTGCATACTCCCTTGGAAATTTCCAAGAGCGGTAGAAACTCCAGTGCAGGCTGCTAGGCTGGCTGCCATGGAAACCGACAGCACTGGGAACAGGGCTCTTTCCTTTAATTTAAAAGCTGTTACACGGAAAGCCTCCATTTCTTTCTGCCAGCTTAAACCAGCTTTTGTGCAGCCAAGATCTCTAACATGTTGAGGCTGAAACATAGAGCAAGAGATGTTACCAACAGACGTTCTAGCTGCAGTGAAGCACTGCTGCAGGAGATGAAATATTCCATTGTACCCTTGATCTGAAGTAATTCCTAACTATTTGGCACCAGGACTACAGCATTAATACAAGGACAAGAACAGCAAGGTGGCAGTAATATAGGAGAAAATCTCTCATCCGATCTTAAGTGATGTGAACCTCATCTTTGTATTAGAATTCTAGATCAATCTCACAGCACAGGATGGTAGTTACAGAACTGCAGAAATTGGGTGCCAAGTTCTTAACTCTTTCAGTGGTTACCCTTGCACCCTGAAACACCATGTGACATTTTCTAAAGAGCATAACTTAGGCTAAGCAATTTTTCAGAGTTGCTTTCTCCTGAGATGTGATTTTCTTCCTCATCTCTAGATGGTGGTGTACTCTATTTATAATTCATTAAATGCTTTATTGAGACAAAAAATTGTTTATCTTTTCAACTAATATTTGATTTCTGTGAATAAAACCGAAAATTTAATAAACTGAAGGTTTGTATAGAAGTAAAAGAGTGAGCAGGTGACAGGCAAGGTACATACTTCAAGAAGGTTATGGAACATGTTAGCTAGTTTGCACCAGGCATTACTCATTCCACGTCTGAAATTTTGTAATGTAGCATTTTTTCATTGATATGATACGTCAAAGAAGGAAGGAAGGAGAGGGAGAAGCCATGAAAATACTTAGCTACCTATAATTCGTTGGAAGTGATTCTAAATGAGTTGTACAGCATTTTAAAGATAAAATGCATTTAAAATTGTGATACTAACTTCTCATCAGTCTGAAGGGAGTCATATAATATCTTAAATTCTTCCAATGTTAAAATAAAAATAATGCATTATTAAAGCAATCGGACATCACCTAAACATGACTATGTCATATTGCGTTCAGTCTTCAAAACTTTCAGGTATGCCACTGTGTCATTTAAAAAAGGAACATAGTTTACTTATTTTATTTGTCCTTATAAAAAAATCCCTTATTTATTTTTATATACTTCTAATATTCTTTTCTTCCATTATTGTGTATGTGATTCTTGTGCGAAGACTATATCCAAAATAATGAAGAAAAGTGAAACAGCCTCTGAAGCATGGTAATTTTAAGCCATTATTCATAATATCATTTCAGCTTAGAAATGTTCTGGATAAATGTAAAGCATGTGAGCAGAGATCACTGAGGGACACTTCAAAATTCTGGAGGGAAATGCTGCAGGACCTCCAAATCTTTTAAACAGTACCACTGTGACTTAAAGCATTTGTCAGCGAGTAATAATGTACACATAACTGTTTCCAGAAGTACCGTCATCATACTGAAAGCAGAAAATGAAAAGCTAGATGGCAAAGATAGCTAAATGCAAACTTAACATTTAAAACAAAAATATGAAGCATAACAATATCATCAGTTGAGAAGCTTAAATGATTAGGATATAGGACAATCTGTATTGTATCCTAGTGCTATGGAACACGTTGCTTAGAAATGAGCCAGAACATACACGAACCTTCAAATTACTGAAATGTCTGCTGAGATGAATGTCTATACCGTGTACGTAAAAAGCAAACCCTATACTTTTCACAATTCTTTTTAAATCTTTAAAATGAGGAAAATCATTCCTATCTTGGGTGGGAAGTCTGAATAAAGAAAAGCTTACATTTCAAGTATCCTGTGAAATTGCAAACCTTAAGTATATTAATAATAATAGCATTTTCTAAATCTGCAAGTATTCCCCTGCTTAGTCTCCTCATTTTTAAAAAAATAATTTGCATTTCCTCCAATACCACTATTGGCCAAGAAGGGTTCTGTCAAGGGACTTGTGAAACTCTGTTTCAAATTCTGCATCTGCTACAGACTTTCTGTGATAATGTGGAGCACATTACACTGAATGATGACAGATGATCTCCAGCCAGGCCCTCTCGAGGAGGTACTACCTCCATTTTCCGTGCTTTTGCTAGGCACAGGAGAACTGGCAAACAAAATGCATACACAAGCAGATCCTACAAGTCATGAGATTACACATTAATTCAAAACACTGAGGAAGGTGGATTTACACGAAGATGCCTGACTGCAAACTGGGGTATAAGCAGTGGCATTGTCACAGCTCTGCTGTGTAGACAACAACATCAGATTTCTGCCGAAGGATGGATGAGTCAAATTGCCTGCAGTGACAGTGAAGTTGCTGCATTAAGGAGTTTGCCTTAAAAATGCTGAGGTACACAGATACTTCGTTGCATGTTCTGTGAAAGGAAGAAGAAACCCCCAGTGTAAGAGCAAAACAGACTGTGGTTTCAGACCTTAATGTGATTTAAGACAGGTTTACTCATGAAAAGACAGTGGTCCCTTCCTCCCTCCAACCCCAGCTGCTTCCGTTGCATCAACACTGGCAAAGATGCAGCCTGCCAGGTCAGTGCTCTGACTGGGCTGAAAGTTAACACTACTGAAATAAATGGTCTTCAGTAATGCCTGTTCACTGATCCTATTCACTTCAGGGTTGTGTAATTACTAATGTAAAAGAAACAGGCTGGCAGTAAGCAGGATGAGACTACACCTACTTTTGGCAGCAGCAGTCTTAATCCTGGCCTTTTATAAAATCTTTAAGAAATCTCATTGTTGCTATAGCAAGCTTCCTTAGAACTCTTGGCTAGTCACTGCATCCTCTAATTGTGTACAGGTTGCATACAAGATCAAATTTCTACATTGTTGCCTTGGTTTATTGAAGTATTTAAGCAGTGCTTATGATAATAGCATTACCATATGTTTATTATTCCCTTAAGTGCTATACTGAAGAAGAAAATTTTGTGGAATAAGTGTCTATTTACTTTTAAGACATACAGCTATCCCACTGTCATTAAAGAGTGTTTATACTAAAGTTACAAATTTGAACACAGCCTCACAGGATCGGTACACTGACTTTATAGTGTTTCCTTTATTAGCTAAGATGATAGGAATAATACTTTTTTCAGTATTTTTCCCTCCTTATCTGTGTCTAAAAACCCACACCTGACAGACTGCCACTGATAAGGGGTCATTAACATACCCCTGAACACCATATAGCAAAGCTTAAAGCATTAAAAACAAACCAACAAAACAAACCCAGCAAACCAACAGCAGAATCTGAAGTCTAATGTGCTGCCGCAGGAGAGCGGTAGAGGTCAAGAGTATCACTCAACATGCCAGCAACAGCAGGAAATCTGTTAAATAAAAAATTCTCATGCAATATTGATTTGATTGCAAGGGAGGAAGAGAAGAAATCCTTCCTGACTAAATCTGGTAATCTATTAACCAGGCAGCATAAACACATTTCCAGCAAGCACCTGAGAAATCCCCATGCTTCATGCACTCCACCCTATATCATTTTTCTAGCACTTGCCAGTCTCCAGTTCCTCACAAGATAGTAAAATTAAAAAGCATTACAAATCCAGAAAAGAAATTATGCTTCAAGATGGAAAGAAAATTTCCTTCCTGGTTAGGTTTTTTTCCTTACAGTAACCTGCAGGAAACTGATAACTTTGAAGCTCAGATTAACAGATGAAAAATACAGTGCAAAAACCAAAAAACCAGGGACCCAATCTCCTTTTACATCTCAGATGGCACCATACTGATTTGTTTCTCCAATACTGTGTCTTCAGGAGTTCTGCACAATCGTAGTGTGTTGCAGGAGCTCATCAATCTTTATATTAAAACAATTCAGGGTGCAAGGCAAGAGTTCCTAAATTCACTCCTCAGTTAGAAACCTTCTAATATGCAGCCTAAATATATTCCTAATTCCTAATATATGCATTGTTGATGATATTAACTCTTTCTTACTCACTGGATGCACAATGATGCCCTGATTTAATTTAAGGCTTTCACTTGAATTTTCTAAATGTTTTGGCCACTCATTTGACATCAGAAGTCAACACCAGATGGACTTCTGAAAAACCTGTTTCATTAGCACTAAATGGGGAACTTCAGAGCCAAACAGTATCCTTGCTCATACCAGAGGTAAACAAACCAGATAAAATTAAGAAGTGCTTCCACAGAATAGACAATACGTAACAACAGCATATGAATTGTTTACAAGAAAGTAGGGTAATTGAGCGGATTTCCTCCTGTGCTATGGGATGTTATAATATCTATCTTTTAAGAGCATTTGTTAGCCTAAGCAAAGAAAAGAAATCATCCTTGTTATCTAACCTTCCAATGCCCTTACTATTAACTTGCTGAATACAACATTAGGATGTGCGTTTTTATCAAGAGTTTCTTACCTTATAAAGAAGTAAGCAAATAAAGAACTGCACCTAACAATTCTTAGTAGGTGCTCATTGCTGAAATAAGCACACTGTGCTATCTCAGGACTTCTAGTTTTATCAATCCTGTGCAAAACAGCTTATGAAGCAAAGGCTGCAGCACCTTCTGAACAACTCGACATCTACGTACATCATTTGTGTTTGCCAGCAGAATGACATTTTTAATTTTTGCAGTTTTAACCATTCACAGATGCTATTAATAAGTATTTTTGTATCCTAACAAATAAGGGTTGATGATTCAAGTGGCAAAACCAGCCACATCACCATTTGGATTAAAGGAAAAAGAAAGTGGGGGGGGGGCGGGGAACAGACAGAATGCCACAACCTATGTTAGAATATACTGTTCTGTAAAAGTGTTTTCATGTTACTTATAGTGTTATTTAAAGAGGGTGAAATTAACCGCAATTAACTTTTAAAAAATCTACCAAATACTTGAACTACACATTTCCAAACATTATTAACTGAAAAGTTGAAGCTCTGTTTTAGAATCTCTAGGTGCAAATCAAGCAGATTTGCACTGTTTTCAAGAACTCATTTTATATACTACAAGAAAGAAAATGCTTGATTTTTCTAAGCTTCAGAAACAGGAAAGGCTGGAAGAGGAGATCCTGTAGTCATTCATACTCTCCAAAAGAGGTTTATTATTGTATTGGGCTGCTACACTTAAAAGACATAAAAGGATACGCAATACTCACCGGGGAAGAGTGAAAATGAAGAACGGGTACTAAGACGGAGAAAAGGATGCAAACATAGTGATTGTGGAAAACAATCATATCTTCTTATATGCATTGAATAATTTAAACTCTAAAATATTCATTAATTTAGACTGGGAGAGTGTCCCGTAATTACAGGGTTTTTGCTACTCTGAAAGACCTTCATCGTTGTAATGTACATCCTTTCATCCACTTTCTACATAACTGACATATCTAAAGAAGACCAAAAATAATGATTATTGTGGTTACTTACTAACCCTCCTACACTACCTGTGCTAGTTTTTTCACATCTTTCTCCCCTTTATTTCTTGGTGGCTTAGATTATTTAGTTTGGGGGTTTGGGTTTTTTTTTCCTTCAGTGTTTGCCACAACAGTGTGCTTACTCCTGTGTCCCTCCCAGCTTCCTTGCCTTCTTTCTTTGCTCCCTGTTGCCCCACAGAGCTTCACAGTTAGCAGCAGCAGCACATTTAACTGGGCCTGTTTGGAGCTGCAAGGGAAACACCACGAAAAGGAAGCCACTGTTGGCCCTTTCTCTTTGATCACTGCCTCTCAATCAGTACTTTCCTGCTATAAAGGCAGCAGAACTCAGCCACAGCCACATGCATCAACCCTCAACTTACTATTATTCATCTTTCCAATCAATAAGAAACCATTGGTATTAATCGATTATATAAAAATCAGTGCTTTCTCTAGCCCTTTCTTAGAGATAATTAATGGGTTTTTTAAAATAACCTGTCAGTTGCTGAATTTAATAATGAATACGGGCTATCTTTTTGTATTTTAAATATCATTAAGATCCAAGTTTAGAAACAAACAAACCAACCAACCCCCAAACCAAACCTAGCATCTAAATTCTAAGAAAGGCATGATCTCGTGTAGAAGGTGGAAAAACAGCAGTCTTGCCACAACATCTAGGAAGCAGTCACAGAATCACTAGACAATACAGAGATGCCTGGGGTAAAAGCAAGGCAGAGTGCTCTAAGAGGAGAGGAATTTTTCTTACTACAACTGCAGTTTGTTTCTGATTGATGAAGTTGAACTGCAAAGAGCCTGGGATGTTAACATACACCAGTCAAACTGTTCTATGTCAGGCTGGCAGCTGACCTCAGGAGGTCTCTTCCTTCTCCTCCGTGACACATGCCAGCTAGAAGAATACCTCCTGCTCAGAGGAGTAAAACAGCTTCCACACCTCAGCAGTATCATTGCCACAGCCTAACAAATACTACTTTAAATGAATATGGTATAGTACTATGTCAGCTTTAAGTAACACTCCAAATATTCTCAGACTATTGCTATTTTACAAACTGATGCTTGTGCATTGTATCAATTTAATGCATAGTCTAAAAACAATCCTTCAAGGAGACATAATGTAGTTTGAAATGCATACAACTGGAAAGCAGAGTAAAATCTAATTGAAAGTATGAGGGGAGAAGGGAATTCTAGAGAAAGACAGCGGATAAAATCACTGCTGAAAATATGGCCGTACTACATGTCTAAAATAAAAGGTTTGTGGGGATTTATTTTTAATAGTGTCATATTTAATGATGTTTATTTCATTATATTTACTTCAATAGAGACATTCTGAAGCATTTTGTGCAATATTTACAGGACAATTTCAGAGTATTTAATGAATTTTGGACTAAATGCTACTCTGAAAAGAGTACTTAATCCATTTTTCTTCATCAAGCTAGTTTCTTCATTAATAGCTATCAAGCTATTATCAGTATTATCAGTATAGTCTTAGGTAAATCCCAAATATAGCTTTTCATATTTTCAAGAGGAAAATGTACAAAAATTCTTCCTGACATACAGCATGACACCACAAATGCTGCTGAACTGCACCTGCCCAGCACTTAGGCATTTTCTGTCCCCTAACCAGCAAATTACTGACCTTCCTTGAGACTTTTCTGGCTGTTCACCTCAAGGCGTTCCTTCTCCTTCAGCGGCTTAACATCTCCTGCAGGTAAAAGCTCAGAAAAGCCCTGTTGCTGCTTCTTGGAGCTGTCAATCATGATGAGAATCCTTTAGAATATGCAGCATAGGAAAAAATAAAAAAACGGATCTGTCCCCAAGCAGTACACTGCTGTCCCGAACACTGCTTCCAGGTCCTTGCTCCTAATACAGGAACAATTTCGTCGTAACGCAGCCAAACGCAGCCATCGCCTGTCACTTCGTAGGCTGCCCTGCAGCACGCTCTGCCTGCTTTGGAGCCTGTAACTCACTCAGGCAGCAGGCACACGGTGTGTGAAGCACAACTCTCGAATCCCACCTCTTTTCCTAGACAACCACTCCCCCTTTTCCTTTAGTTACGCTTGCTTCCTCGGCACATTCGTGTTTCGATATGCACCCTGACGGTCAATCATCTGACAAAGAGTTGAGTCAAGCAGTTAAAAATAAATCCAGCAGTTGCTGAAGGAGCAGCACTCGCTGATACCTAAGACAAACTACTGCTGAGTGCTCTCTGCCTTCCCCTCTTCCTTTTCCCTTCCCCCACTACTCTGAGCACTGCTGCCAGCAGCAGAAACACTTTATCTTTGCCTGCCTGTCACATTCATTACTCATTAAGTTTCACCAGTAACCAAAGCTGCACACTGGCATTTGAAAAGATTACGCTGAGGAACCTTCCCGCCCAGCCCAGCCCCGGGTCTTGTTTCAGAGACATTTATCTGACAGAGGTAACTGGGCAAACTAGTGATTTATTTTTATGTCTTCCCTTGCAGCATAAGAGATTCTGTTCCTCATTGTAATTATCTAAACCCCAACTGATTATTCTCCTTTTTGCATTACAGTTACACATCTGATTATTCCCAGCAGTTTTAGAGTATTTCCTCTCACAGCTTCTGCTCTGCCATCCTCTCCAGCGTACCCCCATCTATCTTACACGAGTCATCAACTGTGGCAGCAGCCTGGAAGGTAGCGGGGAAGTGGATCCCCTTTAATCATCTGGCATGGCCCATGAGGGAATAGCAGACTAGTTTGCATTTCATGTACTTAGAGAAAATAAACTATACATATTTTTAAGTAGTCACTATATGTCAACAAGCAACTCTAGCAGGTGCACTTTCCCTTCCGTTTAGCCTAAAAATGCCATCATCATACAGATTTTCCACAGCTCTACTTCATATTTTAAATCTTTCAGCGTGAAATCATAAAGGACATCTCCATTCAGAAAAACGGTTTCATTTTTATTGCATCAGATTTGAAAAGATTTATACACAATAACAAACATCTGATGCAGAATTTTAGAAGTGGAAACCAGAAAAAAAAAAATCTCCTCAGCTCTTTGGAAGCTTCTACAAGGTAATTATTGAACACCAACTCTTCCCCTGAACAGTGCACTCCCTGGGCAAACAACCGATAAGCGTGGGGTGTGGGGCTGCGTGACACAGCCAGCACGACTTGAAAGCCTCTCCCTATCCCTACTGCTGGGAGAAGGGACACCTAGATCTACTCAGAACTGCAGATCCCAAGGAGATGTGAGGTTACTTAAGCTCTATCAGCTTCTCGACACCTAAGGAGCTGAAAATGCAGACAAAAGAAAAACTCCGCAAATATGGTAACAAAGACCCAAACAATCCAAATTATGGTCACCATCCACCTCAGTTACTCTTCCCAGAAAAATCCCAAACGCTTACAGCGGTGTCAGATTTATAAGACTGCATCTTCTTCTCCCACTAAGACCTGCACAAATTCCTTTTAAGGAAGGAAGCGGGCTGTTTAAATGAAAATTCCCTACCACCCTGCTTTGCCCATACACACATCTAAGTATAAGTAAGTAATTATGTAAATAAATAAATATTTTAGAAGCATATTTTTAAGTAAAAATATATTTTAACGTGTGTTTAACTGCATATATATATATATATATGAACACTATATAAAAATATTATTTTTTAAGGACAAAATTTGGTCATCCATTGTGCTACCTATGATTTGCAAAAGGCTCATATGATAATTAGTGCACATCAATTACAGTTCTGTTTGCACTGCATCACCTTCATGTAGTGGCTGTACCACAAACAAACATTTCAACAATACACATGCAGCTAGGATTTAGTTCTAAAAATTTAAAACAATTATAGAGTGGAATTTAAAATTAACTCAACATTCTTTTCTAGCTATGCATATAGTTATACACAAGGAATTTCAGGAAAAAAAACGTCAAAATAAGACAGTTTTGATCAAGAGATCTCTTTAAAGGAAAACATACTTTCCATATCTCCTGTAATCACTCAAATGCCAAGCCCTCTAACAGAATTTTTCATATATACCAGATGCCTTCAATTGAGTCAGTCACAGTTCATGTCTCCCATGTTAATCTCATCACAATAAGCAGATAATTAAAGAAAAATAAAAATCTATAAATCAAACTAAAATGACGGAATGTTTGTTTAGAAGTTTACCAAATGGAATGACCCTGCTGGAATTCTTTCATGTAGCCTGTGAAAATGTCAGAATATATTCCATTTAAGAGGTCACAGTCCCTAGAGAGCTCTGAGTTTTGGCTTGTATGTCTTTTCACATGCTTTAATATTTGAAAATTGTTCCTTGTAGACACTGACTGATGCCCTGGGAATGCTAGGATTGTGGGAACTGGCAGTACCAATGACAACGACAGACTTACTGGGAAATCGGTACCTACTCAGTTTGCTCTCTCACCTCATAACAGATAAGACAACATTCAAATATTTACAGGGAGAAAAAGAATCCACACATTAAAAGACATGTGTTTTTTTCTACTGACACTGTTTGTTAAAACAAACAGCCAAAAATAAACTCCCTCAAACCCCACAGCACCCCTGTCTGCCCCCACCCCCCCGCCAAAACACAAAGACAGAGGTGTATTAATTACAATATGCTGTGTGTTCTTATAAAGGATTATTTAGTAGAATATTTGCACTTACGTTCCATGGACTATTAAAACCTTAAACAAATCACAGAATTGATGAGGTTGGAAGAAAACTCATGGCATCACCCAGCCCAAGCCCTGCTCAAGTGGGGTCAGCTGGACCAGGCTTCTCCAGCACTGTGCCCACTCAGATTTATTTCATCACCACGGATGGAGATTCCACAACTGCTCTGGGCAACCATTCTTACACACACACGCATTATATATACCCACATACTTCTACTGCAAACATAGAAATTGTATACTGCTGTATCTGATAGATTCTTTAGAATATACTTACTTTGGCGGTTTTGAGGTTTGGTTTTGTTCTTGTTGTGGGAGAGCTGGTGTTAATCTGCGTGCTGTTTTCCAGATCTCATTGCTTTCAGCTACTGACTGTGAAACTGCTGAATTTAAGTTGACATTTCCAATTATTTTCTGTGCCAATCTATTATTTTAATCAGAACTAAGTTTTCCATTTGTTTTTCTCCAGTCTTCCCACTAACCATCTTTTCTTCACTTTATCTCTCCCAACTCTCTCAAGAAAACAACGTAAGTAACCTCCCTACGAACCATTAGGAGAAAAAATGTCTAATAGCAGACCTCAAAAGAGTGAAAAAAAACCCTGTTGTGCACAGATACAAGGAGAATGTCCCAAATTTCACCTGATTTCCTAGTATCAAATTTGCAGCTTCACATCTATTAACTGCACAGAGGATTAAGAATTTGTTCAGGAGCCATAAAGCTATGCCAAGAATGCATGTTACCAGTGCTACATAATGAGGGAGTGGAAGATAAGAGATAACAGGCGAACTAATATACCCACAACTCTTTTAGATGTCAGAAAAATTCCCTTGGTTCATCAAATTTATTTAAGTAATAATCATGAGGTTAAGCATGATGTAGATTTCATTCAGTTACTTTGGGAACTGTCTCCCTCCCAGCTGGTTCAACTGGTCTCTTAGGAAGACTCAATAGACACCATTTGAATTATTTGTTTTCACTTTCATTTTGGTTTTGGGTCTTATGTTTTTTTGGGTTGAGGGGTGTGCGTGCGTGTTGCATCTTCACCTTAATTCGCTACAGCTCCCCACAAGCTCCAGTGGCCACGCAGAAAGTAGTCATTCTCACTGGCCCTTCAATGCCTCAATGCCTTCGCTCCTGAATGTCACTGTTCTTACGCAGCCAAAGGAATTCATTTCTTGGGTTAATTTCTTCTAATACAGATTTTAAGATGTTCACTGTCCAGAGGCTTTTTTCGTGACAAAACATCCAAGACTCTTAGCTCTTTTCCCAATTGGCTAAATTCTGCTGCGGGATGTTAGCTGCTAGCCGTCAAAGACCAAGACCAAGATTGCCACATCACAACCTTTTCTGCTCTCCTCCAGTACAAGACGTACAACCCCAAACAGAACCAGAATACAATCCTATATCTACTCCAGTTCTGAGATTAGGGAAGCAGACACCCATTAGCTCTCATTAGCTGGAACAAAACTGTTTCCCCATGCAATACAGAGGACAGAGAACAGGCATACTCACATGTGAAATAATTTATAGCCAAGACAAAGAGCTGAAGCAGGCCTACAGGCTAAAGGACAGTCAATGGCCCATACAGGAGCCAGTCCATTCTCTACCCATTTTACATCCATGGATGATGACTGTACAAGAGAAACTTACATGCTTCTCTTTATCAGAAAACTGGTAGCCACTGTAGCAAGGAGATTCTAGCACAGTGGGATAGTAAAGAAAACCACTGCAAAGCTAAGAGAGATTGCTGTAAAATGTAGAAGCTAGGGCATTTTCACCTTACTGGTACCTTGAAACAACTTCGATTGCCTGTCTTCTGACACCCAGACCTTCACACCTATCTCTACCAGCCAGAGTAGCACGTTCACCAATTCTAGGAAAGTAATAATTCAGTATGCAATAATCTTTGCTTATGAAGTGCTTCCTCTTTTTTGGTAGTATCTGCATGTGCAATCCCTTGCTACCCTTTGGCTGCGAAATAGCAGGTTGGAAGGCTGCAAGAAGCAGCATTCCCAACCACCTCCCGCTGTCAGCAGCAGCTTATCCTTCCCTCCCTTGCACCTCCTGGCTCTCAGGAGCTTGTGAAACTCTGGTACAGCATGTGGATAACATATTGTTCTGACTATTTCAGCTGTGACATGCTGCCTGCTACTCTGCCGTGCTTCCTCCACTGCAGTCCAGCTAAACGCCACCCAGTCATCTGTTTTCTCCCCCCCAGCCCCAGCTCCTAAAGATGAGCCGCATCTGTGTCGCTTCTCTCCTCCCCCAACCACTGTCCCTCCCAAGGATGCAGAAGCTTGACTAAAAATGTAAGTGCAGTATAAACAACCTAGCATCCTTCAGACAGGGATGCAAACCAGGAGCTTCTTAAAGCCCCTCAGTACCTCATTCACCCACACCTTAAACACCTCCAGGGAAGGCGAGTCAACCCCCTCCCTGGGCAGATCATTCCATTGCCTAATGACCCTTTCTGTGAAGAATTTTTTCCTTATGTCGAGCCTGAACCTCCCCTGGTGGAGCTTGAGGCCATTGCCCCTTGTCCTGTCACCTGGGAGAAGAGCCCAGCTCCCTCCTCTCTACAACCTCCTTTCAAGCAGTTGTAGAGAGCAATAAGGTCTCCCCTCAGCCTCCTCTTCTCCAGATGGATTTATTCTAGTCTCCCTCCTCCATTTCCTGGGTGAATCCTACCTGTCACGACCATGGCTGAGCAGCATTCATTTTCACAAACTGACAGCAATCGCATCAGCCACAAGAGTAGGTAACATCCACTGGGGTATGCTGTTACAGCGTCAGTGTTTCCCTGGTGTAGGGCTGTGCGTGAGGGTGATGTCAGAAGAAGGCACAGCCTTTGCCCCTGACACACCACTGGACAGCACAGACAGGGAACCCCATCGCGCTCAACAAGTCGATACCAGGGCACTCACAGTGTTCAAAGTGTCTTCCCCTTTGGACACACACGCTGTGTTCCTGACGCTTCCGTGTCAGTAGTGCAGTTGCAAGAGGGTTCAAAACAGGACCTTGACACATATCTTTGGTATGCTTTTTGGGGTGTTTTTGTTAGTGGGGTGGATGTTTTTTGATTTTCCCGCTTCTGTTTACTAATATCTGAAAGTGCCATACTAGCAATGCTTAGGTAGCCACCGCTGAACTAGCTGCACCTAATAAAGGCGTTTTATGATAAAGCTCATTAAAAAAAGAAAGTTGGAGTGAAAAGCATATTAGAAATGAGAAACATTTTTTCTTCATAGATGACGTAGCATTCTGTTTCCCAACTTCCATTCATGTGAGGAGCCCAACTGCTTAAGGCAGACACTGCCTATACACTAGTGGTTGCCATCAGACTGCCAGACTCACAGGCCTGTTCTCAGTGTGCACTCAGCAGGTGACAAATACGAAAACTAGAACCAATGATAAGGTAACTTTTGCTGCTTTTTGGCAAGTGGAACACAACTTGCCTCCAGAGAACAGGCAGGATAATATGCTGCAATGAACAGGGCACAAGTTTACATGAGCGATACATTGTACGTATTGCTCTATTATCCAGAAATATGCAGACTAATGAGAAACTGAAATTAAATTCATTAGTAATCCAGTATTGCCCACAGCTGTTAACTGGAAAACAGCTCAACAAAACCCCAAAACTGGCAAATGCTAAAATTGCAACAGTCCAGGAGACCAGGAGACCAACATCCTGGATTTTTTGTTATTACACCCAACACAAATACAAAGTTACCTTCTATAAACACCTTATTGTTCTAACCCCAACTTACTAAAGTGTTTACTTTAGGGATGGTTCAGTTGAAGTATTTCAGCCCTGCAATAAAACCTTCATCTAGCAAATCAGCTTAAAAACTCCCATCTTGCCCTGTTATTAAGTTATGAAATGTTAATTGCTTAATATTTGTGTTTCACAGACTTATCATGGAAGACATATGTCTGAAAAATGACATTTGAAAGGATAAAAATATGCTGCTGCCATGCTCTCTCTCTTTCCCTCTCCCAAGAAATAATCTGTTTGTCTTTAATCAGGGAGTAAACGCCTGCATGTAGTAAATGGCTGGAGAAGCTTAAGATGCTATTGCCCTCCAACTGTTTGTTATTGATCCTCTACTGTAAATTGCAACCTCTTCAGAAGACCTGGCAGAGCATGTAAGTGTTCCTTTGTAAACTCAATAGAGATTAATCTAAACCATGAGATTTTGCGTCAAAAAATACTGAGCCATGCTCACCTGAATGCTTACGCTAGTTTTGCTGTATGACTGATCTCTGGGGGCAGACGGGGCAGGGGAAGAGGAGTGAAATGTAAAAAAAAGGACAGAGTAGTACTGCTGGCTCGTGAGGCATGCACATGCATTTTCTTTGTACATTTCTGTCACCCTGCTACAATTACCTCCATGTAAAACAAAACCAAACTAAAGCATAAACCTCCCACACTTTAGTGTCATTGGAAAAGTTTGAACCGCACTTTCTGTACTAACTTGTGCAAGCCAGCTCCACAGCACTGCACAGAACAATACCAGAATAATGCAGCCTTCTACTGGGCTGCTGCCAGAAGACTCATTCAAGTAAACAAAAGCTTTAAAGGATCACTACCAGAGCTCACAGTAATCACAGCGCTTACTGCATAAAGATACGGCTCCTGCATAACAACATTCAACAAAAAGACCTTAAACATCTCAGATTCTTTTTGTATTAAGTGCCCTTGTATTTCTGTATACTGAAATCTCTTATGCTTACATACTTTATAAAATAGTAACACGTTAAAATACTCCTGAAGAAACCCAGTTTTTTCAAAAAGTAAAACCAAAGACCAAGTATTAAAGCTACTTTTAATGTGAATATGCTGCCAGGACAGGTGAAGCCAATACGGACAGGTTTTGTAACAAACAGCGTAGCACTGTAACTACATGGTTTGGGAAGAGCAAGTGAGGAGAGTTAGTTTATGTTAAGTGAAGAAAGAAAACAAACATCATTGTTCCCATACATAACACTTAAGCAATGTAGAGAAACGGAGCAGGGTCACTTTGGCACTCACCATTCTTCCGTTCATTGAGAGGAGGCAAGTACTGAGTGGGCTGCAACGAGAGCTCCTTAAATTCATGTGCAACTGCTTCGCTGTGAGGACTGGGCGCAAGCCGTGTTAATGATCCAGAGTCATCCTCAGCATCCGCTGTCCCCAAGTGATCCATGGTATTAAATGGTCTGGAGGTAGAGAGTGCAAGTGGTCTTGTAATCACCCTATAGTTGATAATAAAGGGGGAAAAAAAATCATGTAGACACGTTACTTTTTTTGTTCATTTTTGGGGGCTTGGTCAGTTCCTTTGCACACAAAATTCAAATTTAAAATTATATATACATTATCCACTGTTTTTGCACAAATATAATGGGTGTGCAAAAATACAGTTAAGCAATGTACTGACAAGCAATTTAACAGTCATTTGGTTCTGAGAAGCAGGTCAGTTTCTCTGCTCACTTTGTCACAGAGAAATACAGCATTAACTCTGAATAAGGACGCCTGGAAGCTCCTGTGCCTTACCCTCTAGCAAGTGACACAGCCCATTTACCAGCAAAACACTTTTTTTTTTTTTTTTTTAGTAGCTTATATGAGAGAATGCTGAATTCATAGATAACATTCAAATAGCTTTTAATATTTTGAAGCACTGCACAAGTCTCCTTTGGCTCAAAATCCAGCTTTGGTATTAAAACAGGACTTCATACCACCAAAGAACTATATTAGAACTAGTTAGCCTTCAATCTCTCCTGCAAGGAAGGCTTTTTGCCATGAGTTTTTTCAAATTAATTTTATTGCATTCTAGCTACTTAAAATAAAATACAGAGTGGAATAAGTGTTCCAATTTATTATTTCTTTTCTTTCTATCACTAATGCGGTACTTCATCTACAGTGAGGAGAGGCATAAGTATGAACTACTGGCACAGGCTTTTTATAGCTCTCAGAGCTCTGTGAAGTCATTAAAAGGTCAGTAAATCAATATGGACTCCATTGAAGTCTATCCCTGGATTCTGGAAATTCAATATTGAATATTAACAATTCATGAAGAACCATCAAACCAAAGAATTGTCTTGTTATGGTCAAATTGTTTGTTTTCATTTATTTTTCTTACTGCTTCCCATACTTGACCTTTAATTTCAAACTTCAGGTGCTCTGAATATAACTGCAGGGTGTTGGGTGTGTTTTTAGAGGTTATTAAAATGCAACATGTGTTTCAGTCACCATACCAAAATACTTCAAATGTTACCTGATATTTTAAAAATACATCAAAATGATAAAAAAATGATGACCATCAAAGAATGGGCTACACTATAGAAGGGGGTAAATAGGCATGTTGCTCAAAGTGCCAATTTAAAAATAAGAAATATAAGCAGGTAAAGCTTGATACATTCCTCAGCAGAACAATTACAATGGTTAAGTGCCTGTTTTTCATTACTTTCCATAGTTACCAATTGCTGCTTTCACATTAAATGAAGACACATTAACTTACTATTATGCAAGACTTTTTTCTTTGTTCTTAGCTTTTATAAGCATAATTTACCCACCTCTCACTTGATTTCCTGACATGACACTCCTCAAACTCCCACTCACCCATACAAATGAAGTACGTTATTAACCAAGCAAATCTCTTCCGAGCAGAATTTAAGTGAAAATTTAGCTGCTTCTCTGCTCATATTCACAGCATCTTATCCACAATGTATTAGCTATGAGTTATACCTTAGCGTCACTTTTCAAAGAAATTAAACCATATTAGCTGTCTTCATGCCATTAAACCCATATGAAATTAATAGAAACACCTTCTTGTACTAAAGGTCTAACATTTATTATGCTGTGTGTTAGCTTTGACTAATTCTTGTCCTGATGACAGATAACTAAATATCTTGCTTTAAACCAGTTTAACTTCCTTCTCTTCTAGATGATGGCAGGACTGCAATGCAACTCAAACCAAGTTGACTTCTCACACAAAACCTGCTTTATCTGTGGTTTGAACCTGAATAATTCAGGTCAGGAGGGACCTTCTGGATGCAGTTTCCATCCTGCAATCCTTAGTGGGGCTACCTGCTGCTCAGGAATTTAGAATCAATCATAGAGTACCAGGTTGGAATGGACCTCAAGGATCACCTGGTCCAGCCTTTCTTGGCAAAAGCACAGTCTAGACAAGATGGCCCAGCACTCTGTCCACTTGTGACGGGTTGCCAGTTTGCAAAGGAGACATTCACCACCACTGCCAGGGTGCAGCCTGTCAGCCAGTTCACCACCCACCACACGGACCACTTGTCCCGACCACAACACAGCAGTTTCTCTGATTTGTCTTGTTAGGTTCTGAAAATCTCCAAAGCTGGCGATTCTACCACCTCTGGGTAACATTAATCTCACTGTGAATGCCTTCCCTCCTTTCAAAGAGAATTTCTCCTGCCACAATCAGTGACTGTTGCCTCTTGCCGTTTTGCTCTAACACCAATGACATTGCTGATGGCGACTCAGATATCGTTTTTTACTATAGTTTTATAGAGTACACAAACTTGGTCATTGAGAAATGTCTAAATCCAAAGTTCTCCAGTGCAGAACTCCAACCCTAATTTGAAAGTTTCCAATTCATTCCATGGTGAATTGCTTGTCTTAAGTATTTTTTAATAAACAACTGTAACTGCAAAATAAAATAAAGTTGTTCATAAAAAAAAAAAGTGAAAAAATTTCAGGAAGGATAAACATTTAATTTACTATTTATCAGTTTATCATCCTTTACCAATACAGAATTTCACGGGAACAGGCCTCCATGAAGCAAAACTGAAAAGCAAGCTGAAATACCAGAGGTGATGCCTTTTATGAACAGAACGTCTAAACAATACTAAAAAGATGACAAATTGCAGGCTTGCAATAATAAAGTAGAAATAATTGATTCTTCTCTTGTTCCATTAGAATCTAAAGGAGTGTCAGCTGTTAAACTTCCTAAAAAGAATTTCTAAACTTAGTATCCATGAAATTACTGGTTTGTCTTAGGAATAAGGTTTTCCTTCTTGATTGACAAGGTAATTCTGAAACTTAAAATAAAATCATTTTGATAAATACATTTCCAAACAAACAAACAAAAAGAAACAGACAAGAAAAAAAAGACATCTCTGTGTACACAAATCTTTTTACTCTCTTGGATATGTAAGATAATAAACCACTATTATTTTCTAGCACGCTCATTTTAACTTATAGAGAAGACATGCACAATTGCTTTATCATCAGCTGGAGGTTGCAATCAGGAGTATTTACTTCACATCAAACTAGATTTAAGATATGCAGAACATTTCCTATCTTCAGTCTTTCAAAGCCATATTTCGTTCCGACATTTCTCATTAAGTGATTGTTTGGACAGCAGCAATTCAAACAAAAAACACGTTGGAGAAAACATTAGTTCACCTTGATTAAAACCAAACCCTGTACAATAAATCCTTTTCCATTCATCATGTGCAAAAGTGAGACACCTCATTTAGAATTTTATGTACTGTTATACTATCATATTTTAAATTAAAGATAACGGGTTTGCCTCCTGTTTCTCATTTATTTGAAGCCTCCTCAATCTTGAAGAATTATTTCATGTTTGCTATCTGCATTTACAGATGGTAACCATTATCTGTGTACCCTCTGACTTTAAGAAGACCTATATACAAAAATGTATTAAAAAATAGAATGAAAATAGAGGAAAAGCGCATTTTTTTTTTTTTTTTAAAATACATGCTATTAATGTCTCAAAATTCTACTCTGCCTAATCCAAGAAAGCACCATTTTATACAAGGTTCACTTGACAGAAATCAGTTGTCACTTCAGGGATTTCCACTCCCTTCCTTGAAACTAAGACATCTGAAGGTTCATTAAGTTGTACGAACCATCATGTGTGAAAAATATTTCTACTTATGAAGTGTTGGAAAGTATAATGCCAACTTATTTGTAGCAAAAAAATAATACTGCGCCAGTCTTCAAGTAGTCCCTAAGGATTTTAGCTTTGAGTTTTTGTTTGCTGGTTTTTTTTGTTGTTGTTGGGGGCTGTTGTTGGGGTTTTTTTGTAGGTTGTTTGGGTTTCTTTTTTTAACAGGAAATTCAGCAAAATGTTTTAGGAATTTTAAAGTGAAAACTATAACAACCTTATTTTTCTATTTAACCTTCAGAATAGATCATCAAAATAGAATACGCAGCAGCACTGCAATAGAGGCTTCGGTTTGCATTTATCTGACAACCACACGGAAAGTGTGTCCTGGTACTGGCAAAGGAGAACTCCTGAACAGCGTGAGCCTTATGTAAGTGTTCTCATAGATTGTAGGTGGTTGCTATCTTTCTTAACTGCTGAAGACAAACGCTTCTTTTATTTTTAAACATTTTATCTTCAAAAGAGAAAGTATATTTCCCTAGAAAAATCTCAGAATGGGGGGAAATACATAATCCCTGCCACCTGAGACACTAGACTGGTATTTAATTTGGCACAAACTGTGAAATCTGGATGACACTTAGGTAGTAAATCAGCTTTTATTTTAGAAACCTGCTGGAAAAAAAACAGTTAAAAAATCACAGTGTATTCGAACTCTGGCAAAGTCAAATGGCTGACCGTAACACTGCTCACTCATTTACACCTGCAAGGAACACAGAACACTGTACACAGGGCAGCAGCAAATTATTACTAGTGACACCAGATTAGATGCTAGCAATACCAGTCTCCAGTACAGAATTTCTTACAGAAACACGGCGTGAATATCAGCAGTCCAGTCAGCTAGGCTTAAGCGTCTCAATTTATAAAACCCTGCAAAATTTTAAGTGATACAGCTAGAAGTTTGTAAAACACCAGAATCCTTAGTGGGAAGAATACCAGAGCTGCAAAATGTCGTGGTTTCTTTTTCTCCTTCAGTGTCTCAGGAAACACTAAAAAAGACACTTAAGCTTAAGCACCGCATCCAGCAGGTTAGCTTAACAGTTGCCAGTGGGGGTGATTTGCATTAAGCTCTTGGATCTCCTTGTCTGTGCCTAGGAAGACTTGAAAATCCATACATTGGGATGCTGATCTCTAACCACTCTACTGGTAGTAAGCATTTAGGGGACCACTGAGGTTTCTAATATCACTTCAATTTGGACAGTGGCCATTAACGATTTATGTTTGAGATAATGTGTGAAGTCACAACATGAGACTAACTTGGCAATTCCTCCTTCTCATAAGAAGAAGGGCAAGGACTATGCTTTCAGAGAGCTGCTGGCCCTATCAAGTGCATAGACAGGCCTACAGCAAACTTCCTTTGTAATCTTCGCATTAGCTGAGTCTCAGTTGTCAGCCCCTTGGAATGATCGCTACCTCCTTTCTTCCACAGTATCAATAGAAGTAGGACTCGGACAAAAACATTCAAAATACACAGAAACTTTTGAATAGCTTACAGTTACGGTATTGTTCAGGTAAGAGAGTAATTTCCCAGAGACAGAACTGGGGATGCAATAACTGCTTCAAAGAGAGGAAAAGATGCAATGGTTTTAGTTCTTAAAGCATGATAAGCATGCTGCCTATCAGTGAGCGGTAAAGAGAAAATTAAGAAACAAATAGTAGGATTGGCTGCAGGAAATCCAACTCAAGTCAGTTCCTGGAGCAATACCAGACTTAGGTGCCTGCTACAAAGACAATAACGCTCCTCAGCCCGGTGTATAATGGTTTCTCTGTGACCTCTAAAATGCAGCACGTTCTGTTTGATAGACACTGATACATATTGCATGTGAACAATTTCATTTCAGCAGTGCTTACATCCTATGCATTTGAGAGCTTATTCAGTTCCTATACAAAAAGCTTTTGGGGCTCCATTTGTGATTGTTCTGAATACTTTTTTCTGCTTATCCATACAAAATTTCCCTCCCAGATTCTAAAGACTACTTATTATTTAATTACAAAATTGAAAGAAATAATCATAATAATGATGGTGCGGCTTTGGAAACACAAGGCATCTAAAAGCACTTAAAGCTACTGCTCCAAATCACTAGCCTGTCTTTACAGTGTCTCATATTGGGTTTTTTTGAAGTAGCAAGAACATAAAAACCCAAATGTAACTTCCTGCATTTAGCACTGTAATTATAACAAAAAAACTGTTATAGAACAGGGTTTTTTTGAGGGTTGTTGTTTTTCCTTTCCTCAGTAGGTTTCAAATCCACTTACATGTAAATTAATGGAATATGTTCATCTGATTAATTTTTGGCATTTGTAATTTCACTGATTGGAGAAAATTTATTGAATTAAGTTTGCCTCTATTGCAAGAATGCTTGTTCTGTTGATATTTAGGCCACTTATTTTATGTAGCCCACAGTGGATTAAGAGACCAAAAGATACTTCTCAAGAAAAAAGGTCTCGAAAATACCTAACCATTTTAGAATTCCACTTCACGGTGCAATGATGTTCCTTTTGCCAAAAAGAAGCAGTGTCAACACTGCTGACAATGTGGTGTTGCTTTCTACTTCTGTCACTAGGTTCTCGCACAACCTCTCTCTCATCACAAGTATTTAAGATACGGTATATGAATTTTGAAATTAAAGATGACATTAAATTACTACATTGAAAGAGAAATCGCAGTCCTACAGTTAAAATACAGTGTTAATATATTAATGAAGATAAATTTTGAGATAAAATACAAAGTAACAAGGACTTAAATCCTGCAGCTATTTTTGAAGTTAATTAGAGAAAAGCAGAAAAAGATGAGAAATATCAACAGCTGACTGTGAGTAATCATATTGGATTATGCATTATCAGAAACTCACTGCTACTGTTCATTTCAGCATGCAGAAGTATATGACAGAACTGAGATTCCATCATGCTTCTCACCATATCAATCACTGGAATGCCATGCTTCTTAAAGGAGCACGGAATCAAGACCGGATTGAAATATTTCAGATAATTTATTAAATAACAGTGGAAATCTAACGAGAGTAAATTTTTTATATAAGTAGCTAAATGAATACCACTGAGGAGACATTAGAAGCCCTTCAGAAACTCATTTAACATTTTTGCATATTTCAATGGGTCATTGTATGCAACACTGAGATTCTCTTTACTGATTCTTAGAAGAAAATCTTTAAATCTTAAGTCTTCTGACTGATAAAAGTCTGAAAAGAAACAAGCTACACTAGCAAATGCACACCATGAATTATGAAGGCATAGAAAAATACTTTGGATGGACAGATGCAGGGGATGAGTCAACTGAATACTTGATGATATATTCCTGCTATATCATCTCCAGGCAAAAAACCAAAGGCATCTCCAATACAGTCCTTGACAATTTTTTACTTTTATTCACCTTCTGAGCAGACATAGTTTAATGTATTCTCTTTTTTGTGGATATGCTCGTAATTGAGGCTCCGCTAAATGATGTTACACACACGCACACACTGTGCATAGCAATATGTCATTTGCAAATGCTCAGAAAATCCACATGTAACATTCCTAGGTTTTCAGTCTATTAAAATGATGTGGACTGTCAACATTTTACATTTGTTTTAACACTCTAATCAAGAAAGAAACCGTGTACGCTATTGGTAGGCAAAAAAATGATGCTTTTAGTTCCTCATCCTCATGGATCTCTACACATTTAAATTATTTCCCCCCCCTTCAAATGTAAGTGACATCATTTAAGAAGCAACTTATTTGAACTCCAATTTAAAAAAAATAATCAAAAGCTCATTGTATCAGTTTCAATATGAAGTGCTTAGCAGTAGCGTTCAAGTAATTTCAAGATCAACTCAGACTTACCTGCCAAAAAGCACATTCAGTTCTTCTGCACTATAATAGAACTCTGTGGAAGGAATTAATAAGATAACATGTGCTGCATCATTTTCTCTGGCCAGCAAACATAAATAGCATAGCCAGCAGAATCTATTTACGTAATTGAAGTTGACAATACATGAAAAAAAGTCAAACCACAAATGTTCATTTTGGTATAAAAGCGCTTGATAGCTGGAGTAAGGGTCAAATATTTATATGAACACATCACATGATTGCTGAACATTTTAGTGTCACATACTAGAAGCGGACATTTATTAAAAACAGGGAGAGAAAAATTTCAGAGCTTTTACAAGAGGTTTTCTGAGAGTTCAGAAAATAATCAATTAGTAACTTTATCAATAAATTGGATTATAATCTTTAACTGTTCCCCTACCTGTTCAGTCTTTTAATAACCAAAATGCGGATCTATTTGAAAATTGAATGTTGGTAGAGCACCAAAAGCATTTCAGAGAAGGCTAAGTTACTCCATGATTTCATTTGTTTGCTTGGCTACTTCTAGATGTTCCCATTTATGACTAAGCTGCAGGTGCTATTCTGTTTATCTTAGTGCCTGTAAACCAAGCTCTTGAATTGAACAAAGCAAGGAAAGCATTAGGATTCGAGTCAAAAAGGAAGGAACTGCACGACCGTTTCCCATTGAACATTCTACCTTCCTTCATAAGAATGAATGGACATTACACACTAATTTCTATAAATTCCTTGAAATATACATACTTCGCTTCTTTTTCTTTCTATACACTGCTACAGAGAATGGCAAAATTTTATAGCTCGTGTACCGAAGACCAGCATTTGACCTTTTCTTTAAAAAAAAAAAAAGCTATCAACCTTTATACAACAGAATTACACTTATTCACATTCAGCAATAAACTAAATACTAACTAGACATGAATTCAAAATAATGCAGCATAATTAGGGTTCACTAGCAACTTCAGTTTAGGGGATCTGGCAAATATCAAAATTATGATACCTGAGCTGCAACTCAGTGCACTCCTACGCATGATACACAGTTAAGCAGTCCCTACTCATAACCTTTCAAAATCTGTTTCACAAACCTTTTGCTGCACCAACACAGCTACGTTCAGATATTAACAGTGCAAACAATAACTTGAATTATCTCCCACGGAAACTAGTCAACTTGTTGCTCTTAATTTCTGAAACAACTTGTAAAATTTAACCTGCTAATAGACAAAAGAAAAACTTAGAAGGTGACAGATTGATGTTTAAATAACAAAGATAAAAATCAACGTTCTGTACATCCTAGGTAGCAGCCATCTACCATGCATTCTTTATTTGATTTACATTAAGCGTTTAGTTGGTAGAGGATTATATGTATTTCACTGTCCCAAATGACTACTTTTACTTTGCAAATTATTAGAATTATTTAATCTTCTCCTCTATTCTGTTTCCTCTAATGAGAAAGAAAACAGGCCTAGACCAAACAGGTCTGACTTACAAGTTCATGGGACCATCTCTTCTTTTCAACAATTCAATTTACATTGGATGATGTAACAAATTTTGAATAGCAACAAAAGTACAAATAAGGGCTAATTAAAGAAGGCAATGGAAGTTTTAAGATTATTTTTGTATAGCGCGGCTGTCTGGCTTAGACAAAACCAGTAGGTGAGCTACATCTGTAAGATTTTTAAGGCTCCTGTAGTGCTCCCAAGAATAACTCACAGTTAGCTACATACATTAAATACATTTACTCATCCCGTGCATGCTGTGTGGGTACAAGGGCTCATCTTTCTCAACTGAACAGAGGCAGCGACACATAATTTTGGCAGTCCCATAATACCACCTCATGCTATTGCCAACTCTACTCAACACATGTAAATTATCCTCCATTATATTTTTCATTATCCTAGAGTCAGAATGAGGGAATAAGGATCAATATATTTTACATTTCTTATAGCCAAAGCTGCTACCAGAATGAGACAAATATGTTTATTTGTTTGGCTTAGAAAGTATTACTTTCTATTGCAAGCTTTAAAAATCACTTAAAAAGGAAAGAGCACAGTTGTGTCATCGCTTACACAGCAGCTATCATTTAGATGCATGGCTTCAAAAAGACAAACCCAGAAAAAGTATGTTATTAGTATGGTGCCTGAAATCTCTAATGTTCTAAACAATTTAATGCTATAATCCACAGTCCATGCCCTCAGTGCTTTAAGAAACAATTTCTCACGATCTCCAAAGCTGAAACGAACTTGAATTCCATTTTCCATACTGAAATTAGCTGAAGACCAACAGGGCAGAAACTCTGGGTCAAGAGAGTTTATGTTGCCTAAGGCCATTTTCAAAGAACTCTTATCTGTTAAACTATTGTGTGTTCCAAAATTTCATTGCCTACAAAGCTGCTTGTTTAAAAACAAACAAACAAATAAATAAATAAATGATAGATGGTAACCATAAAATTGCTTACAGTAGATTTCTGCACAAATTGCTACACTTAACAGCTGTAACTCTGTAATTTAATAATCCTGTATTTCTTAGGATTTTCTCTTAATACAAGTGAAAAAAAGCCCTTAAACCTTCCCCTTATAAAACAGTCACCGTTCTCACTTCCCTTAGTTATAAACGAGGGAAAAAGTCCTCTATGAAGAAATGGCAGTAACGAAGAACAATCTGATCAAGAAACAAACAAGCCTTTGGAACTACTTCAAACCTCAAGAACCACTCAATAGCAATTTAATAAACATAGGAAAAAAGGTCTTTTATTCAAAGATATAAATTTCATGTGTAGACTTAACAATGAGAAGCCTGACTACAGCAAATTATTTCCTTCACTCAGTTAAGGCTAATTATTTCCAAAGATCAACTTCAAGGAACATAATATTTAGAAATCTATAATGGAAATAAAAACACAAAGGATCAATTTAACACTGACAGTGTAAAAAGAACCCTGTCTGTATGAACCCTCTCTGTACCCCACCAATGTAAAGAAGTGAATTATCTCTGAATTAAAGAGACACCATTAATGAAGTCTACTATACTAATATAAAAGTTGTTCTGCAACAGTACATTATTATATATTTAAGCAGTTCTTACTAAAGGTTATTCCTTAATAAATAGAATAACTGCCACCACTAAAGCATCTAATGCAAATGCTTTAAGAAAATTAAACTATAGTTATTGACTAATTAATTCCAAAGGCACAGGACTAAACATAGAACATTTTGGTTGCAAGTGGACTTGGTGGTTCTAACTGTGCCGCCTGACAGAATTACCAGTGTCTCAGATGATTTTCACCACCCAATTTCTTGTTAAGATGGTCCTGTAAATGCTGCTGGGTTAGTTGTTGGCATGGGTGCGCCTTATCCAGAGAGCTCAGTCAGCCTAATGAGCTTAAACAGAGTTACCTTTGCTTACTTGGCTAACCTGAACTGAAATGGTTTGGGAGAACAAACCTGAGCAGGGAGAGCTCTCTGGTAGGAGTGGAATGAGAGGCTCCACCAAAGGCAATGGGTATCATCTTAGTCCCGTTTCAGGAAGTTATGTGTCTGAATAGTTCTCTCCCCTCTGCTGAAAATGTACCTCAAATGTGGAGTAAACTTCATGAGCTTCAGTAAGCTGAAATATTTTTAACATCTCTCTCCAGTATCCTTCTGCATAATGCTAATGAAAAAGCTCTTATTGAGCATTTCTTTTCATGAACACATCAAAACCAGAACAGTCAATTTACAAACTCGTAAGCCTAAAAGTATTTTAAGCCATAATTACTCTCCTACATAATAATTTTAGTTTTATTTGTATACCAGACATTTTTAGTCTTTAGCAACACAAGAGATGATAGGCGTGCTTTAGTTGATTTTCTGACGTATAAGACTTTTCTATTATTTAACAGTTATCAAATGTAATTTATTTAGGGTATATTTCAGAATGCTTTGGTTAGATCCATTTACTAACACTAAAATACATTATGTATTTAATCATGAATAAAACAGTAAAAAAAGGCCAAAAAATCTATGCAACATCACTCTTTTCCATTTCTTGAACAGAATTAGAAGTATTTTTACAAGAAATATACTACAAAGTTTTATAAGAATCCCTGTTGGAAAACTGCTGATAATCTAATCAAAACAAGACGCTCATTAAATATCATCTGGTCAGACATAATTGCTGTAGTCCAGGTTTCTCTTTCTCTTGCCTTATTTTCATTATTTCTTTTCTGGCATCAGATCATAGTTAATTTCTTCCTCAGATCATTTCTGTACCTGCTCTTCTCAATTCCACTTACTGAACTCTCTATTTCTTCACACCCTCCATGCATCACTAAATCACTTCTCATCTCAGCTTCTGCGTTACCCATCAAAACCGCTCTGTATACCATCTTTCCTCAATATATCCTTTCTTCATTTGACCAGCCAGCCTAAGTCTTGGCCCACGCTTTCAAAACCCTACCTATAGATGCCAAGAACCCACAGACAGATGAAAGAAATGCTGCAGAATTCTCTCTCTTTGACTGCCTTCTGATCCCATTACTGCCTCGGATATTTGAGCAACAGTAGATTTACAACTATGCCTATGTTCCAGAGCCTGCAGTCAACTATCAGTCTGGTTTGGTCTGCAGTGAGAAAAAGAGAATAGTTACGGAAGAACCTTCAAGTGTTCTACCCACCCTCTGTTCCAGATTTCTAATTTGTCTTCTTATAGCCCACCTTTGCTCCTGCTCAGAACTTTTCTCAGAGCAGAGAAAGATGAACTGCTCTCAGGAGTAGGTTGCTACCGCCTGCACTTCACCCTTTCCCAGAAACTCCACCCTTCCGTTTCCCCAGCTCTGCATGAGTTTTTTAAATCAGACATATTATAGAGGACCTGGTAAAAGAGCAGGCAAATGGTTTAAGTGGCAGACCAGAGGAAGGGTGGAACACCTGGCAGAGGAGGGAGTCATTAACCACTCAACTTGGCTCTACAGCAGCTACAACCCTTTTGCCCCGCCATGCAGATCCGATTCCAGAAATCATCAATTACACTGTTATTCACAGAAGCAAGGAAAGTTGGTTGGAACGGTCTACAGATGTAGAGCAAATCATCTAAAGTTTGATTTGCACTGGTAGATTTATGGTTCCTGTTACTATAAAGATGGTTTATGTTTTGCAGAAACTGGTAGCATTTGCTCAGTAAACCCTTTACCTCACATCAAGTGAGTGAGTGTTGCTGTGTTGTTTGACATTAGCATAAAGAAGCATTACTGTAAATAACCCATATAAATTCAGAAATAATAAAGTAGTAACTTCTCTTGAAATATTTACTGGGAAGTAAGTACTGCCCTCATAAACCAACTACTAAAATCCTTCTGCTGGACGTAAACTCCAAATGAAAACAGTGTGTAATACACAGCTAGAAAATGGTGAGATGATGTTGTGATCATTTTCAATATTTACCTAAACTATATAAGCCAAACTATAGAAATATCAGAAATTTTTAAAGAAATAGCAGCAAGTCCCAAACAAACAACCTGCTACCTGATCAACTTTGCCTTTGGAGCAACTCCTCAGTGTTCAGTGATAACAGGTATTATCACTTTCACTACTTGCAAATTATGTGTAGGTTTTGGATTTCTTACCTGAAAAAACTTATTTCAGGCTTTGCAAAAATACATTAATCAGTGTGAGTTCATCTACTCCTCTGGAGTACAAAGCACTAAATTCTACAGTTTTATTAAAATAACTCTACTTTGCAATAGCGAAAAACTTAAAAAGTGAGAACCGATTTACAAACACACAGCTTCATTGTCAATTTTACATTCGGTCTGTAGCAAATGCTGCTGTACAGTGATAGTAAATCAATGAGAGTCTGATTGTATGTATTTTCAGAATTTTCTTACTAGGAGTGTACTTAAATTTATCTCCTTTGTTGGATGAAAAGCAAGCATGTGTAACTCAGCGGAAAATGTGTCAACAAGCCTGCTGCCATCAAAAAAATTATTGATTTGAAATAACAGAAAATCTGACACATTACTACTAAATGGTGTCACGAGCTGAATCAAAATTTTTAAAATTATTTCCTAATTCACACACTTTACAAGTCTTTAATAAAAACCTTATAAACATATTAAGTGTATTTACAGAGTAGAGTATAGCCATAAAAAGGAGTGCAACTTACATATTGAAAATCACTAGCTAAACATTAAGGCATTTCTTTTGATTACCTGTTAAGTCATTTTTTTCTACAGAAGGATATTTTTAAGATGATTTTTTAAAAATGTATTTTAAGGTAATATTTTTAAAAAAGAAAATCCTAAAAGTTAATCCACCACGTAAGATGAAATGTTAATAATATAATGAAAAAACCAAATGCTCTGAATTAGTTGAGAGATTTATTAGTCCACTCAAAAACTCCTACAGCAATACACAAGTAGTACAATTTACATCAACCATAATAAATACAAATATCTCATTAATTTCTATCTCAGCATATTCAGCAAGCTCCATTTTTCAACATACGCACATTCAAGGCCCTCATCTGTCTGATTATCAACAAAGAAAGATTATAAAAGCACACACACGCTCCTCTGCTTTCATATTTCCAAAGTTCTTTACATGCAAGAATGAAGCATGCTGAGAAAGATGGCTAATTCACAACAGACGCAAATAGTGATAACACAAGCAACTGAGATTAATGGTGACATCACATGTTATCTTTGGTAACATTTAAATATAAACACTCAGTAAGACCGTAATTCACAGTTTACACTGAATACCCATCAATCTGAAAGAGATGACCGGCACAAAAAAACTGATTCATATAGAACACTGGGATGCAAGAAGGAATGCATTACCACAATGACATTTATACAGATTTCTTTGCTTATGTTAAATCACAAGTATTACTTTCCTAAAGCTTTACTAACATGTGGTTCTAAACCCTGAAGCTTAAA
The DNA here is from genome assembly GCF_032191515.1 of Phaenicophaeus curvirostris. Lineage (NCBI taxonomy): Eukaryota > Metazoa > Chordata > Aves > Cuculiformes > Cuculidae > Phaenicophaeus > Phaenicophaeus curvirostris. The sequence goes on from NC_091407.1 coordinate 408,396, forward strand.
GCCTGTGTCCAACTCTGTGGAACCCATTTAGTCTCATAAACACAGACTTAAAACCTTGCTGATTCACAACTTCGCCAAATAATATATTTTCATTTTTAAAAAAGGGGAACAAAATTAAGGATTGTGCCAGCAACATAATCAGATAGAATGCCAGCAGCTGGAATTCCATGTCTCTATAATTTTGTGTGTATGGGAATATTGAAAGACTTGCCACTTCATGAGACCTAAGAACCATTTATGGGTATTAACTGGCATTTACTGGAATATGCAAACAATTTGAACTCCATTTTAATGGGTTTCTATACTAATTGTTTTATGAGCTACCTCTTTTACATTTATAATGCAGAATGACTGGCAAACTACTTTTAATGTGTCTAGAATTTTTAACCAAGTTCTCAGCAACTGTTCTCTGGTCTCCCAGCAGACTTCTAACATCAGAAACAAACTGTGGCAATATAAATACAATTGCCTATCCTTCTCAGGGATATAAGCTAGGGCTAATTATCTCATAAATTCACAGCTGAAGAAAGGTAGAAAACTAGGGGGGTTGTCTTTATTTTCAGTGTTTTATTCCTTTGTGTTTCACAACTAGTGGGAAGATCAAAAATGAGCTTAACCATGACTTCTCTCTCATTTTGTTGCTTTTGGCGTCATGCCCAGGTTTAAGCCAGTTTTCAAACATTTAATTAATGACTTTAGCAAAGTACCCAAATGTGAAATCTTAAAATACTGTCCTACTGAGTCAATGATCACAAAGGTTCATTTTATTGCACAAGTGCAAAACTGTTATATTAACATCTGGATTTAATCACAGTAATCTGAACACTATTCAATACATTCTGTAACATGCATTTGCTTTGGAGTTTCAAGATAAAGAAGATTTCTGTCTGTGGCTGCAACAGAGCCACAAAACCACCGAAGAGTAGTTTTACAGCAGCTGTCAATCTTTATCACCGAAGAAAAATTTGAAAAATTTTTGTTCCATAATTAATTTTATGCAATTTAGGCACTTGAGCTTCAGGTAATAAAAATGCTTAAGAAATGATGCCAGGAATACTAGTTCACTATGCTCAATGCAGCACAGAATAATTGCATTTATGGCTGTTGAGTGCAAATAGGCTTAACTTCAGTTGTTGATCTCTTTTTTTAGGCATGCTGCTAACAAAGTAGCAGATATATTGGCAGTAAGAAGGAAACGTTGCAGATTTACTAACCCAGGACATGAATTGAACTGGCTTGCTGAGTCTAATCAAACCTGCTCTTCTTCATGTAGCCTGAATGCTGCCCTAAAAACACATCTTGCCCTCGGGTTAAAGGAAGCTCTCCTATCTCTCAAGTGTTTCCAGTCGCTAAATTTTTGCCTAACGCTACAGTTCTGGGGTTTGTTGGAATACATCAATGCTCCATATACATACCACCTTCTGTGTACATCCAGAAAGTTTTGTATGTCTCTCTTCTTCCATTCTCTGGAGCAGTTCTTAACCATGAAAGTTGCATGCAGTGTCTGGCTTTTTCTGCAGAGGTGGAGACAATGCTCTGCTTCATCAAGAGGCCTCAGTAGAAACTATCAAGGAAGCTTTAAGCTCTGTGCTGGGTCTCAGTTATTCTGAAAACAAAACAATCCTTCCTACCCCCCAGCAAAGCACTTTTCCCATACAAAAGCAGGCAGGATCAGAATTTTCACCATTTGGGTACCAGCTGAACATCAGAGGCATACAGTTCCAAAACTAAGAATGTTTTAGTTGACATAACTCAAGTTCCTTATTTTACTAAGCTGCTCAAGTCCCTTCCTAGTACCTATTGAGATGGGATCCCGTCATGAGCCATTAGACATTCTTAGTTACTCTCTTCCAGAAAGGAGTTTCTTCTCCTCATCTGTAACTGGATTTATTTAATCAAAGGTGGTACTTTGGAAGTGCCGTGCTGTGAAGTGCTCTGGCGCTAGGCTGGTACTTGCCTGAGTCACTGCAGAATAACTCTTAGAAATAGACAAAATGCTCTGTAGACCAAAATTTTGCCTACCAATATAAATACTGTTAACATTTAGAAAAAGTCTAACATAATCTGTGAAGGCTTGCAAGCGTGACAGTCCCTTAAAGAGAAAATATTATTTAATCAACATAAGAATATATAAGAAAAATTCTAAGAGGCGATTAAACCCACTCATCAAATAGCAAAGCAAAACCATCACAATAACTCGCTCTTTGCTTATGTAACATAGGTACAATATAGCCTCAAGTTCATGGTTGCATGAGAACATCTCTCTTGGAAAACCTTCCATTTTAACAGGATTATAAAACCACCACAATTTAAAGTGATACAGTGCTCACTAAGCAAAAAAAAAGAGCTTTACAAAAAACCCTGTTATTTCAAAAGTTTTAATTGTTGTAAGACATAGCACTTACCTTGTATTTTTAAGCCGCCTCCTATAGCATCTGTTTCAGCACATTTCTGGTCCATTGGAAAGGACAGACAAGAAAAACAAAAATGTCATAAGGATTCTGTAGGTTACACAAGTTATTCTTTCTCAGCTTCTGCAGACTTGTGAGGTAACAGTATCTTATTAAGTTAAAATCTGAGAGTAAACCAATTTCAATATGGTCTAGCCTCATTTTTTAGCACTTTACATGTAACTACTCAAATTCTAACACAGTGATTATTTGTCTTTCCAGTCAAGAGTAACAGCACTTGAGGCACACCACCCACTCCTTTTAACTCAGCTACAGTATATAAGAACAGTCCTAGCTCCTTCAAACCCAGCTTGTGTAATTCCTTAGGGCTGGAATGTGTTCACACTTGGAACTTTAATCATCGTTTCTACGCACTATAACTTCATTTAACAGAAATGAATTTTGGTTTTCTATAGATTCCAATACAAAGGGAACCTTTATAACAAAAGGAAAACGAAACCGTTCACAACCACAGTTTGGCTTTTTGCTGTGACAACAACTCAGATGTATTTGTTCCATCATCAGCATTTATCAGTGTATTTTAGAGAATACATATATGGATATACAGACACACATGATTACATCAATGGAAACCTACTGCATACTACATTAAAAAAAAATCCCAGTTATCTTTAAGGTCCCATACATTGCTCAGCCACACAATGGTGCTTCTGTCCCAAGACATGAATTCGAACAGATAGGGTCTTCCTTTTTTTTTAAGGGTTTCCATGCCCCACAGCTGAAGCTGTGGGTATCCGTGAAAGAGGTTAAAAATTAAACATGTAAAAAAACAAACCCAAACACACAAGAGGAAGAGGTGACAATACAGAAACACCAAGAAGGCCTGAAAAAAGAAATGGCCTAAATAAAAGGTATTCCCGACTTCTTTCCAATAATTACTTATAAACGCTGTCTAAAAAACCCCAGACCCCTAGGGCTACAATTAAGTGTACTCCCTATTCAGGGTCATATGTATTCATAATTTCATCAATTATCTAATTTGATTTCTAAACTAACAAGGACGGGCTCCAATTTATTATGTGTATAAACACTAAATTTGGCTGAATATCTGTATATTAGCCTCCACCTTTAAAGCTTTTTAGTAACTCATTCAACAGAATCCCACAAAGCAAAAATTAAGTATTATTAAAGCAATTTTCAAGTCACTATATGATTGCTCCTAAAAGGATGACCTGTACCTTCAAGTCCAGTTTTCTGTATTTCTCTAAATACAGCTAAACTGTTAGTCATTCTGTGTTTGGAATAATGTACTTAGTTCTTTTTTGGCTTCCAGATATTTTTATTTTATTTTATTGTCTGGTGTGATTACCAGACAGCAGTCTGTCAAGTTTAAATGCAACTTATACGAAAAAAAAAAATCACGATTTGCCGTAACTAACTGCACAGGAAAGAAAACTTGAGGAAGGAACTAGGTTTATTATGAAATACCAGGTGTGGCTTTCTTGAGAGCCCTTAAGCATCGACTAGTTCAAAACCTGGGCCTTTTTCCATCATTAAAGGGAAAGAGGCAGCGTGAGGAAGGAGCGAAACCAGCTCCCCATGAGCAGGAGCCGCGGAACGCGCCGTGCTCAGCGCAGGGCAGCTGCCTTCGGTCTTGGCCTCAATCTTTCAGATGCGCGGACAGCCCAGCTCAGCGATTACACGCCGCCGCTCAAGAGATACACACGGGAGGACCAGCGTCTCCTATCTACTTCACGACTAAGCCCGTTCTTTTTTTTATTTCCTACCCCGGAGGCCGGCGGCAGCCGCAGCGCCCGCCGCAGCCAAGCCCTGCCGTTCCCTCCCGAGGCAGCTCCGGCGGCCCCCGCCGCCCAGCCCCGTGCAGCCTCCCGTGACGGGGACCCGCGCAGGCAGCAGCCGCTCCGCTCCGCTCGGCTCGGCGCGCTCCCCCCGGCCGGGCCCCGCGGGGCGCCCGGCGCGGCCCCGGCCCCCTCTGAGGCGGCGGCCGCCGAGGGGCCCCGCCCGCCCCGCGCCCGCCGCGGCCCCCGGCCCGGCCTCGCCCGTCACGTGACACACGCGCGCGCGCGCGCGGGCCCCGCGCGGGCTGAGCGGCGCCGTCCGCCCCGCGCTCGCGCCCCCGCTCACCCCCGCTCGCCCTCGCTCTTCGCCGCCGCCGCCGCCGCCGCGGACGCGTCCTCTCGCGAGCGCCGAGACCGCCCCCGGGCGCGCGCGCCGGCGGTTGGCCCGCGGGCGGGGGCGGGGCGGGAGGCGGGCGCGGGGCGGGCCGCATCCGGGCACTCGCGGCGCGTGGCCGCGGGCGGGAACCCGCCCCTGGAGCGCGGGAAGCGCGAGGCGGCGGCGTGCGGCCGGGGCTGAGGCGCGGCCGGTGCTCGACTGAGAAATGGCGCTGTTTGAGCCGGGCAGGAGGCCGCTCTGGCGGCGCCGTCCTCTTTCCAGGCTCTGTTCGCTCCCGGGAGATGAGAACGCCTCGTGTTCAGCGTGAGCTGTGCTGAAAGGTGCCTCCTCGCCGCGGTTTGCAGCCTTCCCCGTCTCGAATGCGAGGTCAGAGAGCTGGAGCTGCTCCAGATTAGTAAGAGTTTTGGCTGTTGTGAAGTTCATAATAACATTGAAATTAAACCTTGGAAAGTAATAGAATACACATAGGGTTCCAGGGAGAATTTATCCATATTGTGAGATAAATTAAAGACTTATTCACTGGTAAAATATTGAAAAGGACAAAGTCTTGGAGGCAATAATATTTTTATTTTACAATTAAGCGCTGAATCAGATGTCCTAAAAAAGGCATCCCATCATACAATAGCAGTGGGTATATAGACTAGCTTTAGACAAAGAACCTTAAAGAGTTGTTAGAGATTGTGAGTCCTTAAAGATTGTTTATTTTTTTAAGTTTATCCAACCACGTCTGGAGACTTCCTTCAGGTTGTCTCCTGACCCAAGACAACTACATGTCATGAATCAATTAAGCACATCAATAAATTCTTGCAGCTCTAAGACAGGTTCTCTCTTGGTCTGAACCAGCCACGTCTTACGAGACAACTAAGCGTATGAGACTCCATTCACCCTTTGGAGATGAGAGCACCTCATGTTCAGCGTGAGCTGCGCTGCAAGGTCTCTCTTCTGTGATCTCTTTGTATCCCTTCCCTGTCTCAAGTGCAAGGTCAGGGAGCTGGAGCCAGCTCCAAATTAGGAAGAGTTTTGACTGTTGTGAAGTCCATAATTAAGTTAAAATTAGTCCTTGCAAGGTAATGTGTAAGAATTGTGGGAGAATTTATCCCTATGAGTGTAAGTGGGAAACACATCCTGTCCAGCCCTTGTCCCGCTGCACATGGTGCGTGGGGATCTCTCCCTCGTGTTGCCTGGCCTGATAAAGGCTGCTGATGATTTGCTGATAAAGGCTTAATTTATTTGCTGGCATTGTCAGTGTCGGTGGCCTCGGTGGCAGGGCTGGGGGAGCACAGCCCCTGCCCTGGAGTGCTCCTTCAGGTGCCGCAGTCACCCCGAAATCCAGGCTATGGCTTCAAAGCTGGGCTGTGCAAACCCTCCTGAACAGGACGGGACTCGTAATGCCAGGGCTTGCCCCTCAGGCTGAACTATAAACGTCTGAGGTGACTCAACTTGATCAAACATCAGCTGGGGGGGTGTGGTGGTGGCGAAGACTTTTCTTAGAAGAATTTTTACAAACCTGGTGGTGTGTGCTTGAGAACGTGCAGTAGAAAAAATACACATTTCTGCAAGGAGCCTATGAGGGTGCACGCATGTGAGTGTTTGTTGCGTGCATTGTGCAACGTCGTGCTTGCAGCAGTGAATGCCTCGGGAACGGGCTCCTGCTGATCCTGAGCCAGTCCTGTTCCATAAGCGAACTGCATCGGGCCCGTCATTATGCAACTCTGCTCAGTTTGTGGTGTTTTAGCTCACAGGTTAGGGACTGAGCTGCCACTCGGTATGACGGTCTAACGCAGCTTTTTTTGTTACTCACAATTTGTTGGTGTCCAGGAGCTCACTAGGAGACTAGGTAGTGCTTGTGCTACATGATAACAAAGCAAAACATGGTTCTGGCTCCAAGTTTTTCAGTGTGGTTGTTCAGCAGTGATAGAACAGACGAATGGAGCATATGAATGCATTTTAAAGAAAAAAAAGAAACTTAGTTTCTAATTTCTCTAATTTTTTACGGCTGGCTTTACAACAGACTGAAATTATTGTACACTATTTTGGCATTTAAATAGGCAATAATTCAAATTATTTAGATGGGTTGTGGGAGTGGTTATTTGTTTTGATTTTTAAAACAGGGTACTATCTCTTACATTCCTCGAGATTACAGTTAGCTAATCAGATTTTATTCAATTTCAGAAACAAACTAAAACTAGCAATGACCTGGAAACTTAGCAATGAACTGTGTAAACATCTCATCAAAGCCTGTAATGTGTTCCAGGTTTTCTTCCATCACCCCTCAAACAAAGTAGTTCGGATGCAAGTATGCTGTTCAAACCAGAAATCTGAGCAACTACAAAAATGTACTCAATTTAATGTGTAGCATTTAATTAATCAAATTAGGTTTATAAAACAATTAAGGTGAAATTGAATTAAACGGATTTATATCTGAAATTTCCGTTTTCTAAGAAAATGGAAAAACGCTGATAATAGCACAGAGAATAAGAACTTAATCCTGCTTTGCTGTTATGTTATTTAGAGAAGGTCCTAAAACTTTGGTAGCTAAGGCAGAGAAATTATAAGCACATAAATTCGATGGATGTCTATTGTATCCAAACATAATTTTCTCCAACTGAGAGAAATGATACTCTAAACTCAGCACAAATCATAACATAAGACCAGACAGCTATTGCTGTTAACAAAAATAGCAGAAAAAATAATGGAGGTGTATGGAACAGGGAAGTGTGTGAGACTGATAAGAGGAACTGTACAGTGGAACAGCTATTGAAATGTCTCTAGTTCAAGGCTTTTTTTACATGGAAAAATGCTTTTAATATGGTCAGAGATTTGTAGATGTTTACAAACTAATTCTTATTCATCAGTATTTGTTTTAACACAAACCAGGGATTCAACCAAACATAGCTACATGTCTATTTTTTTATATTTAGTCTCTAATTAGGAATCAAGGAAGCTTCATCAAGCCATCCCGATCATCATGCCTAAAACATGTATATTATCCTACAAAATAACTAAATAGTTGATACTGCCCTCTTCTATAAATTTTTCTAATTTTTTAATGGTTTTGGCATAAAAGTTGGTCTAGAGAGTTCTACAAAACATCAAAGAAATCCTCACCTATAAATACAATAGTGTGCACAAAACTGAAGGTAAGTGTTGAAGAACAGGTTTATAATGTAAATTCTAGCAAAGAATTCTGTGTGTGAATGGTACTGAAGATGGGATATTGGATAACTATGCCAAAGAAATTATGTTATGACTTTTTTTTAATCCTTCACATACACTGAATAACAGGAATATTTTCTGTATTAATCTTCTTGGAATGGTTTCCATTCACAAGAAATTCTTCATTTTCTGTTTTCCTGAAAATGCAAGATACCCCTTTGCTACAGAGAGATTATATTGACAAAGTTCAGCCTGGCGCTTCACTTTTTTTTTTTTTCCTTTAAGTTAGCCAACACATTTAAAAACCAGAAATGTAAAAAAACTAGCTGTGTTTTCAGGTGTTGGTAACATATAAATCATATTTCTTTCTTGCATATAAGGATTGAAGTTACGTAATTGCTTCAGAAATGCAGATTACCTCTTCACAGAGTGTACAGAATATGGAGAAACAAGCACGTACAAGAACATTGTGCAAGAGGTGGAAATCTCTTTAATGTCACAATGCGGTCCAGATTATTCTAGTTATTTCAGCTGCTGGGTGTATTAAGGCATTGTCAGTTTGTTGTTTAGAAGGGTATAGACATGGTTCATATTATGTGATACCCTGAGTATCCAATGATAAGGAGTGCTGTAGAATACTAAAAACCTGAAGAAAAAAGTGTCAGAAGCAGAGGTGTGTTAGAAGGTTGGCATTAAACACAGATGATACTCATTTCATGAAGCTGTTTGTGCTTTTTAATACAAAAGGGTGATAATAGCCAGTGAAAAGGAAGGTGCATTTAAAGCAGCAAATAAGTGCTTGAAAACAGGTTTGCACATAAAACCACTCTATGGAAATTGTCCAGCTCCACACAACAGCTTGTCTTTTGAGCACCACCTTTCCTGTCCTGGGCATGAACATGCACAACACTTCCTTCTTATTACAGGAAAGTTCAACTAGAGCTTGACACTTGACTCCAAGAATAACAGTGAACTCTCTGTTCCTTTTCTTACAATATAAGTAAGCCTAAGGAACAGTTACAATCATTTTAACTGCTAGGGTAACTCTGCTCTTTGAAAAGATGGACCTAACTCAGTTGCTTTCAAACTAGTGTCCTGCGGTTGTAAACTGCCACGCATGCAAAGCAGACAAATGACACAATATCAGTATTTTGACATCCAAAATAATGTACAAATAAAGATAGTTGTTGTGGTTTATGACAAACATGCAATTTATCATGCAGTTGTAAGCTGTATATTTTAGGGAAGAATTGTAATCCAGTGAAACAGGGCAAATCTTTTTTTTTAAAGTTATTAAGAAACTACAGATGCTTTTTAGTTCTAGTACAGGCTTTATGGGGAAAATTGCTTGTTCTGAAAATGTGAACAGTGTTCAGGTTTGTTAATAAAGACAATTAATTATTTAAAACACAATAAAATATTCTATAATTAATTTTAAATAAGCACAAGAATTACCAAATTCACTAGTTTTGCATGGTTTTACACATTTCAAAGTCATATCAAATACAAGAGTAGTAGTAAAATCATTAGTGTAATTTTCTGAGATGTATCTGTAAAAATGTTACCCCTGACACCTCAAAGTCATTTGAATTTCATAGAATCATTAGGTTGGGAAAGACCTTAGAGTTCATCGACTCCAACTGTACCTGTCTACTATTAAATCACGTTCCCCAAGCACCTCATCTGCCTGCCTTTTAAAGACCTCCAGGGATGGTGACTCAACCACCTCCCTGGGCACCCTGTGCCAGTGCTTGATAACCCTTTCTGTGAAGAATTTTTTCCTATTGAGCAATCTAAATTTCTCCTGGCACAGCTTGAGGCCATTCCCTCTTGTCCTATCACCTGTCGCTTGAGAGAAGAGGCCAAGACCGACCTCTCGACAACCTCATTTTAGATAGTTGTAGAGAGCGATAAGGTCTCCCCTCAGCCTCCTCTTCTCCAGGCTAAACAACCCAAAAGCTTTTCACCCAAAAGTTCTTCTCTCAAGTGTATTAGAAGAGAGAGGGTTTATTGTATGTCCTTTAGGCTAATGAGTCCATATATGGGTTGATAAAGAGAAGAAACTGTTGCCCAGAAATATTAATAATGTCTTGCTGTCACTCTTCCTGTATATATAGCCCCATATAACATGGAATTTCAATGCTGTTAATGCAATAACCAGGGTATCCAACTGGCTAATTATAAATAGTAATTTGTTACTGTTGTTTAGGGAAGGACATTGTCTTACAGTGCTTGTACTCTGCAATTCTTCTAGTCTGTTTTACTGATATATAAATATTTGGTAACTGTATACAAGAAGCACACTGACTTTCTGGGGAGGAAACCTGCATACACCGCTTGATAAAAACACATGTTGTGTAAAACTACTTTCTGAGTAAACTCAGACAGTAATTTAAAAAAAAAAAATTAGTGTGCATTTTCAAGTAGTGATTTTTTTTTTTTTGTTATCCTGATCTTCAGGCATTGTGACATTCATTTGTAATGTTTTTCTCAAGAAAGCACTTGAAGCCTGTATTTGCTAACACAAATAACTGAAGTACTTTGTTTAAAACAGCCAAATTTATGCTATTTCAGAGACAAGCTTTTATTCATAGGTAACCTTGCCAACCACAATTAGCACTCACTCAGACAAAATGCATCATACAGTTACACCTCTCTACAAACAGAAATGCCGTTTAAATGAATTATACTAAACATAAGAATTTTTGTTTAGTTTTTGTTATTAAAGGCATAATAATGTCTTAAAGCTGTGAAGGAATTTAAATGCTGCTTTAGAACATGTTGAAAATATATCGTCACTGAAGCACTGAAAATATTGTATTCCCATCCATAAAATCAATTTCTGCACGTGAGGTTAAGAGTTGAACATTTCAGAGGATCTCTGTAAATCTGCCTTTCCCTAGGAGTACCAGTGAACCAACCACTTTGGGCTTTTCTCTTTAGGTTGCTATTAGTCCACAGGGTATGAGTTTTTTTACTCAGCTTGAATGGTTATTGAATGATTAACCTTTAAGAGATTTAATTGCACATTACTGGAATTCAAATGCTGAGAAAAGCATTTTGTTATACTTGTTCACTGCTCCAGGTGTTTTTGTCAGAAAGTAGGTGCATTTTTCCAGCGTATCTGTTGAGTTTCCACAGCTCACAAAGGAGCAATTAACACTGAAGCTCAAGAGAACTCCAAATACAGGATATGAGTGCAGAAATTACTTGTTAGGATATTTTAAATGCGTCCAAGCTAAAGGGTAAAGGAGGATACAGAGGAAACTTTCTAGTAACAGACATTGTTACCTTATTTTCACTTTCCAGAGATAAACCCGTGTTTCTTTTTGTAGGTCCTTAAGTAGGGGATTTCTTAGCTTTTGCAAATGTCTGTCGTTTGTTCTCTTGGGTTTTTTTGGGAGGTTGTATCCCCAAAGATTTGGACTGCCTGCAGGAAAATAAGTGCAATGCTTAGCCTTGGCTCCCAAAGCCAAATGTCAGCTATGTATTTGATGGAGGATATTTAATTTCTTGGTGGAATTAATTGTGTAAATATCACGGTTTTGCTTTCTCCAGATTGAAGAACAAACAAACCACCAGCAAACATTGAAGGTGAACCTTCATTAAATATTTTTGTTTCTGAAAAACTGAAAATACTTACTATTGCTGCAGTTCAGAGTTAGGAGTAGAAATAAATACAGCTAGAATACTGTTGTTGAGTCTTTTCTTAACCTGTGAGAAATACTGAGGTCTGTGCTTGATCTGCCTGTAACGGCGATAGCAATGCACAGCTTGTTATAATCCTGTTTTGTTTAAGTAGCAGTCATTGTCATTGATTATAACCAAGTTGCCTAAATGTTTTCTACAGCTAGCATTTTCTGTAGAACCCGAACAGAAGGTGTATCTATAGCGTTTGAAATATTGCTGTGCATAGTTGTTTCTTACAGTCTTTGATTTGTTGTATAATTGTTACATGTTATCCCCCAAAAAACGCTGAAACCAGGAGTCAAGAATGGCTCAACAAAAACAGTTCATTACAGTCTGCCAGCTGTACCTGTAGTCTGGATATACAGTTTATCCAAATCTGTCCTTCCTTTTCTTTCCTCTGATTCTCCTAATAGTTTCCTTTGTTTTGGTTACTTCCTCCTGGGGGTACCTGTATGCCCTGTATAAGCCCATTTTGGCAGCATTAGACATGTCTGCCTGTTTTCCCTCTTGTGTAGGTGCAGCCCCACCTTTGAACACGTCTGTATTCCATCTCTGCTGCCTTCTCATGCCTCATCTGCCTGTTCCTTTAAGGAGCAGGGAGCATGCCAGAGACTGCTCTTCTTTCACGTCTCAGCCCTAATCCTACAGTTTTGTAGAAACTGGAGGCTTGCAGGGATGAGATTGAGTTGGCAGCAGGAGTCTACCTACATGTAGGCTGCAGGTTTTTTTGCCTGCTTCCTGTCCTTTTACACAGCATCTGGTGGGGGAAAAAAAAAGAGGTTAACAAAGACAGATAAAACAGTCTCTGCTTCTCTTCCCTCCAGGTATGTCTAAAAGAGAGAGAAAGGCACTGTTGACTCTCAATACTGCAAAAAGTTGGGTTTGGAAGATATGCTCACTTAAGCTGTAGGTCCACAGCAGTTCCCAGGTTGTTAAAACTATTTTGTACCATACATTAATTTATATGAAACAAATACCTTCAATAGAAAATACTCCTTGGCACAACAGTGGTGGCGTGAACAGTGGCAGGCCAGTGCAGCTGCTCAGAGTTTGTGGGTTACAGCTAGGTGATAGGGTGAGGTAGAATTGTTGCTTCTGTGAGTGCTGAGGCATCTGGAAGGACACCAAAAGATGGAATGTGTGTGGATTTCCACCAGTGACTGCATGAGAAGCAGTCGTTAGCTGTGTGGCGCTAAAGGTAGGAGAAGACCTGCTGTAACTACTGAATACGTCTTTTCATATTCTTTTTTCTTGGAAGGCATCTTCTGCTCCAGGCCATCTACCCCGCAGGACTGCCAATGTTGTTCTACTTTATGATTTGTTCATTTAATGAATATCAAAGAAGATGGAGGTGATGGTCAATTCACAATTTAAAATTATTACTAATTTTGATTAACTGAGTTGCCAGTGTAGTGTATTTAAATTGCAGACACATGGGAGAGAAGTGTGGGTTATTAGTAGCCCACAGTTTGTTAAAGTTCCTGAACCCTTGTCAGTTGCTTCTCTTGATCTTCAAGAACAAGGATTTCTGAAATTTCTGGTCATGCTTCAAAGCATTTGAGGAGAGGGAGTTTGCAGTGGGGATACTTGTTATTTAGTTTTGGAACATTGGCAGCCAGCCCTTTACTTCTAATTAAATGAGATAATTTATCACACAGAGGGGTAGTTGATTTAATTTTAATTTTTGTCAGAATGCCCAGAGCACTGAATGGGTGTCTGAGCACTGGAATAACATCCTTAGTACAGATTGAAAGTAATAACACAATTAATTCACCACCACCACTGTAAAAATTCTAGGTTTTTGTTTATGCAGATTGAAACTGATGATGAATATAAAAAACCAAATGTACGGTACTCCTGCTTTTACTGTGTGCCAGTTCAATTTCTCATGTAAAGCTCAGGCCTGGAGGGCAAAAAGCACTTGGGTGCGCAGGAGGCGGAGGTTTTCTTTATTCTTTATTGGAGACCAGCGAGTCCATGGGCTACTTGTCCCAGTTAGTAACTGAGACCTTTTCCTAATGGATGCAGGTATCTCAGTGCTCATCTTATTTTGTTCTGGATCGTTTTGAAATATTGTTCTAGTGAGACCTTGGCAAAAGAACAGTTTAAAGTGTAAAAATAGCAAAATGTGCGGAGGCTGCTGTTCATTTTGTAAGTCAAAGCTTGTGACTGAAGAATGCTGCTTAGCAACAGATGGGGAAAATCTGAAGGTTATCACATCATTTTGCACTCCCTGAAAATTAATTATTCATGTTCGGCCTACCTTTTAAGCACTATCATTTTCCCTGTTCTGCTTGTTCTTTGGGATTAGGACAGTGTGACTAGCTCAGTCATGTAACTCAGTTCTGTTATCACCCATACTCATGCTAATGCAGCTGTGATTCAGCTGCAAAGCTCTAGCTCTGGGTTCTTCATTTCTCTGTCCCACTATGCTGTACATAATGCGTGGTGCTCTATATGGAAAAGGACACAGAATTGTCCTGGGAAGGGAGGAAGGACATCACAGACCATGCATTTTCAGTAGGTGCTTGCTTTATTAAGCACGCTCTTCTGTCTCAACTAGTGCCATTCACCACCAACCCTTGCTGTAACTCCTCCTCTTCAATTTCTTCTCACATCTAGTTCACCAACAGTTTGACTTTTTTCTTTTTTATGCTTTCAAAGAGCGCAAGGTTGCTTTTCTTTCTAAATCTGAGGAAATTAATCGGATCCCAGTTTGAAAAAAACATTTTATAAATATTGCTAATGAAATATTTTCAGATTGTGTCATTTGGGAAGTTGTAAAGTTCCCATTTGATTCACTTGCCACTTCATCATTCAGTGTGCCTGAGGTGGAAGCATAACTACAGTATTATAAATTGGCAAGTAGATTGGATTTATTTATCTGCAGATGCTTTCTGTGTGAAGCAAGACTTATGTCGACCATGTCATTAATCAGTTGGGTAGGCCTAAAATACAAGCACCTCACACCCAACTGAAAAACTAGTTTGCATAAATAGTTGAGGAAGCAGTGATTTGTGTGCATATATAACTGGAATATGCTACCAGGTGAAATCTTGCCTGACAGGTGGTAAAAAATCCTGAATGGGATGTTTGTACTCTTCACTGCCCTGAACTTCAACTTTTAAAATGTAGTTTTGACACAATGTAGCATGGCAATTATTTGGAAAAGTTTATTTGTTTCTTTCTAGCCCTAGAGCAAGGCACCTTCAAGTAAAGATATTGGTTTTTTGGATATGCAAAGCTGAGAAAACTTCGGGGTGAATATCCAAGATATTGATTAGGGGTAAAGCAGCAGATTATAAGAGATTTTTTTGGGAAAACTGTCATCATATGTTGATTATTCTTATAACTTAATAAATGTATGTTTAAATACTTGATTTTTCAAAGCCTAGAAATTGCTGCTTCCCTCATTGTATGCCTCAGTGGCATACGAACTCATTTAAACAAACAAATAGCATAATCCTTTTTATAAAGAAAGTAGATCAGCATTTACCAGTATGTAAATGGGCATTAATAAAAATAATGCATATTTTAAATTTCTCAACGCAGTGTAAAAAAGATCATCTCCATATCTGGTTTGTAAGAAACCTATACTTTATATTGTGTGCCATAATTATTTAAACAGGGGTCTTCAAATTTTCTTCTTTTTTTTCCGAAGTAACATAATAATCATGTGACAGTGGAGAAACATGGTCTGTACACGTATCTGCTACATGATTCTGTTTTAAGAGCTTCAGGATGAAGAGTGGAGTTATGAAAGCGCTGATCATGACTTTATAATCAATGCACTTATGAATAGCTGTGCTGCAGAGGACCAGAGTTCTAACTTGCCTGATACTATTTCTCTGATGATGGACAAGAAAGTGGCTGTGCAGGGAGAAGTAGGTGATGTATTCCCAGGCTCCACCATTTTGTACCTTATAGACTTTCTGAACCATATGTGATATGGAGACACACATTAGAACTGTACGGTGCTGTGAGCTAGTCGTGATTAAATAGTGGTTCCAGTGAGAAAAAGAAGCCCATGTTCTTCTCCTGGAGATCAGGCAGGCCCATATTAAGAATTTTAGACCTCTCTGTCACAGCACTGACTGGTAACTAAGGTGGATTTGCAATTATAAAGATTGGTATTGTTTTGATGAGCAAGTAGTCTGATATATGAGTCCACTGCAGAGCGGTATTACTCATTACATATAATGGTTACAGCGAGTCCCACCTGTGTGTACTATGCTGGGAAATATTTATTATTTGAATACTATTTTAATGTAAATGAATTAATTTTTGGTATCTATGGGAAATCCTTCAGTGTTAGCAATAATTTTATGCTCTCCCCGTGTTGACAGATAGCTTGAAAGGCAGAACAGATGTTAATAAGCACAGTTTCAGAAGTAAGCTTAACCTTTACAAGCAATGAAAAAGGCCTAGAAAATGCAGATTCTAGAGCTAGAATCTAAGCCGCTGATTTGTAAATAACTGGATATCTAATGTAGTGTTTATTTTATTTGCTAATAATCTTGTTTACTGGCATTTGAATTTATTTCCTTGCCCTTTTTTTTGTGTTTTGTTGTGTTTTTTTTTAAAGTGAGAATTAAATAATCTGGTGCGTAGTTTATTTATCTGCATTTGAAGAAAGACTTTTGACTCCTGGAGAGGTACATTATAAGAGCTGCTAAATAATTAAGTACTGCAGTAAGCATAAGATTTTACATATTCTAAAATGCAAAGAGGTAAAGCAAAATTGTTGATGTAAGAAGAGGGGATAGGATACAGGTGTCATCTGCTGAAAAGACTCTCTTCTTTCTCCTTCTCTTTCCTGGGTTGCATAACCGTTTCTTCCCCAGTTTCCCCACTTCCGTGGCTGCAGCTGATTAAAGAGTTCTCATTTCTATTTAATTCTGTTTTATACAGTACTTAAAAGATGCTTAGATCCTTTAGTTGGCATCTACTCACATCTACTCACATTTGAAAAAAAAAATAACATATACCTGCTAATTTGAGCTTCCAAATTGAAGGTTTGGATGTTCAGCTAAGACGCAATTAGTTGAAAATGAGGCTTTATGTAGAAAAATCTCCATGTCAGCTTGAAAGGTAAGCTTATGATGAAATAAGACATTTCAAACTTGAAGTTGCGGCTGCTTTCTTTCTTCCTCTCCTGGCCAAACATGCGTTCACAATCCTTTCTACTTACTTATTCATTATTTCTTAAGACACAATAGTAAATAAAGTCCACATGAGACTTTTAGATAAATAAAAACAGATCATAACTTATTTGGCCCTGATCTTATTTTGTAATCTGCCAGTTTAAGTAGTGTAACCCTAACAATAAGGGTCAAAGTAATTACAGTTGCTTAGAAATCCAGATTTTCTGTGTCTGAGCTAGGCAAAATGTTTCTGCGTGTGGCTGAGACTGTCTTAGGGGGAATTAGTGCATCAGTCTTGGTATATCTGATCTACGAGTTGGTAGCTAGTTTCAGTTTCACACTTCATCATAGGCTGTCAGCTTGGGCATATTCCTTTGCCTTTAGTTTTTCTAGCTCTCCATTTGTGAGACTAACCCTAACCCTAACCCTAGATGCTGTTGTTTTTATCCAGCAGGCACAGCACTCTCTTCGTAAGGTCTGTTTGGTTTTTGACTAGAGGTTGTATTCATTCAACCACAGTGGGTGAAGTTATATGAGTTCCACTTATGTCCATAGTAATTTAAAAAATACAATTACTGTATTAGTACAAACAATAACCAGCAAGCCCGAGAGCAAGCCTAGCCCCTTGCTGTGCCTGATTTTGCTTAATACTTGACTCTATATGCTGCTTTTTACCTTATCTATTTGTTAGTGCACAGACCAAGAACATAGAGAAGTCATGTGTACCTCTGATACATTAGAAGAAACAAAGCAAAATATAACAAAACCAGATTATTTTTTATTATAAAGCCTTTTTAACTTGTTACAGCTGAAGAGTAAAAAAAAAAGTTGAAAAAGAAATTACTATACCAGTTTAAGTCTTTAAAAAATCTTTTTTATTTGAGGTAAAATTTGTAGTTAAGTTCCTAGTTTAAACTTTTGTTACTCAAGGTAAATGAGATCTATACAGTACTTCGGAAAAAATCTGATGGTTGTCTTCCCTATTTGGCCAAAAGTAGTGAAAGCATGGAAGGAACTTCATCTCCAGTGTGGTGGCAGAATCCTCAATCCAGTGGGATTTCAACACTTTCTACATTCAGTAAGCAAACTTACCAAACCCTCACTTATGTCCAGAATGCAGAAATATTCCTAAAATTGCATTTAGATAAAAAGCCGCTCACTTTCAGACAATTAAACCATTAAAAACCCCCAGACAACAAAGGAGAGGAGATAGCTCTGACTTGCAGAAGAAAATCCAGCAGACTGCTTTGGGAATGATCTTCAGAATTACCTCATTATTTATTCTTGGTGCGGTCCACCAATTAAACAAACTTTTATATATAGAAACAGGGATGGGTTTAGCTTGATTTTCAGGGTCATTTTCAGAGACACAGACACTGAAGATGTGCAGGCTCATATTACCCAACACAGCAGATACTCAATGTTTGTGCATGTACGTACGTGTCCTAATGTGTGTGTGTGCTATTGGCAAAGCTGATAATGAATGAAGAAAAGTCAGATTCCTGACGGATACCAATTGAAATTCCTCTATTTGGGTAATAGTGCATATGTTATTCAAACCACTAGAAATTTGTCAGGGATCCCCAAGAAACTGATGGGGCTGAGAAACCAAAAACCTACATCTTATCAGTAACACTTTGTGAAAAAATTCAGATTACTTAGTATGTGATCATTCAAACCTACTGTCAAGTAAATATTAGAGTGAGAAAGAAAATCTTGATTATGACTTCTGCCAGCTAGTGATGTGCAGTATAATGCACCCTAATTTACTGCAATAATTATAAAAACTAATACAGCAAATCTATTGCTGTAATTCAAGGCTTGATTGAGACATCTTCACTATCTTATAAGACTGTATAGATAATACCTCGTGCACCAAGATTTGCATGGAACACACCTTAAAAGTTACTAGGTATTTTTTCATATTTGGTATGGGCAGGACCATAGTCTCAAAGGATCCCTAGAGTTGTGCTGTTGAAGGCGATTGGAACATTTACACACAGGCCACCTCAGTATGAGGAATGGCTCTTGTCTCCAACTAGTGGTCATAACATAATGCTTCCAAACTGCGAGTGTTATAAACACAGTGTGACATTCTGTAAGTTACAAAAAAAGTGGATGGATGCACTTCAGAATGTGTGCGTAACAAATTAAATAAGTAATTACATAGACTGTAGCCCTTAGAATCATGTGATAGCATAACACAAATATATGTTGATTTTTAAAGACTAAAGTTCTCTCCAATAGTTAACATGCACAGATTTTAAAGGTGAAGCAGAACAAAACATATCTTGACTATGGTAGGAGCTAGAGACATGGCATTAATATTTTTGCTGTTGCAGATCTCCCAAGTAATAAATAAATGATTATGTATTGAATATGAGTTTTTGCAGACTCTGGAAACTTGACAGTTGTATTACTGCGATGTGTTAAGAAGGCCGTGAGGTATAAATACCACAAGAAAGTTTGCAACTTCTGTCTTCTATGCGTGAGATTCTAAGAATTTTGTGGTGCGTAAAAAATGTTTTGAAAAATTTCCAGGGCTGGGAATAATTTATGAAATGAATGAATTATAATTTTGTTGTATCTACATTTGGCCTGATTTTAATATGTTTTTATAAAAAAAAACAAACCACCCAAGACAAAACCGGGAATTAGATGTTGCAAGAACTGCCAACCTGCTCTGTGTTTTCTCCATTTATCTGTTTTCAAGTGTGGCACGCCTTAAGCCTGAGACCAAAATGAAAATGAAGTGCAATACATTTTCCCTATGAGGCCCTGGATATTAAATACTACACTCCAGTACAGCCAGTTTTGCAAAGAACTCAGTGTCAGTTGTGCTCAATAGACATCACAAATTCCAGCAATATTGAAGCAGCATTCCTGAAGGCAAACCAATGGACAAGAGTACAGACAGACATTGTTACCATAAGGGAAGCAAAACAGAAATAAATTGGTAAATTCCAAAGGAAAGATAGAAGAAAGAGAAGTTGAATGGACAATCTGAGAATAAGGCAAACACAGTATCATGTGTAAAAATTTACAAACTGTAAGATGTTACTTAAGTCAATATTAAGTGATGCTGTGGGTACATGACAGACAGAGCTCCACTGCAGCTGCGCTACTGGTGCCCCCGAGCCTTGTGATGTTCCATTCAGCCAAGAGGGTGTTCAGAAGGAGGATGACGAACACTAATGGGAAAGGAGTAGCTCTATGCAAGTAACTCAAATTAGAGCTATGCTGCCTATTTTTAGGGGGGCTGAAATGCAGCAATTGCAAGTTTAGGCATTACGTGCCAATTTTGTTGGGTAGACTCCCAGGCTTTATATCACTTGGGAGATAATTTTGTGTGAGTTCAAAAATTAAACACTGGAGTCTTTTTATGGAGAACACCTAATAGTCCCAAAAGAGAGAGCAGGAAGCTCTTACAAGCAGAACTATGGTAAAATGCAAGCTAAGGCTAAGAAAACAGTATCCATTTAACACCAATTCAATATTCCCGGGAAAACTGCTTCATAGCAGCTGTGAATTAAGATGATTTTTGCAATGTTCTAAAAATTCACACTAAAATGAGTGCGTATGCAGGCCCATTTTGATATATTGCAGCAACATCTTGTGCTTGGACAACAAATCACCATAGCAGTCTAGTAGCCCTGGTTACTCTTATAAATTCAGTATGACTGAGGAGTTCATCTCTTCACTAAGTATTGGCTGGCCAAGCTACTGAACATTTCTTCCCTATTTTCAAGGCTATATGGCTGAGACTATTTCTTCCTTTTAATTATTGTGAGGAGGCCTATAAAATACAGCTCAAAACTCAAGGAAAAGAAACGGCCAGCCTATTTGTACTGAAAAGTCTAGGAGACAAATGTTAACCTTTTGTACTCAAAATAAAAAATGGCACTGAAGCTTTAAAGCATTTGGATATTTCCTTGCACAACCTTATAAAAACATTTAAGCAGCCCTTGCCTCCCCAAACTTGCTGTTAGCACAGTTAAGTAATTTTTAACTGCTGAACGTCAAGAAAGATTCTAGGGTGTTTAACTATTTACCCTTATCTTGGAGATGAGAGATATTCTTTCTCTTGGTTTGAAGCTGAACTTAGAATAAACTGGATATAATAAAAGACCAGAAGTGAGATATATAACTGACATGTATGTATATATATACCAGTTATGCCTTATTCTTGAGTAGGTAGCCAGTGAACTGTGGAACAGGATATTAGGAATATTATTCAAGAGAGGAAGTTTTGGGAAGGATAACTATATAAAAAAATTGAAAGCATCGGGAGAAAGGTCTATGCAATTGCAAATGAAGAAAAATTAGTGCATATATTGCCAATGAGTGTATATTCAATAAGAGAAGATCGCTCACAGTTAAGTAGATATTAAGGACTTCATACAAGAAACAAAAGGGTTTATGCTCAGTTTGAGTTGATTCTGTAAATATCCAGAATTCTTGCTATTATATTCAGAAAGAGTGGACATATGAAATAAGTTAAAGTATTACAAAATCCTGGAGCAGTAGCTTCTGAACGTCTTGGTTTATGACCCTACTTGCATTTCTTAAAACCACACGCTGTAGAAAACAGATCGACTGACTATTGATTTAATTTAAGCTGTCTTTGAGTAAGAATAAGAACTTTATCCTAAAATATCCCTTATAAAAGGACTGTAAACCCTGCTAGCACCCACCTTATGGAGCCTGAAATAAAAATTGTGAGTTGGTAAGACCCACACGTGAAAAGGTTATTTCACGACCCTCAGTTAAATTTCGTTATGCTGTTCGGCATATAAATAATGTATGAATTAATAACTATTTTTTGGCAGATGTTTGCTTTTGGATTCTGTTTTAGTCATAGAACTGGAATTCTGGATGACTAGGGAAAGCTTTAGAGACAAATGTTTTTATTTTAAAAAAATTAAGTTACTTGTCACTGTACTGCAACTGAGAAAGCGTCACAATCACAAAAATCCTCACATTTCAGCTTTTGTACTTCTTTTAAAAAGTCACTGTTCCCTTACAGTATAGCTGCATATTTTATAAGTGCTGTGGATTTCTGGACAGCAGGTTTACATTTAAGTTTTGCAAGCATAAACTTGAAAGTGATCAATACAGCTGGCACTAGAAAAGCCCCACTGGACAGGTTCATTCAGAAAAAGTAATTTTGAAGGCAAAGTTTGGTTTGATTGGGGAACTGCTCACAACCTGGCAAGCAAAATTTCTCCTCTGCAATTGTAGCAGGAAACTGCAGATGTCACCACTAGCAGGAGCAGAATCCAGATAACAAACACAGAACTACAACATGCCCTATCCTGTGTAAAATGTATTTGCTAATATAAGCTGCATATGTTCCTAAGAGACTGTAGGAACAAGGAGCTTGCCGACTTCCCAACAGCATATAAAACCCACTGGTTTCACATGTTCAGTGACCTTGTGAAATGTGTAGTTGTACTTCGGCTGTAAGAAAGAGTCCAGGACACTTGCAAAATGAAGACAGTTTTTACTAAAAAAAGCACAAACTTGGACCATCAAGCAATGACAACAAGATATACAACACTTTGTTACTGCTGATGAAAGCACCATAAGGCCAGGGAATGCATCCTATGGTTTTTCATCATTTACCCAAACATCCTGTTGGCTCTGCATACAGGCAGACTCTTTGGCTCGGGTATTTCAGGGTAATGGTTTCAGAAGACAAGACCTTTTTGCTCATAGTTTTTACCTACTGGCACAGGAGGAAACACCGCTAACTTGCAACCTAACCTCCAGTAAAATACCAAATCACAAATAAGCAGTAATAGCTTAGCATGTTACCTATGGTTATTTTTAAGAAGACGACAGATTCTGCATTGAATGAAAAACCCAACCAAAAAAAACTTACAAAAAATCCACATATATAAACAAAAGACAACTTAATCTAAATATTTATCAAATACTATTTATTTCATTAATTCATACATTTCGTATTTAAAGTTGATCCAGTATGCAACACAAAGCTACAACTTTATAACCTCTCCATATACTCTTCATTTTCACCTTATACAAAGCTAAGCAAAAAAGACGCCAAACCCAGTACTGATAAAGCTGAGACACCTGAGAAGACACAGTTTATGTAACATCTGAATGATGCAAATGCATGAACAGTACAGGTTTTAAAACCTGTTCAGCTCTCTTTTACTGAATCAGGCTCGGGACAGTTCTTACTCTGATTTCCTTCTGATATCAGTACAATGGAATGAGAAAAACAATAAGTAACAAATTTTAAGCTTGTTATGGATGTATTTAATACTGAAATTTCCATCTGAAGAAAAATGTTCACTTTAGAAATCTGTCACAGCTGAGTCTTAGACTGCAAGTTAACAAATTCATATTTCACACTTAAAATGCACAAATATTAAAAGTGCACAACACAGTTTTTACTGAACCTGAGTACAGAAAATCAACTCTCCCCTTTAATGATGGAAATCAGATCGATCTGTTAGCACTAGAATTGTAAAAATATATATAAGTTCAAGTCATTATAGATAAGAGATTCAGTAAATCGCTAATATAAATACATTAGCATGTAATGACAGAGGACCAGCCCTTTTGGTAGTGGCAGTTTGTTACATAATTGTCATATGCAGTGCAGAATACGTTTCTTAAAAACATACACCTTCTCAGACTATCAAAAGAAGAATGACTTTTCCCGGTTTTATCTTCCAAGTGGCAATAAATTTACTGAATTTATTGACAGATGGTCTCTTTTAAGACTGTAAAATACAAGTGCAATAGGACACAGAAAGAAGACAGTATTGGAAGAACTGTCAACACTTTTGGAAAACCTTACTTAAACAACTATTGTGTTTTGTGAGAGGAAATATGTTCTAGCATAAAAGAACAGTCCCAATAGCTCACCTAATTTTTTCACTTTCAGTTGAACAAGGTGAAAGAGCTATCAAAACTGATTAAAATATAAAGCATTTTA
Organism: Phaenicophaeus curvirostris; assembly: GCF_032191515.1. Classification (NCBI taxonomy): domain Eukaryota; kingdom Metazoa; phylum Chordata; class Aves; order Cuculiformes; family Cuculidae; genus Phaenicophaeus; species Phaenicophaeus curvirostris. The sequence continues at coordinate 431,963 of NC_091407.1, forward strand.
AAGTATAATTAAGGCACACTCAGAATTAAATTTTTGTGCCACCACAGAATCTCTACCCAGTCTAGACCAAATGAATGCACCTTGCAAAATATAGCAAGACAGAGCTGTACTGACTTTGGAATGCCAAAAATTAAATTATCATGTCTAGGAAAGTAAGCAAATGTAATGTAGAACATATCATACAATTATTGTTTACTGTGACAAAGGCTTATTGTGATGTTCTAAATTTCATGACTGAGTCAAGCGTGTTCTGCTAAATGAACTCCTGCCAAAAGACCACAATGTGTTTCAAATAGCTCCATCCCCGAAAATGGCAAATTGCAGTTTCCAGAGAGTAAAACATTAATAAAAATGGCAACAGCAAAGTGATATACACACAGCAAGTCACACATATTAATGAAAACACAGTACATTTTCAGCTTTAAAAAGATGTTATAACTTCCAAAAGGAAACATTTTTATCAATTAATCTTAGCACTTACTTCTTATGGACCTGGTGAAGAAATTAATTTAATTCATTCAGTGATATAGAATTGGTTAAAGTGCTGTAGAAAGAATTAAAATCTTTTGCATTTCTCTATTTGTAAGAAACAGCTGGTTATCTTGGAAGGCATTTATTATTAATATATTTCATGTACTTTGCCAAAGTACTGTGCAAGAAAAGCTTATTTATGCCCTATGTTGAACAACCTCATTAGTCATCTTTTGCTTTTTCCTTTAGATATTGCCTCTCTGTAGGTCAGGTGAATAAAGTCAAAAAGTTGTGTGGCATTAGCAGTGTTACCCAAAATTTTGGAGAGCTCGTCCTTGGACAGCATCACTAGCTCTGCAATGCTTTTAACGCGGTTCATTAAGGCACGGCAGTTTTTTGCATTAATTCCTGGCATTTTTAATAAAAAGTCCTGAGGACCCGGGTTATACTTGTCTGACTCGGGAAGAGTTTCAGAATCTGCCTTGACAGCCATTGCTGTTTCTGCATCAGGTTGGGGATGGTTTTGTTTTAACTCTTCAAACAGTTCCGCAGTAGCATGGGGAGAGGGACACCACAGAATACGTAACTTTGGGAAATGGAGTGTGAGAAGGGTTAGTTTAGAAGTAACATCGTTACTGGAAATTTCCTGATGTAGAGAGCCTCGTGGAATCAAGGAGAAAGGCTTGCTAGGATCAAATTCAATCAGGAGAATTGGTCGTTTATAGTAACGGGACATAGAAATGCACTGTGTATACAATCTTCCATTATTTAAGGAACCAATCAGATCACTGATACTTTTCCGTTCTACACAGATATCAGGAGTTAAAATGTAATCTCCCACTTCCAAAGTAACAGGCTCAATGTCGATGCCGCGACGATGAATCAGTGATGGAAGCTCACTACGAAATTCCCGCATATCCACTATTACAGTTTGCTGAACAGACTCCTGTTCTTGTCCACCTGAAGAGCAAAATAAATACAGTTAACCTTATACTTATGACCCGACTTTGATCGTATAGATTTCCTCTGTGCTGCCAAAGTTTCCGTAATAGAAGGACTTGATATCTCACAGATCTTCACAAATTCAGCAGTAGAAAAATCAACAGAAGAAAAAGATGCTTTGTTGCAAAGGAAGTAGACAAACCCCCCCACTATCTGCAGCTGCTAACCCAGGCAATCTGTTTTGCCAAGATCAAAAGGAGTCCCCAGCATTTCCTAGCTCAAGGACAATGCTGCCTTTGATCATCTGCAGACTTCATTTTTAATGTTTTAACTTCTCTCCACCTCACTAGAAGCAATACTACACAGTCTCATAACCAACAAGCTGCCCAGAAACAATCCAAATGGCATCTGTCTTAATGGTAAAACACTTTGTTAATTTATGGTTTCTTTTCAAAGAAAAGCAATTAATTGTGATTGCACAGAAAAAAGCAGATGGACTAAGGGATTTCTTTACCATCAGGACTGCGATCAATGTGCCTATGACTCAGGCACTTTGGACGGGTCTTTCAAAGCTTAGAACTGTGAGCTCTACTTCAGGAACTGCTCACCTGCTTTGCGTGTGTCAGTAGAAGCAGAGGCAGGTTTAGCATCTCTTACTAGGTCCAAGTTTGTTTCATCTCTTCCTTCTCTTTCTTCAGGAATAACCATGTTGGCCTTCTCTCTAATGAACCACAACCAAACAAAGAAACACTAAAAACTGCAATTATGAGACAAATAGGTCAAAATTCCCTGCAGCCAGATGTAAAATTATATATATTTTAATACTAATTAAAAACATTAATCAAACCTGACCAGAAATGCAATTTACTAACTCTTCCAGTTTGTTGGGCTAGATGCTATATTTTTATTTTCAATTGTTAGTGCTTTTTAGCATCTGATTTTGCTATTATTAGAATTTCTCGGGGCATATGAAACAAAGGAACCAATCACTAGAAATAGTAGTATAACCTAGTGAGAAGATACTGTCGGTAAAAAGACGGGCCTACGCAGTACAAGAAAATAATTACTCTGTTCCCCAAAATAAAAGCCTGAGAAATATCTTACCAGAAATGTTCCCTGCAGACAAAAACACATTTACAGAAATGAAATTCATAGACAATTAGGGAAAAATACAAGTAGTGTTGTTAAGCCTTCAAAATTTAATGTTAAAAACCTAAAATGAATAAAATGTCAGGTGCTTTTAAAAGGAAGATTTTGACTTTTTGTCAGTTCTCCATGGGAAAACATCCAAAAAGCAATTAAATTAAACTTTATTTAAAGCCCTCACACAGTTAAGAACATCACTCCATTTAAAATGTAAACATATACGGAAACTACATTAAACACTAATAATAAAGGTATTAAACCCATTTTGTTACCGAATGAGTTTTTCAAAGGCCTCCTTCTCTTTTCTCAGAGTCGTGAGATAGCGCTGTTCTTCTGTTGAGCCCCCATATATGAGGAAATAAACCCTGTGGGTTTGGAGAAGAAAAAAAAAAAAGAAAAAAGGAAGTTCTTTTTTCATGTGGTGCATTTCCTCACCTCTACTTGCATGACTGTATCTGCCCTTCCTGCTCTGGAAGGAGGGAAGGGGATGCTGGAGGTAGATATAACACATGCTGATTAGGCAATGAAAAATAAATTGTACAAATAACCCAGTAATTAGTCTCATGCAATATACTTTGTGAGTTCTGTCATTTATATCTACACTAGAGTCCTTACCTGGGTATCAGGTACAGAAACAAAGTACTGCCACGCTGATTCCCATTTTCAGTTATGTTGCATACATACAAATATTTTACTGGAAAGTGACAACCGCTCTGTTAAATTATGCAAATAATGTGCATGAGGTGATTAACACAAAATATTATAATTCAAAATGTAATAATTTTATATATCAATGAATTGTGTTTCAACTGTACCAAGTTAAGTGCACATATTGTAAGACTTAATAAACTGCAATAAGTTATTTGCAGGTATAACTGCAGTTTACTGTACTTAACAAATGCTATATTAGGCAGCCGTATAAATGAAAGATCATGCAAATACTCATAGTTTATTAAATTTCCAGTCTTCTATATTTTCTATATTTTTAATTAATCTCTAATGTTTCTTCACAAAAAGGAGGTTTGCAATTTACAAGTGTATTGAGTACACATATACAATGCCGAAACTTGTCAGCTAACACCAGAACTGAGTAGAACTGCAAATACTTCCGATTTTCCTGTACTTGTTTTCATGTTACACTTTCTGAATTTGTGGTAGTTGGCATGACCAGACATCAGGAAATGTGAAAATTATTTAAACCCAAAATTAACCTCATTATGTGAAAATGATACCTAAAGAGATGGTTTAAATGAGACTACAGCACTGCACAATGGATCTGTTGCCACTCAGATCATCTAAATAGAGATCTGGTGGAAGACAGAATGCACTTTTTCTTTTAAAGGTATGTTTCTGTTAGGGGACTAAGTACCTGCTGGTAAGTAAAAATTAGCTTTTGGTTAAATCAGACATTATACTTCTGTTTAAAATTAAGAAAAGGACTAAATGGGAACTGAAAGGTTGCTAAAGAAAAATCTCTAGATGCACACCCTGCCTTGACTCCTGAAAGTGAACTTTTTATTTTTGCTTTTAAGACTAAGACTAGACTGACCGAGTCAACTTGCCTCAAAGGTTTTCCAGGCCTGCTTGCCTTGTAGATTTCCAGCTGCCGAACAAAACTTAGTTCTGCATCATATAATACAACGTATCTTGGTTCAACTTCATGCAGTACCCGAGTGAGTGCGTAGGGATCACCACAGCCCTGCAATGGATGAATAATTGTGAGCGGGTTCTTGAAAATACCGTAATAACAATCTGAGGGCAAGTTCATATGGAAATCTTCAGGAATGGTCTCTTCCATAATGCCTTCTTGGCTGCTGCTTAATTCTTTGTTCTCTTCCACATCTAACTCCTCTTTCTTTTCCTCCTCAGTTTTCCCCATCATTTGGATTATAGTCCGGTCTTGCTGCTTCTTGGGTTTATTTTGTTTTGAAGGAGCAGCGAGTTTGGCTTTTTTGGCTTGAGGTCCTGCGTCAGCTCTGGCATTTCCTTTGGACTTGACCGCTTTTCTGTCCTGAATCCACACTTCTGCAGCCTTCTCATCTTTTCCAAAGGTTTTATTATAGAGCCTTGTTAAAAAAGCTTCTGCTCCAGCAATAATACATTCCCTGAGCTGTGCACAAGCTCGGTCATCACTGGCACAAATAAGCACTTGCCCTGCAGTCAAGAAACAGTATCAAGTTCATAATCTGTTATGCTGTACTACTTATGCAGCTACAAGACATCTCTTGGGCAAATTGTTTTTAATGATCCTAGAAGCATGCCTGCCAAACACCTTTACATTTGATTGTCTCAGTTGCTCTGGGCTCTCAGGGAGTCTAAATTGCACGATGTTTTGTACCAAACAAGATAAGAGAAGGTTAATGAAAGTTCAGCATTCCTTATTCTTACACCATTTAGTTTAGTGAGGTTTTCCTTTTCACTACCCGAAGCAAAGCAGATACAGCATGTACTAAAACATACTCAGAAAACTAATTTTTTTTAATGTGGAATAAGCAAGAACTTAATTTAGACCACTCTAATTTTTAGCCTTTGTCAGCTGTGTCAAGAGTCTAAAAAATACATTTCACATAATATTACTGACATGTGGGCCTTGAATAACAACTCTCCACAAGCTGACTCAGATAAACTCCTACAACACTAACGAAGAGAGCCAGTTCTCACCCAGAGTCAGAACTCTGTGGGTGGGAGAAGAAAGCACTTTTTTACCCTTACTGTTTCCTAAAATAAAACTTGTGATATTTAAGCGAATGGGAAGCTCTAAAATAGGAACGGCAGCACAGCAGTTTGTTAGAAACACACTTGCCTTCTACTCTACCCTATTTATGTGCATCTCCTGGAGAAGAAAATTTTCAGGTGCGTGAGAAGAGTGCTCGAGATGGAAAGGGCAAAAGACAAAACTCCTGGTTTTTTTAATCTTAACTTGATAAATGAGTGAATGGTACCTTGATTATTATAGATTTCCATATTATTAGTTTTATTGGTTTGAGACAAAGGTATCAGTACGACATGAAATGTAAGTTAAAATAGATTTTTTTGTAATAATGCAGGTTCTTTCCTAAAGAGCATTGCATAGTAACCTATATTTCTTCATTTAGAGCAAGAACTAAATAGGACTTTATGTAAAACTATTTAGTTAGGGTATGTACATCTGTATATAAACAACGTAAAACTGTAAAACTAGTTTATGTAAAACTGTAAAACTAGTTTATGTAAAACTATTATATACAGATGTACATACCCTCCTTAAGTCCACAAATTATTAAATTTAAAACTAGCTCTTTAATAAACTACAGTAAAATGTTATACTCCTTCTCTTAAAAGTCAAGTAGAAGTAAAAACTATCTGCACTGTGAAAACTTACATCATTTAGTATCCTCTCACCTGGACCACCAAAGTCTTCACTGTTTTTATTCTCATTTTCAATCTCTTTCAGTACTTGTCTCAAAGCTTCCCATTTTGGGTTACTTTCTAGAACCAACTCCCTTTTCAGTTCTGAAACAAAATAAGATTGAAGACAGCAGCTCTTACAGCCAAAATACTTTTCAAACTTTAAACCACTTAAAATTAGCAGTTAGATGTCAATAGCGTGATGGTCATTGGCAAACAGAATATTCAACAGCTTACATATGCAACTTGTTACGCTGATAGGTTGGAGAGCACTCTTACAGAAACATTTACAAATGGGGATAACTTTTCAATTCTAAAACTCCCAAATATTTTTTAAATAAAAGCAATGGTAGCCTGCTAGCCATTCACATGACATAAAAAAGATCAAGCTAATCACCAATGTAATTCAAGTACAATTCCAGAACAGCTCTCTCAATGAGCAGCTGAGCAAGCTTAGAAGAAACCCTCACTTCTGCATGACCCTGCTCTATGTTGTTTATTATATGCTTTTTGAACTAAGACTACGCATCAACTTATCCCAGCTAAGAGTGAGACATCGAGCTGTTTAAGAACATGTCGGCAATCACAGCAAAAGTAATAATATGCAGAGTGTTTGAAGTTGTGTGACACACTCAAACTTAAAATTAGGAATCATCAGTACCATTTTCCTTCTTTACATCACTTTTTTCAGAGACTTTGCCTTTCCGATTCAGTTTCTCATCTGTAATGCGGTAAACTCTAGCTCGAGCATTTAGAAACATTGAAGTACTGGAGTCAAGAAACAGCCAGCCTGAAGAGAAAAAGAAAGCAGCAGTAGTTTGACATTTGCAATGTGTGTTGTTTCAGCCCTTTAGAGTAAAAGCCTCATATCTCTCATGTGGTATACCTGTGCTACCTGCTTGCTATGTAATTACTAGATTAATAAAAGCCAGAAATCTGGTGCAGATCTCACCCTGTTAAGTAACAGCAGTTAAGTGGGAAGATGTAAGCATTATCCATCAATAAAAACCTACGTCCTTATGGTTCGTTATATAAAATGTAATTAGATACCTTCATATACTTGGGGATGTTAATTAAAACCATCAACATTCCACTGTTTCATGCATTAACTTGTATGGTTATTCAGTGTTTACCTGAATTTTCACCAAAAGCTTTTTCACTTGCTTTCAGTGACTCCAGAAGATTAAGGAAAGTGACACAGTCATACTGAGTTAGATATAGGAGCAAAGTACGTAGTATCTTCAAATCCTGGACCAAAGACTTTGTCTTAGCTCCAAGCTGATGCCAGAGAGGATCTAAATAGTGACGTATTGTCTAGGAATATGAATTGGAAAGTTTAGAATGTCAAATCTACAGTATGCTAATCAAGGTACGAATGCAGTTTGTTTCCTTTGCAGCACATGCCACTAGTTTCCCAATGTTATTAAACACAGCCAATTAAAGATGTGAGGGTGAGATATCTGTTTTGCTAAGTAATAATTTTTTTCAAAGTTAACATAATATAGATGCCTTTATGTAAGACATTTCAACAATTAGCAGATGTATATAATTTAATGTTTTCAGTACATATTTTCCTTTGAATATAATAATTAAATAATAATAATAAAATAATAAAATAATACTAGTTCTGGCCTGTACCATTAGTACCTAGTACTCTCTACTTAGGCAAAGTAAACCAAAATTATAATGTTATTTAATTATTAAAATGAGTATCACGCAGATATGCAACCTACATAGCCTAGGAAAAATCCTTCCAGATATTTGAAGTACGGAAGGCCTCACATCAAAATGAAATCACAGGTAACAAATAACCATGTTTCACTATGATGACTGCAGTTTATGATTTTATCATACAGAAAGCATATGTATGCCACACATTGCAGATCTGCTAAAAATAACAATGCACGCAGCATCAATGATGATTAAAAAATACAACAGATGCATGCACGTGCATATTGTGTATTACGTGCAGTGTTTCTCCTAAGAGAAAAAAATACAAGCAAGAAATTCAAGAGGGGAAAAAAAGTGGGGAAAGAAATAACTGTGTACTTATCTCTAGAGTATTTTGAGCTGAAATTGCAGCCTTCTTAACAACAAGAAAAAAAAAACCCAACCATGTATCAGAACGTTATTACTGTAGGGACTTTGGAAATGAAAGAAGAGCAATACCACCAATACATCAAGAACCCTGTTGGCAACTCTAACATCACCACTACAGATTAACACTGTTTCTCTCGTTGTACCAGTGATAAACATGCCATGGGAGAACACCAGTTACTGCTGGTTACCAATTCTACAAATAATATTTTTTGTTTGCATGGCAGACCGTTTGAAGACCTACATCCCTTTCATTAGACACAGCAAAACAATCAAAAGGGTTACCTTGTCAAAAGCTTTACCAATAGCATTTTCTAATGATAGATCTTCTACTTCAAGAGCTGGATTGTAACGTTTGAGTTCTCTCAGACATGCGTTCAAAATGTCCAGGATTGAAGTCTGGATAGCAAGCATAGCAGGAGTCATTGACACATGTATTTCCACGACTTCAGGCTTATGCTTCTCTAAAAATGAGGTCACTGCTATATGAAATCTAAGAGGAAAACAGTTTATTAAGATTCATGTGGATGGTTTGCTTGACCTAAAATTATACAGGTTTGTATAAACTGCAATTACAATTGCTTTAAAGGTAAACAAGTAAGTTAATTGCAAAATAAGTCAGTTTCAACAGTTTTGAAGACTGCAATCTTATGAACAGCCTCAGAAAACCAACAATTCCACAATCATCGCTGACTACGTTCCAGCCACATAAGCCTATACAGTGCTGGTGAATGATCCACGGAAAATCACTGCACTAGATTGTACATCATCATTACATGTAACAACTATTAAAGTAAAACCAAAAAATCACGTAAGAGAGAAACTGGAATGGATTCATAAATCCTTTGGAATCACATGGATCCACTTGCAGACTCTATGGCATTCCAGAATTCTGGTTCCAGGCAGCAGGTCCTTGTTAGAACACTGTCCTTATAGCTAATCTGGCAGCTGTGCAGGTATATTGCTGATCTTTACTAACAGAACAGAGCCACGTCTGCTGACCTCTGAAACTCAATGGGTATTTCCTTTACTGCATGCTGTGCCCCGAGGTCTTTTCATGGCTCAGAAGCCAAGGAAGAAAATCTAGAGAGCTTCTATTCAACCTTTCCTATCCTAGTTATGTCCATTTCTAGTTCTTTGTGCTACTGGAAGAAAGACTGTTAAAAATTTACAATGCAGCACATTGAGATGGAATGAAACACATTCTAGACTGGACTGAGGGAACACATGGGCAGACCTCTTGCCCAAGGCAAGCGCATGGAATGGTCAGTCAGCTAAAGGGCTCAGCTCCATTTGTGGTGCTGTCTCCTCTTGAAAGACTTAACACATCACAAACTTGGCAATTTGGTTTCTATCAGTTATTAAGAAATATTCTTCATACACAACATACATGGAAAGGAAGATTAAAAAAATCTGACATGTAGGAAGAGATTCGTGGAGTTTCGTCACAGCTGGAAACAAATACCTCCATGAATGGCAGAACTGAGACTGTGTTCCTGTTACTTTGTGGCTTAAATAATTTGTTTAATAAGCGAAGTTTTTTCTTAAGCTATTAAGAATGTCACTTCCTGCTGTGGATTCTGTTGGCTAAAAGGACAGCTAAACCATAAGATTCAGAACTTTACAGGTTTGATTTAGGTCTATTTCCAAAAATACTTACAGAAATTTAGCATCTTTAAGTCGAGTTCTGTCAAAAACTGAATTAAATTTGTTGGGGATACAAGAAGAAACAGATTAGCAGCGTGACTGCATGCACCTCATTTTCTTAGGAACCCATTGTAACATTCTTCATGTTTTTCTGAAGTTTAACTCTCCAGTGAAGCGAAGGGCTGCCTTACCTTGGCCACAGATAAAGTTTTCTGACAAAAAGATTTCTCATCACTCTTTCCACATGGCAAAAGCCAGTATTAAATGCAACCGCATTATCTGTAAAAGCTTTAATGAAGCCTTGCTTGTTCTTCTGGCGATAAAGTCGCAAGATAAAAGCTTCCTGACAGGACTCAATGATTCTGTGTGCTTTGTATACCAAAATGCCTGGCAAAATAAAAGGTTTTCAAGTTACAAAAAAAGTTAAGAAAGGTCCAGTAAAAATGTCTTATTTTAACATTTTTTCTTAAGTAAAGTACAATGGAAATTTAAATCTTCTAAAGTGATGGTTGAGTAAACTTTCTGGGATTCAAAGCAAGTGATTCCCCAGTTTCAGTACCGTGGAATCCCCAAATAACAGAATGGAGCTAATGATACAACTTTAACAAAAACCCACTTGTGCTTGAGGGGCAGGACTTACTAGCTTAGAAAATTCTTTACTTCTAAGGCAAAACTGGAACCTGAGCCTTTTAAAAGGAGTAAAAGTAAATGCATGACGTAACACCCTATTACAGCAAAACAAGTTCAGCATATTCAATAATATCTTTGTTAGAGAAGTTCTGAAATTATAGAATTGTATGTTTCATTGGTAACAGTTCAAGTGTTTACACAAAACTTTGGAAAATATTTATTATGCTTTTTCACCCCTTCAATATGTATATTTGCACTTGAGGACAGAAAGTACCAGAAACTGTATGAATACACCACTGATTTTCTTCATGGCTCTGGGTGTATTGGGAAAACATGGACGCATCATGCACATGTTAGTACAGAGAAGTGAAACAGAAGTTTGACTAGAATAAGCACTGAGGTGAATGCTTCCAGGACTTACACTTCACTCAGCCAAGACTTTTTAAAACCAACACTTTTTTTTCCCTCTTCACACTTAATGGTGTTAAACAGCACATCACTTTTTTTTCATTCTCCCCCTCGTGACAGGAGGCCTATGTGGTACTTTTATCTCTTTAGAGCGTCCAGTGGAATAATAAATTACTTGCTAAAATGGAAGTCAAAGACACCAAACATCACAGGTTTTACCTAGTACCTACGTAAGCTGACAAACTCACAGCACATTTTATTTCCATAACAAGTTTCTTCAGCTCAGTAGCCAGCCAATGATTTCAATATGCCTTTCCTTTGTAAGCGAAAAAGCATCTATAAGAAAAACACTTCCATATAACTGCTAGCCATTCATGTTCAAGTCATGGAATAATCCATTAAAACATCTCTATCTAGATATTCTTATACCCCTCCTATGAAGCACATTCTTCAGTATACAATAATGATCACACTAATTTCTAAACATCTTCCAGTACGTCAAGACTCTGAGAGGACGTTACAGGAGACTATGAATTTGTAACAGGCCAGTAAGACTATCTTTATCACAACACCTTCCTACTTTTAGTCAATATTTCTCTGCTTATGAAGTGATTTCATACTGCTATGTAAGCCTTGGTAGAAACAACTTGCTACCACTCACCACACCAAATTGCATCAGTTGTACCATGCTATTAAATACATAATATGTCTTTGGCCAAAAGCACTAGGAATAATTCTTATCTATTGCAGTGATAATTTATCTCCAGTTAGCTGAATTAATGAGTTTATCAGAAATGTACATGTGATTCTACATTGATTTTATAAACGCTTATAACACCTGGAAACACCTTACCGATTTTTAATTTTTTTTTTTGCTATGTTAACTCCTCAAGGAACACTGTTAAAAGTTTTCATAGTACAATGTGTCCCACAGGTAATACACATTTCCAAAAGAAACGCGGGTTACCCAAGTTTTAAAGAAAGGAGCAAGTTATCAAAGCTGCAGCCGCACTGACCCCCAGTGGCAACGCAAAAACTATAACAACTTTGTGTCAGGACTAATTTTTACATCTTTTGTGTATTTCTTCTTTCCATAGTGACAAAGTCTAAAGGTGTGTTTTCTTTCCTTTTTTTTTATTTTTTTTTTCTGCTTTATTCTTTGGTAGGGCAGAAGGGCAGAAAGGCAGAAAAGAAGAAGTCAAACAGACGAAGAGAAATTTAAGCAGGTTGCCCAGAAAATGTATGTGTTCACTGGTTTGTTTTTTTTCAACCTAGAAATATCAGAATTGAAAAATCTGGCATTCCTTGGTTCTAGTATAAAACTGTTCAAAATGTTTTGCAGATTAGAGCTTGTCATACAGTAACTAAAAGGAAGGGGATACAGCTTCTGAAGCAAAATCTTCCGTTCTTCTAAGCATACAATATTCAGTTCTGTTTAGCCATTAAGATGTTAACATTTATAATAGTAAAATACTCTTATATTCCTGGCTCTTAGATATCTATTTTACTAGCTCTACAAACTGTAACAGGGTTTCCTGTTTAGACAGGAACATAAAAGCAACGATGGTCGGAGAGAACAGGAACAAAACACGTGAGGAAAAAGAAAACTGTAACATCTTCCATGCATAACTTCTATATTACAACAAAAGAGGTCACAAGCTATTCCCAAAGTCTTTACAATTATAGTAACTACTTTTCTTCATAATACTGCTACTTAGATAGCGTCTGAGGTGTATCAAAACAAAGATACTCCTATTTTATGATGGGGAAAATAATCATGAGTAATTTGTTAATGCAAACCCCCTTCCTCCCCCAGAAGGTACTGTGCATGGTTGATAAAGCATGACATCTAAAATCAGTTTTAATCATAGGCCATTTAATGACAGCCCAGTGTCCTACAGACCACAAGACACTATTTCACCAAATGCAATCAACCATTCTCCTTTGAAAGCCAGTCTGAATTTTATATTTCTTATGTCACTGGCAGTATAACTGCCTATTTTTTTCCAAACCAGTTATTGATATTAAAGTCATACAAATGGATAATCCAGTATCTAGAAATAACATGGATGTTTTCAAGTTGCATGACTAAAAGGCAAACAAGTTCAGAGCAAAGAAAGCCATTAAAAAAAGAAAAAAAGAAAGGTCTATACATTTGCTTCTTTTACTTCAGTCTTTCCGGGGAAAAAATATAAAGGAGTAGTTCTTTAACCTCAATACCAGCTCACAGAACCCCTCATACAGGATTAAGCTTTAGGTATTTTCAAACGTAACAGTCTCGCCTTTATTTCATTAAACTCTTACCAGTAATGAGGTTTGCAGGAATTCTGTCAGTAAGGAAATCTACCACAAGGATTCGACTGGTTGCAAAGATGACTCCTCCTTGTGTGTAAAACTCATAGCGAGTATTATTTGTAATTTCATTGGTAACACGCCGAGGAAGATGCACAACTCCATCCGACCTCAGCTGATCAATAAAATACTCCTAAACCAAATACAATAAAAACACAAGGCATCACCGAGGTAACTGATTAAATGGATGCAAAACCCCACAAATTATACATACTGTAAATTTGAAGGATGTGTCCTAAACACATTAAAGCACAATAGTACAACGTTCTACCTAGGGAAGACAGAATTCTCATGATCTTTTTCTTCTTCGGTTTACTTTGCTCAGTTTCGAATTCATCCAAGTGATTAAGTCCTGTGTAATTTCAGTGGTAGCCGGACAACACTTAAGGAAATGTAAGCTCTTTTGAGGGTCGGTTGGTCATTAACTTATATTTTAACAGGTCTTTTTCAGAAACCAGGCAAATTTAACAGCGACTTCAGAGCAGAGAATTGGGAAGAGATCACCTGTAGTGCACTCCTGCCTTCCAAGACAAGTACAGCAGGTATGGCTACGGCTGATACGGACCTACAGTCACTACACAAAGTGCCCAGATCATAGAATCACCAGGTTGGAAAAGACCTCTTGATCATCAAGTCCAACCATTCCTATCTGCCGCTAACCCATGTCCCTGAGCACTTGTCTACATGTCTTTTAAACCTCTCCAGGGACGGTGACTTAACCCCCTCCCTGGGCAGCATCTGCCAGCGCCCAGTGACCCTTCCTGTGAAAATTTTTTTCCTGATGTCCAGCCTAAACCTCCCCTGGTGGAGCTTGAGGCCATTCCCTCTCGTCCTGTCCCCTGTCACTCGGGAGAAGAGCCCAGCTCCCTCCTGTCCACAACCTCCTTTCAGGTAGTTGCAGAGAGCAATGAGGTCTCCCCTCAGCCCCCTCTTCTCCAGGCTAAACACCCCCAGCTCTCTCAGCCGCTCCTCATAAGGCCTGTTCTCCAGTCCCTTCACCAGCCTCGCTGCTCTCTGGACGCGCTCCAGAGCCTCAACAAACACCCTTCTCGCAGCGAGGGGCCCTCCCTGCCGGGGAATCCTGCGGGGAGGAGGGGGCTCTCCCTGCCCCTCCGCCCGCGCCGCCCGGCTCGGTTCGCCCCGCGGGGAGCGCACGCGGCCCCCTCCGCTCACCTCCTCGGCGGGGCCGGTGTTGAGCACCAGCACCAGGCTGGCGGGCTCGCAGTAGAGGCGGAGGAAGCGCAGCAGCAGGCGGTCGATGCCGAGCCCGCGGGCGCAGATCACCAGCCCGTCCTGGTGGAAGAGGTCCAGGAAGATCTGACTCTCGTGCTCCAGCAGCGCCGCCATGGCCGAACCCTCCCCGCCCCGCCCCGCGCCTGCGCAGCCCGGGCCGCCCGCTCCCACAGCGCGGGCACCTCGGTTAGGGCTTGAAAGGTAGGAAGTGTTTGAATATTATGCATAGTTTTTGTGGTTTTAGAACTAAAATCGTAGAATCATAGAATAGTTTGGGCTCGAAGGGATCTTAAAGCCCATCCAGTCCCCCCCTGCCCCGGGCAGGGACACCCCCCACAGCCCGGGCCGCCCCAGGGCCCCCAGCCCGGCCTCGGGCCCCTCCAGGGCCGGGGCAGCCGCGGCTAACCTGGGCCAGGGCCTCACCGCCCGCTTGGGGAGGAAATTCCTCCTTATGGCCAGTGTAAATCTGCCCCTCTCCAGTCTGTACCCGTTGCCCCCAGTCCTACCACCACAAGCCTTTGTGAACAGTTTTTTCTGTGGGGTTATGGGGCAGAGGGACAGTGCACAGCCAGCTGCTCCTGTAAGGGGAACATGTGGAAGTTTTTCCACGTGATACAGTATCAGTTTTCATTACTTCCTCCAATACCACCTTCTTTTGGTAAAATAATAAAACACAGGAAAGTCCTTATCTAGGAACAGGAGCTAGGGCTGCAATATCTGCGATCTGTGCTGATGTCTTACTTTAAGCAACACCAAGAGCTGGAACGCGCGTAGGAGACCTCATAGTATAGGCGCACTGGTGATAATATGCCAAGGATTTTCAAAATTCCCGGGAGGTGTTGGAATTCGCCAGGAGGAGAAGGGGAACTGTGAGATGTTCCTCCCGTAGCTCCGTTTCGCAGACTGAAACTGGTGCGATGACGCAGCAGCCCCAGCAGGGGGCGCCCGAGGAGCGCAGTGCGGCCGCTCCCAGTGCCCGGGAGCGCGGAGCCGGGAGGCGATAAACCGCACATGGGCGGCAGCACACGGTGTATGGGAAGTTGGGCTCTACACTGGATAGCTCTGCAACAAGCCCTAAGAATGGGACATTACCGTGCTCAGCGAGAATTAAATTGGCATAATGAATGCTACCTGTTTCTGTTTCAACCTTTTGAGACTCTCAGATTAAAAATCTAAAGCTCTACCAACTGGGCTAGCTGGACACCTTCATGCTGCAGCCAGCACTCAAACCACAGACCATCAAGACCAAAACTCTGAAGCGCTCCCGGTGGAGCTAGCCCAGCAGGCTAGCCAGGATGCCTCTGCAACACCTCGAGCTACACTGGGTGCCAAATAACTGTCTGGGCTTACCCCCTTTGCGTTGGCAGCTAAACCACAGAAAGCGTCTCTAGGCTACTTCCCACTTCCCGGGAAGGAGAATCGGGGAGGGAAAAGACCTGAAGGTTGAAATAGAAACAGCTTTCATAAAACAGTAACGCTAATATCTCTAGTACCACTGTACTGATGTTAATAATACATGAAATGCTCAGAACCCAGTCACAGAAGGCACACCCTGAACAGTGCTTGCTGATTGGTGTTGATGTTCCAGCCACTACGGGGAGAGCACAGAAACTGAGCCTGGACTCTGTGCAGCTGGACTTGAGGCAGCAGAGCAAGCATGTCCACGAGGGACAGCAGCCGTAGGGAAGAAAGGGCGTCCCGAGGCAGCTGCTACCTTATAGAGGGCTGTGACACTTGTGACGAGTGCTTCCTCTGGGCAGGTAGGGTCAGCTCTCCCAGACTCACTTCTCTCAGTGTTGGTTACTCTGGGACTGCAAAAGTCCCTGGGTTCTGCAGAAACAGCATCCCATGGCTGACCTCAAAGCTAATCCAGAATGTCTTATCACCCTTCTCACAGAAACTGTGATATTTGAGCTACTTAGAAAGGTAACTTCCTGAGAAGAAAACTGATTCTATCCCAGCCAAAACCAGGACAGAGAGTGTAATGGGATGCGATGTACCTGAAAAATGAAAAAAGAGTGGCTAGTGTTTGAAATACGTTGTATTTATCAAATACCATTGAAGGTGGTATTCTTTATTGAAATGATGTACCTAGAAAGAATAAAGGCTAGCACATCAGAAGTAGCGGGTTTTCAACATAATTTGGAGTAGTACGTGTAGGCATATTGCATTTACTAATTCAGCAAATTAATTTGAAAAGTGGTACGATGAAACTCAGAAATACGTGTTGAGATTAATTAGGAACAATTGTGGGATCACCTCTGGTTTATCAGCGGGCAGACTGCTCTAAGGAAATGAGATGAAACGTTGAAAATGTTCTGAACAACCCATTAACACATTTATGCAGTAAAAATACAATAAAGTAAATTGAGAATATTTTGTATAAAAGCTGAGCAGCTGTTTGGGAAGCCCAGACAGAAAACAAAACTGAAAAGCTCATCCACATAAAAGTGCTCCAAAAAGAACGTGGAAGATGGGAGAATGTGAACGCTTTTCCAACATGGTAGTTTAATTCTGTCTTGAATTTTGAACTTTGAAGTTTTAGGCAGCATTACACTTTATTTTGCCATCATTGTATCATGATTGAGACAAAGACTGAGTTACTAGAGATGGTTTCCATAGCAATTACAACTATCTGGATATGCATGGCACTGCTTTCTTATTGTTTCCATTTTCCCAAGGATGTTTACTTACCAGATGAATGGTGCAAGTTATAACTTTATCAAGGAGCTGGAAGGGGGATTTGTTGATGTTTCTTGGGGAAGGGAGCAGCTATCTTAATCATGGCTTTACTGTGTTTACCAAAACCGTAGTGAATAATTTGGCAATTTGAAAAAAACATGAATATTATCTCCCCACTTTTGTTGCTTAATTGAACATGTATGTGTGCCACAGCCATTTCAGTTCACAGGGCATTTTTTTTCATGCAGACAGATTGTTGTGAGTGGTTGAGATGTGGACATGCTTAATTTTGCTGTCTGTCCTTCATTCAGACTGGAGTCAAATAGAGTGAGTAGTGTCATAGTTTGTCAGATGGTGTGTAAAATCCTTTATTTTGTGTTTGTGCACTGATTAACAAAAGAGAATCAAGCACTATTTGGGATTTTCAGACTCTACTGTGATATAAAAATTGAGTACTGATGCCTTTTGCTCTTCAGTGATCTGTTGACAGGATTTCTGAGTTATGACAAAATTCTGTATTATGTCTACTACATACGTACCATGTTCTAAATTATACTGTAGTGATATAGCAACAATTAATTGTTCTGCACAGTAACTTTTACAAAGGAAAAAAAGCAAATGTAATTTGTAAGATAGACTTATTCAGCACTGGGAAGTGCCCAGGAGATCATTGGGAAATTATGAAAACAGAACACAAGAGCATGTATTGTACATAGGAACTATTAGAGTTCTTTATCAGACACAAACGTCTGTTTTGACTTTTCTCACACCTTGTCAAAGTAGCTAATCAGTGGATTAGCTGTATTACTTGCTATTTCCTGTCAGATCTTCTACTATGGAATCTCTCTTAGTTCCCCCAGTTTTGTCCTCTTCCCGTGCCAAGCCTCTATTGACACATGATTTGTGGTTTCTCCTAACAAAAGCAGGGGTATAACTTTCTTCTGGAGAGTTATGTCTTCCATCTGATTATTTACAGTTTGGTTTTTGTCAAGTGCTTTTGTACTCATACAGCCAAAAAATAGTAAGCTACGCAGATTTGTTATGAGGTAAAATGTCTGACTCTATATAGTTCCACAGATGGAATGGTGCTACTTTCACAGTGGATATGCTACTGAAACTAGAAAGGAACAGCATGAACAACACTTTATCTGTAAGCTAAGAATCTCAGTGAGATGTCTGTATTTGGTATACAGAGATGGTGACTGAATCCTTGTTTGTTAAGAAACTAACTCAAGCTGTACTTCTTTTTCAAACCCTATTGTGACAGATATACTAAATTTTCTTTGGATTTTAAAAAGTTTCTTCTTAAGGGAAATTTAAGACATCATTATTGCCTTAGATCTCTATAGAATTTCTGCTGAAGTCCGTCAGCACTTTTGAATGTAACCACTCACTTTGCAAAAACATTTTAGACAAGAATTTAGAGTTGAATTCCAGATTCTGCCATGAGATGTGCATATGCTACTCCCGTGGATCCTAAAGAATCAAAGTTAATTGCAGTAATTTGCTGCTGAGCTCTGTGGCGCATATCATCAAAATATATAGACTGACAAATCTACAGTCAAGCATATTCATTTTAAGAAATGAATGGTACAATTTCAGTACCATTAATAGCTCATTATGGGTAAGTGTTATTTCTTCTGCTGTGCCTTCTTTGACACACTCTTAATGTACCAAATTTGCCCTCCTGTCATTCTTTGTGCTGTTATCAACTACTGTCTTAGAACTTAGCAATCCCCTCCACTCTGTAAAAAAAAAAAAAAAATTACTTCTGAAAACAACTTCTGGGAGGCTCTCCTCTTAGAACATGGTACGTATGGGGTGAGAGACAAAGGACAATACATACCTATGGTTGCATGGCTGAGAAAGGCAAGAAGCATAACATTCAGTAGTGGGTTGTCTTACCTCCCATACAGATACATACAACTCAAAAATATCTTCAGTAAAGTTTGAAATAATTCTCTTCCTGGGTTTCACTGCACCCCTTTCATAGCACTGTTTTAGGCTGTGATAGTTTACAGTGTGCTCCTTCTGTGCTGTCTGCATGCGTGCTTAATGTTGGCTCTTGCCTTCCTGGAGATCCGCCCCCATCACTTAAGACACAGAGCTGCAGATGGAAAAAATTCCTGCCCCAAGTCCCTTTGCATCCTTTTCTTCGAGCAGTGTTGCTGCTCAAATACCAAAAAGGTATTCCAATCTTTTGCCTTGCTTCCTTCAACTTCCTAGTCTCCTTTTCATCTTGAAAACAGTGGATGTAAGAAGTTTACATGGGTTTTAAGAAAGTGACGGTGTTACAAAACATCCAAAACTATAAAATACTGAGGCTCTGGAAGGATGAGCTCCTATTTAGGAAGTCTCACTATACACTAACTGTTCTTTCACTCTTCCCTAGGCATCCATAAAAGGTTACTGTCGGGGCAGACCTTTGCTCTCATCTGGGTTGGCTGCACTTATGTTCCTGACTGCCAGAGTTTACACACCCAATGTGAACACATGTATGTTGAATATAAAGCTTTTTGCAAATGATGCCTCGATGCAAACCCGACAATTCAGCCTTTAATATATGTAGCTTTTATTTATGTAGCTTTATTTAGATTGTATTTAAGTGAGACTCTTACTACTTACTCTTGGGTAAAGGTGTGCAGATGTGGTTGTCATCATAGGAAAACAGTGGGGGAGGCAGAACAGTAATACAGGTGTAAAAAAAGATGTTGCTAATATACACAGAGAATGTTAACTTTTGGAATGTGGCAATATATCGGACAGGGCTTCTGATTTTGAAATATTTTAAAGAGTTTTGGAAAATATGTCTTTGTCTAATTTTTAGCCTTTGAAGCATTACTACATGACCCCATTTGCAAATGTTCATAATCCTATAAAAGAGATATATAATGATGTTCTTAAAACCCCTTGAACATTGATTAAAGTACTTTAGAAGCCAAAAAATCGTAGTCATATTCATGCATAATAAAACAAGAGCCTTTACATTAAAACTGGTTACCTGCCAAGTCTTCCAGGCATTTTACTTTTAATTCCCTCTGCCCTGAGTCTGATGTTTGATTCCTCCTGCAGCCAAATCTCCCATTTAGATTACCAGGGAATTTAGGATTACACTTTCAATGCCTTATTCAAAATACACATGTATCAGAAAGGGAATAGATAAATGGATAACTGGGAAACACAGCAGATTCAGGTATGTTTGTACTGTACTTTGTCCTGTTTTTAACTAGAATGACCTGCCTCATAATTCATATTTAGTCATATATTCTTCAATCTAAAACAGGAAATACTAAATTATTTCTAATACCATGTTTTTATAATGTTTAAGGTTTGTTTATTGCCCCAAGGTGTCAGGTGGCAGCTGATGGGAGAGTCCACACCATAAAGGTCTTGGTGATTTAATGCTCTGGAGTGAGAGGGTACATTCCTTTGTTATCTGTCTCGCATAAATTTTTGACCATCTAAACTTGTAGGAAAAAAGCCTCAGAAAAAGGGGCTATTCAGGCACAAGTCTGTGGGATCCCCTCCATCTGGTCTGTATGCTTCACTTCACTCCTGATATCCTCTTAGTCACTACACTGGAACCTGGGTGGGTATAACTTTGCTTAATCTTGCTTATGCTGTATATGTACCATTCCTAAATAATGTAGTGTACAATTTTAGTAGAGAAACTGCTTTAGTCATTTTTCGGTGAACAGCTACCGAAACCCAATTAGTAGAAGAAAGCAGCAATTCCTCTCCAGTGCTGCCCTGATTGCTTAACATGTCCTCCCCACTCTGTTCCACTCGGCCATATGACAGCAACCCAGAGTATCACTGTAAAGTATTATTTGTAGCAGTTCTAATATTCAGCAACTCTTTTGTTGTTTGGTTTGTCTTGTAATAATGCTTTAATACTTTCTTTGTATTTATCCTAATTAACGTAATTTTTAATCCTCTGCTTTTGGGGAATTAAATACTTGCAGCCATATTGAATAAGTTACTTTATCTTTCTAGCAGTAATCTCTTGGCACTTTCTTGAAAAGCCCGAGTCCTTCAACTATAAACTGCACAATGTGGTTTATTTTATGAAGGAAGGATATATTTCTCACACCTATAGATTAATGTTTCAACATGGCTAGTCTCTGTAGTAACTGAAGGTTACAGAGTCATACAAAGGCTCGTTAGATACAGATGCAAAATAGATTGATAGTATCAGCCCATTTCTCTTGAATAGATATGCGTATCACAGAAGAACTTGCCATGATTGGCACTAATTGGCAACCTTGTTGGCAGATTCTGGAATACAGTCCAAAGACTGATTGGATAAAGAGGATGAACTGTTGCATCCACCTACATTCGGAGGTAGTTGTTTCTTGTCAGGATTGGCAGCTATTGGTGCATTGGGCTATGCACCTTGGCAGGTCTTTTCCTTTGGTTCTTTTTCTTCATCCTTTCTGTAAATCACTTCAAGACTTAATAAAAAGCAATGAAGTTGGTACTGTTCCTGAAATTTCATACCATAAAAAAATGTTAGCAGAAGAGTTGAGGTATTTTTCTTGTCATTTGCATGTAGAGAGTTACTATTTTGACTTCTACCAGGAGAGAGGAATGACATAGTGCTTCTCAGTGTGGAAGGTGAATTTAGGATAGTGAGATGGTGATGAATCATCTCAACAGGGGCATGGAATATGCCTTGTAGGGAAATAATCAAGATACCATTCTGTTTTTTTCCCCTTTAAGTCTTGCCATGTTAGCTAAAAATACAGATTTTGGATGATTTTTAGGAGATTTTTCTCTATTTTATTTTTTGCCCATATATATTAATTCAGACAGTCTTTGACTGTTGTAGTCCAAAATAGTATTTTAATAAGCAGCTGATTTTGGTTATTGTGATGATATTCATCATGCAGATCTGGTGTATCTGAAAATCAGCAGAAGATCCTATGCACAATTCCTTTCTTTTCTCTTAGGACCTCTTGCTCTCACACTGATAATTAATTTAAAACTAATTAAAAAGATGAAAATACTTAGGATCATTTATCCCTTTAATTAAATTAGAAGACTTGAGGGAATGTTTGTGGTCATTTGTGTGACCACTCACACGTTTCAGTTGTAAATTAATGGGAAATATGTTCTCAGAATTGCCCGCAAATAGTCCCATGAGTCATGTTACTTGCTGCTTTTTCAGAAAACTTCAGTGAATGTGGGCTGGGATAATCTAATAGAGAAGTATTACATAAGACTGCAACTTATGATAAATACCACCTTCTCCAAACATAAAGTATTGTTCTAAATATCAAAATATGTTGGGAAGTCTTTATAATGAAGACCAAAGAACTTTTTTCTCGAATTTCACTTGGTAGACAACACAAATGTGTCTTAACACACTTTCCCTAATTAAAATGCATAGGAATTAAAATGCATAACCAAAAATATATAAAGTTTTCTTGATAGCATGGCACAGAAGTTTATATTGTTGAATGATTTATGATTTTTCGTTTCCAATTTGTGTTTTCTGTCACTCTAGAAGTCTTAGTTTGCATTCCTGACATCATCTTAAATTTGGAATTTATTATACCTTTTATGGTGAGGGGTGTCATAATGATCTAAGAAGTTGGTGGAGAGAAGCACAAAGAATAATTATAAACTTGTTTGCCGAGGACTTGAAAGCTCTGTCTCCCTGCAACCCTGATCTTACCACAGAAGGGTGCAGGAAGTAGGAAGATACAGATTACACTTTGCAACACAACAGTAATAGAATCAGCATCTGTGGAGTGCATGTGGTGACTGATGCACAGTCCCTTCCAAAGCTCTCAGTGGGACAGTGAGACTACAACAAAGGATCAATCCCACCGCTGTTCCCAGGATGTTCCCAGGGCAATGGGTATAAACTGGAGAGGAGCAGATTTAAACTAGACATAAGAAGAATTTCCTCACTAAAAGAGTGGTGAGGCCCTAGCCCAGGTGGCCTAGGTTAGCTGTGGCTGCCCCGTCCCTGGAGGTGCCCAAGGCCAGGTTGGATGGGTCTGGGGCAGCCTGGGCTGTGGGAGATGTTCCTGCCCATCGCAGAAGGTTGGAACTGGATGATGTTTAAGGTCCCTTCTGGCCCAAGCCATTCTATGATTCTATGATAATCCATGAAGACATTTTCTTGCAATGTTGTGGAAAGTTACCTGGTTTGTCTGAGGTAAAAGTTGTTATGATTTGGTTTATTATAATGGCATTAGATTATAGAAACATTACGGATTAGGGTTCTGTTGATTTACATGAATGAGGCAAACTGCTATCTTTCACCTTCGTGCTGCCCAAACTGGATTGCAAATGCTTCCTGCTAAGGAGAACTGCTAGGCTGAAAATCAAATATTTTTAGTACTACATCTGTGGCATGTTCACTGAGGACACTTCTGTGAGGTGTTCAACTTTTACAGGACAAAGAAGGAGGACAGAAAGAAAATTAAGTAGCTGATTCTGCACCATTTGGTACAAACTATGAAAGTATGGACCTACTTGTGAGAATGTTATGGGAAAATAAAATGATATAGAAGAATATAAATGAAAACGCTAGGTTGATTGTTCTTGCTCTTGATGAAGTTGTGTAAATTACACATAAAAAATATCTGCAGTAGGTAAAACCTTGTAGATGAAAGCATCTAAAGCTAAATAATCAAAAAAAAGTCAACTGTTGAGCATGAAATGTTCTGTGACATTACGCAAGGAATTGTATCTTCCACAAGATGGAGCTGTGTGATTTCTGCTTTTGGAAGCAGTTCAGCCTATTAGTAAGTGATTCTTTGATTACTGTACAAGGACAGGAGAATCAGTGATCTGTCGTTGCTTTCCTTCTCAGATGCTAAGGAACTGCTGCAATTTAATTCTAGATGGTCGTGTGGGTGCTAAAAATAATGAATTTAACATGAAGGCCTCTGAATCTAGAAGAAATGCTGTATTAAAAAAAAAAAGAATAGAAAATCCATTGCCTCTCTCTATGAAGATCACAGTGATTTGCCTAGTGCCTGGTGTCCTGTCAGCTTTTCTTATTTACTCTCTTTGATGATGACTGCAATGCAGATTTCTTTGGAATGATTACTTACAATTTATGCTCTGTAACATCTGGGCAAGGGAGCAATATGATTGCTTAAATGATAATTTGAACAAGTATTTTCAGTAGCATTGATGGACCTCCAGTTCTGGAGTGTTTATTAGGTCTGAGCAGATGTAAGTTAAGTACTTCATCAACAGAACAGAATACTGTCTTTGAAAGCAATGACTGGAAAAGATCAAGGATTTGCAGTACAAAAATAACAGGTCCTGCTAGGTATGGCTGATCCTATCCTGGTTGCAGGACAATGTGACAGACTTTTTTGTAGAGTTAATTGTAGTTAAAGAGGAAAGAACAAAGTATAATAACTAGTAGTGAGTACTAATAGAAGTGGAAATTAAATAAAAGAATAATAATATGAATTGCTGTCTTTACTGCATGAAAGGATATTTTTTTTTGTTCTGAGCGCTGCATGCTTTTTTCTTATACTTTCTTGGAAATCAGTGTGATGAGTTTATGTGGACAGACTAATTTGGAGATTGAGTGGCTTATGTGCACAAAAGAAGTATAAATCTCTGTAATAGTCTTGAAAACCAAGGGGACTATTTAAAGACTGGTTTAAAAAGAGGTGCATTTGCAGCTGAATGTATTTTTGTATGTTTTCAATTGATGTAAGGAGGAAGGTGCCATCCATATTTATGCTTCATTAAATAAGCATAAGGAGACCTGAAAAATGAAAACTGTAACTTTCCTCCTTGTCAGCATGAAGGAACTTGTCAGTGATGTAGGCACTATTTAAATTGTACCAGCCAAAAATTGGTAACAGGAATAAAGCACGTGGATACAGTCTGTTTCCCAGCATCAGAAGAAAGAAATCTCAATTGTTTCAAGTTAACAAACATGCAGTGCTTTTTTTGTGTGGTTCCAAGTTCTGACTTGAATAATTAAATTACCAGCTACTAGATTAGTTTGATATTTTCAGTGTTCCAGAAAATGGAATAATTGTTTTTTTCCTTTCTGGTTTTGGAAAGTTGGTTTGTTTTTTTTTTTAAATGATGGCTCTAGAAGTTCTGGTTTTGTCTGCTTTACAAATACTGTTACTGAAGATACCTAAGTATGGGCAATGTGCCTTATTGCACCAAATCACAAATAATTATCTATTTTTTTTTCTGATTCCGTCACACACATTTTGCTGTGACTTTATCATCAGTTCT
This sequence comes from Phaenicophaeus curvirostris, assembly GCF_032191515.1. Classification (NCBI taxonomy): domain Eukaryota; kingdom Metazoa; phylum Chordata; class Aves; order Cuculiformes; family Cuculidae; genus Phaenicophaeus; species Phaenicophaeus curvirostris. The sequence goes on from NC_091407.1 coordinate 457,193, forward strand.
TTCAATAGGGTGAAACCTCATAAAAGAGATCCTTGAATTGCAAGGTTTTATCGCATAAAAATGTTATATACAAAAAGCATTTTCTTGAAACATGTAGAGAAACTACAATGATGGTCATAATTAATGTTTTTTCATAGCAAGTAATTAGGGGTGAAGGAGAAAATAGGAGGCTGAAGCTAAATATCTTCTGTAATATGTTCTAACTTCTGCACCATTATACCTTTCTCTTACAGTGCTGGAGGACAGCTGCAAGTTAATACAGTTGGCCTCGAGTTCTGTAAGACTTAACTTTTGCCATGGTATGTATGCTTGGTGAATAGCGATAGATTCTTTATATTATTTGTGGTTTTTAATTATTGATGGTTTAATCGTCGAAGTATAAGATGGAAAACACTTTAAACAGCAACTGATGATGCAAACCCTTGAGCTCATTCAAACATAAGTTCTGTATTCAATTCCTGGTATTGTTACACTAGGTCTCTTAACTCTGCTTCAGTGTTCTTTGCCTTTCAATTGGCAAGGTTAGTTTTTTTCAGATGAGTAAATGTTAAGCTATTGACTTTCATATCCTGGTACCCTTTCGTTTTGGAAGTCCACCTACTATATATCTCGACTGAGTTTAGATTCCTGTCTTTACTGGAGTGTGTAATTAGTTGTTTCTAAGTGCATCCATTCCTGACTATGATTTACAACTTCTCACTTGGGTCTCTGTGGATTATTGGAACAGAAGCTGATGGAACAGGTAAACTAATAAACAGGATTTTCAACCCTTCTGCATTAGAATACCTTTCTGTATAAAGCATTCTAGTGTAGAAGATGCATTAAAAATGTTTTGAACAGAAGATGACTTTGTTTGAGAACTGAAACATACATGTGGTGTACTTTGGGATTAACTGTAATGTGGTTTGTTTGAAAATTCCCTTTGTCTCCAGTGTTCAGTTAATTAGCATGCAGATTATGTGAAAATTCATAAAATACTTATATTGTAACAGGTTTGGGAAAAATGATGCCCCAAACCAACAAAACCACTCCCACCAGGATAAAAAAAACACCTACAACCCACCCCAGCCCCAAACAAATCTTGTGTTGCTGCAATGTGCTAATGCTGTTTGACAGATTAAATATGAGGGGAAGGCAGGAGAACATATCGGAAAAAGTATCCTCTGTGATGTATTGTCAAATACTCCATTTCTTATTGTTACAGCATCAGTACTATTTCCTGTTCTTTTAGGCTGGGACTTCACTGAATGAAACCGCTACTAAGCGTTCTTCTGCTCCATTTATATAAGATGGCTCAAATCATTCTTTCTCCCAAGAGTATCAAAGCTATTAGTTACTTACAGAGTTGCGGTATTAAAAATTTCAGGAAGATTACTACAGGCATATGTAGAAAATTGCTCTGTAAGTAAACGATAGGAAGCATGCCTTTAAAAATCACTGTACAGAGTGTTTTCCTTCTCCTTTTTTTCATCTCTTTGGGCCCATTCTTTCTGTTACGAAGAGAAATTCCTCTTGTAGACTGTCACCATCTTTGTTTTTCTGCTATTGGCAAAAAAAATTACAAGATTTAACATCACCTGTTGTTTCCTTCGCTGGTTATATTTATTCTTATTCTATGTGTTCTAAGGATTGTAGATGTGTGTACTTATCTATCAGTTATTCCACTTTTTATGTAAGTTTTTTTGGCGGCCAGGTAGCTACAGATTTTTGCCTTTGCATCACCACTTGATACCTGTTTTACTGTTATAATTAATGTCAAACTAGAAAATATGGACCCTAACCAATTTGGAAGGTCCATTGTCATTGCAGAAACATGTGATTACTGCAATTGCAGTAGGCAAAACAGATGTTAAGCGTGCAAGAAAAAAGATTAATGATTTATCTGAAGTCTTGCCTAGACCTAGTAATAGAATCCAAGTATTCTGCTTCCCAGTGCAGTGTCTGTTTTGATGGACTATTGCCTGACTTCAAAATTGTGTTCAATAGTCTGCTGAAAAACTGTGTAGCCCGAGTGTTACTATGAAATGCCCCTCTGCAGAAGTTTCTAATGGTTTTAAAATCGGGCTGACCTTTTGTATAATGTACAAGAACCTAGTCATTTGTATTTGGAAAATTTTTACATCTTTGAATAATTTTCTGCTTGGTTGCAAATGTTGAGATACAATAAGTCGTACTCCAGGCAATTGTTTATAAACTAATTTTGCAATTATTTAATAAATAATAAATGAAGTTTTATAATTTTAATAATCCTAAGTCCATGCCACACTACTGCCAGAATATGTGTACACAATACTGTATTTGTGAATCTTCATATTTGCTCAATTATCAATTTTAGGACACATTTTTATCTGTTGTCCAAAATAATTAATCTCCATAAATCTAGGCTGAAATTAGCAGGAGCTGCAGCTAGATGGTTCCTTAAAACGTCACATTTTTTGTTTGGTAGATGTATGACAGTAAGACCAGGAAAATAAGCAGATGGTCAGACAAACCAGGGTCTTGACTGACAGCAATATGGGACCCAGTTCAATTTTTAGGGCTTATTATGAAAATATTTAATGTAATTTTGAACCCTTGATTTTCCATTTTATTGTAGTTCAGAAATAAGCACTCCTTCCAGTGCAAGAGAAAGGAACTAAAATAAAATACGAATTTGGAAATACAGCGAAGGCCAAAAGAGCCAGGTTTCCTGTTTAAATGCCCTTGAAAGCCATGCTCCCTGCTAGTTACTCTCACTTGCTTTTGCTGGATTCCCCTAGTGTAGTTAATAGCTCCATCTGTTAGACAGCTAGCAGTTTTTCCTTTGCTCTTTTCTGACTCTGATCTGGTTCACAGCAGCCTCTATGCTTCTTCAGTGAGTTCAAAATAAAATAAATGACAAATGAAGTCTTTGCTGAACATTTGAACATTTTCAGTGTTTTTAATTTTCATGTCTTTCTGATTCAAAATTCAAAACATATACAGAAATGAATCAAATGAATCACTGAGGATTTGGATTTTAGTTTGTGTCCTCACCACACTTTTCTAAATTGTGATGGTAAAGAAGCCTGTTTCCTCACAAAAAAAAACCCCAAACCCCAAAAACCCAACCCCCAAAAAAGCCCAACAAACCAACCAACCAACCAACCAACCAACCAAAAACATAAAAAAACACCCCCAAACAACAAAAACTGTTAAAGCTTTACCATTATAAAATGTATATAATTACTATACAGTAGCAGAGGAGAATTTATTTGTCCTAACTTAGGTAGCTTGTTATCTCTTGGAGTGTGCAGAGAATCCATTTACTTTGGCGGCAGCTGTGAGAGTGGCCTGGTTACAATAGTCTGTGCTATTCAGGGTAAGGGAGAAGAGGTAGAGAGCTATAATAATAGCTAGATGGGAGCATAATTGTAGAGAGGCTCAACACAGTAGTGCTTTATAGCTGCTAGTGAAGTGTTGTGGGTGGGCACACAGGCCAGAGTGGAGCAGCTACGGTAAAATTTCGCGTGATTGTTAGAGCAGTGCTGCTGCGCCCATCATCTTGAGCCAGAGGGATTTTTATGCCCCGATTTGAATTGCGCTTTTATATCTGTTGGCCTCATGCTGAAGTCCTTTTCTCTAATCATATTTAAACAAGTTCTCCTTCAAATTATTAGTGTGTGTATGTTTGAAATGATGCTGCCATGAGGCAAAAAAAATAAATTATTTTTTCTGTCTGTCTTTCATGTGCATATCTTTCTGGCTGTGAAGAATACATAGTGTTAGTTAATTTCTTTTTCTTTTTACCCTGTTCTGAAGCTACTCTTATTCTAAAAATCTCCATCCTTTTGGGTGGTGGAAACTGTCTGTTTCTACCTCTTGCCTCAGTAAAGTTTTTTTGTAAACTTCAAATTCTCATTCTTCAATGCTGACACAACTCAGGAGGAGTAGGCTTTTGTGGTCCCGCCAGGAGGCTAATAAGTGTTTGTTCCCTGTGGCAACTGGGAGGGATTTTCCAGCAGGCAAAGAAATCATACCTTCAGCCAGTCAAGAATACATTGATAGAGCACAGCAGCTCTTGCTTGTAGTATTGTAATGAGACCACTGGTAAAAGAGAAGCAGAGTGATGATAAAGTGGGTTTTTTATATACGTAGAACAACAAAGTTGCCAACCACTGTAAGAAAACAGGAATTTCTGTGGAAAGGTAGCTCTTCCTGCAGAGAAATTGCTCATACTTTGAGTCAAAAATATAGCAGAACAGCCCAAAGATGGTATAGAAAGTTGATATAAGCTGATTTAAGGGTGAAAGAAGCTAAAAAAACAAGAGGAGAGGAGTGGCAGGCTGGGGAAGGTCTCATTCACTCCTGCACGTGAGGAGAGAGGCTGATGCTCTTGTACATGCATTTGTAACTTGACTAACTGTGTGGTAACCACCTAGTGAAGGGCACTGGACACACTAGTTATCACTCAGTAACAAACCCAACAAAAATCCAAACCATTATGTACTTAATGTCTCTACTCATCTCATTGTTTTATTGGGAGTTTTTATGTATCAGTGAGCAGCAAGCACATCCCATGGTTGCTTGCATAAGGTGATTATTGCTGAAATTGTAAGCATCACCAGCCAGAATTCAATTGTTTTGATTCTACAGATTTCCAACTATTATGTTTTTTTAAACAGGAGGGGGAGGGAATAGAAAATTTGATTCTTTGCAATAAGTTAAATCACAACCTGCATTAAACCTGCAATTACATATTCATAGAAAAGATTATTCAAACATCATGATACTGCCTCTTTTCCTCCCTTCCCTCACCCTCCAAATTTGTCAGAAGAGGCTACATTTTTTTCTGGTGGTTTCCTCTGCTTATTCACCAATTTTTCTTTCTCTTTACCCATTGTGTAATTTTAAGAATTGATCCTACTTCTCTTTTCGACTGTGCATCTGGTTACTGCAGGACTTAATATTTTTAATGATCAACTCTGTAATTTCTTCCTACAATACAAAAAAAAACCCACCATGACATGGATAACAAAGTGGGTTTTGTAGTTTCCTTTCCATCTTCAGTAGCAGTAGCACAGATCATTGCAGGAGTGGTGCATTAAATCAGAAAGCATGCTAAGAAAGTGCATTTTTTCTTTATTTCAACATCAGTGCCAAAGTCTTCTTTTTGGATGAGTTTTTAATCTTCTGCCACTTGGTCTTGAGAGGTTTTTTTCTGTGGATGTTAAAAAAAAAACAAGAAAGGAATTCATAACCCAGGCCCTGCAATGTGAGATCACAATAGGAGACTCCTTTTAGGTTTCTTTCTTCCCTACTCTCCAAATAGTTCTTTTGTAAAATAAGTTTTAGACATATTGATCATCAGAAGATTTTTGCGTTGTATGAATTTTTCTTTTATTTGCTGGAGGGTTCAGTCTGCTGTCATGACACTTAGAAATATTCCATTATTTTTTGAACTGATTATATGTGGCACCTGAATATGTGTGTATTTGGGAGGCTTATCCCCCATCTACAAAATAAGGTTTATTATAAATTGTGAGACATCTGCCAAAATATTGTCACCTAACAAGGCCATTAAGTTCACCTATTCTTCAAAAGAGCAGAGCAAAATTGTATTTCTTATTGACTCTGATTAATAAGTGGAGTGTTATTTTATGGCTGAGTTTCTGGTCTGGACAAACAAACATCACTTTTGGAGGCTCTAGAGTGCCTGAATATCTACAAGATATATAAGTAGATGTTTACTTAAGGTACTGAAAACTTTATGAATATCGGGGCCCTTTTAGATATTTCTGCTTGGTCACTGAGAAACACTGGTTATTTCTGGGCAGCTTTAATAGAAGGATCTAATTAATTTTTTTGTTCATGTTTTCATTTCTCAAAATAATAAAAACTTAGTCTTGGAAGAAGCATCATGAAAATGTTTGTCTTCCTTATGCTGCTTTATTATCCATTATCCTGCTTCCTGTTTGTAAATCTAATTTTCCTATCACAATATTGGTATCCACACGAGTCTACAGCAACTTGAATACCTTTTTTTTTTTTGTTCTTGTTATTCTCCCCAATCGATCTCAGTTCATGTTACCTACAGCAAAAAAACCCCTTTCATCTTTACAATCTGGTAATGTGAAATTTCTTTGACAGTTTGGCCTTACTCAGTTTTGTTGTTTGCCTGACAATTTTGTGTCTATTGATGACATTTGCTGCTGCTTCCACTTTGTACTGCTGACCTGAATCTTGAATCGATTTAACTTGATCTTTCTTTGGTTTTGTCCTCTAAATGTTGTCATTTGTTCGACTGTGTTCGAGATGGCCCCAAATCAAAGTGGGTACAACACAAATACACAGTACGGTTTGAAGTGTTTTATCATTTGAGGCAGTGTTGCTCCTTTGCTGGTTTTGTTCTTGATGGTTTTAATCTCTTTGCAGTTGGTTATGAAGAATGCTACTGAGCCGTGATTGTCTCTGTAAGTGAGCAGCAGTTAAAAATGCTTCCTATTTGTATCAGCTTAGTCTTTGTACCAGGACTTAGTCTGCAGTGTTATATGTGTGTTTTTTCATTTCTGACTTTCAACAAAAATAAAGGAATGCGGGTGTTCTTTTCACAACACTTATGGGTTTTCTAAAATATTTGTTGTACTTAATGTTTTATCATGGCTTTGAGCAGGTCACTATCTATGTAAAGGTGTTGTGGATGAATTTATTAAAAATATTTTTCTTTATGTGAAGGCATCCTCTTTTGATTGAGGAAACAATGTTTTCTCCTCTCATGAGGACCATGTCCAATACAGTGGTGAACCTTGGAAAAAATGCTTGAACATAAACAGGCTTAATTGCTGTATAGCAGCTCACTAGAGAATATATTCATCACCTTACTTGCCCATCATGCGTGACAGTGTACCCATCCTCCTAAAGTATTCAATAGCACATATATTTGCTGAAAAATAGAATATTTGGGGTGTATTTTAGATAGCTGAATGCACTCAGGCTGCTGAAATGGGAATCTATGATACTTCAATGTATGTGAAAGAATATGACAATAACTGAGGATTAAGTAGCTTTAGGTAATGTCAGTATAAGTAGCTGGTTTGTTTGGACTGTATTCTTGTGTTTTCAACATTCAATAGGGTTTTGTTGGGAAATAAAAGACCATTAACAGACAGATACATATTAAATTCATGTGTATAGAGCACTCCTGTGTATAGGGGCTCTTTGAAATAGGAATAAAATCGTATTGATTCATCAGTTTTAAATTAAAAGTAGCAATTCCAAGCCTAGTGCTGCTGGCATGCTCTTTGTTCTGACACCTGTGGCGTCACTGCAGTACAGAAATATTAGATTTTCAGTAGTTACTTTATTTAATGAGCTAATGTGATTTATTCTAGTTATACTAAAAAAACCATTCATAGTTTAAGACTTTTTTCTCCCTGGTTCTGTCCAAAATACTATTAAATTAAATGCAAATGCATTCAAAGTGAGATATTGAAAACACTTACATTTTGGTAACTTTAAAACATCTCCTTAAAGCAGAGAATTATTTCCACTGTGTATCAAATATTTTGACTTTTTTTTTCCTTGCTTATTAATTGGCTGAATAGCTGATGCAATTCTTCACTGGATTTCTTTGAAGATGCTTGCTGTTTTTAATCAGAGTTCTGGACATGCTGAGACAGCTGAAGGAAGTTTCAGTCAGTCTGCTGAGAATTAGAATGTTTTCGATCTCTTTGACCTGGTTCATGACGTGTAATTGGAGAAAAGTTTTCCCCTCTTGTCTTATACCCTGTCCACTCACACTCGAGATGTGTTTTATAGCAGGTACAGGTCTTACTATCTGCTTGTATATTAGTCCCTGTTTTAGTTGCCCTCGTTTTTTGCTACTGATGCAAAAATCATATCTATTATTTGCAATTCATAGTGTGCCAGTGAAGGTTTATGCTGTTATGTCTGCTTCTTGAGTGTAGGAAAGCTAACTAAGCATGAAAATAAGTTCAATCAGATTTGCCTTCTTTATTCAGCTTAAAAAAAAAGGAAATAATTATTCATAGTAGAGTTTAGAGCACTTATAGTTGTAGCAACAGAACATGTCTGCCATTAAATTAGCTTTTATACTGTAACAATGTTTTATGGCAGTTTATTTTCCACTAGGGATTGAGCTATTTTATTTTTTTTCCTATGATTGTTTGCTGTTAGTTTTGCCAAAAAAATGGAAGCATAAAAGGAAGGAATTCCATTCTGCCTTTCATGATAACAATGATACTGTTAGCTAGGAGTTAAGCCTAGTCCTTTTCTGAGTGTGAAGCTTGTGCACAACAAGGGTTTATTTTGGAGCTTGAGTGAGATTTAAGAAGAAACATAGATACTATTTGAGGAATTTCCTGGACTGGAATATTTATATTGAATTATGAGTGAATTTACAGTATGTCTCATTTAGAGACACAGATCAGTGATAACTGAGATATAAAGAGCACAGGTTGATGTTCATTAATGAAAATGGTACAATGGTATTTATATTAAGCATTCCCATTAGGTGTTGATGTGGCTTTGTTGTTGTTACTAGCTGTCGCGTAATTTTAACAATTACTGGATTTTGAAAGAAAAGCATTTCAATACTAAAGCCACTAGTAGGCATTTGGAAGAGCTGCATGTTTTCCTCACAAAGAGGTAGAGTGCTTCTGATGTGCCCTCTGGTGCTATCTTGCTACTTCTTGGTAGGAGGCAGTTCCTAACGAATCCTACTGTGGGTGTGTGTGATGTTAGAGCTAAGCCTTCTGCCCTACCCTGGGATCCTGCTGTTTTTCTTGGACTGGCTCTGATGCTCCTGTGACCTCGCAATGTGCCTGGGTACAGAAGCCCATTGACAGCAGCCCAGCCCCAGTTGAGCAGTGTTCTGCTGAGTTAAGCTGGGCCACAGGAATGGCTAAGTTTGCACACAGAGAACAACAACAACAAAAAAAGATTTTACTGATAAAGGAGAAATAAGTAAGACCTTTCTTCCTAGTAACAATTAGTGAGTTACAATAGCTAATGCATACTGATTTAGCCTTTCATGTCTGCTATGGGTAGTTGGTCCTTTCTCTTTGCTGTCTAATTTGGCTTGTTTTTAAGCTTAGAAAACAAGCTGGATGTATATTATTATTGAAAGATAGACTGTTGTGATTTTCTTGCAGTTGTTACAGCTCTGTGGAAGCTTCTCAAAATCACTGTGGATTGCCATGAGCATAGAGCTGGATATGTAATATTGCTTGACTGTGCTTACAAAAGAGGGTGGATGACAGAAACAATTCTTTGTGAATCCAGTGGAGGGGTCAGACTAAGCCAGAAGGTGCAGGTTTTACAGGACTCAGTTCACACTGAGTCTGAGTCACTGGGTTGACCTTGCCAAATACAGCTTTCCTCTGCTTGCAAACACTTTCATGGCTGTGCATGGTGCACATTTCTCAGAGTAAATGAAGGGCTGCTTTGCACAGATGCAACTAGCAACCTAGGCTGAGTTTGTGCAGTGCTGCTGATGTGCATCATCAGTCCAATGACTTTAGGGACAGTTCCTACCTCAATTCTGTCAATGCCTAGGTTGAGTGATGCTTACTTAGTAAGCAGCTACTTGGTGTTTGGCTTTATCATTCCTGTGTAAACTCATGGCTTGTGTGTCATTCAGAGATTGAGTCTCGTGAAAAAAATCTTGAGCTCGGACTTTCGACAAGACTAACAGATCTGACATGCAGTTGTACAGATGCATGGCCTTCATAATGATTTTTCCCCCCTTAAGACAATATAAATTGCTTATATTTTCAAATATTTAAAAAGGAGTTCCTCAACCACTCATGTTTGGTTAAGCAGATGGATATTTTCACTTACCTGATGCATTGCAAAAAATCTTTGCTCTTTGGAGGTAGTGGAGCAGCAGTAAATGATGGTTTCCTTTGCTGGCCAGCAGTCAGAATGAGATGAGACTTGCACTTCTGGGGGGTTTCATTAGCTAATGTCCATAGCCAAAGAGTGTTAACTCAGGGACACTGCACTTCGGTGAAGACTCCTTGCAGGTACGCACCGTGAGACTCTTCTGACCTATTTTAAAAGTCTCTCTCCTTGATGCTTCCTTTTGGCTCCCATACCAAGTCTCCCCCAGTTTCTTTAACTCTGTGGATATTCTCTGTTTTGGTGAACCCTGAAATGCTGAACCCATTTCCAAGACAATAACCAACGCTGGCGTAAGCAAAAGCTAAGTGATTAAACTAATTGCAACAGTAAACATGGGTAAAGAATCCTACTTGTCAAATTTGGACTCTGTAAATGCCATTACAACTAAATAGTTTGTTATATGCTCTGAAGGTCAACATGCATTGGGTGTTTTGGCCAAAGAGCAGGTAATAAAAAATTGAGTTTTCTTCTTTCTCAGATTGAGTCTTTTTCTTTTTTTCTTTTTTTCCCCCCCCTCCTTTTTATATATTTGTTATCTCAGATGCGGAACACTGTTTCTTATCCAGTGAGTCATTGTTCAGTGAATACTGTAGTGGACTACAAAATACCCAGAAAATAAAAACATTTAAACTACTAACTGTGTGCTTGATGTGTCTATACTTGATGACTTGTTCCATGTTGTTTACTAAAAAACAGATGAAACAACTTACATTATAGCTTCTCAGTCTGTCTGTTTTAGCAAAATATTAAATGGCAAGAGAACAGCTGTTGCTTTCTTTTTTCTGTGAAGTAGTGTTAATTCTTACTGATCTCAGTAGCTGCTGACATGTTTTAGAGCTCTTATTTAGAACACTAAAAACTGGTGTTGTCGCCTATGTTTACATTTCAGACATTTAAAAAATAAGCAACTTTTCTTATTAGTTGCAATATTTAACATTAAAATTGCACCTCACATGAATGTGGTCTGTCTTTTTTCAGCAGTTCTGTGTTTTTATTAAAGGGAATGGTTTGTGCCCAGCACACCTCTTTTTTCTGTCTGTGCTTATAGTCTTCAAAATCATAGTTACAATTGCTACTGCTGAGATACAGAATTAAAAGAACGTGAGACTTTTTTTCTCAGTTGCTGTAAAATTCCTTAAGTACGTAAAGTATAAGATTCAGAATTAAAAATTTATTGTATTACAAATAATAAATCTGTATTTATTTTCCTGGGATTTGTTTTCCTGCATGTAGTGGTGTTTCCAAGGTGATGAAAATCAAGGGAGCTACTGATACTGTATAACGTGCAGACTAGTACAAGAAAATCTTTAAAGATTAAATAGAGTAATTTTAACTAAAGCATTGTAATGGCACAAGCTTTTGTGATTTGGTACGTAAGTTAGACTTCAAGTTATATGGCTAGTTTGTTTTGTTTTATTGTGAAGGTGATGTAAATTAGAAGCATTTAATGTGCCTTCAGAAAAAGCAGATTTTGAAAATATTGACGACTGTTTTCCCACATGGGAAGGCTTGTCTTCTGCTCAGATGTGGAAATATCTGCTGTGTAATTCTAGCCAGCATAGACTTGTATAATTAATCTTTCTGGCTTCAGAAAATTTAATCTATAATATTGGGCTCCTGCAGGGTGTTTTGTAGTCTATCTGGAGATTGCACTGAATATCTTGTTTGGGGAGATGCTGGGAAATATAAATCTGTATTATAATCAATTTGGAACAGCAGTTTTCTGCTGACTGCCCTCACAAGGTACACTCTGACAATAATACAGATGCACTTCTAAAATAACGTAGGTGGCTGTTTACAAGTCTGCAAGCAACCTTCACTCCCTGCAACTGTTTTCAGGGAACAGAGTCAGTGACAGATGCCGTAGAAATAACTAAGCAGAGAGAGAATGTGTGTTGCTATGGAAGCTATTCTGCTTGATGCACACTGTATCATCCAATTTAGGAGAGCTTTGGAGCCAATCAAAGCACTTTTTTTTCATTCCTTTTTTTTAATATTCCTAAAATTTGCCTTTGGGGGCAAATCCTGTGAATTGGAGCACAGCCTAAGGAAGTGTAGAACTCTAGGAGCCAAAAATGAAGTAACCCAAGTTGTGGTGCAGCTACTCAGCTACTTTGCAGCCACTCTGCAACGTTCCAGGGCTGTATTCGTATTTGTTGTACATGTATATTCTGTGGGGTAAACGGCTGCTTCAAGGCAGTTGTTTCTTGGTCTGGTGCAGACTTAAGAAGTCGTGTACGACTGAAGGTAACTTCTGCGTGCTTGTTTCACAGGTTCCAATGAATGTTTTCTTTCTCCCATGCACTGTCTAATATTTTTAGACTGTAAGTGTTGCTATGCAAAACTTCTTTTCATGTCTTTGTTTATTATGATGGGACTCCACTCTTAAAGCTACTCGAACATGAACAACAATGAGTCAGTGACTACCTTTCCTTAGCCTGCTCTCTTCTGCCTCAAGGCTAGTGTGAGATGGGGAAGAAGGATTTTTCCCTTTCTAGAAGATGCGATTTTGTATATTCCAGTCTTATTTTTTGATGCAGTCAAAGCGCCAGGTTCCAGTGTACTGGGAAGTGGGGCAAAAAGGAAGAGTTGACTGCTGCATCAGAGCAAATGGAGAAAAGACCCGACATAGTGGGGCTGTTAAACATTTATGTTTGGGTTTTTTAAAGAGTTATGTAATCTTTACTACTATGTTCTCTCTCCTTTTTTTTTCTTTTGTTCAGAGGTAAACATGATAAATTCCCATTACAGGGTTTAAATTTTCATGATGCTGAGTTCCTGCTGTTTTTTTCCTGAGGAAGGGAATATTTGGAACAGCACAGCAAAGGCTAGCGCTGTTTTTTAATGAAACTTTAAAATAGTGGAAGCACTTCTGTTTCAAGTATTTGGGAACATATTTACAGTATCTAAATAATTACTTGTGTCATATAGGGGATATTGTTGTGGTGTATGTTGGACAGACCTTATAATTAGTTCCCTAGGGAACTGAATGAAAATGTGACTCCATTATGCATTTTCAAATAAAATGTGGCCTTGCTAATTAATCAATTTTAAGAATGCCAGGTACAGTCACATAAAACTCACACCATTAATGCTGGGACAAAGGTTGACAGCTTTCGCTAAGCATACAAATGAAGAGGACAACAGTAATGATTAATCGTTCTCCTGCTTGAAAGTGATTTTTATTTAAACTCATCCTTCCTATTATATATAACTGCAAGCTTATTAATGGCTTAAAACTTCTTACTGCATGCAGTTAAGTAGTTTGCTAGATCACAAATGTTACTTAAATGAGCACTTGATAACACTGAGTTAGTGACTTTTTAATGTAGTTAACTGTAACAGAGGCACTTGATAAAACCTTCTTCAGTCTCCTTAACCAAACCAGCAGCACTTTGGTTCAGGCTCCAGAGGAGATAAAGACCAGCCTGTAGCTGGGCCAAAAACTGCTAGGAAACCCACAAGGTTCAGTGACACGGTGAACACTGGTAGATTGTGGGTATAAGGAGCCTTGTGCATACCTCTCCTATTGTATACCTCTCTCCTATTGACTACCAGCTGACCACTTTTATCCTGTAAATACAACAGTCTAGGTGAGCTTTCTTTGTGCTCTCACTGTGAGGTGGTGTGGCTGCATGGTAATGATTTCCCCTTGTGCCCCCTCAAGGGTGCTCCTCACAGCAAGAGGACATTACCAATGACAGATAGGTGGTCGGCTCCATTTGAATGCTCCCTGGATGGCAACAGGACTGCACACCAGCCAGTTCTCTTCTTTAGCAGGATTTATTTGTTTAGCTGAGATAAGTAACATTTTAAATAGAAGAAATAATTTAGATTTGTAATATCGTGCCTGTGCCTATTTCGGCACGCTCAGCTCCTGGCTGTCCTGCTGCTCCCTGGCACTAAAGACCTTCTTGAGAAGTTTGTGGTTGTGGCAACTTTGGGGATTTTTGTGATGGGAATTAACAAATATTTATTTCTTTTTTTAAGTTTTTTTTTTATTTTGACATTGACGATTTGTGTATAATCCCTGCAGGCAACCTCCAGTTGGCGCCGCAAGGCCCACTCCTCCCGTCCAGCCAGACTTTGTTAAGTAAAAAGATTTTGCTTTTGAAGATACAGGGAAACTGTATCTCTTATGGCAAGAATTTGAAAACAGAATGGCAGCTGTTCAGAGCTTGGAGAGATTCAGGATATAAAGTAATTACTGTGGAGTGAGTTACTGGGAATTCTGTGCAGTGTGGACCTGTGTATGCAAGCTATCTTTACAATATATGAATATGGATAGGTCCATGTCAGTCTCCCACTACTTTACTGTATTTATAACATGCATTGCAAATATTAGGTTTGAATTTAACTACTTTTTTCCTCCTGTTTCAATAGAAGCTCTCTTCACACATAAATTCTTACAGTATTTCTAAACAGTAGCCATACAATGAGTTCTTAATTTTGGTGGCTCTCGACTGTATTTCAGTAGACTACTGGCTTGACTCAGATTCCAACATCCACCAGAAGTCTCTGGATGGTCCAGCCCTGTGACAAGTTGAAAACTCAAGTATATTCATCATGAACTACACTTTTCTGATTATAGTATTCTTTTTTGTGAAGGAATATGCTGCAGAAGCAATACTTGTTTAATGTGGGAAAGAATCACTATAGTTACAAAAGATTAAAAGAAAATCTCAAATTGGAATCATTTTTTTATTGAAGAGAGTAAGCGAGAAATGTTTGCTTTTCCTGTGCAAACTTAATTTGGTAGCATGCGTCAGTTAAATGAAGAAAAAAATTCTGACAGCAAAGGGAGAACTTCCTGTTGTGTGCCAGTGCTTGACACGAATAGGAGATTTTTTCTTTTATTTTAAGCCATGTGGACACACACTTTTTTTTATAAATGCACAAGGGTACAAAACAAAGAGCTGCTTCAAAGAAGCTGAACCAAGCTTGACTGAGCAGACTCAGTGGCTTAAACTTAGTTCAGCACAGGGAGTAGATGCTGTACAGCAAAAGGGTGTGGAATGGGAAGGAGACTCACCAAGCAGGTTAATGAGGCTGAGAGATAGTGTGGGACTTTTCATTTAAACAAAGTCTTGAACACATGTCTTATCTGTGAAGTCTGAATGCTCTTTGAGGTGGAAGTGGTTTACAGATTCTGGCATGCCATCCTGAAGCAAAAATAATGCACTTTTTTTTTTTTTTTTTTTTTTATAGCACTGTGTCTGCCTTATCTGAGTTCTTCTCCACTTCATAAAGAACATGAATCTCCTGTGCAGTGTGGTGTGGCTCCAGTTATTTACTCAAGAGCACAGTCACTGTCTGACTCTCTAAAATGATTTTCACGTGAAGCAGTGCTCAGGTAGTGATTGCTGTTTAGTCGTCCCTCTCTGATATTTCTTCTTTTGTCTCAAGTGTGTGTTTAAAGCAAGGAAATGGGGAGAGCAGAAAAAAAGTTAGAAAGACAAAGGTCAAAGCTTTATATAGTTGTACAAGAAAAAAGCTTTTAGGAAGGAATTTTTTTGAAGGAGAAAAAGCTGTGCAAATCCTTTGCTGAAAAAGGTTTAAGGGTTATGATGCCCTCCTTTCTCTGTTCCAATAGATAGGTCACAAGGCTGAAATTGGTTATCTAGATGTTGTTCTTAAAAAAGGAGTGTTTTTATTAAAATTGAACTCCTGCATTTCAGATATTTTGCTTGCTTGTATCTGCTGAATTACTGACTCAAATAGAGATTTGTTTCTTTTTCTCTTTTCTTTTTTTTTTTAATTCCCCTTGGCCTGCATAGGTGATACAGCTGTAGAAGAGTTAACCACAAGAGTATCTTGCTTACTTGTGTCAGAATCTTTCCTCTTGTGTTTCAGTGGAGAACAGTATACTAGCTTTCTATTGCACCTCTGACCTGAATGGTAAAAAACTGACTCGCACAGGTGTGCATGAGGTACGATACTGAGAAAATTATCACTACTTACTTATTTCTTAAAGAAAATGAATTTGCCAAAGTGCGTTGTTGAGACTCAGGCCTTTGCTGTTCATGACGGGGGTATGAGAGCAAAGCTAGCTTGGCTGTTTCATCCAATATGAGTTGGTAGGGCCAACAGTGTTAAAGGAAAAACAAAATACAGCCAAATTTAGAAGGGGTATATTTTTTTTACTCTGGTTTTGTACAGGCAGCATAAAAATGTGTGATAAGAAGAAGGCAGAAAACAGCGTATTATTGTAGAAAATCATAGAATCATAGAATAACCAGGTTGGAAGAGACCCACCGGATCATTGAGTCCAACCATTCCTATCAAACACTAAACCATGCCCCTTAGCACCTCGTCCACCCGTGCCTTAAACCCCTCCAGGGAAGGGGACTCAACCCCCTCCCTGGGCAGCCTGTTCCAGTGCCCAATGACCCTTCCTGTGAAAAATTTTTTCCTAATGTCCAGCCTAAATTTCCCCTGGCAGAACTTGAGGCCATTCCCTCTTGTCCTGTCCCCTGTCACTTGGGAGAAGAGGCCAGCTCTCTCCTCTCTACAACCTCCTTTCAGGTAGTTGTAGAGAGCAATGAGGTCTCCCCTCAGCCTCCTCTTCTCCAGGCTAAACAACCCCAGCTCTCTCAGCTGTTCCTCATAAGGCCTGTAAATTCCTGCATATGGAAGATACTGAATGAGATAATCGAAAAAAATAATCTGTGGAAAGACCTGGAAGACCTCATTTCTTATTTCAAATTATATATCTTGAATGTGCAGTTCTGGCATTTATGCCAACGTGGTGGCCATCAATGTTGAGAGAAGTCTATTTAATGCATGCCATATTGCAGCAATTTTCTGCACCTTCACAAATCTGTCATTCCTGAACTATTTTGTAGTGTCTACCTGAAGCTCTATAGACAATTATGTGGAGATTGCTTTTGCTGTAGCCATATTTTAAAGAAGAACCTGCCCCCACTGTCCCATATTAAAGTACTCTGATATGAAAAAAAAATTGCTAATGTTTTTGTAGTTAGAGACATAATGATTTAAATAAAAGCCAAAGGCAAGAGAGCTGCAAGATTAATTAGAAAGTAAAAGCAGTTACTCTGCTCTGACTGTATGTTCTCCTTTTGCTGCATATGAAGTAGGTGGCAAACTTACCAGTCATTTTTCACTCTTGAAGAAGAGATGTTGCTTATTATAATTACCCTGCCCAAATTCCTGAGTTCCTTTAGCAACAGCTATATCCCATAGACTGAGATAACAGGCTGATGAAGAAAAAAAAGTCAGTAATCTTAAATCACTTATTTTAATACTTGAATGAGTTTTATGTGTAGACTTTAATAATATCTTCCATATTTTAAGAGTTTATTCATTTTTTTCTTGACTTTTGGCTTCCTTGCCCCAGAAACAGAGCACTGATGTGCTAAAGGTACTGTTCCAAAATTGCACAATTTCTCCCCTTTTTAAAAACAATCCTGCACCTGCTGTGTGTGGTTTTTGTATTTTTCCCAAATGATAAAATAATGTGATGACTGTAGGAAAAAACACACACAGTGTGAAGGTGGAGGTCAATCAGTTCTCTCCTGTATTTTAAGTAACCACAAATCAGAGGATAACTCAGATTGGAAGGAACCTTAAGTTTTAAAATAACTTTGGGTTTGGATAAGAAATTGTCTCAGAACAGATTCAAGGATTTGCTTTTGGTTTTGGGGTTACTTCCTATTTAACAAGCCCTCACTTCTATAAGGATTATGAACTTATATCTATTTAAAACAAAACTCACGTTTTAATTGCACAACGGAAAGCCAAGAAACAGGTGGGAAGGCAGGTGTTTTCCTGCTGTAAATTTTTCTGGTGATTGGTGATTCACTTGTGCTTCTCTCCATGTCAGTAATGGATGCTATATATAATTCCAGGTTGAGAGAGGGCCACCTGCCTCTCTGGGCTGGCGTGTCGCATGTACATCCATCTCTTGCAGCAGAATTTCAGTCCACTTACTGTAGTGTTTATTTAAAACAAAAAAATGCCCAGAGTTTAGGATATATGTAAGTTTATAAATGAATCCATTGTAAGTGCCATTTATGAAAGACAATGACCTAAATTTAGACCAGAAGGTGAGTGTAACCCTGTACTGTGTAGTTCATCTCAGAATTTCATTAGATTTAATAGGAAAAGTTAAGAGTACGATGATACACATGGTGCAATTACTGTTTGTAGTTGATGTGTATTTTCTACATTAAAAATAGTAATTGAAGCTATAGTTTGAATTGGGGTGCTATCAAAGTTGATTTGAAAGCAGTCACAGCTAAGGAGCCATGTTTTTGCCCGGACTGACTAAAGGGTTTGGGCTTCCAGGCTTGACCAGACATCTCCTTAAGCTGGAGAGCTGTGACTGCTAACAGGCTGCATGGTGAAGCAGTTGCCCTTCAGCACATCTGCCACAGGTTGGGGAAATGAGGGAAGCTACGCTTGAAAACCAAAAAGCAACCTCTTAAAGATCATGTGGACACTGATGCATTTCTTCCTTACAGTAATAAAATTGTGCTGTGGGAAAACTGTGAGGCTGGGTGAAGTCTGAGAGAAGGTATCCTGTAGATCACGGAGGGTGGCAGGCCCTGCATAGCTGATACTGGGGTGATAAAGTTCCCTGTATTTCCCAATAGAAACGTCGGGTAATATGGATTGGAAAGGACCTCAAAGATCAAGGCTTTTACTTGCTCCTCTTCAGCATATCATTAGATATTAAAAATATGGTACCTATCTTGATGTTAAAAGGTATTCTACCGATATCCTTAGTCTTATCTTTTGAATGAATAGGATTTTTTTTTTCCCTTTTTGATGTCTCTAGTTTTTCTCTAGAGTAGAAGCGTTGTGTTGCTGTAATGCACAGGCTTGAGAGACCTGGTTCTGTGACTACTTGTCACAGGTCGTTTGTTGCTGTTCTTGTGTGATGTTTCTGGATCCAGGTCTTATATTGAATGTTACACAGACTGTATGTGACAAAAGGGCCTTCTTTTTTTTTAACTTAAAGAACATACAAAAGCAAAAGGAAGGACTGAAAAGGAAACAGATAAAATAAAAAGTATTGTTGTTGATTTTGCATGTTAGAAACTTCTTGGGTATTTCCCCAACTTTTTCTCATCTGTACTTACGGCATTCAGTTGCTGTTTGTGCATCTGGTAACTTGCTTTTCCTTGGGTGATTAGCTGCACTTGCGTGGTTTAGTTTGTATCGTCTGAGATGGCTCTAATTCATGTCCCACGATAACAGTGAATATGCTCCCACATAATTCAGTTAATTACTGAGTTGCTCTGCTTTTTCAAAGACTCTTAGGGTAGGAGGTTATTTAAAATTTGGCTTTGGTTTGAGTAAGCCTTAAACTCCAGTTTGCCAGTGACAAGTGGGGTTCCCCAGGGCTCAGTGCTGGGTCCAGCCCTGTTCAATGTCTTTATCAATGACCTGGATGAAGGCATCGAGTGCACCCTTAGCAAGTTTGCGGATGACACTAAGCTGGGTGGAAGTGTCGATCTGCTGGAGGGCAGGGAGGCTCCAAAGGGATCTGAACAGGCTGGACCGCTGGGCAGAGTCGAATGGCATGAGGTTTAACAAGGCCAAATGCCGGGTCCTGCACTTGGGGCACAACAACCCTATGCAGTGCTACAGACTAGGAGAAGTCTGTCTAGAAAGCTGCCTGGAGGAGAAGGTCCTGGGTGTGTTGGTTGACAGCGACTGAACCTGAGCCAGCAGTGGCCCAGGTGGCCAAGAAGGCCAATGGCATCTTGGCTTGGATCAGAAACGGCGTGACCAGCAGGTCCAGGGAGGTTATTCTCCCTCTGTACTCAGCACTGGTGAGACCGCTCCTCGAATCCTGTGTTCAGTTCTAGGCCCCTCACCACAAGAAGGATGTTGAGGCTCTGGAGCGAGTCCAGAGAAGAGCAACAAAGCTGGTGAGGGGGCTGGAGAGCAGGTCTTATGAGGAGCGGCTGAGAGAGCTGGGGGTGTTCAGCCTGGAGAAGAGGAGGCTGAGGGGAGACCTCATTGCTCTCTACAACTACCTGAAAGGAGGTTGTAGAGAGGAGGGTGCTGGCCTCTTCTCCCAAGTGACAGGGGACAGGACAAGAGGGAATGGCCTCAAGCTCCGCCAGGGGAGGTTTAGGCTGGACATTAGGAAAAAATTCTTCACAGAAAGGGTCATTGGGCACTGGAACAGGCTGCCCAGGGAGGGGGTTGAGTCCCCTTCCCTGGAGGGGTTTAAGGCAAGGGTGGACGAGGTGCTAAGGGGCATGGGTTAGTGTTTGATAGGAATGGTTGGACTCAATGATCTGGTGGGTCTCTTCCAACCTGGTTATTCTATGATTCTATGATTCTGTGAAACTCACTGTAGATGAAGGTGCTCTGAGAACTTTGCAGAGCAGCTTCTTATTGATTTATGATTCCTGAAGAAAAGCAGTGTCACGCTGTTCTGGGATCACTTCGCTGCTGGACAAGATTCAAGGATAGATGAGTAACTTTTTCTTAAATATTTGGTAGCATTACTGAAAATTATTAAGCAAAATGAAGCCATGAGGTAAAACAGTTCTGGGTTGTAACTTACAATTAGTTTCTTCTGCTGCTGCTTTATTGTCTATTTCACAGTTTTATTTTCTCAGTCTGCTGGAAGACTGGTTACTTATTTTCACTGCTTAATTCCCCGTGCCCACTGCTCTACCCAGTCATACTTAGGCTGTTGTGTACTGTACTGCTGTCTCTGTTTCTCTGCAGTTAGGGAAAGGCATTATATATTGCAGAGGTTTGCTTGGAAACCAGTGATAAGGTGAGACCTTTTTTTTTTGTTAGGTGAAGAACAGTGCCTTTGTGATAAGCAGCAAAAGGAGCATTGAATGAACTTATGACTCAGAATACATGCCTTTTTGTCAGAGACATGATACTACTTCTTTATTTTCAAAGGTACTCTGAGGCCTAAATCACTGATATTTGCAGAAGTCTTCTTTTTTTCTTTAATTCTCTTTTGAAAGATTTATACTGTTCTGCTTGGTGAGAGCAAAGTTTGAGGAGTTACTTAGGATTCTGACAGTTACCTTCCTACTGAGGACTCAGCCAAGCCTAATGCAGAGCACTACTACTTAAATTGTTAAAAACGCTTTTCATTGTTACACTTAACGAATCACAATCTTGCTCTATGCTTCTTTCTGCAGGAGCACTGGCATAATTTGGAGAAACAACTACTTTAATGGGATGTAATGAGCAATTAATGAGCAAAATAATATCTGTGGTGCTCATGGTAACAGCATGTCATTTTTCCTTTGTTCCTGTTCTCGTAATTTTATTACTCAGCGTCTGACCTATAATCAGTTTTCTTTTCATGCTTATCTACAGTACTATTACTTTAGGCAAGGCCTCATCATCCCTTTCAGTACAGAGAAAATTGATAGAAGAATTACATGAAAAGAGAGTAATATGGGTTTTTTGACAGAACTACACCTTCTCTACATCTTTGTTGACAGCAGTGACATCCTTAACCACTTTCTTTCAGTCTCCTTTTCCTCCAAGTATTGCTGTTCATAAATGAAATGTTTCCTTTCAAGCTGCCATGTGTCCTGAGGTTTGCTGCAGGATTTGCAAAATGTGTAGTCTTGAACCTTTAAGTCCTTTTGACCATAGGCGTATTCTGTAAGACCCTGTGTTCCAATGCAGTTCTAAGAATCCCTTTCCCAGAGAGCTCTGTGGGTGAGAGCTTGTCCCAGCTCTGCCAGGGAGGTGGCTGCATGGGTCCAGCTCTGCTCGTGTCTTTCCATGGCAGCTGCTGGGTTGGGCAAAAGGAAAATGCATTTGCCTGCTTTTATGTGGAGTAAGAGTCAGAAGTCTCTTCCATCACCAGAAGACTGAAGAGGAAAAACAGAAGCTGGGAAGAAATATTTCAGATGTAACTTTTTCAATAATTCAAGATTCCCAGAGCTATTTGCTCTCATTCCCCAAGTGTTGTGTGTCTTGAGAACTCAGGGGAATAAGCTGACTCCACTGCAGCCTTAAGGTGTATTAAGGATGGTATTCAAGAGCAGATATCACACTGCAAATCAGAAAGCAATAAAGCACAACTTCTTCTAGAATAATTTTTTATTAAAGTTACATTTCTACAACATCAGGAGTTTTTGACAGGGAGGAAACTATATTCAGCCATGAACTTTAATACTCCTGAGAATTCCAGTTTACTTTGCTAAAAGATATAAAAGTTCATTGTCATCACATACTCTCTATTTCTGTATGCAGGACAATAATGTGATATCCTTTAACATAGGTTTCCTAGGGAGGAAACAATACAGTGGAATATAAATACAGCTCTTCTGTAGTGATAATTGACGCAACAGTGCTCAGGTGGAGATGTTGAGTAATCCACCAGGACAGTATTGTACCGCTAAAACTGTAATTTGTCTGAAACACCTAGAAAAATATCTTGATCATTACAAATAAGCTTCTGGTCAAGATGTAGCATAAATATGAAAAGCAGGAACAAAGTTCTTGCAGCGCAACATGGATGTCCTTTTTCAAGTGCATCTTCATGGGATTGCGGAAGTGTGAAGGTGAGCAGGTATAGAAAGGTTTGGATAGGTGAATGGGGAGGTGAAGGTTGAGTCAGAAACCTGAAGTGGGCTGCATTGCGTCACCTGGATATAGAAGATCAGGCTGTAGTTTTTAAAGGCTTGAGACATTGAAAGGCACGGGCATGGAAGTGGGAAGTTTAGTTCTATTGTTCGTTTCAAGCTTTTTGTGCTTTTATCCATTTTCCCCGGTAATTGTAGAGAACAATGCTATTTTGCTTTACGATTTTGCCTTTGCTATTATGGAAGATGAAGCAGTGGAAGAAGCCTATGTGGAGACCAGGTTTATGTTACCTAGTCCACAATAGACAGGCTTCTTTCCCTGTGTTAAGAGATCACAAAAGATTTGTAGCAGTTGAAGCCATTTATTCTCTCTGGTTTGCCTACTCCCATTCTTCATTCTGGAATACTGAAAAACTGGTGTTCTTCCCTGCAGAAGCAGGCATATCTTATTTTGAGGCAATATGTTTTCAGTGAAATCATCTTTCTATCCTGATAAAATTTTCCCACTGTGCTGATCTATGGAGCTGAATTGCTGATTTGATAAACTGTGATGAAAAAGTAATTGGTCTCTTTGAAATGAAGGTTAACTGTCTGCCAGATTTCACTGTTCGAAACAACTGTTCTTTGCCTAGAGAAAAATGAGTTAGAGGAAAATTGAAACCCAGTAAAAATATCTTCCTCCCATTAATCATGAGGCCTAACTGGTTTTGCTAAATGCGAGTTGCTTCTTTCTCAGGTGAGGTGAAATCTGTGTGTGTAGATTCAACTTAAGAGTGATCTCCTCTTGGTAACTATGCCAAAAAGAAGAGTTGATGTTTCCTCCTGGAATGTATGCAGATTGAAAGCTTGAAAGATTGAAATCCATATTGTCTTGCATACCGCATTGCACTTCGAAGTTGAAAGGCAGGCTGTGAAATCCCCTGAAATCCCCCTTGGCTCTGAAGAGGCTGGGCTGCCTACCTGACTCTATGCAGGTCATCTAAACACCCTGGCTCAGTTTCCTGAAGCAGTGAAGCAACAGCAGTGTGTCTTTGTGTTCCCATTAATTGTCCTGAAGCTGAGTGACTTACTTCCCCAGGTTCCACAGGCAAATGAAACAGTCCTCAAGACAGCCTGACTTGCCTTCAGGTATTGAAACTAATAGTATTTAAGAGTCATTCAGAACTTGATGCCAGCACCCATTTTCATGTGGAGAAAATATCCTTACGATTTAGTTAGGGGAATAGTTTTTAGAGAATAACACAGGAAAATAAAGATTCCATTGCAAAGCGAATAAGCAGAGGTATGCTGCCAGGAAAAGTTGAAACATTTTGGAAGTTTGCATATGGAATGTTAAATTGTATTCATATTGCAGTACATATTTTTTAACTTAAGTAGGATGAATAATCTATAGCAGTTGTCATATAGTTGTCATTTTATAGTAACAGGCTGCATTTCTTAGGCATTAGTGTGTTTCATTTAGAGACAGGAAATTTAAAAAAAGAATCGAACGTTTTTGGTTTTAAGCAGGAAGTACTGACATTTTAAACACGTGTTTTGGCACAGATCAAATGCATACAAGCTAAAGGTCATACTGGCCAACACAGACAACTTTTGATTCATTAAATACTTGAAGGTGGAATAACAGCCGCTAGTATTTGTCTGGTGATCGATTTGTTTCTCAGTGATAAACATGAGAGAAAATCTTTTCCACAAGCAGTTTTGTCCAGTATCTTGGAGAGGCTGTGCTTGATAGATAGAGACTTCAGGGAAGAACCTGAAAGGAATCAATTGTTGTCCTGGCTATAACTTAGTGTGAGTTCATCATTAAGCAACTCTGCTCATCATTAATTCTCAGCAGCCCATCTGCCTTTGTTTTATGGTTACATACTACCTACTTTTCACTCTAATAACCTAAAAAAAAATGAACTGAGCATTTAGCAGCCAAAATACTTGTCTTGATAGCAAATGGCTTCAGGTTTTTGTTCCAGGCACCTACAAGAACTTGTATTTGTTGGCTAGAAGTAAACAAATTTTAGACTGGGAAGGGAAAAGACTTGTTCACAACAAAAAAAAGACTTTTCTCCTGGTGTCACTAGCAAGTTGCCATTTTTGCCTTCTGTCATATGTGCTCTCAGGTTAATATCAAATCTTTCACAGCTGATTGAAGGTGGGTGAAATTGTTTTGTCTGGTCAAACCATAAGATGGACAGCAACATTTGCTGCATTTTCCTGTGTTCCATCGTTTTGTTAACAACCTTAGAAATGACTTCTGCTTTCCTGGCCTTGTAGGTTCAGGTTGTTTTTTCAGAAACACTTTGGCTTTCAGCATAAGGGACAATACCTGGTCATCCAGACTGGCAAAATCAAAGGAAAATAAAGAACAAAACCAGGTTCCTGTTAAAGATTTTTGCAAATCGCTAATTGTATTAATTATACTTGAGGTAAGGTCCATAAATATCCATCCCTTCTGTGACGTTAAGTGGCTTGTGATTTGGGCATTTGTTCTTTTCTGAGAGACAACAGGGTGAATTGTACAACAGTACTTAAATTTTTCTTTTCCTGACAAACCTTGTGCCTTAGGGCTCTTGGGTGCCTTGGTCTTTTTGGTTTACTGAGGAAAATTTTGCATTTGCCAATAAATATGAGATCAAGGTCCCTAGATAATATATACCCTCTTTCTATTTTGAGCTTGGCTTTGAAACTTCACCTAATCTTCACATTTCGCATTATTCGAAGTATTAGTAACCATTTATTTTAAAATAAAATCTTCCTAACCTTAACAACATGCTGGGCATCTCTGGAAAATTTTAAAATATTTTTTTTGTATTCATCAGCGACTCTAATGCAACTATCATGACTGCTGAATCTGATTTAATTGAAATTGCTGACAGGAGCTGGGGGGTTGGGGAGACAGAAGAGAAATATTTTTCAGTTTTTGTTCAAAATATTCTTTGTAAGTTTAGAAAGAGGGAAGAGAGAGACAAATGTGAACTATAGCTTATAGCAGTGGCAGAGCATGTGCCTCTGCAGCACACCTTTGCTGTGGGAGGTAGGCACTCACTCCGGAGTCCCAAACCTGGTAAATCTGGCTTTTAAATTAAAATGTGACTGCTCAGGGTACTCATCACAGTAACAAATCAAAGGCAACTACGCACAGCACACTTGTTTGGAAGAGAAGTATAATCCCTCAGTATGAACTGATGCCAGACTCATCTGGTGAAGGTACCATAGGGAGGATAGTTTAATAAATTTTTTATATGTCAGTTGGGAGGGAGAGCTCTCAGTAAGTTTTGTGATATCTTCTTGTCATTTTGAGAAGTAGAACTCTGAAAACTTTGTGTCACAGATGGACATTTATAAATTTTTGTTTAAATGGCCATGGATATAGAAGGTTTCATAGGGAATGTTTTTCTTGTGCCTTGTTCTTTGTACATAATGCTAGAAATGCCTGGAGAGGCAGAAGGTGGAGGGGATGTATCTGAGGGAGGAATAGGAAGAAAAACTTAGAAGATGCCATTTCATGGCACACAATTTGAGGTCCCTGAGAGATGATTAATATTTACCCACTGTTAGCAATAAGCAGCGTATACAGTGGAAAATTAGTGAAGATCACCAGATGCTCCTTTCATGCTTTGGTGTAAATTAAAAGTAGCTTAGCTGAAGACAGTCTCAATCATGCAATGCAAAGGAGATGCTACCTTCCCTGACACATGATGTCTGTCTGCTAAGATGACTTATGTCATATATATGCGTGCATATATGCATTCTGTACTGATGGTTCACCAGAAAAGCTACTCTCGTACTATTTATTTTCCAAGGATTCTTCTTTCTCTCCCTGAATTTGTAAGGATTATCAATGTAGTTACACACAGAGTTCATAATAATCTCCTTTTCTATTCATTTATATTAAATGAAGGAGATCTACAGCAATAATCAAACGCTCCCTCTCTCTAGCCTCTGTGTTAAGCTTTTAGCAGGAATGGAAAGAATGAATGATTTCTTTTTTTATTTTAGAAAGCCCAATATCTCCCAGTGATGCTTTTACGAGGAATTCACTTAAGAGTTCATTTTAAATTGTCTGTCTTGGTGTGCCTTTTCTGTATTGATAATAAAAAGGCACCACATATGGAAGTTTTAGATTTATGTTTAGAAATTACTTCAGGAAGCAGTTAAATAGAAGCTAATGGGAGAGAAAAGTGATGTGTCACCTCTATATTATCTGGCCTCTTCAGCCTGAATGTAACGGGCAGTAATTTTGTTTCTGGCTATAGCCTGGCTGACAATCTCCAGGTATCTGGAGTAATGTTCTTAAGTTTATAGGTGCAAAAAGCACTGACTTAAATGCCAGCTCTACTTCTGGATTCCTATACATTTCTAGGAGTTCCCTCTCTCTTACTTTTTCTGATAGTTGCAGATTTCCACAGCAGTGTTTGCAACTTGAGCAGTAGGTTTTTGTTAAGTCACCACCCTCAAGTGGTTTTTCCATCTGTGACACAACACTATTAAAAGCACAGGTGCTAAAACACCTGTTACTATGGTCAAAACCAGTCTAGTAAGCTTTCAGAAAGTAAAGATGATCTTTCATTTGCAATTACATGTTGTGTAAGTTGAACTCAATCTTTGACAGGTTTTGATATAGCCAGTCCAGCACGCTTGAGGAAAGTATATTGAAGCAAAGTCTACATCTTGCCTTTGTAGATCTCAATTTTGTGGAAATAAAGAAATTAAAATGTCTTCTGGGTTCAAGGGAGAAGTGACCTACATTGCCACTCTTAGCTAAGTGCTCACTGAAGAGAAATTTGTGGAAGACAGGACGGTTGTTCAGCACCTGCAAGACCTTTGTGAAGAACTTGGACATTTTATGGAGGCCCCAAATGCCCAGAGATGCTGATGACACTACCAAGGCTCCTATTATATGCTGGAAATTCAGGCCAAGTTGAACAAAATTGTTCTGAAGTGGGAGCTGAAATAAAAAGAATAATAGAACAGGGATATGTTTTTTTCACCTAGGCTGGAAGCCATAATGCGGTCTTTTCAGGTTAATACTTAGCAAGAAGTTCCCAAATTCCCTGTACGTATAAGGCAGTAATTCATTGAGCATTCACAGTGAGGACAGCAGCTTTACAGGAGCTGTGGTAACTGCTCTTTCATTAACACTGCAACATTTACTCGCTTGTCTGTTTTGCCTGTCTTAAAGTAGCAGAAGGAAGCTGGATTGGAGTCTAGCCTGTGGGTTACTTACGTATTTTTAATGCAGAGTTTCCATGACTGTAAAGGCTATGGGGTTTTTTGCCTGCTTGTCATCCCATTTTTAACAGCTAAATAAGAGAAAAAACATGATGGAAGTGGATTTTCCATAGAGGGGGACAAAGATAAGGTCAGGGAGTACTTGGTAGTGAATGCACTGAATGTGTTTATTCCTGTTGTGTCAAATACCCTTTATTTTGCAGACGATCTGCCTCTGTTCCCCTTACTGACTGCTCAGGAATTCTGAGACCTTTCCAATGCATTCCTGAGCCTTGAGCACACTATCTTCAGTTCCCAACAGCACATTACAAACATCAGGACCCCAGATTCCCTTCTCTTCTTGTTCTCCCTAGCAATAAATCTCCAGTCAAACCTTTTATTAACTGTCTCAAGATCCTTCATTTATTCTACGCCAGGACCTCTACTCCTACAAACTTGCCCTTTGCATTTCCAGTCTCAATCCTAATTCACACTTTTCAGTTCTGTGTTTTGATTTTACGTTCTTGGTGGCTACTGGCACCACTACCATCCTGCTTTCTGTATTGAAGCATGGTCTAAGCTTCTGGGCTCTTTATTGGTGACTTTTTTTCATTTGCTTGTTCAAAGACCAAAATCTTTGGTATTGGGAGTGGTTATTGGAAACCTGCCTGGGCAGGATGTTGAGAGCAGATATGCAAGGTATGCATGGGAATGAAGGTGGAGTAATGATAAATACATGGAGAAGAAGGGATTGTAAGTGCTGTTCTTGAAGAAATCTCTGTTCCCACTTGATCTATCTGAGGCAGCTGCAGATGGAAGTTGGGTTTTTTGTCTGTCATGCATTTCAGCAAGAACAAACAGCAGCAGCTTTCAGGATGGCTCATGGCTTTGTGCACATGGATGGGTAATTTCAGTGTCTGTAATAATTCGTAAGTTGCAGTGATACCAGCCTATACATTTTTCATCTCCTCTCATTTGGAAATCAAAGTTCTGCTTTTGTAATTTACTTTGCTCTGGGCTTATGCAATTACTTGTGTACTTCTAGCAACAAAATAATCATCTTTCTAATAAAAGTCAGTTATCCAAAAAGCGTAGAAAATGCAACAAACATGCTTTAGGGTGAATATATACAAAACCGACTATGTTTTAGTGTAAATGAAAGTGTAAGTTTTAATTTAGTGGATAGTACAGTAACTGCTGTGATCAAAACTTGAGGTACTCTTTGGAA
The DNA here is from genome assembly GCF_032191515.1 of Phaenicophaeus curvirostris. Lineage (NCBI taxonomy): Eukaryota > Metazoa > Chordata > Aves > Cuculiformes > Cuculidae > Phaenicophaeus > Phaenicophaeus curvirostris. Next base: position 486,062 of record NC_091407.1, read on the forward strand.
GAATTATTTTGTTTCTCAGCAGAAGCTGACAGAATCTAATACAGGAAGTTGTAACTGATCTTCCAGTGTGAAATGCCAGCTTCCTTCACTCTGCCCTCAAAAGATTACATGTTTTTTGTAAGCCTTCCAAGCTGAAATCACAAGAAATAGATTTGCATGGGGCATTAACTGCAATGTGTAGCTAGGAAGCTGTACAGTAAAAGAAAGATATACTCCAATTCCTGCAAATTACAGACTTAATCCACTAACTGGGTGGCGCCAGGGAGCTCCCTTGTAAAGGATAACCTCATTTTAGCAAAGAATAGATGAACCTGTATGTATCTCTGGCAATTAATGAGGAAAAAAAACTCTGAAGGTTCAAGTGAAAGCAGGCAAAATTGCATAGAGCAGAGCGGGGCAAGCAGGATTTTCTACGTAGAATGGGCTGACAAAGCAGCTTTATTTTCTGTAGGAAACAGGACTGTTTAAGAAGTTATGAGGTGGTAGTTGGTCATTGGTATAAGAGAAAATGGTTCCTTATTACTGAGTCACAAGGTGTTTTGGTACTGATGCTGAACTTCTGAGGTCTGAGGACTAAACTTAAGGAATGAGTCATGTCATGAAGTGAATCCAGGCTAGCGAGGCATGCCAGCTGAGGGGCACAAGGGAAACCACCTGAGCTGGGTGAATGTTGAGGATAGCTTAAGGTGTTTCTCACTTCTCCTTGAGTTGTTTCAGTCCTTCAGAGTGACTGTGGGCATACCTCAGTACCTCAGGATAGTTCTTCATGGTAAGTTCTGGTTTGTCTGTGACTACTACTCTTTCCTAGGAAGGCATATAGATATGAAAAGAAATAACAATCATTGTTCTGGTAAATTTTGACTTTGTCTTATTTGAGTGTTAATGGAAAGTCCACTTTTACTGTTAAATATTTGCATCTTCAAGAAGTGCTTGTGTTTTTGTGACTTCTGCTGATGGGAAGACTGGCAGCTTTGTTCCATCCTTCAAACTTATAATGATTTCTTCAGATTCTGGAAATAGCACATAGTCAACAAGTTATTTTATCTATCAATCTGTAAATACTCTTTTCCAAGAATGATGTGCCTCAATTGTGTCATTAATGGAATGCATTGGATATCACCATGGCTGGACAGTTTTCATAAGTAGTTGCCTGACAGACTAGTGATATTTTATGCTTTGTTTTGAAGCAGTGTCATTAGTCTTGGCATGAGAGACCATTCCGAAGTTTATTTAGTTAGACTGAGATCCTCAGAAATAGTTTTAAGTGTGGTTTTGTGTAGGCGATTTTTAAATTAAATTTTGGCTTGACATGTTATTGGGTTATTTAAAAGCTTTAAAAATTATTCTTATTTTGTAAGAAAAATAAATTCAGTAAAATGTGACTTAAACATGTGTGTGCTACATAAAGATGTCAAAAGTGCTATAATTATACTTCATCAAGTGTAACTTAACATTTTAATAGGTAGTGTCTAAGGCTGATCTGACAAGGCATTTTTAAAGTTTTGAAATGAATGCTCAAAATAAGAAAACATGCCACTTAAATTTAATGAATCATTTCTATAAGGTAGGGGCTTTCTAGCAATGCCAGACAGGTATTTTACTTAGAAGGGGCTCTATTGTATTCTGAAGTGCTCTGAAGTAGGCTTTTTTACTTTTGATTTCAAAGTGAAAAATCCTCATACTTCTCGTCTTCCTACTGTTGGGGAAGAAAAAGGCCAACCCTTTGCTAAAAGTCTTTAAAGTGACTTTAGGCTGAATTAGTGCAAATAGTTGAAAATTTAATAAATTGCATTACATTAAAGTTGTCCAGCCAGTCCTTCAAGTGTATAATCGACAGCAGTAAGTTGACAAGTTTATCAATCACTTTACAAGACAGATCCTGATTAAATAAGAAAGGAACTTCATCTTTATATTACAACATACATCGTGTGCAGAGCTCACTAAGAGATGGGATCAACTGAATTTTCTACAGTGTGCTACTGACAGCTATTGTTTATAAAACTATACAGAATTACTTACATTAAATCAACTTAGCTGGAACTATAAATTGTGTATCGGCTTGCCTGAACCAGAAGACCAAGAAAAGGCACTTATGTCTGATTTAATGTGAGGTAGCATCTCGTTTTGCCAGGCTTTGACTGCTATGTGTGCATTTGAGGAGAAGCAGTGCAGCAGAGGTGATTAGTGAGGGGAGCCCCATCTGCCGTTAGAGCAGCAGAGGGATGGGGATGTTCTGCCCTGCGTGTGTAGGGGTTGTCCATGGACTATCAGTATTGTTGGATACTACCGTAACTTGTGTCGTACGGCAGGGATGCATGTGTGTATTTATATGGTTATGTCGTATATGATGGATTTATACTGTGTATGTAGTTAATCTAAACTATGGATTTATTAGACCCTAAATCAAAAATTCAGTCTAGAGAGGCACCTATGAGGACTGGAGCATCTTACCTCCCTCTTCAAAGCCCTTCTTTTTCTTAGTTGTGGTAAATGACTCCTTTGTATTTATAATTTGGTTGCTGAACTCTAATTGTGTATCTAATATTTGTATCCAAAATTACAATTTAATGACTTCATTTATATGGGATTAAACTTAAAGAAGCTTTGAAGTCTCTGACATGCAACTAGGAAAACCTTGTGTTTTTAACAGCATATTTGCAAAAGATATTCAGGAAATGTTTAGCATCTGACTGAACCTGCAAAATCAGGATGAGACATAGAGCTGAGACAAAACATAGAGCTGAGATCCTGATTTTTCTGCTGCAGTGCGTGCATGATGCTTCCCACCAAAAATCATAATCTTCAAATGAAGAGAAGTTGCACACATTTAACAGAGGGAAGTATTTGCAGTGCTGGCATCTGGCTTGTTTTTAAAGAGGGGGAAACCCGAACTGATAACATTTAGTTGATGTATATCCTCAGCAGGGTGTGAGATAAATATATTTTTTTTTTAATGCAAAACCTAATTTCCTTTAAATATATTCCCCTTGGTTATAGCTGTAAATTACTGAATATTTCTACATACATTAATATATTTTTTATTAAAGAATAGAAAAAAGGTTTCCTGCTGTTTGTGCATTACTCTTGGCAGTTTAATTAATTGCCTAGACTGAAGGTATGATGTAGTTCTTATTTCAGATGTCTCCTGCAGCTAAAGGCATACATTTTTTGAAGGGATTAAGTAGCTATGAAGGCTGGGGAATGAATGGACTTTGGAAACCTCTTAAAAATTTCTTGTGTAATGATTTTGGTCATGGTGAAAGCTACAGTGGCTGGGGTTCCAGGCAGAAAAATAAATCTCTGTTCCAACACGGCAAAAAAAATCATGAGTAGTTCTGTTGATGTTCTTTAAGAGCAAATTGTAAATATTTGTAAATCTTCTACTTCTAAAATATTTAACTACAAATTCATCATCATCTTGCTCTTCTGGCAAAAAGAGAAGAAAGTTCCTCCTGCAAGGAGTGAGAGAGAAGGGTTCTACATTAGTGAATAGTAGTGAGCTAATGAGATTCATTTATTACTGGGATCCTTCAAATGCTGTTTTCCTGAGCAGATGGCACTGCCAGGCCCACAAGAAATCACAGAATAGCCTCTGAATATGCTGCAGCCAATGGACTTGGGTGCTGTTGGTTCAGAGCACTGTGCTGTCCTGGTGGTTTGTTCTCCTTCTCAAAGTTTGGAGCATATGCTAGTGAGCGTAGCCGCTCTGCCAAAAGCAGAGAAGTTTCCTTTTTCTGGTTTTGTCTCTGCAGAAACAGGCATTTTTCAGAAATTTTTCAGAAGCTGAGAGTACTCGTATTGCATAGAGGCCATGTACTGAATGATATTAATCCCGGGTGCTTGTCTCCCTGCTTTCTTGGTTCTCGTGAGATGTCTGTACAAAGACTGAATGGACTGGGCAGCAGTCCCTGGTAATTCTGATGTGCACTGTTGAAATGTCTCACCATGTCACAGTGGGGTGATATTGCACGGTGTTTACAGGGTATCAGACACTTGACAAAAGCATGCTTTGCAATGAATTAAATTTGACATAAGGTGATTTCAGTGATGACAGAGAGAAAAGAAAGCATTCATGGAAAAGTGAAAAATTGCAAGGGAGTGGCAGCATACTGGCAGTTGTTCACTGATGTTGACTGAAAAAATAAAGATAAGCTGCTTTCTGGGGAATATCTAGAGTAGCCAGATTAATTTTCTGCTCTGGATCTGTTCACTTCACAGTTCACTTGAGACATTAATTGGATGATTCTACTAATCATAAGAATTGCATGTGTAGCTGTATAAACACAGCCAGGATTGGACCTTGCTGTGAGATTTGGTAGATGCTTATGGTAGAAGAGTCCTTTTACTAGCAAGCTTGTCATCAAGTAAATAAGACCCAGTGCTAAGGTGATCAGTGCTAAAGTACCAAAATACAATTAATAACACGGAAGAAAAACATATGGAAATTAAAACTATATTTGGGATTTTCACCTGGGAATCATTTATTGTTGTGATGTGCTGCTGTGTGAAACAAGACAAGTTAAAAATGTATTCTTTAGTATCAGTGAAAAGAAAAATGAGAGCCTAGGGGAGAGCCTTTGTGACACACTGGATTTTATTGTCCCTGTGGATTGCTCTTTGATTTCCTGGATCAGCTTTTGAACTTGATTGTTTTTGTGCTGCCATGACTCAGCGGCTAGGGCAGTGGGAGGGAGATAGTTTCTCTGCTTTCCTGAATTTGGATGAGAGATGGATGCTGCAATGGAATGCGGCTTACTGGTAGATGCTGGCTGTAGAGACCTTAGAATCATCAGAGATGCAGATGTGCAGTAGACAACTGACAAAGCTGCCCTAAAAGTCAGTGCTACTTGGTTCTGGCTTTCCTGGGTTTAATGGACAAAGAATAAACTTCAAAAGCTCCTCTCTGTCCCCCAGCTCCCCCCACACTGTTTCAGACAAGGAAGCAGATCAAATGCAAATAATCCTTTAACATTAATTGAGTTTTTCCAAATAAATTTTTGGCATTTTGAGCCAAACAATGATAGAAGATTGGTTTTGCAACCTCTGAGATACTGAATAGAAATTCAGATGCCTTTTGATTGCCAAACTGTGAATTTGTTATAAATCCTGATGATAATTCATTACATTGTTGCTCAGAGGTGACAGTGACTTTTTAATGCATTTTGAGTGAAAATTGGGTGTGAGAAATTGCACTGGCAACACTAGTTGTTATAGTCATTAGTACTGATCCAACTGTGATTTTTTTATTATTCCATGTGCACTTCACATGCCCATGCCAAACCGCCTTGCAAATTCAAGCTTTTCTAAAGAGAAATGCACAACCTGAGTAGGATTCACATGAACCCTTAGTAATATCTTAAAGTTATTAATGATTCTATCTCTCACTTTCCCTGAGTTAATAGAAGTGAACACAAACTAAATCATTGAAATTCACCTCGAGTGCTTTTTCAAGGTTTCCAGCAGAAATACCAATTATTGTACAAGGGCTTGGGTTTTTTGTTTAGATTCTTTCATGATACCTGCTGTCACTTCCTACATCATCTTCTGAGCTTTGTGAGGATGTCATCCTTACTTGCCATCTTTGAGCCTTCTCCCATTGCAGGTGTTCATTGATCAGTCACACCAGGCTGCCGTCTGCTTCAAGTAATGTGAGTAGTCCAGGGCAGGAGCATAGCACATGTACATTGTATGTTCTTCGATTCCCATGTTACTTATTGCAGAGTGAGTTCATGGGTGGATCTTAGGACACTATTTTCAAGAGATGTAGAACTTGGCGTGGGACCACAAATTGTTAACAATCTTAAGCAGGCTGTTCTGGAACTCTTTCAATATAATGTAATATTTTTGGAGGAAATCTTTTATCCTGTCTTTGGAACTTCTTCCAAGGTGTACATGTGTGCAAACCATTTCTGTAGGCACTTACAGTCTTAAAAACTCATGTTTGTGCTTCTTATCCTGTTTAGATGTTTTCATTGACTGTATCTAAGATGTGAAGCCTCAGAATGAAAAGATGTCTCAAAAGAACTGTCATTGTAACGAGCAATGCTACTGGTGAAGATAGTCTCAGGGTTTTAAATGAATAATTCCACAGAATGACATTTTGGTTTGAAAAAGGAGTGTCATGAACAGTATCTTGGACAAAATAAGACATACATGAAAGCCTAAGTAGAGCTTAATTTATACTTTTGCTTTAAAAGGAATATCAAAAGGCATCGTTGCATGTTGCTTATGTAAACTTACACATTTATTCACATATATATGTATTTGTTACTTTTATATGTCACTAGTCTGGAAAATACCTGTTATCAACCTTATGCTGAAAAAGAAAAGCCTGGCGGTGTTGGCTGTGATATAGATCAAAGGTAGTTGTACCCACTGGGGGTAGATGCCAAAGTAAGGGAAAATGCGTGATCTTCAGTTGGGTTCTTTACATACCTTGAGAAAGAAGACTAAGTAGCCTGAGTTTGGGAGAAACAGACAGCTGTGGGACTGTCAGGAGGATGTCAGAATCTTCCCGATTTTAAAAAGAATTGATATTTAAAAATAGACCCCTGCATCCACATTTAGATATACAAAAAACCTCTGACTGTAATTAAGTTTGTATGTCAAAACTAGTTAGATTTTTTTAGTGCTTCTTTTTTTAAGTCTCAACACAGCTATTTTTATTTCATCTGGCAAATTAAATCTTTCACTGCTACTTCCTTTATATTATTGAATCTGTGCTAATCTCTCAAGTCTATGCAAGAGTATTTTATCTATTCATTGTATTTCCTTTTCCTGGCAAGAAAAAAGTGCCATTTCCACAGCTGAGCATCAGAACATCATGAGTATCTGTGAGCTTTGTGTTTGTTATTTTTCTGTAGATTTCTTTCAGAAAGTGGAAGAACTTGAAATGTATTATATGCTCAAATAGAAATGAAGAATATAGGTGTTCTTGAAAATGAAGTTATGAAGAACTCTGAAAGAGAAAAATATGCTTCTTGTATCAAGTTTAAAAAGATGGAAGAAAATAATTTTCAGATGGGTTTTCTGAATTGCTAATTACAGAAGTTTGTAATGACCATTACAAAACTAACACAGAAGTATAGGATATGATGGACTATAACTCAGTGTGATATCTGTGAAGAAGTTGGTTTTGTCCACTAACTTGGTCTTTCATAGATTCATGTCAGATAGGACTTCTCAGCAGAGCTTAGAATAGTTTGTCCTGGAGTTGTTCAGGGCCCAGGTCTAAGAAATGTTCTTGTCAATGATTGGAGAATGGGAACAGAGAGGAGACTTCAAGGGTGGATTTGGGAGAGAGCTCTTGTGAAACGATCACCAGTCAAATCAGTCTTGAAGTACTGGGAAATATGGTCCCCTATTAAAAAGTTACAATTTCAAGAAGACAAAGGCAGCGCAACTTGTTAAGGAAGCAAAATAGCTCATCACAAGTACACTGTGGCATCTGTGGGCTTTACAGCCCTGGACAGAGGAGACCTGCAAATGGACTGGGCTGCGGACTGACTGTATGCCAGTTTGTCAAGGGATTGAGGCTGCTGATTTCATAAAGCCATCATCTCAGTTCAGGATGTGTTAGAAAGAGTTTTGTATGTAAGAAAGAAGAGGTAATTAATCTGTGCTTTTTGGAGCTAATGAAGCAGAAATATTGCTCAGATTTGGACATCATGCTGATGATGTCTGACATGGTGATGTCAAACATGCTGGCAATATTTCAAAGGAGAGCAAAATGCCCTGGCTTGCACTTGCAAAACCCAGGCTGAAATCAAATAGGTGTAAAGAGTGAATTATTCTGTCACCCTTACAAAGGGCTCTACTAGCTCAGGACAAGTCTTGTTTGCCAAGGTGGCGTTATAAAGCTGGCATCACAGCTTTCTGTACATTGTCTGCACTTGTTGAGCTGTAGACAGAGTGCTTAGATCTTCAGGACTTATCAATCCCCACACACATTTTCCAGCATAAATTTTTTATTCATTTTATTAAAAAGCTGTTATTCAAAATCATTGGCTAGCTGGTATTTTCTGAGTTCAGAATTGAAATTGGGCAGATAATACTTTACTCTCTCAGAAGTGGAATTACAGTAAACGTAAGTCACTCCATCACTATATATTATTTATGATGCCTCTAGAAATGTGATGTTTTGCAGAAGTAGAGTGAAAGAAATGAATCTTCAATATTTGTATCATAGTGAGAGTTAATGATCGGAAAAGAATGTGGTTTCTTGCCATAGGAAGCAACGTTACTAACATTTCATTCCTCTAATTGGGAGTCAAAAAGTCTTTTGAATATGCAGACAATATCATCATAGCATACATATTATAACAGCTGGGAACAACCTTCCTCTGTGATATTCTTGTAAAAAAAATGGTTTAGGGTTTGGAAATGTTCTTCTTAGCAGGGTACAATAGCCTACGTGCAACTATTCTCTGGAATGGTTTGGGTGTTTCCTTATGCCCTGATGCCAGTAGTTGCGAAGAAAAAAAACTAAAAAAACCAACCTAAACTGTAAGCCTCGGGGTTTAATATCGCTGACAGGTGAAAGGAAGGTGAGGAGATGTGTTTGTATTTCTTTTCTTGTACCACCTCTGGATTATTTTCATTGTATTCCTTGAAGACTGATGTTTAAATCCAAAGCCCCCTGGTTGTTTATTATGTGAAATCATTTTTCCTGAGCATATTTATATAACTTTTGCAAGCATATTAGTTAATGTGAACTAGCTGTACAGCTGTACAGAGGCTGTCTCCTCTCTTTACAGTCCATCAGTCTGAAGCCTTGTCTTTGGCACTTTATGCCACTCTGTCACTAATGCCTCCTCACAATGCCTGCCTTCATGTAGGAAAAAACATGGAAACAGGAAAAAAATGGCAGTATTTTTCAGTACTCGTCAGCATTCCTATGAACGATGGAATCTTCTGGGCTTGGTATAGTTGACCAGAAAAGAAGTTGTCAGCACACAAACCCCTAAAACTTGCCTACAATGTCTTGTAGAAGAATGGGAAGACATGGTGATGTGTGTTTAACCTCACTGTTGGAGTAATCGCCCCATTGTTGGGCTAAACTAGATCCCAGAATGATCAGTAAAGACTAGTTTGATACTCTGCTAGTGTTTTATATGCTGAATGAGGCATGCTGTCAAAAAGTGTTTCATGCCTCATCTACCACTAATTGTACTATCAAGTGTTTTTAAAGGATTGTCACATTCATCCAACAGAATGACCTTGACAATTGATTTCATTATCTAGGCAATGTGTCGTGCTCTGGATTAACTGCAACTCTGGAACAGATAATGTGTTCTTAATTTGAAATAATGTTTTAACCTTGTTGTTGCTGAGGCCAATCAAATGAGAAAGAGGAAACCAGCAGAAATCACCAGTGGGAAATGTAGGAAATCTTTTGCTCATTAACATTTTAAAACTACTTTGAAATGTGTAGCGAGGACTGTAAAGATATGTTAACTTGGTTTCCTGTAAGCATCTAGTTCTTAGCAAGTATAAGCCAGTCTGTTGCATAAAAGCCAGTCTGTTGCATAAAAGCCAGTCAGTGGACTGGGCTCTGAAAACTGTCTTTTAAAGGATTTAATCAAATCAGAAGGATAAAGAGGCTACCAAAAAATCCATCTACTTCTGTGTATTTTTCTGTTGACAGCATCTGCACGAAATTTATATTAAAATATCATTTTAACTTCTCTGTAACTCTTTAACTCGTATGATCTTCAAAAGTTCAAAGTTGATGTTGAACCTCATCCATTCTGTAAAGCTTGAGTACTGACTTATTCTTCATTTGTTGGAACCAAATTGTTTTCAGCATTGTCTTTCCCTATAAGTGTTCAGTTCCATTCATACCGTAGTCGTGTTATCTTTTTTCTTCTGGGGTTTGTTGCCATATCACACTTGAAATCAAAATAACAAGGTAAGCAGACAGTGCTGTACTTAGGAATCATTGTCTTAAATGTGAATTGCTGAACAGCTGGACATACACTTTATTGATATCTGATCTTTTTATAATCTTGAATTCCATCACTAATTAATCATTCTGTTAGTGGTATGTTGTGGAGATTTTGAGAAGTTCTTGCTGCAGTCCTATACTGGATACCAAAGAAAGCTGGGACTTGGCATAGGGTTTTACAAAATATTGCCTAAGAGGTTTGAGGCCAGCACAACCTGTTCAGGGCTAAAGTTTGTTGTGGGCTGAACATTACAGTTAGCTTTTTTTTTGATCATAGGATTAGGCTAGATGATTTTCAGAGGTAGCTTTCAGCCAAAGGGGTGTTACGACTTTGTGAAGGCAAATGCTGATACTGCTGAAAATCTTCCATGCGGTTTGATTTTTGAGTTCAGTAGTACCAAATAAAGAGATTTCAGTCACACAAAGCCACTGATAGTCAATCATTAGTGCATAGAACTATTGTGTGAAATGAGAAGTGGAGCATGCGGTACCCTGAGCTGCGCATGCAATAACTGCGTTATAAACCAGCTCATCAGTACTCTGAAGACTGGCTGCAATAAAATGTCAACGCCACTATCTGGTTGTGACCCACTTGAGCACCCTGCAAGAAATGCATTAAATATTCTTCTTTAACTAGAATGCGTATTATGATGCTTTTTTTCTTAGAGAGTTAGGATTGGAAATGGCCTGGTTTAGGAATTGAAGCAGCCATTTAATAAAGATAGAGATTCATTAGTACTTTGCTAATTGGCAGCAGTAATAAGGATCAAGAAAAAGACACTAGAAAGTAACATGTCTGAACTAGTTTCCTGACCTCATTCCTGTTGCTAGATAACATAAGACCCTGAAAATGTTGGCACCAAACTGAATACTATATAACCACTAGCTGTTAATTGCCAGCGGAGGAATGAGAGGTAGCGAGCTTTGAATGTCTTCAATCTCACCCTTAAAGTCAAATTCTCTTGCAAGAAAAAGCAATCTGATGAGTCTCTGTACCACCATTAAGTAAAAGGAATTGATCAAAGGTTTTAAACAAGATTTCTTAGGGATTTTTTTGACTATTGGCACCCATAGCTGACTAATATTAATAGCTCTTTCTATCCAGCCTCTGTTTTTGGAGATGATATTTATTTTCAAAAGAAAAGCTGTCACATAATTAAGCTAGTTAGTTTGTGGAGTGATGCTAGTGCTTACAGTTTTTCAAATTTCTCAGCTGGCAAGTAAATTGGAAAGAAAAATAGCACTGAAAGTCAATATGCTTTAAATGTGTTATCTTTAGGGGTCCCTGAAAATCTCCGAAGCTGGGGTGGCTGATCTGTTTGGCTAGGAAGGGCAGGCAGCTCCTACCCGTGGCACAGCACAGCCCTTGCCATAATAATGCGGCTCTAGTCTGCCCCACTGAAGGGGATGGTCCTCCACCATCATGCAGCATGTAGCCTGCTGGGTAGTCATCCCCCTGTCTCTGCAGCATACAGTCAGCTCTTGTCTTTTTTTTTCAGTGAATTCTTGGCCCCTCCTCTACCGTCCAAAGATTTGCTTGTTACATAGAATAACATGGACTGGAAAGACTCTCTGGAGGTCATCAAGTCTATTCCCTGCTTAAAGCAAAGCAGGGCTAATTTTAAAATGAGATCCAGTCACTTCAAGTCTTGCCTAGTGGATCCTAAAAGTCTCAAAATGGTCTCAAAATTGAAATTTTGCAGTTCCTCTAAGCCTGATGAAGACATATGGTGAACACCGAGGTCTTAAAGATGAGGAGGTGCAATAAGCTGCCTCTGCCAAAAATCTCATGCAGTTAACTGCCCACTTCTGCAATGCCTGGGAAAGAGAATTGCTGCAAGCAAGGTGTGGCAGGCTCTAGTGGTTCCAAAGAGAGAGGGCTTGTGTCCAGTGCTGCACAGTGTAGCTGGTGGGAGTGATTGTGAGGTTCTTGGGGTGGAGAAGATGAAAAAGGACTGAGTTGCACTAAAACTGGTGAGGCGTGGCTGTGACTATAAGCAATCTAGTGACCCAGTGAAAGGCAACTTGGAATTCAGTGGAAAAATATCTCTCAAGGAAAGTTGGGGCAGAACATAAATGGCCATAGAAAAAAACTTGAGGTAGTTCGAAAACAAATGGAGTTGATTCTTATTCAGTGTAAAATTGCCCTAGTGCTTTTGAAATAATCAGTTCATAACAGAGAATATTCACCCACAAGTTTTCAACTGCTGTTGCTAGGCCACGAGATTGTACAAGAAAAATGTTCTACAAAAAGTAATAGAAGAAAAGAAATACAGACGAAAAGAGCTGTATTGGTTGAATTTGGTCAAATCCTGTCTCTGCAAGTTGATAATGTTTCCCATGATGTTGCTTTTCAGACGTGGTGACTCATTTCACTCTGCTGCTGCTGTTTTGTGGACAGCTTTCTAGACAGAAATAGCTTTTTCAGTTGAGGGCTGTCTGAAAGATCACTCTGGGTTGGTGCAAAATAGTGTAGCACTACTGGCTATAGTGTTACAAACCATCTTTGAAGAGCTAGTAAGGTAAAGGGTAACCAATGGTGTTACTGTAATTGTTTGTACTGTAATTGTTACTGATATGTTAAATGGAAAGTAAATGGAGGATAATGAGAAGGGAGGAAGATTGATTCCTCTTTTGCTCCTCCTTGTGTCACTCCATGGCTTCTATTTTCTCCAAACATCTGGTATGCTCTTTAGTGATAAAATTTGCTTTGCTTTTACCTCAGTCTCATGCAGACTCCGATAGTTGAACATGTAAGGAAAGATATCACTGTATAAAAACTACATAGCATGTAAAGTAGATGAAGTATATAGTTTTAAAAACACAAGCAACTGAATCATACATTGGAAGCTGTCCTTAAAGATTGTTTGTTCCCATGGTTCCATTTTAGTGGATAATGTTGGAGGTATTTAGTGTGACTGTAAATAGTGACCGTGCTTTCTTAACTAATAAAACAGTTCAAAGGGCAGTAAGCATTTTAAATGAATTTATTTATTGTTTAGCAGTGCTTATTTTCAGAAGCTTCTGCAGTTGCATATTCATGTCCTCTCATGCAAATATGCAAATGATCTGATAATACTTGAGGAGATTGTCAAATTTCCACTCTTACATGGCTTTATTTTGTTGAGAATATTTAATTTATTCATAATTTAAACAGAGGAAAGCTTTCTGATTTTGGTGGGTTTGTTGGTTAATGTATACATCTTTAATACTGTCAAACAGGTTGCAGAGACATTTGATAATCTGACTATCTAAAGCTTCTGGGTACCCACCAGTATCTGTTCTTGGAATTGCAAAGAGAATTTGCAGTTGTACGAGGAAGAACATGTTATTTTTGGCTCTTGGAACCAGTTAAAACAATGTGAGAGATAAAAACATGCTTATTTAAGTAGAGGTGTAGTCATCTATGGTGTTAAAAAGTTTGTGTGCAAACATTATTCTGTCTTCAGTAGCACATATAAGTATGGTTTTGTCAGCTGAGAACCTTGCCAGATTTTGAAACTGAGAAATGTGCTTTCTGAGTACTTGGGAAAATGCCTTCTGTAACAAGTCTCAGAGCAGGACTAACTGAAACAGAGCCGGAGCGAAATAATAGAGCAAAAAAAAGTATCATCTTTTCATTTGTAAGGGCCTTCAGAAACAGAGTCTAAGGTAACTGCATAAAGTGTATAAATTACCCATTGTGTAGACAGAGAAATAGAAACAAGACAGGTTTAAATGACATGATTTTATGTACTTGGTAGTTTACTTTCAAGCTCTTGAATGTAATGGTCTGTGTCTGCATAGAATCACAGAATTGATATTGAAGACTGGTTCTGTAAGCCTAGAAACGGCTTCTTCATTTGGCTTGTGGCTCCCGTTAATTTCCAGGTAGTTCTCTTCCGCCTGGCATGCCAGGGCACAGGCAAACCTCCTGAACTTTCTCTATTCTGGGTCCGTGTGTTGAACGGAGCATAAATGATTCCCAGTCAGGGCCATGGGGAGAAGGTTTATCAAACAGCACTGAGCACTGTCTGTGCTTGTATGTGGAAATTCATTAGGGTTTAAAATGTCAGCAATAAATTAAGCCAGGTGCTCCAACAGTAAAATGTTTACTGCTGTTCTCTTGTGAGAAATCTAATTAGGATATCCTAGTTGGTAAAACAGTAGATGCTCATGTACAGTGTTCTTTCACCCTTCTTAGTAATAAGATTCCTTTTTTCCACAGTTTATTACAGAAAGCTAATTTTCCTCTGTTTGTCTTGCAAGTATAACAGTTACCCATCTTGGTATTTGCACTGCCTCATCCCTGTAGCACGAGATTTTAATGACCTTCCTGTCAGGTTTGCTGTAATATCATTTGACAGGTAAATCTGCTTCACATGCACTGTTCCCAAGCAACCCAGCTCCTCCGAGGCTGGACTTCCCTGTATCTGTGGGGAGTGGGTGTTCCCGGAGACGCAGGTATTGCTCTAGTTTGCCTCTGTCTATGCTGTGCTGATGAGAGAGAAACTTGGCCATTATCACTCTTTTGTAGTGATTCAAGATGTTGTAGAAGATAAATGGACTGTCTAAAACCAAGTGGAACATTTTAAATTTTCAGTTTAAAGAGATATGGTGCATGTATGGGTGAGGTATTAGAAATTCCACTAACAGAGAGGTAAACCACAAGAAGGAGCTAGCTGAAAAGCTAGAACTGAAGCTTTTAGTTGTGATCCTTTTTTTTACAAAGAAGTTCATAAAATAAGTGACTGACTAAATAACAAATTGGAAAAGATATAATAAAGCAGAAAAAGGCAGATAAATTTGAATTTATACTATGTCTTGGCTTCTCAGTAGTATTTTTGGTGAAGAACAGGGAATAAAGTGGATAAGGTTGAGGACATCTTTCGGTGGCCTTGGTGACTTCTTAGAATACCAAATAATGTTGGAAGAATGAGGCCGACAAGTTTAGTGTGTTTGTTTTGAAATGTTTGGGTGAAGAGAAACTAAAATGACTGAGACCCTTATTAACATAAGAGGATGTCTGTGCACTTGCACTTGAAAGCAACACTCGTCTCATGGTTTGGTTAAATGATACACTATTTGAAAACTGTACGTTGCAGGATGGAGTTAAAAATGAAGTGTCTAAACACTAGGCTTGCTAGTTGTCAGCTTAAGCAAGCTGTGTATCTCATTCAGTGCTGAAGAATGAGAATTCTTCTTTGGAACAGAATTCTGTAATAGAAAAAAATTATTATGAAAGCTGTCAAGTCTTGCTGATTCAGTCTGTGACAGGCAGTTTGCAAAGGGAAGGCAAGATGAGAAATCCTTATAGTTCTACTATTTCTTCCAACTGAGCCACATGACTGATTTCTGAGCTGCTCCAAGTCACACTTTGTCCTTTACAATCAGGGACGGAACAGGGAGAACACTGAGGAAAATTGGAGAGTTGAATAAAAGGCAGTGGAAATTATGCTGAGAAGAAGACAGGAAGTTTTCAGGATTCAACACTTTTTTTTTTTCCAGAGAAAATAGCAAAAGTAAACAGATGGGCAGTTCACATAAAAATATATTTTATTGCTTTATAAATGCAATATAGAACCAACAAAGTATTTATTTTAAAGCATTGGAGGAATAAAGAAACATATTCATATTCAATGTGGTGTGTGAGCAGAGGTAAAACTAAATAAACCTCAGCCTTTGACTCCAGACCTAGATGAAAATGTGGACCAATCACTGTCTAACAGGGAACACTTTCCAATTAGGAACATACAACCAGTGCCTCTTAAATATAGGATTGTTCCCTGCCATTCACAAAAGAATTTGAAAGTAAAACAATTTAGTGGCACTGAGTAGTTTTTTCAGTCAAATACCTGCTGAGTGACTGTTGAAATACAATCATCTATCCACATTTTCTGACTGATGTGGATTATAGGCAGAGCTCTTCATAAAAAAATAATAAAATATACTAGGTATGATATTCTTTTATCTAGAGCTTATGGTGAACGTAATTGTGACAAAGTGACATTGTTGACTGCAGAGCAAATATAAATTGGCCTAGTCCATGTTGGTCTAATAGTCTTAAATTTTATTTAGTCATTAGTTTTCTTAGCCCTATCTTTGCAAAGATGAACTTATTAGACAGCTGAAACGAAAACAGCGCAAAGTATATTGATTTTGCTTTTTCATGAAAAGATAATTTAAAAAAGTTGTATAATTCAGTGGGGAATGAGAATAAATATTTTGAATTGTCTGATGGTGTGGTGTTGAAGAGACATGGATCTTGATAAAAATTAAAAAGTACACCCTCAACACCTTTATAATTCTTTCACAATCTTACAAAACTCAATGCAAAGTCTCTGTGATCGTGACTGGTGCCCTAGGTGCTGTCGTCCCGCGACATATGGCACACAGAACAAATTATCACCTCTGACCAGCAGTAAGAAGGAAAGAAAGCAATGAGACAGACTGGATTTTTTTGCCAGGATTTTGAAGCACCACAAATGGTCCACTAAACATCTGATCACCTCTAACTGAGCATGGAATTGTGCAGCAAACCCCAAACTTATAGTATCTAAACTGCTATGAAACTCCTGATGGCATTTTGCAGCAAACTGGCTCTTGTATCTGTTCTGGCAGCTGTCATACCAACCTGCGTTTGGTGTGGGTTGCTTGCTCACTTTGGAATTAATATTTTATATTTGAGATGTTGCCTGACATTAGCATAGTAGAAAGTTAATCACCTTTTTTTTGGGGTTTTTTTTTTCCCCAGAATATAAGTTGTGTTTAGCTAAAGTGTACTTTCTGAGTTACCTTGTGACTTCTTGTGAGTGTATGGAATGTGCTGGATGGCTGATGGAAAGCTTTAGTACTCAATTTGTGATGAGTTGAACTGGAACCCAGGGTATTTCACTCTGATGTGGTTTTAAGTTGTGTTTTCTACCAATTTACTAACATACTATGCTATATGGAAACACAGCTGCTTCCTTAAGCAGAAGAAGAGATATCATAAAAGATACAGCAATAATATTACAGTAAATTGTTTTCCTAATTTTGTAAGAATCCAAACCCTTGCCAAGGTGTTGTTATTTCAAATAGAATATGGTTATATTCCTGTTAAGCATTTTTGTCTGAAACACACAGATGAATAACAGTTGTACATAGGTTTATAAGTACAAATCTGTCCCTGTATCATTCCAGACAATTCTTATCACTTAGCATGTAAAAAATGGAATTCATGTGCCTATGAAGAGATGCCTGTAGCTCTGCTTAAATTGTGTAGTCTAAGAATGCTGACATCATGAAGGGTGAGTCAAACCAAACAGATCTTTGTGCGTGTCTGATACTGATGTATCCCTCCCTAGGCATTCATTTCTGTGCTGTGCTAGCACTGCTGCAGATCAAGAAAGGTGATTACGCTTTTTCACTCAGCAGCTCTCTTCTACTATGCTTAAAAAGCATGTGAAAGCATAACATCCCAACCTCTCTGTGGAGCTAATCAATAGGACTATTCTAGGGAGTGTCATGACAAGGTTAAAATATTTCAACTATCAGAAGCCTAATGCTTTCGTTTAGAAACTAATAGTTGTGAAATAGAGATAGGAAAAAATATTTGAAAAGCAGATGTCATGTTTTATATGGGCACTGTTGTTTCACATTAGACAGCTGCATCCACCTACATTCTCCTGCCAAATACATAAAGATGAAAAAGATTGACTGGATGTTTTTCTGAGTACAAGTTTAGCAGCATGCTTCCATGCTCACTCTGTAAGTGCTGCTGCAGGACAGCCTCAGAAAAAAGGCAAAATCTTGGCATATATTACTAAAGCATGGTAGTTATGTTTACTGTGTAAATTCCAGTTAACTTGACATTATTCCCTTCTTGATAAATGACTGACAAAACTACCTCTTATTATTTCTGAAAGTGGTGTTAGCTGGCTGATGTAGTGACCTTTTGAAACACTTGGTCAACAAGTCCCATTAAGACTATTGGAGACAACCTTTGCAATCCAGAAACAAACCCACGATGTGTTAGCAAAATTGAAATGTCTAATCCTTGTCTCTCTTTGGTTTTACAGTTTTTAACCTACTATGATGTACAAGCCCACTGTGTTCTGGGGGGAGGGTAGTTTGCCAGAAGTCTAGTGGGGAAAGATGGGGTTGGAATTTAAACATGGAAGAGATACTGACTGAAAGTGGCCAACTACCAATTTCTACTTTCAATTTGCCAGAGTTTTAAAACTTCCTTAAATCTACTTAAGCTTACCTGGTTTCTTCATATTTGCTCAGAACTACTAATATTAAATACTCCAAGTATCGATGGGAATTTAGATACCTAGCAGAAAATACATCCCGCTGGACTCCATCCAGATTTTAAACCAGTATCGAATAGATTTTATTTCTATTTATTTTTTATGAAACTTTTTATTATTAATGGTGTTCTCAAAATAGGCTAATGAACTGTAATGTTTTGCATATTTACGATGCATGATAATTTATTCATGGAGATGGCACACAGAATGAAGAACTGGCATTAATTCTTCTAGAAGTTAGCTGAGAAAAAGTAGTGCCTTGTTTGAAATATTTTGCAGTGTAGTTCTGAAATAAGTATCTATTTGATTTAAAAAATGTTGAAATATGAGAAATAGTATATCCTGCTGGCAAGGGTGTTCTGGGTTAATAATCTGGGTTAATAATCTGGGTGTTCTGGGTTAATAATTAATAAAATCAATGGTTTGATGTTTGTTTTAATATCTTTTGATTTGCAGAATCTTTCCTATGGATTTTGTTGAAGTAGGCAATATTTTAATGATATTGTTTCTTTAGATACCGTTTTAACCTTATAAAGCTGTTTAGAGTGTATATCTTGTCGTAACTCAATTCCTCTCTTAACTGCACATCAGTACTTCCCCAGATGGCATAAGCATGCTGAAAATGCTTAATCTTCATTTCAGGCTGCTCTCTGGAGAGAAATACAGCTTTGAGAGGTGTGGGCATTGGAAGAGCTCTAAGTGAACAGGAAAGGTGTATGGGAGAGGCATAGCAAAATGCAGTCCTCCATTTAACGTACACTTCCAAACAAGAGTTGCTTAAGACTATCTTTTAAAATATTTTTGAATTCTACAAAGGTGCTAGTTTGACAATCCAGAAATAGGAAAGCTTTTCAGGGCACACCGAGAGAACTTGCTTTTATGCTTGCCCTCTGGCAATCATTTTTAACACTAAAAGGAAGCATCCAATGGAGTATAATTTTGCTGACGCACAGGTGAAGACCAATATTGAAGTGCTACAAAGTTCAAGTTAATTTTACAGAAGTCCCGAAGTATCAGTAACACACATCATGGATACAGTCAAGCTGCAGCCAGGTTTTAGTGGTGAAATAAGTCCGTATGACACACTGAGTTTTGTCCTCTCTCACCACTTAGTGCTAATTTTTTCTTCTTACTGAAAATAGCCATGATAGGTCACGGCACCATTGAATTTTGATGGTTATTTGAAATGTTTTTAGTATTCTCAGTAAGGGGAGTCCTGAAATTGGTCACTAATACTTTTATTTCCTGCTTATGCTTCCTTCCTAAATTAAGACAGCATTCTCACTTCTGCTTTCTTTGTTCAATTTTTCAGCACTATTTTCTGCGTTGCCCATTCTGACTGTTGTGTTTAGCTCTTGTTCCAGTAGCCAGTAGGTGCCCAATTGAGTCTCAGAATTTCAGTATAACTGTGCATTGGGCAAGTCTGGGCTCTAATGATCTTGGAGGATGACCCTTTTTCTATGGATTTCACTCCTCGGAGGAAGAATGAGATTTGGGTGAGACTCTTCTGTCTTTAGGTGTAGGTATTTACATGTAAGCTAGGGATCCTGATTCCCTTCATAATTAATTAACAGGTTTCCTTTCATCTCATCCTAAGGCTGTCATCTAAACCAACTTAGATGAACACTAGGTTTCTGTTCACGAACTTCAAAAGGAATCAAGATGACTTGCTTACTTGAAGGTATCCAAGTGGATGGGAGAAGCTCATGCCAAGTGTCTAAAATGAAAACTGATTCAAGAAGCTGAAATAAATTAACTCTTATGTTAACAGCATGGTATCTGGGAATGCAGGTCCATTTCAAAGTGGAATTAATCATGGCTCTAAATGCGCTGTGCTGTGGTTAGGGAGATGAAGGGAAGGGTACACAAATCTGCTAATAGAAGACAAGAGGGCCTTCAGTTCCATTGGCTACATTTATTTCCCTCTGTTCTATGTTCTCAAGGAAAAAAATTAAGTAAGCTGAGTATGAAGTACAGGCTTCTACTGCCAAATCTTCTGCTTACCTCTAAGGAGATGATCTCAGCTTTAAAATGTCTTGAAAGGGAGCAAAATACACAGTAGATCTGCCATTGGTTCATGTTCTTAAAACACCTTCCAAGTAAAGTCTTATTTTAGATGATGAAGTTGTAGCTTTGGGCAATGTTTGCTTTGAAATCATCTGTGCAATAACTTAGTCCAGCAGTTATTGGAAAGAAGTGAAAAGTACCCATAATTTTGGCATAATAGGATCTTTAGCAGAAATGGGATATTTTTGTTACAGATAGTTTGGGTTATTCAAATTTATGCCTCCTCTGAATAAAACAGTGTTACTAAATAACTTTACATTAAGTCAATGGGCAAGACTCCCACTGAATCACTGTGTCCATATCATTCCACACAAGCAGGGAGGACAGACTTACTGTGCATTCTGATCTGGAATTGCTTCACCTTATGGCTTGGATAATGAGATATTGATTTTCACAGAGCAGGTCATGTTAGAGGAAAAATGAGAGACTCAGTTGCAATTATGAAAGTCATTTACAATTGAAAGTGGGGAAAGGTTTTCTTTCTGGGTAGCACATAATAGTTTTTAGCTAAGCCTTTCTCACAGTTGTCAGGATTTGATAGAGATACAAAACTGAAAGCAAAAAAGACTTTCTGTCAAATATATATGCTTCTGGTTTTGTAAGTCAGGAATATTTGTGATGAAGTGGTACTTAAAAGATGTCCTCAAACTATTTCCCAGGAAAGCTAAGAGCCTGTTAAATACTTAATGTCTCAAAGTTACAGCCGTAAGTCACAGGGACTCTGCACAAAAAATTAGCAACCCTATCTGGTTTCAGCTCCTCTTAGCAATCTTTTCAGCTGACCTACAACTGCTGAAACAGCAGAAAGCACAACCTTCAAGATGCTCTTTCCTTTTTACAAGCACAATATTACGCATTCCTAAACCCAGTTGTCTACTCTCACTAAAATCAAACTCTTCCTAGGTGTGAGTCTCTAGCAGACTTCCTCGGGATTTGATAGAAGAGGGCATTGAGCAGGCTGGGCAGGCTGGATGCCTCTGTCCTGGTGCTGGGGGAATGGAATTACCATTCTTCACAGTAGCCAGGGTGGTGCAGTGCTTTAGATTTGGGATGGAAATGGTATTGGTCACACACTGATGGTTCAGCTGTGCTGAATGGTGCTTGCACAGCATTAGGCCTTTCTGGTTTTCATTCTGCAGCTCTCAGTTGGGTATATTAGGGGGTGGCAAAATGTTGGGAGGGGGAATGTGGGACAGCTGACAGGATTTTCAGTCCAATCCAAGATCATGCTTGGCAATATACATGGGAGCATTTGTTTTTTCCAAGGTAGCCCTTGTTAATAGACCAGCTGGGCATCTGTCTGCTGGTGGGAGGTGGTGAAGAATTGCCTTTGCATGACTTGGTTTATTTTCTTTTTCCTTCACTTCTTAAACTGTCATTATCTTGATCCACAAGCTTTCTTGCTTTTGCTCTTCTAATTCTCTCCCTCATTGTGCTGCAAGGAGGGGAGCAACTGGGAGGATGCTTAGTTGCTGGCATCATAGCTAGCAAATTTTCACAGGGCCCCGTAGAAGCATCGCCTTTCCCCTTGGAAATGTAGTGGCTTCCCCTCTGTCCCACTGAAAACACAGCAGTAGATTAGTCTCCTATTTTCTCTTTTCCTCCTTTTGCCTGTCTCTTGCATCTCCCCCGACCTTTACTTCCCAGCAGCCACTACTCCTTGCTCCACTACTGCACTGTTTGCTGGAGTCGTGCTTCCCGGTTTACTGTAGGTTATTGTGGCAGAGGGCACACATAAGCTGTGCCCAGGCAGTCGTTGCCACAAGTGGTTCTTTGAAGTTTGATTATATTCTGCTTGTTGAGAACTTGTATCTATTTCTACGTGATATGAGGTTAATACCTTAATACATTTCATGTATAAAATTTAATTTTCCTCTAAGAGACTGATTAGCCGTCTACTCTGTAGTCTTGTGGGATGTCATCCTCTCCAGCCTTACTGGGAGTAACTTTACTGTAAGATTTTTAATACCTCCTTAATTATTTATTTAAAATGTGTGTGTGTGAATAACAGAGATGATATATTCAATGCTTTCTGGGTAGGAAAAAGAAAAAAACAAACACCCCAAACAAATGTGTCCTTCAGGATTTCCTTTTCATCTTTTTCACTGAACACATGGTACTTCTTTTTTCTGCTCCCTCAGGAACACTTGTTTGAGGGCAAGAATGCTAGATAGGATTGTTTACATGTTCTTTACAGTTGAATGACTGCATAAAGTAGGAGAATATTAGAGAATATTGTTTTGCACATGGACTACTTCAGATAAGTAAGTTTCTGTTTCTTTTAGTTACTGTTCTGCTATGTCCTTTCTTCTGGTTTTATTCTGTTTGCATGCTTATAAGTTGCCCTGCAGCTTTCAGAATCTCCAGACCAATAAAATGAATTAAAAATGTGACTATGAAAACATTGTATTGAAGGAAAGTAATGAAATGAAGATGGGAAATGCCATAATAAATATTATATTTTAATAAATGACTGTACACTGTAGAATTTCAATTACAGAAAAACATACTTTACACAAGTAGTTACTAAAGAAATTACTGGAGAAGCACATCCATTCATTGAATTAGAGGACATAAATTCTTCCTCTGATTGCATCTTCTGTTGTAAGGAGAGCAATCACAGGCAGACACCAAGCTCTAATAACACCATCTCTTTAGGCTTAGAACTCACTGCAGGATGGGGAACGAGGAAAGACTAATAAAAGGTTGTTGCTTCATGTGCACAAAGGGAATGAATGAAGTTAGTTAAATGCAAAGCCACAGCTTGATTGTTGGCAGGTAACTTAGTAATTTCTTGTCTTGTATGTGCCTTTGGGTAGGTATTTGGGTTCAATGAGTCTTTAAGACATTTGTGAATGTCTAATGTGCGCCATACATATGGCTTGTTTGTGTGCGTTTTATGTACACAATGTAATTATAGCCTGTACGAAGAGAGTGGAACGTGCCTGTAGTAAGATAGGAAATACTGTGTTTTCCTGTTTTGGAGTGTCTTTTACATGAGGTGATTGAGTTTTCGGTGGCTTTATAATCTATTTGGGATGAGAGCTATAGGGGGAAATGTTTCTCGTAATTCAAATAGGTTATAAATGCTTTGTCACCATGAGGATCTGCGGCATCACCTGTTTGTCTCTGTCCTCCCACTCTTGATTCCCAAGCTATAAGGTTAGTCTCATTTTTTTTGTGTCAGACCTCATAGGTTTTTGATCAGCCCTTTACAGAGGACACAATTTCCTAATTTCCCTTTTATATTTTCTTAATAATGATTTAAACATTTATCATCTTCTCTTCCTGAAATAAGATGTATGGTAGGGGTACAAATATTTTCTTCAAGATAATTCAGCTTGTTACTTTAGAACAAGAGGAACAAAGCTTGTTCTGTTACAGACTTGATTCTTTTCTGAAGCAATTTGGGAATTCACAAAATGTTTGAACATCAACATTGCACAAATATTTGTGCTTTGTAAATCACAGTTCCACAGGTATTTTCTTGATGTTATTTTCCTTAAAAATGTCATGAAGTACTAATGTAAAAATCAGTTAGTGGTAGATAATACAAGATATTTAAACATCTCATACAAACAGAAAAACTGTACTAGGATCAGTTCATACATCTTGTCTATAATTCTGGTTTAGGTAACAATTTTAAGGAAGGACACCGGTCTATCGTTATAACCTCTATTTGTGTTTAATGCTCTGTAAGAATTCTCTGAGATGCACTTATATGTGGAACACAGACCACGAAGTTGGAAAACAATTCAACAACTTGACATTGCTTTCATAAATTTGCAAAATAATTCTTAATACTATGACTGTTTTGGCACAGAGAAATTAATGCACTGTAAGTTATGTTGTAGATTTAAATCACTGTGGCTATTTTGCACTAACTCTCTGCATAGATACACATGAATTTGCATGAATAGCTGATGTGAAGTAAATCGGGTATTTAAAAACAAATGAGGAAACCCAAACCTCAAGACTTCATGTAGTACAATTTGAAATGTCAAGATAATTTGCCACCAGTAAATCAAGACATTAAAAAAAGAAATTCACCCATACCTGTTTTGACCAGAAACATTTTTTAAAGTATCAGTCTGTCTGTGTCTGTTAAGCTAATAATTTACATTGTGTTCAGAAAGACGCTGTCTGTTTTGAACAGATGGGAATGGTTTGTAACTCCAAACTTGAGAAGTCTTTGGATGTGCTCTGCAGTCATTATGCTCGTTAATGTTGATATTAATAGGATAGAATAGTTATTAATTAGACGGAGCAAAGTCAAACTTACTTAGCATAAAATTTGAGTGTTTTGTAGTGCATTATAAAGGATCGAGTTGGATTAGTCCCCAGGCATTCTCAAACTGGAATGTAATAGAGCTAAAACTTTGAATAATGTTCTTTAGCTACCCAGTTGTTGAATTTAATCGTAACTTGTGTTTAAGAGGCATTTAATCCGCTTACAGTTTCCAGTGTAGGCTGATGGGTATGTTGCAGAAGTCTTTTCAGACCTGTGAATGAATCCCTTGCTTGCTGCAGGAGAGGTTCATCCCTGGAACTCTACAATATGGGTGTTCGGGGATGATGCAAACTGGATATACTCAGCCTAGTGACATTTTGATCTTTAAATGGTGTCTGTTATGCTCTGTGTCCTCTGTCATCCTGGCCACAGCCAGGTCTGGTAGACTGATTTGGGTTGTAGTCCTGTACTGAGCATGCTGATGTCTTAAGATGCAAAGGAGAGAACTTAAGCATTGCTACCAGGGAGGTTATCATTGCTTTGTATTTATTCATTCCTGCAAATACGAATAGAAATCACTGATTTAAAAACAGACTGGTTGAGAGTAGACACTCTACGGGGCAAAAGGTTGTTGGTGTTCCTTTTTCCTGTCTCCTATATCCTCTGGAATGCGGGCTAATTCTCTGTGAAACTGATTAAACTGGTTATAGACATAGCTTTAGATTTACTGCTTTATAATCATACATTGAAATGGGCATTTTCAAGCCTATTTTTCATTGCTTTGAATGGCTTTAACACTGATGTAAATGAGAGAACTGCATTGTTTTTGTTTGTAGAAAGGAGAACACTCCTCTTGACAGATATTCCAGTGTGCCCAAGTATGCAGCTATCATAGAACCAAAGATGCTTGTTGCCCTGCATACCAGTACACTGCACTGTGAAGTTGCTAATAAGCTATTGTGGGCTGTGGAGGTGCTAGGAAGCACATAAAAGCCTGTATTAATTGAACAAACCAGGGCTTGTTTTCATGCTGCTGGTGATACCTTTCAGTTCTAAAAACAAATCTGAAGATAAAAAGAAAATCCTGAAGAAAACTTTTTGTTTTTTACATAGCACATTTTTATACCAGAAAGACAAAATGGAGGAATAGTAATTGCAAAGCAAACTCACGTTTGCTGACATGCTCTTTCGCTTGCTCTTTCACTTCCCCATTTGAAGCTGTGGCTGTCGGGAGCAGGATTTCCTTGTATGGTTTAGGCTCTTCCATGTTAGGTTACTTCAACTTCAGATTGGCACCAGCTGCTCGGTTGGCCTGAATTTATGGGACAAAACTAATTCCAAATCTTAATCTCTATGGCAAAGGTTGAACCAGTTTGAATCCAAACGTGTTCCAAGTAACTCCGTCTCGCTGCAGCGCAGGCCTTGGCAGTATGTGGCTTGCTCCAGAGTTCTATTTCAAAAGCTGTAGCACAAAGTGAATGCCTTCCCGGCAGCGCTGCCTGGAGAAGGCACCCGACCCCGGGATGGCTGGGCACCATCCGCAGCACACGCCTGGGAGCTGGCTGGGGCTGACAAAATTGGAAGGTGGGCAGCTGAAACAGTTGAAGTACTTGAAATTCTCTTTGAAAACTGTGTTGTTTGGACATCCAGCTCAGTTGATCTCATGTCAGGTATCCTCTTGACTTTTTTTTTTTTTCTTTTTGTTTTAAAAGTACATGGAAGCCTTGTAGGAATTTCTGATTTTTTTTTCCTGTGTAAGTAAAAGTTCAGTGTTAAAATGCTTCAGATGATTGGTGGGCCTGGGAGGCAAAGAGTGAGCTAAATAACAGTGGGACCTAGAATAAGACAGACCTATGATCCTAGCTGCCCGTCTTCAGTGCTCCTTGTGTTTCATTCCAGAGGTACCCGTGAGTTTGCCAGACTTAAGCTGTAGAAGTGCAAATGTGTTAGGATGCCCATTAGTTTTTAAGCGGGTTAAGACTGCTGTCTCTAGAGTGCTTCCTTGGAGCATTTAGAGGTGGACTGGATGTGCCACTGTGACTCGCCCGTAGCAATGATATATTAAAAAAAAAAGTTCCTTAAGTCAGTAGGAACATACACAGAAATACCTCTGTGAAAGAGTGCTGGAAAGGGAAGTGTCAAGCAGTTCAGTTCCTGTCTTGGAGAAGAGAGTGTGTGCGGACAAAGTAAAAGCAATTGGGAGAGAATAATGTATCCTTGGAGAGCTCTTTATAAGGCGGCAGAGTCCAGGAAAAACGAGCCTGGAGAAGGGGGAGAGTGTGTGTTTTACAGGCCTGTAAACTTTGGATGACACCTCTGGTTTCATCTTAAGTAAGCTTTTGCTTTCTGTTTGGTCTGCCTGCTCGAAAAAGCCAGTTGTGTGTGTTTATGTTTATTCACTGGATTAGTATGTGTCTTTTCTGTGTGTCTGACTGTTTCATGCGTCTGCTTATGTCCTACAAAATACTGAGCATCTATAGGATCCTGATGACATTACATTTTAACTGATTTGAAAATTGAGAACTACAGATTTCATTCCTCTATCCTTTACCAAGTTCTATTTGAGATGTCAGTGTGAGTTGGTTTCTTTCTTTTTTTTGCCAACTCAACAGATCATTAAACACAGAATTTCTCCTCTTTCTGAAACCCAGATGACTGAGTATGATTTACTTATTTACATTTTCAAAAAGTGCTTCAGTCTTTTTGTTTACAGACCTCTTCAGAGCAGTGAAATGCACAATGATGTTTTTCTCAGATTTATTTCTTATTAATCACAATAGCAGAAGAAACAAACAAATGGAAAAAGAAAAGCGTATAACTAAAAGTCTGCAATCACTCTTTGTTAGTTAAAGAAATAACTTATTACCTTGGAATATGACATGGGATCAAAACACACAGAATATTAATGGATGCATTTTAAACTTTCTTTTAAATATATCTTTTCTCTTAAGGAAAAAAAACGTTTCTTGACTATAGTGATCCTCTCCTCCCCCCCCCCCCCCCCAGATGTTAACACTCCTATCCTGAAATACATATGAAACACATACATGGAATCATACAGACCCATGGGCTTATTTCAGGAATATTAAACTCTGAATACTGCAGAAAAAAGCCAGCTAGTCATAGTATTCTATCTTTACTTTGAGATTTGCTTTTCGTATTCAGGTATATACTTAACCCTCACACCCCCCATCCCCCCCTTCCTCTTTAGAGAGTCACATCTGTGAAGATTTTCTTGAAACTTCTGTTTGCAGGTGTGAGGGAAATCCAGAGAAATAAGAGTTAAAATAGCCCCAGCGCTCACTGATGATGAAGTTTTTGAATGCTAAGCACAGAAGTGGTGGTTTTGTATGGGTTCAAATGCCTTTGTGGGAAGAGCAACTGAGCTCTAATGAAGGCCATGATTTGACAATTCATAAAGAACCTTTTTGGTGACTTTTTTGTTTATCTCCAAAATGGAAGGGAGATGATGTTGTCTGATTTCTAGTCTCCTGATGCTGATGGAAGATATGAATCAAATTTGGCCTGGTTATAAAATGAGCCTGTAGGAGAAAATTATAATCAGACTCCTAAGTGTTTATAATCACTAGGGAATGGAGTAAAAAGCTGTTCAGAAAAAATCCATCTGTAGGCACTGAAAACTCTTTAGCCAAATCCAAGATTAGTTATTCCTTATTTTCTCACATTCCTCTTATGCCTGGGTCTGTAGTTTTCTTTCAGCATCAACGTGCGCTAGCCATCTTGTTATGTCTGTTTAACTAAGACGTTTCTGAAGCCAAAACTCTCAGTTTTTAAATACATGCAAGCACACATACAATGTGAAAGCACTAAGTGGTGGAAAACTGAGTGGTGGAAATGGAGAGGAGAATATCTGTTATCAAAGAAGGCAGATGCTTAGAAAAAACTTAGCCAGCTGGATGGCTTTGATGACATTGCAGAATCCCATGTTGCTTTGTGGCAGGAGTGGCAGCAAGATGTGAGCTATACTGAAGTGCTGCAAGCTAGAGTGAAACCTGTGTGTGAGAGACCAGGGCTGCAAGACTTCTTATGACAAAACCATCCATCAAGAGTGGATGTTTTCTACTTTTCTACTTGAGTTAAATACCTGAGGAAGGAGAGAGCTATTGAGATCAGATAAGGAAACAATTGCTGGTATACCAAATTTTTGAAAACCTGAAGCCCTTTGTAGGAATTAGAAGGATTACACACATTTTTTGCTACTTCACATGGCGATTTATGGTGGAAACACAAAAGAGTTACTAACTGAATTCTCAGCCAGCCACAAGGACATTCCTTGTGATAATACTCAACCTATATTGCAAACAACACAAAGAGCTGTGAGGAAGCTAAGTGTCAAATGATACCAGGGTGTGATGGCTTGCCACTGTAAAACTGTGTGGGTGGAGTTTCATATGCTCCGGCAGTGACTTGTAGACACTGATGCCTATTTCTCATCAACATAAAATTTCAGTTTCAGTGCATCAAACGTTATTGAGTGACATTATGATGAGAAGATGCAAGGTAGAGCCTGTGGAACAGAGGAGAAAAGAAAACAGGACAGTATTTGACAGAAAGGCAAGGCAAGCCCTAGGCATTTTATTTTTTAAGATTCATCAATGTTAATAGCAGAACCAAGAAAGTTCATAATTCATGTTGCTTGCAAAGTCAGACCTGTGTGTTAGCATGAAAAAATTAACATTTGTTCCCCATTCAGTGCGACTAATGGGATCTAATTCCTGTGATCCCTTTGGTGCTGTTTAGCCTAGGCGTTTGAGACAGCTCATATGACATTTGTCCAAGAAAGAAGTATACATTTTTTTGTTGTACTAATTTGTATTATTTGAAACAGTTGTTTAAATATACCAACAAAGTAATTTCAGTACATATCTACAGAGGATGCCCTCTACTGATATAACCATATAGCGAGAGCACCTCTAAGATATATTACTCCTTTGTTTCCCACGTTTGGAGACTTAGTGTCATTTGCACTAACAAGCAAACGAGCTGCTGTGGACATCCATCAGTTAATGTCATTTGTCATTTTAAAGTACTCTGCTGTCTTCTGTTGGCTTGTTGCCTTCTCTTTGGCACCATCCAGCACCATCCGCCTCACTGTGTGAAGCAAGCGGCGGCAGAGGGACGAGGCCGACTCCTGTCGGTATGAAGGATCTTTACAGCTCTTCAATGAATTGCTCTGCAAATCAAACCCATGAGATTTCTTTCAAGACTTGATTTTTGCCACCTATGTGCTGAGGAGTAAATTTCCCTGAACTGAGGTAATCTAAGGCTTACATGGAGCAGGCTCAGCTGATGAGAGTGAGGGTAAAACACTGCTTGGAGAGTGTTCTCATAATCCACCCTGAATGCATGAAATAACCTACATGCGTTCCTGCCTCTTGTGCTGTACTAACAATAAGGGTTATCTGAGTTCCAGGACACGCAGGAGAACAAAACAGCAAGCAAGCTTACCAGGTGGCATCTCTATCAAAAGATGGTCTTTCAGTGGCTTTGTGTTACAGAGGAATTTGTGCTATAATGTAATAAAATAAAGCAGCCAAAAGCAAGGAGAGCTTTACTGCATCTACAGCTTCTAACTGTGCCTGGGTTTACAAAGGAAGAGACAGAATGGAAGGAAAAGTCAAACCCATGGTTTCAAGTTTCAAATACACGTAATATTGAAAAAATAAATTTGTACAATATATTTTACTAAACTTTATATTCTCCAATGCTGGAGTATACACATAGATACACCATTAATTCTTTGGTCCTTTAAGTATATGGATAGTATTAGCAAGGGGCGTGTTTTCGATAGCAGTGGATTGCAGATGATGTTTACAACAATTAATATATGTGTATTAATGCTGAGGTACATAAATTAAAGTAATACTATAGTATCTGTTTTTTACTGGTAATGTGCCTGTTTATCTCTTGCATTGATTAATACTGCTGTAGATACTTATATATCCTGCTTGTACAAGTTTGTCTTTATTTTCTTGCAAATTTGTGTTATATTAGTAAGGTTTTAAGTAGAAATAACTACTTATATTTCTATGAGAGTATTTTAAGAGCATATTATTTGTAATGACTGTTACCTTTTTTGCCATTTCATTTCCAAATTATTATTTGCAAAGGAAAACCAAATGTACAGCAGCTGTGAGAACTTCAGACTACAGATGTGCTACTCTGAAGGAGCATTATCTTCCCAGCTGCATTTTTCTTTGTTAGTTTTGTGTACGTAGTTATTTTGGACAGAACTGTGGAAAAGAGATACGCCTATGTTTCCTTACTTATCTTGATAACACAAATGGTAAGTAGGAAACTCGCTTGCAGGAGCATTTCCTTGAACTTTTCTGTATTGTCTCAAGAATAAATCTTGATTTTTTTTAAAAGGAGAAAGGCATTCACCTACTGGCTGGAAAGTGACAATTCTCTTTATCTACAGTGAAATAAAAAGCTATTTAGAGCAAAAAGTTATAACTTGTGTGTATGTGTAAATGACGTGTGTGTTTGAATTGTGTACTTGGCAGATTGTGGCAAGACTGAGAAGTGTATTCTCTGTGGCATAATTTTATTGATTTTTTTCAGTGAAGAATCTGGTTCTCTGTGCATTCTCTCCAGTAGTATCTTGTTAGAAGAGTGGAGGAAAGCCAGGCATGTGCTCAGGAATCTTTATGAAAATTGCTGTACTTCTGCTAAAACATGATACTGAAGGTTCTGTACATCTTCAGTGGCAATGACTGGACTGGTGTACGTTGCTAAGAACATTGGTGCTTGTGTTGAAACTGATTCTGGTTGAGAAACGATTCATACTGTATTTTGTTCTGACCATCTGCATTTTATATATGGGATCTGAGGAGCTGAAGATACATCTTTTGAAATATAAGCAAATAAGTAGTGTTTATTTATGCAGTTCTGCTAAATCACAAGAGTTAAAGATAAAATTGATAGTCTATCTCCTTTTATAGCTCTTGGTTTTTAGTAGAGTCCCATGCAGGAAAGAAGTTTCCCTGCTGTGAGTTCTGACTAGGAGTGCACATTATCCTTCAAATGCTTGCTTACCATTTTTCCTGTTGGGTTCCCCAAAATAGTTTCTGCACAAATATTCTCTTTAGGGTTTAGTACATTTTTTTGGCCATTAGAGATAAATGCTAATGACATGATAGCAGTCAGGAAACATACAGTGAGATTTGCCTGAACACAGAATTCAGTGCTGAATCCAATAAACCCTTTTTTTGCACTAACGTAATATAGCAATGCTGAGATGAGGTGATAGAGAAGCTAATTTGATAAAATGATGAAAACTACACCCAGCCTTGGCTCAGCTCTGTAGAACTGACACTTATTTTGAGAATTGATGAGATAGTGGTGTCACTTCTACAGAGAAGTGTTGCACTTTTGTTAAGTTTTTGTGGTATTTCTCTGTATTCTGTTGCCAAGGCCACATCCTTGGAAATAGACTTCCCTGGCATTAGGGCTTGCTGACGGTTCCTACTGTCCATCTAATGCACAATTTTCTGCTTTGAAGTTGAGGATGCTAAATACATTTCTCTCTAAATGGTTATCTGTTGGATTGATATGGCAATATCCTACCTCTTTTATGATGGAAAAGTTCCAAGAATTAATGAGTCCCTCAGTTTTGGCTTTCCTGTCTCTTTTTCTGTTGGGCTTCAGCTTCATAAACCTTATTTTTATGGCAAACTATTACAGTTGTGTGGAGTTAAAATATGCAATTAATGAGGCTGTACAATATATTTCATTTGAGCAAAGTATTGTCTGGCAAAGGAATCCCAGGCTCCCTGGTGCCTGCTCTGTGCTGGAAGTGTGACACTGTTTCCTTTAGTGCCAGATGGCAGGTCAGTTGTAATCCATAGTTACCAAACATAATACTGTGCAGTAATTTCCTTGGGCTGAATAGCTCATTCTACAGGATGTGTCAGTTCTATGCACATTAGTAGTGTTTCACTCTGAATTTCATCAAAGTTCTACTGTACTGGTTACTGCTGCATTCCCAGTATAGTTATTAAAAGACAAGCAATTCAAAGGGCAGAACCTTGAAGCAGAACCTTGTTTGCCCCTTGTCTCTACACCTGCCAATAGCATTTTATTACAGCACAGTGAAAACTGGACAGCAAGTAGACTGTGAATTTATCAGCTGCTGCAGGCGCTGCACTACAGGCAGCTGCATGTCATTATTAGGGCAGTTATGTAGCTCTAAGAACATTTCAGGATGTCTTGCCTTAGTGATCTGCCTGTGGCATGACTGACAGAGATGTGCATGAGGCTGATGAGCCATTCGAATGGGGACATTCTGACATTGCCTACAGCAAATGAGAACTATTGTTTTCTAGTAGCAAATAAAATTTGCAAAACTGGGGAGTAATAGAGAAGCTCAATGACAACATTGATTCCCTTCTAATAAAAAACTGTAATGCTTGCTTTAAACCGGCTGCTGGCTAGCTGGGGCTTTCTTTCTGTTCTTGCCATGCCTATAAAGAAGATAATGGATTCATCATCTAGGGAAGATAATAACTATGCTATCTCAGGAAAGATTGTGCTTTCCTTGTCAGAGTAAGTTTATTAAGCAGTAGAATATGTAGCAGGCACAAAATCTTACCAAGTGCTAAGGAAAAGGCACCACTCCAACTCTCTGCAGTTGAGCAGAGGGAGGACATTATTACTTCTCACATTATTCTTTTTTTTCCAACCTTCTCATGCTTCTAATAGCACAGGTTTTCTGCACTGCAAGTAGAAACCATTTATAATCTGCAGTTAAATGATCGCTGCAACCAAATGTTATCTGTTCCGATTCTTTAGTTTCTTCTGATTTTGTTTGTTTGGTTGTTCTTTTGGGGTTTTTTTTTGAAGTCATGTTTTGGAATGAAGTACTGGTGGTGAATCCATGCCCTCTTCTTGTGCATCTACGAGTTGCTTAAGTACCCTAAAGCCTGTTGAGATCAATGAGAAGATTCCTGTTAACTGCTTAGCTTTTGAACTGGGCTTTGACTGCAGAAAATGTTTTTATTGATATTTAAAGTTTGGAAGAAGCATCACACGCTAGATCAGCTAAGTAACACAAACATTGATTTTACTTGCTGATAGTTTTAGAGAGATTTAAGTTAATTATTATTTATTATTAATATTTTAGGCTGGAACATGAATTAAATTAAAGATTCTCCTTCCAGTGCAGCACCTTGAAGTAAAGGGAGCTCGGTACTTATATATTCTGTCTCTTCTGTTGAGCTCCTGGGCACCCAGCATAGGTCCTTTCACTTCTCTGAATTTCTTCCTGCTTCCACAGGGTGACTCCATAAAGTTCGGTAGCAGCTGCCTGGGGCAAAAATTGATTTGGTAAGTTTGCAGCCTGGTACAAAGAAGTCACGTACAGCTACTGATAACGTGTTTTGCAGTACTAAAAAAGCTTGATACATTATTAAGCTGATTGACGTTTAAAACCGATGACCTATATTTAGTAACATTTCTGTTGCATCCTACAGGACTTTTTAATCAGAAATTCCATCAAGCCCAAAAGCTTTTGATGTGCTGTGGATGAGCTGTCACAAGATCCAATAGCACTGCAGGTGATACAAATTCAAAGCCTGAGTCGTGCAGAGGGTCCAGCTTTTATATTGCTAAATAAATAGCTTACATCTTTCAAAATACATGGAATCTCTGGTTTCGGTTGCTCCATTGCCTCCCGTCTTGGAGCTTGTCCAGAGCCCAAGAAGGGAGATAAAGGAAAATAGCCAGATACCTCTTTGAACTAAGGGGGCTGTTGAGGTGCAGCGTTCCTGCATAGTTCTCCTTCCACACAGTGTTCAAGTTTGTGCTGATTGGTCAGCCAGGGTGTTGATGGCCCAGGGACTGCTGCTCTTTTTTTCCTCCTGTGTGCGCTGGAGAAGCTACAATTAGGGTGGCGCAGCCCAAGCACAGCCCAATTCTACTGATCATGCAACTATGATGCATTTTCTCACACTCTGTGTATTAAAAATAGCACAGCACAACTCTACTGATAATAGCAATGTGAGAAGTTACAGATTAAACAGTACACGTAGCAATGCAATACAAATCATCCATGGGTCACCTATCTTTTTCAGGCCTGTCATTCAGGCCCTGTCACTTAAACATCATTCCCTGTCATAGAATGGTGATATCAACTTACTTTCTTTTCCTCTGGATTATTATCTCCAGAACTTCATTTCTCTTCTGACTTCCAAATGCACAACCTGGTGTTCATTTCCAGTCATTAACTGACTTCCACGCAGTTATGCCCTAAGTTTCCACTAATGTAATTCCAGGTAAACAGTTGGAGCCACAAGCAAACTATTATCCCTTTAACATCTCAGTGAATTATGCCACAATTTAATCACCTAATTTAAAATTAAATTTATGATTCATAGAAGCAATAATCCACAACAGATGGATTGTTACTGCAGCTAAATGGTCAGATGTGTAACATTCCTTCAGGTTTATGGTTAGTCATTAGATGTTTGTTGAAGAATTGACAAAACATGCATTACGGTTGCATTAATAATAACATGGTACAGTTATTCTATGTTATAAGGGGAGTGGAAGGGTTTTAACCCCTTCTGAGAAGACAAAAATGTAAATTCATAGAGAAGTTAGATTGGCAGTTTTCATGGGATTTTTCATGTAATTTAAGATAACTTTGTGGGTTTACCCCTTCAAATTCAACTTTATGTATATTTTTGGGAAAATAACATTTTTAATACTGGAAACAGATGAAAGCAAGGATGCTTGTCATTTTCATTTCTGGAAAAAAAGATAGAAAAAGGAGATGCAAAAGTAAGTTAAGATCAAGAAAAACAACACCCTGCAGCTTTATCAAATGGGATTGATTCAAGAGAATCTTCAAGGCAAAGGGTTCAAGAGAATGTATGAAATATTAACTATTTGCTCAGTTGAAGAACTTAAGAATGTTCTCCAAGTTCTGTTGTACTTGCAAACTCACTATAAAACCTGTCAGTCAGTATTTTACAGATACTTTGTATGCAATAGACCAGGAAATCACTAGTTAAAATCTGCTTAATATAGAAGTATAAAAAGGGTAGATGTTGTGTTACAAAAGCTGAAGCCCTGGAAAAACTGGGAATGGTGGACAGTGAGGTGGGCATTGTGAACTCTTGACTCTCCTCAGTAAAATGCAGGTCTTTAGAATGTTTTTTACCAGTAAGTATAAATAAATAACTGTTAAGGGGGAAGTAGACAATGACATGCTGTTCCTTTACCAGTGGTAAATCATGTGATCTTAAGGTATTTTTTGAGAAGGTAGCTTAGAAAAAATTTAATTAATCTCTATTTCTGAAGCATAATGCCAAACAGGAAGTTATTAATTTTGGTGCAGAACTAATGATCTGTGCACAGCCTCATAGAATAATTCAAAGATCAGTGGCAGCTAGTGAACAATACCTAACGATAGTTTGCAGTGAAGGAGAAAGTGCCAAACTGATGCATTTAGAATTGCCAGGAAACTTTTCTTGTGATCTTGGCGTAACAAGTACAAAGGTGCTAATTAATTTGCCTATAACTCAGACTTGAAGATGACATCAATTTGGAGAAGTAGTAGAATATTAAACAGGAAATAATGGATGATATTGAGGGTTGTAATGATAGAAATAGGATAAAGTATAAGAATATAGCTTGTGAGATCAGGAAAATCTGCTGTGGAGGCTCAGCAATTATAATCAGAAGTCAAAAACCCACCACTGTGCAAAGGTTTCTTGCTGATCAGAAGGAAACTATTAGCTGCTGTGTGACATAAAAGTACAAAAATGCACATGTGATTTGAGGAGTTGTTGCATGGGGGAGTTAAAAGCATAAATAATAATAATAATAATAATCTTTTGTAAAAGACTGAATCTGGGATACTCTATGCCATCCTGGTAAGAAGTTGCAAAGAACAATTGCTAGGTTAATTGTGAATGAAAAGCTAGTCTTACAAGAAACTGTGAAAGTATGGCTTCTAATGCATTTCTGTCTCTAAGTATTTTTATCTCTAAATATATCAAGAAAATAAATACCAGTGAGTGAAAGGGTGGATTTGAAGTCAAGGATAACACAAACTCAAATTGTAATAAAGTGATTATAAATAAACATTAAGTAGAAATTATGAGATGGTTCCCTGCTATGATAGGTGTGTTGTTCTGGAATAAACAGACAGGAAAAGTGGATACAAAATCTAATGTATTTTAAGGCTGTGTGCAATGAGTGAGAGTACACGCTGTTGTTGACTGCAATAAAAAGGGATACTGGGCTTAAGAAACAGGGAGCTCTTTTCCAGTTCTGTCTCCAGGGAAAGGCAAAAATATTATGGGCTGTATAAGCAGTCAATATATATTTCTTTTTTTCCTGAGAATTGACTCATGACATCAGGTTTCTAGAATTCAAACAAGTTTCCTTGTTACTTGTTTTGTATTAGGGGGAAAAGTGTGGTGTAAGAGAAATGGAAGTTGGAGGAAGGGACTTGCCTAAGTGACTGGTGTCCCTTAATTCAATGTGGGTTCTGCAGCTTTCCTCCTTGGCATTACATGTCTGATAAATGGAGCAGGAAGCAAACGAATGCATTTGCGCTCAGTAAATGAGTATCGTGAGCAAAAAAATTTTACATTAAAGTAACACTAAATTGTACCTTTTTCTTCTTTTAGTCTTTTTCTTCATGATGTTGCTGGGTATTTGCTTGTTGTTGCTATGGGCAAGTTGAACGACACCTTGTTATCAAAGGGAAAAAAAGAAGAAAATTGGTATCAATTGTAACATAATTATATGGTGAAGAATTCTTTGTATATTTGTAGTTTTTATTACCTTATATAGAATTTATTGGCATATCTGATTTAGGATGGCATCAATGAGTGCATAGAGAACAACAAATACATTTCAGAAATCTTAGTCAAGAAGGGATTTTCTCCTTGTTTCAAGTCTGTGCATTTGTTGCTGATGAAATGAACAAATGTAATGAAATATGCAGTGATAATAATCTTAATGTACACATTTTTCTTATATTGTGTGCTATGACCTTGGATTTGCATCTAGATGGCCACCTGGGTGGCCTGCGTGGCTAGGGAGCACCTGGAGCACTGTGTCCAGTTCTGGGCTCTCCAGTACGAGAGAGACAGGGAACTGCTGGAGAGAGTCCAGCCAGGGGTTGCAAAGTTGATGAAGATACTGGAGAATCTCTCCTGGGAGGAAAGGCTGAAAGAACTGCGGCTGTTCACCCTAGAAAAAAGAAGGGTTAGGAGGATCTTATTAAAATACCTGAGTACCTGAAAGGAGGACGGAGCCAGGCTCTTTGCAGTGGTGTCCAGAAACGGGACCCCAGGCAGTGGGCACAAACTCAAATAGCAGAGATTCTGCCTGAGCATCACAGAGTCATATAATATTTTGGGTTGGTTTTGGACCTTTAAAGGTCAAGATCGGGAAACACTTCTTAACTGAGGGTGACTAAGAACTGGCGGAAATTGCCTAGGGAGGCTGTGGAATCTTCCTTCTTGGAGATATTCAAAAGCTGTCTGGATGTGGTCCTGGGCAACTGGCTCCGAGCAGCCCTGCTTAAGTAGGTGGCTTAGACCATACGAGCTTCCAGAGGTACCTGCCAACCTAGGTCAGCCTGTGATTCTGTCATTCTGTAGTTCTTAACTTCAGAAACCACACTTGTGCCGAGTTTAGACAAGGTAAGCTACTTGGCGCTAAAGGCATGACAATAAAAATTATATCAAGCTGCTTTATTAAATTCAGTGACACTTAGCTGGGTGTGTTAGTGACTGATTTACTTCTAATGCAGTGAATTTTTCTGAATTGTTGCATCCCTGCTGCGTAGTTTCCCTGCTCAGCTGTACAGTAATATATACAACGTGTCATAGTGAAATGAAGCCTTTGTCTCCGACGGAAAAAGCTATGTGGTCCTTCCCGCACAATAAATGTCAGGTTAAGAAAATACAGGAGTCCCAGTACTAGAAGGGGGGAGGAAAAAAAAAAGATACTTCATGGCTCTGACGTCCAAGTGAAGACACAGGAAGTGTGAGGAAAAACACATTGCAGATTTTATAGCATGTGACTAACTGAAGTCTGCTAGACACAGTGATGAAAGTGGATCAAAATTACTAACAGATCTTAACCATCTGTTGAGAGATGCGAGTTGGGTCTCTGCTAGTCCTCTTTCCTATCTCAAAATCCATCCTCTTTGCAGCTGCCTGAGATAATTGCTGCTTGTGAGCTGTCTACGACTGTCAAATTTCAAGTCTTACATATATGTTTCAGCTATATGTTTTCTTTATGTATCAGTTATCGGTATCTGAGTGTCTGTTGTGCTGGTACCCATTACATTAGCATAAGGTCTCTGTAACTACTTCTGCCATCATATATGTCCAACAAGTATCAGAGTCTAAAATTCCAGATGGAAAACCTCCTTTTTTCTGAGCAATTACAGATTACTTTTGTATATTTTAAAAATTATATACATTATGATGAATGTTATTATGCTCTCACTGTGATTCTTCAGAGGCTTGAAATTTGTCAGTGAGTCTGTCACATCTGTTCTGAGACTGGCAAGATTTCTTGGGGCAGGTGGCCTTTATTGGTAACTAGAGTTTGTGTCCCGTCAGCCCCAATATGACTGAAGGATAGAGACTGATACAAGGCACTTGACTATAAAGGGAATGTAATGTTCAGAAATACTGGAGCTCCACCTTCTGCCAGTAGGGATTGAGTAAATGAAAAAAAGCCAAATCTGGGATCTGAGGAGCAGGCATTCTGTCTGAAGCTCTCCTGGGGTATTGTTAGAGGCTTTATGTGTTTGTATGATTCTTTTTGGCTTTGAGTAGACCTCAAGTTGTAATTTTGAAAATAGCGTTACTATATCATTGTAGTTAAGACTGTTTTCCTTGTTGTTCAGTGAGAACCGATTGATGTAAACAAGGGAATGGCAGAAACATGAACGAGGATGCTCTGGTAGACTCACAACATAGTTGAGCATGCAAATGGGGAAAAGGAATGTTCTTCAAACTTCCAGTTGTCAAGCTTTTTGCTAGATCGGTAACCAATCACTTGTATTTTTCACTTGTACTATCAGAAAAGATACTACTATAGAAATATGATTCAAGGCAGCTTTGGAATAAGGTTAAATTAATTTACTCCTTTCTCTGCCATGAAATTCCTCAGCCTTTCCTAAATCACTTCATATCACAGAATCACAGAATAACCAGGTTGGAAGAGACCCACCGGATCATCAAGTCCAACTGTTCCCATCAGACACTAAACCATATCCCTCAGCACCTCATCCACCCGTGCCTTAAACCCCTCCAGGGAAGGTGACTCAACCCCCTCCCTGGGCAGCCTCTGCCAGTGCCCAATCACCCTTTCTGTAAAGAATTTTTTCCTAACATCTAGCCTAAACCTCCCCTGGTGGAGCTTGAGGCCATTCCCTCTCGTCCTGTCCCCTGTCACTTGGGAGAAGAGCCCAGCTCCCTCCTCTCTACAACGTCCTTTCAGGTAGTTGTAGAGAGCAATGAGGTCTCCCCTCAGCCTCCTCTTCTCCAGGCTAAACAACCCCAGCTCTCTCAGCCGCTCCTCATAAGGCCTGTTCTCCAGCCCTTTCATGTGTAAGCCCTGGACAGTACAAATATTGAAAAGGGCTTGGACAGATGAGCAAGCACGTTGAAATGCAGAGCATATGAATGCTGAAGGTACCTAAAAGCTTATACGACTAGAAGGCTTCCTTAGGTACAGAATTGCCTCACTAAACTTAATAGAGTTACTCATATGTGAAATGTAGCTGGAGTGTGAGTACTGACCGATACGGGTGATTACTAGTACTATTTCTCATGCTCCCAACAAAGCTGTGGTCTCTACACTCACCACTGCAATGAGAAAATAATAACAAATGTGGAATGGGGCATAAAATACTCAGTGCACTGTAGTTATCCTGCTGTGTATACCATGCAATGTTTAATAAATAGTAACATAAATAAAGCAAGGTGTTAATAAGACAAAATAATAATATATTCTTATAGAGCCAAACATTTAGCAAATTATCCTCAAATTTACAGCAAATTGATTAAAAAAATTGCCTTCACCCCTCCCCCCGCCTCAACGACCATGAAATTAGAAGCATTAGTGAGGGACTTTAGTAAAAGAAGTTAGCTAAGAGCAGGATCTATCTCATACAGAGCATTAATTTGTCTCTGATCAAAGAATCTAAGCCACTCTAATTAGCCCAAGTGTTCTAGCCTTTGAAAATAGAATTGCTTTTCTGGCATGGAACGTGGTATTGCCTATAATACTATGATGCCTCATCAGCACAACAGAGAAAAAGGTGAACTGTTCCCAAAACCTAAAATTCATATGAACAGCATAATTGTTCTATTACTACCATGCTGCCTAATCTTAGACGATCCCATTTTCCACCCAGATATTTCTGTGGACTGGCTAAAACATCAGTGTGTTTGTGGCATAAATAGTTATCTTCATTTAAAATAAGCATTGAGAAAAGTAATCATGTGTTTAGAAAATAGCGGTGATTGCCTCCCTCCTGCACCAACTCTCTATCTGGCCTCTTTGGTTTTCTTAGGAATTGTAGGAGAGTTTATTTCCTCTGGAAGCCAAGGGCTGAGTGTAGCTCATCTTTGACTGACAGCAGTGAATTTATTGGACATCTAGCTCTGGATTAACCTAAAGGCATGCGCATTGCAGCTGTAGGACAGTAGCTAGTGCCTTACCTCAGAAAGCTAACAGTTTGAAGGTTAGTACATTAGCCTAGAGAAATGTTGTCTTCTGATTTAAGCTCTTCTGAGGGTCTAAAATAAAGCAGCTCCATTTAACATGAAAAGTTGTACAGTGTCGTGAGCCTTTCAAAACTAAACCAGACCCTGGCAACACAAGCCTCTCCTCCTTCCTGCACATCTCCCTTTCATTCAACATAATATTCAAAGTCAAGCAGATCCTTTCCAGTACAGAATAACTAAATAAACTGTATGCAAGGAGTTAAGTAGGTGTTTGAAAGCACTCAAAACTTCCAGCCTGTCTCAGAATACTTTTCCAAGCCATGTTCTGAGCAACAGGATGCCTTGTCTCTCCAAGGTGAAGGGGAGGCCCTTTTTGAAATTTTATGCCACTTTTTTTCACTCATTTCTCAGTTACGTTCCTTACGCTGATCAGGTTGCCACAGAACGGCGTTTGTGGTGTGCAACAATTGCAAGACCTCTTCTGAAATGAAACTCCCGGGAAGGAAAATGTGCCTTTTTCCTTGGAAGCAGTGAGCTGTCTGTGTCCCTGAAAGGAGAACCTCTTTTCTGGTCAAGAATATTGCAAAATGCTATTATAAGGCACTTATTTATCTATAGAGTTAATGCTGAGAATCCTGAGTAACTGCAGACACGGTGAGGGCTGGCAGTGGTTCTAGTATTAATGAAACAGCTGTGCCTGTTGAGCCCCTGGACATTAGACTGTAAAGTGTGTTATATTTTTAAGTTTCTTTTATGATTCTGCCAATTCTAGATCAAGCTGTTTGTTCATTCCCTCGGGAAATGGCAAAGGTTTTAGGAAACTTGGTTTAAGGAGAACATTTCCACATTTTAATGAACTTCTCAAATGCGCTGGCAGTTTTATTGCAGAGTGACATGTTCATGTTTGTGCTGCGAGTACCTTCCCCTTGCTCAGAGCAGCTGGGGTTTGGTTTGAGGAAGTGTCTCATATTCCATCTGCTCCGTGGCAGTCAGTGGTGCATCACTGCAGGCGTTGGATTTTTTTCACCTGAAAGGCGGTGCAGCTGTTGTGGGCGTCTTAACGAAATATTTATATTGGAGTTTTTGGCCAAATGCCTTTGCAGCTTGTCTCCAGGACAGGCTGATGGCCTGGTCTATGCAAAAACCAGGATAAGGCATCAGCAAACATTTGTGTGAGATTATTTTGCGTGTTAGGACACAATGTATTACACCAGCTAGTTGTACTAGAGGTGAGAGAACTTTGTTGCTCAATAGTAAATCCACTCCTGGAGTCTTGTTTACCCTCTTCCTTTGTTGTTCGTTCCAGTGGAATGAAACCTTATTTTCCTTTTCTAAAAATGCATGCTCAAAGACAAAGTTTATAAGTGTTTGAAAAGGCTTTTAAAGATGACAGAAAAAGGACAAAGTTCTCTTTGACTGATAAGCCTGTGGATAAAACGACTGTGGGAACTAAGAAATAAGGACCTTGTGAAGGTAGCTAATGTATCTGAAGACACTCAAACTCAGCTTTTCCTCCGTGATCTAGACTCCTGATGGTTATAACAAGTTGACGGTCCTTGGCCTTGACTGCATGGTGGCTTATGGCAACACAAGTACTATTTCAGACCAGTTTGTAGTTGATGAGCCTTCTGTTTGCTGGCAGTATCAACAGAGAACAAGGATTGAATTAGCAGTGTTTTGAGTGAAAATCCTATAATTATTCTTTGCAGATGAGAGATGAAGAGCAGTGATGGCAATAGGCAATGTTTCATCATCAGTGCCCATGCTGAGAACAAACAGAAGGTTTCCAGCAATGCAGCTTTCACTTAATGCAACTTTCAATTAAAATTCATTATAATGCTTTCTTAAGGAATATTTTACATGTAATCATTAAAAAATATCTTATATTGTCAATATGACTTACATAACTGTCCTTCTCTTCCTGAGATAGTAGAAAATAGTAAAAGGATTAAGTAGGATTCTCAGCTGCTGCAGTTGCCGAAGCTTTCCTGATTTATAATTGAGGACAACCAAACACATGATTCAGATTGTCAATAAAAAAATTCTGTGTGTATCCATTAGCTGCTTATCTGGAGCTTTTCAAATATTCTTCCAGTGATTTGACAGAACACAACTGGAACATCATCACTGTTAATGGCTCCTCCTTGTTGGGAGTTGTTTGGTTTCTTTTCCAGGTTCATTTAGTCTGTGCTTTTCATTGCTTTTAATTAGGATAGGATTAAGTCTGAGCTGAGGCCAGATGTGAATAA
Source organism: Phaenicophaeus curvirostris (assembly GCF_032191515.1). Lineage (NCBI taxonomy): Eukaryota > Metazoa > Chordata > Aves > Cuculiformes > Cuculidae > Phaenicophaeus > Phaenicophaeus curvirostris. Next base: position 529,561 of record NC_091407.1, read on the forward strand.
CAAGTTAGTGAAATCAGGGAAGTTTTCTTTTAAAAATATAAAGCAGGTGCTCTTGTTATGTATACCTACAGAAAAGGCTTGTCAGGTCACGCTTTTTTCCTAGGCTATTAGAGACTTGGAGTCCAGCTACATTTTGTCTACTATGGTGGCAAAAGCTCAGTGTTTTTAAACTCTCTTTTCTCATTTCCTGGATTTTTTAATCTTTAATCCTATCCTAGGACTTTTGTGTGATTTCTGGTCATAACAAGGACCCACCTTTGATTTGAAATCACCAAATGTTGTATTACAAACAGTTAGTATTAACACCACAGAACTGAAGAACAGATTACTAGCACAGCTCTTTTGTCATTAATGAGCAGAACTTCAACACCTTACAACATCGTACACTCAGCAAACAACTTGGCTCAGTGTAGCATGTGTTCTCAAATTCTCCTCAGTCCCTTTTTGAGGAAGCAAGAGACAAGCAAACAGGTCTCTGAAATACTTTTATTTACTAGATAGTGTATGTTAGCTTCTTGAAATCTCAATAGTTTTATTTCATCTGTGCATCCAAGCTCACCTCCTTCCTTTGGGTAATCAGAAGTTTAGATTAATTATGCTAATCAGCTACTCCAGGTTGACATAATTAGCCAAAGCAGGCAATATCTCAGGAAATCCATGCAGTATCTTTCCTGCATTATGACTTCAATTTCATGATCCAGTCCAACAGTTACAGGAAAAGAGACAATTCTCTGTTTGTGTTTTCATCTCTGTCGTTCTGCATTTGCACTAATTATCATAAAAATCCCCCCATGTTCTGGGGCCAGGAAGTCCCTTCTTCAGGCTGCCTTTGCACTCACAGTTCTGCAGGGATTTTTGGTTTTTGTTATCTCACAACGTGAAAGGTATGTTTATATGTGGTTACCAAACATATAACTGAAGCACATTTGTGTTAGACTTGTCACAGAAAAATGCCAGGAAGCTTTCCTAGTGGAGCGATGGATCTACATGTGTCAGTGTAGATGTAGCTTGTAGAGCTTAAATAGGGAGTTAAATTATAAAGGTCATAGAGAAGATCAACGTGAAAAGCTACCACGCTGCACCATGAGAATATGAAGAAATATTTCTGATGGTGTTTTTTTAAACAGTTATAGATTATTTGTATTTAGTTTAATGGTGCCTCTTAGCATCTCCAGGATAAAAAGGAAAATGATCTCTCCAAATTATATTCCTCTCTTGACCACAAGTATAAATACCATTAATAGTAGTCTGAACATTCCTTGTAGATCATGTGCAGACCTGTAATATCTGCATTTTAAGAAAGAAATCCAAGAGATTGAAATAGATCAGAATAGAATCATCTGCTCAGCATTTGAGTGAGAGAAGCTAGTATTTTATATATCGATATTATAAAATAGATTTTTGCGTATCTCCACTTCAGTCAAGAAATGTAACTGAGGAGAATTTAGTTTTGTTCTTTTCTCTATATTTTAAATGTAAATATTTCTGTTTGATCTGGCTAACCTAGAAAAGAGAGTTGCATGCCTGTGGTCTCTTCCAGACAGAACCCAGCTGCCTGCTTCCCAGCTCCAGACTCTATAGTTTGGGTGTAAGCCCAGACTAAAGAGATGTGCTGAGGCACTCAGGCCCTTGGTAATGTAGCTATTGTTCTTCTCACTAGAGCTGGCTTATGCTCATCACCCATCATGCAATACAGGCAGAGGTTGTTCACCTCTAACTTCAAAATGCCATGGAAACATCATCAGTTATGCTCATTTTTATAGGCATGAGTTTTTGTAGCTGTAAGAAGTATAACTATTGCCAAGTTATTTCCAGGTATCATAGGAAGGAGCAGTTTTAAGAAGTTGAAGGAGTATCATGACTGCGGGTGTTCAGGAAGAGACTTTTCTGAGTGTGAAAACAACTTCAGAGAAACAAGTCATTCGTTTGAAATAGAATCGGTGAGATTTGGAAGTGAGCATCGGGGTTGCTTGATCTATCAGTACAGAATGCTACTGATAGGCTGTGAATGACCTTAAAAACTGCAGAATAGTTAAAAAAAACCCCACACTAATGGAAAAGAGGGAGAAAGCTTTGCAGTCCATAACTTTTCTGAAAGCTATAAATTTTTAGTTATGCCTTTCTTAATGTGCACTCACCCCTTGGACCAGTAGTCACACTTGACTCATCTGCTTAGGAAAATCCCACCTTCCTCCACAGATGTTAAAATCTGAGTACATTCAGCTGTCAGGCATGTGAGGATATTATCTGCCATCTTCTCTGTCAGGAAGTTCTGAAATTGGTGTTCAACCTTTTTTATAATTGCCTGTGGTCAGATGAATGGAATGCCCCCTCGCATTTCTAAGGAATGCTTGCTTTAGCTCACCTTTTCCAAGCAGGTAAACTATAAACGACAGACATGGATGGCATGCTCAAGCTAACCTTCCAAGAGGGACAATATATTCACACTAAGAAGAAATGCTTTTTTTTTTTTCCTATCCCTTTTAGGCGCTTGTAGTCTTGTCTCTGGTAAGCGACCTGTTTTTGCAGCATTAATCAGACTGGCTAAGAGTAGACTAGAGAAGAAGATATTGCAATATTTGCGACGTAAGATAATGAGATTCTTGACAAGACTTCAGCGTGTGTATATTTAAAGTGATTAATGCTTAATGTAGTGATATTACAACTCGAAGAAGGGAAGAGAGGTAGTAAAAGAAACCAATCAAATTACTCTGTATAGTGCACTGATCTAGATTTGAAATGCCTTAAGAGGATTACTCTCTATTTTAATTCTTTTGCTCTCCTTAACATTGCTAAACAATTTTTAGCATCTCCCTAGATTTCTAACATTACAGAGAAGAGAATTATGAGTCAGATTACTTAGTGTGTTGAGTTTTAAACATGAGCCATGAATCCCTGAAATCCTTTGTTGTTTAAGCAGAATACATTTTACTGTTCTCCATTTAGGATTTAGTCATCCTTTCCATAAGTCTTTTGATGAATAAGGTCATTAAAATTAACACAATATTAAAATAGCTGGTCTCAGTAATTATAATGTTTAACCATGGTTTCTCCCGAGATTAAAAACTCTGTTCATTTTATCTTCAAATCCAAGAACTTTAACAAACCTTATTTATAGCAGCTCGAAGACTTGTAGCTGGATATAGCTTAAGGCAACCAAAATATTCTTGTGTATCAATGACATCATATGTTTCTATGGTGAAGTAACTTTTAATACTCTCTTTTTCACTCGTCATCTCTCATTTAAATATGTTGCTTGGTTTTAGTAATAATTTTAAAAATATTTCAGTCCTTCCTAATACTAATAGGTATTTTGTTTGATACTCTCATTAAGTTTTCCATTAACAAATTTTACCTGTCACATATTCCCACCTACCCATTAACTGAGTCACTGTATGTTGACACATATTGTGTGATGGGTTTTATGTAAGAAGAACCAAAAGTTTTGTGCATAATAAAACAGAGATTGAGATTAAATTTATGGAAAAAGTTTTCTCTGGAAACATACTACAAGACTTCCACTTCAGTTTAATATCATGATCAGGACGTGTTGGAACACGAGAACTGTAGCTAAAGCATCGTGCCTCCTAACAGCGGTAAATGTATCTGACCTTCAGGATTTAAATGGACCATTTTGTAAGCTCTTCATTTAAATGTTTGGTGAACGCTGGCTACAGGTAGCTCTGGGAAAAAGCAAATTGGGTATAAATTGAGTGAAAAGGGCAGTTAGTTACTTCACTATTGCAATTAAATAATTGCTTCTTGGGCGGCAGCAGGCCGGTGGGTTCTGTGGTGAGTTCAGGACGTTGTGAGGCGCTGGGAGCTCCCTGAGCCGGGAAAATCCCAGAACACCCCGCGCGGGGGTCCCGCCGCCCCCACAGGCCGGTCCCGCGGGGCCTGGCGGGAGGAGTTAAAGGATCCCCGGGAGCCCCGCGAGGAGGGGCGGGGCAGGGCGCAGAGAAGACCGAGAGACCAGGTAGAAGGCACCGAGGACCATGGTGGCCACCCGGCAGAAGGTTAAAGCCGCTCCGTGTGCTGCAGCAGGCAGGGTGGGTGCTGCCACCCAGCCAGAGCCACGGTGGGTGCAGCAGCTCCCCAGCCCCTGGGCTGCAGGCGGGGCCCCCTCCCACACCGGCTCGAGCCTCTGGTCCTGGCTCCACTGGGGAAACCTGCGCTCGAGTGGGGGAGCTCCCCACTCCCTGTGGTGGAGGAGCTAACAACAACAGACAAGGGAAGGTGCCCTCCTCGACCTGCTGTTTGTGAACAGAGGAGGCCGGCAAGGGAGAAAACCAGCTTGGTTGAACAGAGAGATCCTGAGTGATGTCAAGAAGAGAAACGTTTATGGGCTCTGGAAGAGGGGACAGGCCTCTTGGGAGGACTACAGGAGGGAAGTGAGACTGTGTAGAGAAAAAATCAGAAGGGCTAAGGCTCAGCTAGAAATCAGATCGGCAAAGTCTGTGAAAGATAACAAAAAATCCTTCTATAAATATATAAATAATAAAAGGAGGACTAGGGAGACCGTACAGTCCCTATTGGACGCAGAAGGAACAACAGTGACAGGGGATGAGGAAAAGGCTGAGGCACTTAATGCCTTCTGTGCCTCAGTCTTTAATTGTAAAGAAAGTCGTTCCGTCTGTGTACAAACCCAGGAGCTAGAGGAGCAAAATGAGGCTCCCGTGATCCAAGAGGAGGTGGTCAGAGCCTTGCTAGCCCAACTAGACACCCACAAGTCTATGGGGCCGGACGGGATTCACCCTAGGGTATTGAAGGAGCTGACGGATGTGCTGGCCAAACCTCTTTCCATCATCTTCCAACAGTCCTGGAAGACTGGGGAAGTCCCACTGGACTGGAGGCTGATGTTGTGCCCGTCTACGAGAAGGGTCGCAGGGAGGATCCAGGGAACTACAGGCCTGTCAGTCTGACCTCAGTGCCAGGGAAAGTCATGGAGCAGGAGATCTTGAGTGCGATCATGAAGCACATGCAAGAGAACCGGGTGATCAGGCCCAGTCAACATGGGTTCACAAGTGAGTTTTCATGGAATGCACAACACAATGAGAATCCCAGTTTGAAGGGTAACCAGAGCCTCAGCTTCATGTAGGAGGTATATAAAAAAATATTTTGGTTTCAATAGTAGAACTCACATAGGGAAACAAAATGGAAGACTTATTTTGAACAGCATATTGAACATAACAAATGCCATTATTGGCGTGAGGATGTTTAGCTGATTTTTATGGTAGCTGCTGAATGTCTTTAAATTTGTAGGGGATTTTTATTGCTGCTGTTACCATAAATGGTGGTTGGACCTGTCTAAAGGAGCTGGTCTTTACAACTGGCCCTTTCTTTAGCCTCAAAGGAAAAGTCTTGCTTCTTCCTTTCAACTGCTGTTTACTCCCTCCTTATCTTTTGAATCCGGGAACCAGATATCACGTAGCTCTGTGGAAAATCGTAATTTCTTCTGCTTGTGTTTATTATGGCTTTATGATTAGAATCTCTGTCAAATGCCCTAATTAGCATATTTCTGGCTTTAGGCTGATTTTTCTTTTTCTTGAGACTACTTTCAGAAGAAACTTTTCTAAATCATACTGTAAGATCTCCTTAAAATTTCAGTTTTCTTATTGGATACATCGCTGTTCTTTCTCGATGAACATCATAAAAATATTAAACATAAGACCGCAGAGAATGAAAATTGTGAGAGGCGCCGCACTATTTTTAAGGAAGCCCTTCTGGAAGCACTTTGTACTGTCCTTTAAAGTATTTTCTAGCATACTTCAGGCCATATCAATTCTGTTTATAAAGTATATTTTGAAAAAAACTGAATCTAATTTCACAAGAACTTCTTTGAGGCACTCTGCTAACTTTCTGCTTCTTTGTCTGTAATGTGTTCTATAATCCTCCTCTTGGCTGAGATGAGTGAACTCTTCTCCTGGGCAGTGCAAACTGCAGGATGCTGTGAGCTAATTACCTTACATTAGCCATTTTGGAAATTACTGTCAGCTGATCTTCATAAAGCTAATCAGTCAGAAAAGAAGGTACCCAGCAAATAACTACCATACATCTTTGTGCTTGAAACAATTAGGACTGACCCTAATCTGATTTACAGAATTGGAGTGCTTCCAAAAAGGGAACAGTGTGTGGCTGCCTTCACGAATTCCATAAAGCTCTTGTGTTTTTTTAATTGACCCATCTTCTTGATGCACTTTGTTGTTTTCCCTTTCTGATCCCTCTGAGCCTGAATTTTCAAAAGCTATTATAAATCCAAAAAAGGTGATGTCAGCTTACTCCCTTCATCAGTTAGTGCTAGCTTTTAAGTCTGTTCTTCCAAACACATCATAAATTTCAAAAAGTTAATTTAAATATTTGTCTTTTTTTTTTTCACTTGTACATGAGTTTTGGAGAAAGTGAGAATATTTTCCCTTTCATATAGGATCTCTCCTCCTCCCACTCCCTTAAAAACGTCCTGATTCTGCTATATGCTGCTGAAGTGGTTTTAAAAATGATACCACTTCAAACAACAGTTTCCAGGTTTTGCTGTGGATATGGCTTATGCTGCTTATCGCTGAAGAAAGTAAATATCCTGAATTTAAAGTACTTAGAAATAATTCAGCACTTTGGTACTTTGCCATCGTACTTTACCATGTTAATTAACATCCTACAGGACATAACTGAGCATGTAATTCAAAAGGAAATTCTGCAGAAATAGGTATATTTTTAGTACAGATTACCTAAATCAACCTACTCTGAATGCTACCAAACTTTGGAAATACTGAATCTTCAGCTGTACATCATGCATTGGTGTGAATGTTACATTACAGTCGCAGCATTCTTGCACTCGGCTAGTCTTTCATTGGGCTGTAAGTGCCCTTTTCCTGACAGATGGCTTTGAAAGGTCCCAATGTCTTCCAGGTGGATGAGGATTTGTCGCAGAATTTCAGAATAATCAAATCTGCATAAATCTCCTTAGATCCACGCTTCAGGTTATGTAGCAAGTACCAAGATACTCAAACATAAGATCTATTCCAGGAGCAATGTTTTTGCTAAAGGCTGAAAGAAGAAAATTCTAAGTTCCTTCTCCCTAACCTGCGTCGGACAAGCAATGGCTATGTGGGTTCTTCCTTCTCTTTTTTCTCTTTTATATCCCTGTCTGTTTTATCTCCTGGATTCTTAGAATTCTATCTAATATTAGATGGGAAAATTAGAAATCTAGTAAAGGTTCACTAAAACTAGCTGTAACTTGCCTTCAGTTTGTACTTAAACAAAGAATACAGCAACAGGTTCTGGCTGGTTTTGCTTATTTCTTGTTTTTCCCTCAGACTTTATTCTTACGCCTCACGCATTTCAAATGCACCAAAGTGATGTGGAACCTACACACTATTTTTCCAAAGAACTGTAGTGTCCCTGTAGTGCTGAAAATGTTGCGTGCAATGTCTGATTATTTCCAAAGAAACCCATAAAAACCTCCCCTCAGTTCCTTAGTGCACAATACCTGGCTATATTGCTAACAAATGCCTTTCCTCAAGAGAATGGAGGGTACTGCAAAAGTTTCTTCAAAAAAGGTGAGTTTTCTGTTTGCAATAGCCCCTCTCCCGTATTTCTTCTTGTAACCCTGTAATTCCATACTGGAAGCAGAAGAATGTCATACCTCCAAATGAAAGTGTTTTAAGGCAGCTGCTTAGATGTCTTTTGCAGTAAGTTTTATGCTTATGTCAAAACAGCCATCACCCTCTTTCTCAATGCTCCTGCAAAGCACGAAGGTCAACGTTTTGAAACTTTGGTTAAGCTGGCTCTTAGATTATTGGGTTATTGCTATAAAATTTCTCTTACCTAATTTGAGTGCACTGTAATTGCTGCTTTGCACTGCACGTAGATTTTCAGTGTCAGAATAATCGAATTGACGGCGATGAACCTTCAACCTTTCACTGATGCCTATGTTGTGTTTTCAAAGGTCTCATTTTATAATTTGTCATATATATGTCAAATTCTTATTGTTGCTTTTGGTTAGGCTACAGCATCTAGATGTGTATTGAGTGTGTATCTCAGAGTTTCATTTAGACTATAAAAAAAAGAAAAGGAATAAAAGAAAAGGAAAGAGAAGTGCTGCAGTGGACGAGTGCAAAGTATTATATAGAGACTTATATACATAGAGGGGGAACTTTTAAAATTTGTCTTATCTTTGATATTGATGTATAATTAGACATTATTTTTGCATGCAGGTAGTAGGGAGCATGCAGGAGGGAATACAGTAAGGGAGCAAGTCTTATACAGCAGTCTTTTTCCAGACTGGAAGTAAATGCCAGTGATTGGAAATGCAGCCGAGGTGTATGGCATGATTTAGTGACCTGCTTGCCAGGTACACAGATCCTCCTCCTTCTCCACCTTAAAGAGCCAACAATAAAGCATGTGCTCAAATACTGTGTGCATAGGGGTGTAAGTCTCAGCTGGTGTGACACTATGCAGAATTAGTGCAAAATCATTCCCGATTTATTAGCTGGAATGATGGATAGCGGTGGTTCCTGGCAGTAAGAGTGAGCAGGGATGAAGAAATGGAAAAGGCTTATGTGGGAAAAACAAGTAACTTTTTTTTTTAAATCAATTTATGTTGAATGAGGAAGATGCAGAATGGTTTGTGGTTACTGTATTTTGCCTTCTTGTCTCTGTTAGTACAGCTAGGTACTTGATTCCTGTATAAATGAATTGGTGCAGCAGAGCAACTCTGAAACCACTTCATTCAGGATCACTCAAAAGTTATTTAGCTGAATGTATTCTTCACCATAATGCATTGTATTGCCTCATTAAAAGGTTTTCACTTTGAAACTGTTTTTTCCTATTCCCTTTCCCAAAACTTTCCAGCTTTGTGGACTGCATACTGTGTTGTCTCAGTTTTTTTCCTGGTGAATAGCTGGTGTAAGCAATTGGGCTACTTTTGGGCATGATATAACTTTTGAAAGTTATAACATGGCATTCCATGACCATGTTAAGATTTTCATGTGCAGTCACAGAAGGCAAAATAAACAGTTGGTCTTCTGCCTCACTTCTTAAAGTTGGGGTGTAAAATTTGGATGCATACCGTGTGCTCAACAAAAAATAGAAAAAAAAGGAAGGTAAACTTAACAGGTAGGGATGTCATTAAAACTTAAACATAATGTTCCATTTTCATCTGTGGTCTAACATCAATATACATAGAAGTTCCTCAGATTGCTATCAAGGGAACTGTTGGTCTGACAAATAATAATTGCAAATATAATCCATGAATTGTACTGGCAGACTGTCCAAATGATAACACTAACTAGCTGTTGTGCTTTAACTTAAATATGATCATATTATTTCGGTCCCTATATAGATTTCTGGAATGTTGGTCTGCCCATGGGAAAACAGTTTCAGTATGCATGAAAGTTGCATATATTTTTGTGGAGGTGGGAAGAAAATCTATTAATTTCATCTTTGCCTTAGAACATACTCTTGTCCCAGAGGCTATTCTGAAAATGGTTGCATTTTTCTGACAGCAGTTCAGTAATCGGGAGGGTATGTCTTCAAGGGAAAGGCCCTCATTTCCAACTGGCAAATTGCTAATATTAGGTTTTAGACTATAAAAAACCTCACCCCAACCCCCCCTTTTTACTTCACTGTTTCTTGTTGATAAAATCCAGTCAGACCAGAGGGAATTTATAATTCTAGCAATTGCACCAGGTGATTACTACCTGCGGGAGCAATCACTTATAGTACTTCACCTGCGGTCTGATGAAGCATTTTTTATCAAGGGTTTAATTACTTGTAATACATCCTTGCAGCAAGATACACAGACACACATATACCCAATTTATACATATGTATAAATATATGCCAGTTATGTTAGGGGAAGAAAATATTTCAGATTAGATTTTTGTGAAATTAAAAATGCCTAAATTATCTTAGAAACATTTGAATCTAGAATACAGGTTCACAATCTGTGTTCACCTATTTCTGAATCTAGTTTAAGAAAAGAATTAAAGACAGAAGGAAAGTGTGTGTGTGTGTATGCATGCCTAGGGTATTATTTATTTATTAGAATCTGGAAGAGGATTGTCACATAATAGCTGGAGTTTGAGGTTAAGATTTTGGGGTTCTTGTTTAACCTGTTTTGAAGCAGTAATATAGAGAATGGCAAACTTACTTGGGCATGGTTTAGTGTTTGATAGGAATGGTTGGACTCGATGATCCAGTGGGTCTCTTCCAACCTGGTTATTCTATGATTCTATGAGGCAGCCCAAATGAGAACATTTTCAAAAAGTGATTTTTGCAACTATTCTGGATTCCATTACAAACTTATAACATTGTTCCTTTGATAGAAAGTTAATCTTCTCTATAGTGAATACATTGTAAGATACTCTGTGGGCAGGAGTATCTAAATATTTTTTGTGAGGGATGGTATACATAGGATCAAATCCTGCTTGCCTCATTCATGCAGCTAATCCCATTGAATCTAAACAGAAGTGCCACAGTGAATAAAGTGAGCAGGATTGGTCCTTTATGTGCTATTTCTATATTTCGTTTTCCTCTTGATTTCTGTTTCATTTGTAATTAACACAGTGCACTGATTAAATCATTAACTGTATGGTTCATCTTTCATCAGCAGCTTGTAGATTGAGATCCTAATGTACTGTAACCCATTGCTAGGATAGCTATAGAAGTTCTGACTTACGAAGGCAAATATTTTCTGTTCTGGTATCATTTGTGATCAAGAAATAATACAAACAAATTTGTTAAAGATAATCACTTCCTCACGTCTACCAGTGCTAGTCACTACCTCTGGGTAGTTTTCATTTACAAGTATAGCTCCTGATTCTGATCCCATCTTTATGAATCAGGCCTAAATGTGAGAAGAGGACATACATTTGGCATAAGAGGTGATTCAAGACTTCTGATTCAGTTACTTTTCTGCAGCCAAGTTCTAGGACATAGGTTCCTGCCACTAACATGAAATACTAGCCACAAGACGTCCTCACAAGAAAAATGTTTGTCATCAGCTCTTCAAATATAAGCAGTTGGTTTTGTCTGACCTAATGCAAACCAGGTCAGTGCTTCCCCTTTTTAGGCATCCAGTGGTTTGGACGCCTACAGGAGCCAGCCAGTAATGTGTCCTCGTGGCAAAGAGAGCAGATGGTCTCCTGGGCTGCATTAGAGGAGGCTTTGCCAGCAGGTTGAGGAAGGTGATCCTTCCACTCTGTTCAGCTCTGGTGAGGCCACACCTGATACGCCGTGCCCAATTCTGGGCTCCGCAGTACAAGGGACATGGAAATTTTGGATAGAGTCCAGTGAAGGGCCATGAAGATGATGAAGAGATTGGAGCATATGGGCACTGGAACAGGCTGCCCAGGGAGGTGGTAGAGTCACCTTCCCTGGAGGTGTTTAAGGGACGAGTGGACGAGGTGCTGAGGGACATGGTTTAGTGATTGATAGGAATGGTTGGACTCAATGATCCGGTGGGTCTCTTCCAACCTGGTGATTCTGTGATATCTCCTGTGAGGAAAGGCTGAGAGAGCTTGGGCTGTTCAGCGTAGAGAAAAGAAGGCTCAAGGGGATCCTATCAATGTACCTAAATACCTGAAGTAAGGAGGCAAAGACGACAGAGCCAAGCTCTTCTCAGTGATGCCCCATAACAGAACAAGAAGCAGCAGGCACACACAGAAACATAGGAGGTTCTGTCTGAACATAAGGAAACAGATTTTCGCTGTGAAGGTGACTGAATGCTGGCACGGGTTACCCAGTGAGTCTTCCTCTTTCTTGGAGATATTCAAAAACCACCTGGATGTAGCCCTGGGCAACTGACTCCAGGCAGCCCTGCTTCAGCTGTGGAGTTGGACCAAATGATCTCCAGGGGTCCCTGTTGATGTTAAACAGTCTATGGTTCTGTGAGCTAGAATTGATCTTGTGGCAACACTTCACATTTCCTACAATATTTGGAAAGCCTTATGGCTGCTTTAACTGAACCGTTTGAGTAATACCCTGGAGATACTCTATGCGTAGAATTACTTGACCAATAAATGTTAGCTGGCAGATCATCTGAAAACCATAAAAGAAGATAATTTTATTTTTGCTTGGAAAATAGTTACTGAAACAAAATGGACAATTTCCTCTTATACAGCAAAATGGACTTGCCCAAACACATCCAACTGTAGCTTTCCTCTATCCCAGCAATATTAAGACAGTGTAAGAAATCTGAGTTTCCCTGTGGTGCCTCAGAAGTGGTCTGCTACAGTACCTCTGAAAACCAAACATGGTAGTGACAACTGGGATTTTCACACATCAGTCCTAGGAGCTGTCAGCAATAACCTGCACAGGGTTCGGCTCTCACGAACTCAGCAAAAGTCAAAAGTAATTGTTTATACCAGCCTAGATATTCTGAGAGTGCCCATCACCCTAGGGGTGTGAACATGTGATATGACCTTATTTCTGGCCAAAATTTGCAGCAGGAATAACAGACCAAAAATCATGCTTACAGCTGATAGTGTAAGGACTCGGTGATCCGGTGGGTCTCTTCCAACCTGGTTATTCTGTGATTCTGTGACTCAAACATATGTGTTGAAAGTCCGTTTCCCTCTTCTGTGTGGATTCACCTCATTTCTTTGGGAATAAGACTCACATTTTCCATGTTCTGATTAATTTTTGCAAAACTAGTGTCATAGCAATTCTAAGGCTCTGTAGGGAACAGGTCCTCACACCTCAGCTGGTCAGGGCATAAATAGCTGTCATCTATCAGCAGCACCGCAATTAGTGATTAAGAGTTATTTGCAGCAGGAGTTCTGCAGAAATAGACCGGTGACAGAATTTAGCTGGTAAAAGTTAACACGCATGCTTTGTTGAGAGATTTGTGATAGAATTATGAGAAAATCTTTTCTTCAAACCAACGAAGCAGGTTGAAAATAGTGTTAGGAAGATGAACATTACAGCAAAGTGGACAAGGGAGAGTTAATGATAAGAGATCCTGGTAAAAGTCTTTTATTGCTAGGGGATGTAGAGAAATTCATATACTACTTCTTTCTTAAACATGTCTGAATTAGAGATTGGTAGAGAATCAAAAGCATATTGGATAACCTGAAGCAGTGAGCCTGGGATGTTTTAATTCTCTCTTCTTTTTTTTTCACATCTTGCCACACTCCTTTCCATCAGGTTTTGATCACAGGTTCTCATTTGTCTGCAGTTCCTTTTCTATCTTTGATCAATGTTTGTCTTTAATCTCTGTGTTTCTGTCTTTTCTATTATCTTGTCTCCAGTGCATGACTATTATATTTCTCCTTTTTTTTCCCTCCTGTGCTATTATTTGCCTTCCAGTGGGTCTGTCTTCTCGTTTCATTGTATTCTATATCTGTCCAGAATGGTGCACTAGGTGTGAACAATAAATGAATTTATTTCAAATGAGTTGACAACGGTGCTTAGCCAATCCATATCATACAAAATATCCCACTGAGTGACTACAATAAGTGACTCACATCAAAATTCACATGAATGCTTGGAAATCCATATGGAGGGCTGGTAATGAAGAATGGATCTGTGTAACCAGAGTTTTAGGAAAATCTTTTTTTAGGTAGTAGAAAGAAACCCATGCCTGCTTTTTCCTTCTACTCTGTTATCTTTGGATAAAATAGATTAGAGAGTGTGCAACTGATTAGTTAATGAGTAAGAGTGAGCCCTGAAGATTGGTTACAAAAGGCATGAGGAATGGTTAGATATTCCAAAAATGTACAATAATACAACATTTTAAAAAATATATTCTTGCCTCCCACAGAAAATCTTAAAACCGTGACAATTAAAACAACCTTGCTGGCATGGGTTGCTAGACTGTTCTGCAGAGATGATGCTACAGTATTGCTACTGTATGACTTGAAAGGAAATATAAATAACCAGGAAGAGAAGACTAATAATTGAAAAAGCTTGACAGAAACTCCTTTGTGTCATGTTCCCAGGCTAGGCTTTGTCACAGGCTCATTCCTAATAATTCCAGTCATTGAGCTAAAAGTGTTATCCAAAGGATCATGTCTGAATTTAAATTAGTTTTTCAGTTATTATTTTTTGAGTGGCTCCATCAAATATATATAATACTAGGAGAAAGGCCTTGTTGTTTTTAAACACAAGTGCTCTTTCTGTAGCGTGCCAGTACCTGACATATCTTTGAAGCTTTTCTAAATTTCAAAGGAGGTAATATATTTAAAACACTGGAAAGTTTTAAAGTCTCTCTTTAATTATTTTTATGTGATACTTCTGAGGCCATATTAAATGAAATGATCTTAATTGAGAAGACTCTTATCTCCTTCTGTAATTACTACGGAACAAGATTTCTACATGGATTAAATTGCATATTCTCACAAACTGGAACAGGCTTACTTTCTTGTCTTTCATAACACACTCTTGTAAAGCTCTGCAATATCTCCATCCTCATGTAAACACTTTATTTACAGCTGTCCACAGCTGCATTGCACTGACTGGTATATAATTACTTCTATTTCTGCAGATTATAACTGTCTTAGATATTCAGAATGGATATATTAGCATAATTATTGCAAGTGGAGAATATTACCATGGTGATTCCATGACACTTACAGGAAAGATCCTCAGGAATGGACTAAGTCTGGAAATATTTACCTCAATGAAGGTAAAGCACAGTGACTCAGGCAAATCCATTCATGATCACAGCAATGTCTGAGCAAAGATGGGCTTCATTTTACTTTACTCATATAAGGGCGAAGTATATTTGTATTGGTCAGCTAGATCCTGATGGGATTTCATCCATTGAAATCAGAGAGGGGGTTTCCAGTGAAGAGCTCTGTGATGTGAGAGGACAAAACTTTGCTCAGGTCCCTTTCCCTTGAGATGCAGCACAGTACCCTTGTGAGAGTTCCACTGCCCGCAGGGGAAAGCAGGAGTGCCGTCCTTCTCATGGCCGGTTCTGTATTTTTGGACTGGAGCTGGATGCTGGCATTAATTGGTAAAATGCTTTGACTTTCTCTGCCTATTACTTTCCCTGGCATTCTTACAAATAATGAATTTCTGCGTTGTTTTGTGGTTTTGCTTCAAATACTTCAAAGAAATTTGAAATACTTTATTTATGCTAAAAATGATTTTTAATTTCTTCTGTTTTCCAGGTGAGTGATTTTCATTATGGTAATTACCAAACAGAAATTATTTTCTGTACATAAAAATTTTTTTTTTTTATTAAAAAGCATATCAAGTGTGGCTGCATGAGAAATGACTGCACTTCCAGCCCTTTCCAGTTGAGTTTCTGGTGTAGCATGTTGGGTTTTTACTCTCTTAATCCTATGAAGTCTTAGAAGCACATCCTGTATCTTTCAAAACAATATAAAAATTGTTATCAAATAAAGTTGTTTATGAATCTCTTTGTATCATAACACAAGCAAATATTCGCATTTGCAAGCTTATGTTTTTTGCAAACATGAAGGTAACTAACTATCCATGTGACTCATTTTACTCTAGCTCTAGGCACAGGCATACAGCCTCTTGTAACATCAGGTGTCCTTAAATGGGTTAATAGCAGTGCTAAGAGAAAAAAAAAGTAGTTGAATAAAAAGAGCATGACAATTCCAGTTGAATTGTAAGAAAGACACTAGTAAATAACAGATTTTCTAAAAGTGCCTGGAATCTAACTAAAGAACGTAATTGTATATCATTCTGGTGCAATATCTGTAGCATCACAGAGCCTGCAAGTATTGTGGAGACGTGTTGTTACTTATTGTCAGCGAGTTGTGCCATCCAGTGAGTTGCCTTTGCTGACCACTGGGGATAATAAAGGGAAAAAAGAACAACCCTAGAAAACCAATTCAGCTCACTTTATGGGTTCTGTACTGTCTTTTATGGCTTTGATCAGTAAGGTGTAACTGAGTCTGTAGTTTCTGGTGCTTTTGTGGGTGCTGCAGAAGTTCACAATGGATAGTAAACATTCAGCTTGTGAGCTTCTCACTGACTACCAGTAGATGCATATTTTTCATAGTGCTATATATTCTTATTTTAATTAGCAAGCAAATTATTGATTGAATCTAAAATATAGCATCAGTAAATACGTTCACCATTTTGTAGAATCCTGATTTTTTTTTTAATTTATTTTTCTGCTTGTGCCTTTCAAGGATTACTCAGATAGACTCCAGAAAGCTGATAAATGCAAAGACACATCAGCTACAGATGAACAAATGATGGAGTCTTCTCCAGTCAGACTTGCAGTAAGGTTTGCAAGCTCATGTGCATGGGCTTCACTGAATTTTGCCACCAAGGCTCCTGAAATTTGTTAATACCAAATGATGTTGTATACGCTGTAGACATAAAAAGCTACAGGGCTGTGTTTAGAATAATAGTGTGTTCACAAATAGTACTCAAATTGCTCTGAAATACCAGAGTTAGCTGCATCTTCGTTCTGTTATCTCACTGCTTTATGCTTCTGAGACCTTTTCCTAGCAGACTATAAAATCATTCCAAATGTAAGGTGATAAATTAATAGAACAAAGAAATTGGAACCAGTAGGAGTGCATTTAGCATTAACAAGACCCATCTGAGTGTCACATGTTCTCTTGCAATTGCAAAAAATAAAGGGTAATGTCAGAACTTATCTTTTCTTTAATTGCAGTTGCAGAAAGCTCTGGATATTTTTCTAAGGGCTGATGGAAAGTAGCAGTCGCTCCAATTCTTTACGAATCTCATGTCTTCTAAACCACAAGGGGAAATGTGAGATATAACCAGAAATAAATTTCAAATCACCAATGCTAGAAGGAATGAATATTTGATTACTTACACTGCATCACAACATACAAGGGTGGCTCTAGGGTAAATAATGTTAAATATTTGCAGTAAGTGAGAACTCAAACAAAACACATTAAAAAGGTGGAGAGTCTGATATGATACTTGGGGAAGCAAAGTCTCCCATACTTTCCCTGAAAATATTTCAAAGTTTGTTTTTTTTCTCCTTGGTGTGGAAGAAAAACTTTTCAAATGTCTACATTTTCTAAACATATTTATTGTCTTCCAGTGAACCCTAGCAACTTGGAAATTATGGAACAGAGATTCTGTTCTTCTCTAGAATAAAAGACTTAAATTCTGCCTCTGTCATCAGATGCTTGTAATGAAAATATCAGCTAGCGAGTGCCAGATATGTTTGATTTGATTTCTTATGATTAAATGGTTTTTATAAAGCTGGTTTATTTATTATAAACAGTACATTTTCTGTCCTTTTTATCATACGTCATCATAGTTTCTTTGGTTCAGTTGACTCTAATAGCATCCCTGTGCAAAAACATTTATGGAAGATAAGTGACTTGTTTAAGAATACAAGACTACCTAGTGTTTAGAACAAAAGGTTCTCATGTACTTATGTGATGTTACAATATTGTCTTCCCCACGTACAAAGATGGTTTCCTGTGGTTGAAGGCCGTAGGAACGTTCTGGAGAATTTCAGTTTCACTGCTGTGTCTATCACAGCAACCTCTCCCTATGTGGCTGGATTTATGTGCCTTTTCAGGCAATATCAGTAGAGTTTTAAAATACCTGTAAGCTTTAAAAAGCTCAGGTAAGAGTCTTGGGGTTTGAAAACTGTGTTTGTGTTCCGTTATATGCCTTTCAAAATCAGTTGTCATGTACATTAAAATCATTGTGTTGGTTGGAAAGGGATTTCATGGAGTCAAATAAACCATGAAGGAATGGTAATTGAAGCAGGAAAATAATAAAAAATAATTTTCTTTGTACTAAAAACATAGTTATATATATTAATGGCACTTGACATTCAGTTGTGTGTTACTGTATTTGAAAAAAATTTATTAATGGCATTCCCTTTCTCTACTAGTGATCACTGCAATCAAAATACAGCTTGAGATTCACTTTCCTTTGCCATTGCTGGTGCCTTTTATGTGTATGATAACATAAGAAGCACAGCTAAGCTTCTAGTGAGTTATCTAGCTTAAACTAGTTCAAACATAACAGCATCATCTTATGGACAGGCAGACTTTTATTGAACAGTAAAAAATGAGACTATGGCTATAATCAAATAAATGTCAATCATTGCAGTCTTTTGGCAAAGATGAAGAGAGAGCTGTTGGCCAAATTGTCAGATGGCCTTTGCACAAACCAATATGTGGAGAACACGGGAGGTTGTGACTGGCACTCTGTTCCTGTACAATCTGGTAGAATGGGCGTGTGGGTCTTTCTTGATTAAGCACTTCCCACAAGGTACTATAAAATACAGGAGGAATACAAAAAGGTGTCTACATCTGCTAAATTATTGTATTTTGTTTTACTGAATTGTTTTTGCAGTGATTATAAGTGCCTGTTCATTCCTTAAGAACTTAAGATCAGGGAAGGAATCATGCAGGGGTTTCTTTCACTTCAAAAAGTAAATGGAATGAAATTACACCTTCACACCAGCTAAGCATAGTCTGTAGATTAAGCAAAACAATAGAGTACATGTGCTACTTATTTTTAGTTTCTTTCCCTGGATCTTAGGTTATTTAAAACTACAGTTCTCTTGACTGATATGTCTCCCAAAAATTGTGGAGTGGATGAAAGTATAATATACCAGCAGGAGTATATTTGTGTCTTCAAAATACCAGCAGTTATTCTTCTTGATTATTAGACTGAAAGTGTGAAAATTTTAAAGTTGAAAGCTCTTTTTTTCCACAATTAAGAACACAAAGATGAACAACTGATCTTGATCTTGTAAGCCCTTGTAACTATTGCAGTTTATATCACAGGGGTGCACTGAGCTTAGTTTCAGAGGCAACTGATAAGAGATTTATGTTCTGTGAGTGAGTGCTTGTTAGTTACAGCCTAATTTTGAAAACCATGCATTTGAGATACTAACATTTCACTCTATGTGCCTCATCTCACTTTTAAAGTGTCTTATATATGGGTGTTGGTTTCTGAAGTATCTGGGAAAGGCTGGTTTGATCTTCTCAGTTAATTTCAAAGTGCTCAAAACCCAGGTTGTTGGTTGCTGCATTATCTTTAAACTATTTCCTGAATTCAGTTGGCTATGAGGGTATTTTTCTAGCATTCAGATTTATTTTGACATTAACCTAAATGCTGAGCTGGCAAGCTCCATATTGAGCTTTCCTCCGGCTCCGAATTAGGCATTGTCCAGAAAAACGGTTCTCTTAATGCTGTTACAGCTAAGAGTTCCCAAGTTTTGAGTCCAACTCTGATAACCATTTGCTGTCACTGATTAGGTCAGCTTTTTCATGGACCTCTTTCCCGATGGATAATGAGGTAGACAATGTTTCCCTACCCTAGAGAATTATTAGTTAGCTTGTATGCAGGAGTTTAAAACAAGAGGGGAAAAAAGAAATATGAGGAAATTGTCAGATAGGAGAGCTGTTTCTGATTTACTAAATTACTGAACAGAAGCCATCACCATCAGGATACTTGGTGCGGGATTTTATGCATTCATTGAACATGTCTTAGACACAGAGGACTGGGGTGCTATTTTGGTATTTTAGGTTGTGTTTCTATCACCTGCAGATCTTAGAGGTTTTGTTAAAGTCATGAGGCATATAAATGTACTTAGAAAGGAAGACTTAACCTTAGCTTGGAGAGTGATTCCATTATGATAAAGTGATTAGAGATGACCCTATTCAAGAAGGAGTTTAAGCACTTTTAACATATTTTTCTTTCACGGTATACTTGATTTTATGTACATGTGATAGAAAAATGGTGTATCATCTGGTTTGTGTGTTCACAGCTGTTGTGTGTAGTAAAGTGTCTGGAGGGGTCTGAGGAAGGCTGCCTTGTCCTGCCCAGCCCCGTGGAAACTGGCCAGCAGAGTGGGAATGTGGACCCTCCTGCAGAGTAGCTTTGATTTCTCAGTTCAGAGAGGTTTCTGCAGTACTCTGGAGTAGGAAGAGAGAGCTAGAAAGAGGAAAGTGGTGTAGAAGATGATGAGGAGCACCTCATAGAAAAGCTGAGTGCAGATCACAAACCTTAGAAGTGGTGGCAGATAACGTTTTCCACGTATAGTAACCAAGAGGGACCTGATAGAGCTCTTGGAAACCAAGAAGCCATAGAAATGTATTGGACTGGAAGGGATGATTGAAGCAAATGTTTCAGCCAGGGAGGATGTCACTGGAGGGGAGTAGATCTGTTAACAAATCCTTTTATTTTAATCTGGTTTGCACACTGACTCAAAGTTTCTCTACTCAGTAATTCTAGCGCATTCTAGCCTGCTTTGAAATAAAGTTCAATTCTGTATTTTATGATGTAGCATGTTTGCATTAAAAGAATGCTGATTCATCTCCTAGCCTTAGCTAACTTAGGATCCAATGAAAAGTGTCTTCTGAACTAGGGCCTGTTAGTGGGAGGATTTGGGTCGTGGTTTTCCATTATCTGAATCAAAGTAACTCTAAATTCTGAACAGCCCAAAGAGATACACAAAGCCCAAGGGTGATAACTGAAGGTCAGCTTTTTAATTTTTGTTAATTTCTATGCTGATAAATAAAAAAAAAATACACCAGATATGCCAAAGCAAGAGCAGAGACTTTCCTTTTCAAAGGCAGTTTTAAAAAGTTCATGATTAAAGAATAACTTCCAAGCTCTTGTCAATGGTTCCAAAATTAAGTTTGTCATAACACTTTATATAATGCTAATGATAAGCTATTTATTGTGTGGAAAATGTCAGTTTATTTCTTCCTCTCTTCTTTTGATCTAAATATTCCTGACATGCTGAAGTCTTAGTATTTAGGTCTGTGCAGTGACTACGCATGGGAAACCTCTGTAGCTGTGAGGTGAGGGTGATGTGCGACCGTGGGGTAAGGTGCAGCACCTTCACAGCAGGTTCTGGGGTAAAGCAGGCCCCAAAATTAAGCAGCTCTCTGTAACTTTGATCTGGTATCACAGTTACAGAAATACTACCGCATGGTATGGTGGAGACATTTTATCATTGTACAGGAAAGTCATAAATGAAAATCAGACATTGAAGAGAGTGCATTCTTTCTACCATGTTCCTTTTTTAAATAAGAAATAGAGGGAATATACTGTAATATATGTTGTGTTGTTGAAACACTGTGTTTATATCCAAACTAAAAATATAAAATAATTTAAATTGACTGGGACCACTAAAGGTTATCTGCTTAAAGCAGGACTAACATCAGAGCTTGCTTAGGTTGCTTTGGGGCTAGTTCTGACAAGTTTTAAATGCCTCCATGGTCTGTGCCAATGCTGGACTGCTCTCATTATGAAAATCTTCTTTTGGCATATCTGGTTGTACTTGTCTTTGCTGTATCTTGTTGCTATTGACTTCTGCTGGTCTCCGAGAAGACCCTGTCTTTGACTTCACCAACTCCAGGCCAGCTGTATGTTCCAGCCTCTTACCTAACATTCCAGTATGTCAATGTCTTTTTTTTTTTTTTGTACTCGGGGTCACGACTGGCCGCAGTTCGCCAGCTGAGCTCGTACAAGTGCTGTGTTTTCAGATAGAACGCTTGGTTCCCTTGACCTGCTGCCTGTGCTCCTGCTGCCTGTGTAGTTAGCTTCTGTTGCCCCAAGGGTGCACTGCTGATTCACATTCGTCTTCTGTTCATTCCCTCTTCCCTGATCAGCAGCTTCTCTCCCTTCTTTGTAAGGAACAACAGCACGTGAGTGACCAGATTTATTATGCCTCTTATAATGGATCTATCCATTGCCAGGATGGCTGTGCTTTCTACAACCTTCATTTCCAGATTGAGAAATCTGAGAAAGCTGTTGGCCTTGTTCAAATTGCGTGCATAGCAGGAGAAAGAGGTAGCAATAAAATAGTACTTTTCATCCAATATACACAGTGCTGTTTGAACACTCAAACAGTGTTTGAACAACAGAAGTAGCCACTTTCTGCAGTCGGGGAAGTATTTAAAAGATTGAATACTGCTTGTGTGAGCTACCCATTCCCCTTATTTTCACTCACTTTAAAAAAAAAGAGAATGCTGTGAACCCATGTTATGAACTCTGGTAATAATTTTAGAGGCTTCGCATTTTTTCTCTAGTACAGGTGGTTTCACAAGAGGTCAGTAACAGCTATTTAGTATATTGCTAAGCTGGCTGAAGCTGATTATCTTTTCTAGAGATTTTCATCATATTAAGGTGGTTAGACTACCAGGAAGATGTTTGTTTTCAGTGTCCCACTTCTTTTTTTCTTACTCTGTGGGTGATGAGCATAGAGAGCTGTCTTACCAGATGCGATATTTTAAGATAGAGGAGAATTTAACTAGCAGTACTCCTGTAGTTAAACAAAAGTGAAGTTATAGCCAGGCAGATTCTTTACTCCCACTGATTCTATATTTTTCATTAGGTTTATTCATAATTTTACCGTTGACAGAGAGTATCTTCAAACATTCCTCCTTATAGGAAATAAATGGTGCGATTCTGGCTTCCTGAGCAGACAGGCTTTGTTTATTGAGTTTTAACTGGGTTATGTAACTCTTCTTATCACACTTTTAGGATTTCAAAGAGAGCTTTCTAGCCAGAAGGTTTCTGATAACATTCTATTTTCTTTTCTGTTTTTCCTACCTACAGTTTTCAACTTTGTGGCACTATTAATTTGCTGCTAATAATTTTAGCCAGTCTCTTCAGATACCAATGAAACATAACTTTTGTGATAAATTATATTTTCAGTATTAAAACCCTCTGCATTGTATAACCAATCTATTATTACAATCTTATTTTGTTGGGATAGGTATGCTAAAACCTTATTCATTAACAGAATAGGGCAATTAATATTTAGCACTTTCCTTGCAAGATTTATTAAAACTATATCAAAATCCAGTATCATAGACTTTGTATCTTTTCAGAGAAGGATACCCCCCTGTCAAGTTTTGTATCCTTTCAGAGGAGATTTGAAGGTTTGTATAAACTGCAACAGCAAAGTGCACTTCCATGAGTTGCAATCAGCTGTATTCTGAATTTGATAAGAATTACGAATCCTTTGTGCGTAATCAAATCAGTGCTACCCATCTTTGCTGAGAAAGTCTTTTAGCTTCATTTTCTAGGACTACCTAACAGCACTGCCTTTTTGTTTGGTAGCTACATCCCATTTCTACAGAGGCAACTTCTGCTTTAGCCCCTAGGTAGGTGGCCCAGAATTCCCGCCTCTTCCCATCATCCTGAAGTGGAGACTTTTGGTCTGCCATCTGCAGGCTCAGGCTTCTTCTTAGACTCTTGTAATAAGCGCTAAATATCCTTATGGAGCTAAAATAATTTTTGTAACTTTACGTCAATCAAATCTGATAAAAGAAAAAGAAAAAGCAAGAGTGGTGCTTTTCCACTTTATCACTGATGTAATACAAGAAAAGATTACAGCTGGGTTGCCAAAGCTACAAAGCTGCTTCGTTCTTTGTGCAGATTGCAAGAGATTTGTCAAAGAGCTTTTGACTTAAGGGAGAAGCAGCCCTTGCACCCAGGGCCAAATACTGAAGCCCAGCTCTCTGCTGGTCCTGTTCTTGAGCTACTAAAGTACAGGACTTACGGAAAAGATTGAATTTTTTCTTGAGTCAGTGAAGTCTTGGGAGGAGAAAAGTACATAGTTTGCTACATAAATTGTAGGGTTTGGTGGGGAACTTTGACAGCAAAGCTTTTTGTGTATACCTGATCACCACTGTGTTTCCAGGAGGATGTGAAAGTTTACAGGAAGCATCAGGAAGAGATGTTTACTGTCACCTTGATAAAGCTACACGTTCATGGAAAAAAACATGCAGTTACAGGCATTGCTATAGCTGTGGCAATTACTCACTGGAACCGTGCCCCTTTTATGCTTTTACCCTGGGTTTTGTGCTATTTTTGTTATGTGTAAGTTTTGTCATGTAATTTGGATTCATGAATTTCAGCATATGGGCTTTCTGATTTATTTATGTTGTTGATGATAGTGTGTGATTGCTTAACTTCTTTATCTTTCTTTTATTTTTTCACTTCTTGCCTGGAATTCTGACAAAAATTTAAATAGTGAATAATGAATTAAGCAAGATGTTTGGCTGTACCAAATGTTATGGTATCTTTTGGGACTCAGAAATATTGTGCACATACTGAACTCAGGCTTTGGTCAGAAACTTGTGTGGGTGGCAGAACATACCTATCTGAAGTGCAAAGGCCAAGGACTTAAATAGTTAATAATTTCCAGAACTAGAGAGCGCTGTAGCTATCTGTACCACTACCTGTCTTCTGCAAAAGATAGTAAACTTCTTGGGCTTATTTTGTGTCTTATAATGTCACAGGGGTTTTTTTCCCTTAGAAGCTAATGGAAGCTCTTGACTCAATAATAATATAAGATTTATCATATACGTGTTAAAACAGGCTAGATTGCCTCTTGCAAACATCACCAATGCAAACAATACCCCCAGCCTAACTGAAGGGGATAAAATAATTTAGAATATAAGAAATAAATATGAAAACTAAGAAAACACATGATGAAACTTCAAATGAAGAATCAATTTTCCTGAGGTCCACTTAAACTCGCAGAAGTTTTTCAATTAACCTCACTGGGAAGAGGTTTGGATGCTGGATAAACTCTTTCTCTTCTCATTCTAGCACCACATTAGAGTCCCTTCCAGCGTTGGAGAAGACTTGGGAATTCAGCAGCAGCTGCTATATTTTTCCTCTAAGTTCCCCGAAATATGCTGTCAATTAGTTTCCAGGTAGGTTATATAGTACATGCTGATTTTCAGCTGCACCCCTGACTGCAGTGCAGCATATTTGTGCCAGAGTGTAGGGGTGTTATACTGTGCTCCATCTCTGTCTAGGACGTATGTGAGGTATAGTTATGCATTTCCATTTGTCTCCTTTCCTCCTGATTCTTTGTCTGTGGTTGGGGGTGATGCACTTCAGCTATGTGGTTTTCTCTTACAATTAATTCCTGCTTTGATTTGTTGTATTTAGTTGTGCGATTAAGACATTAACATTATTCCTAACATGTGAAATAACTTTTATTTCTGTGTTCATATATTGCAGGTGATTGCCAATTCTTCCTTGTATGGAAAGTTCACAAAATGTTCTGTGCAATGACATGACTAGGAGGTGGCAGACCTGTGGAAAAAACCGCAGGACGTTTTGAAAGCAACCCGTTCCAGTTCATGTCAGCATTCATGCTGTCCTCTCTCTACAGCAGAAAAGGAAATGAGGTAGGTGTGGAGCAGGGACAGCACCCTGGTCTGAGCTTGGGAGGCAGGAGTGGAATCTCCAATTAAATCACAGACTTTTTGTCACTGCAGTTCTCCTGGACTTAAGGGGTAGTGTCTTGCTAAATAGGGTGTAAGATAGGAGAAAATTCCATGAATGGCTGTGAAGCAGTTTGGTGCTGTGGTAATAATGGCCAGGCACTTGGTGACATAGTGTGCTAAGATGCAGCTGAGCAGACAGCAGGAGATGTGATCTAGCAGTAGATCATTTATTTATTCAAACAGAAGACCTTTTAGGCTGTGATACTATTTCTGCAGTTTATCCAGAGCTGCCTGCATTGCTAGGTTAGGTAGACTGTGTGTGCAGAAGGAAACACCCCGGGGAAGTTCTGTAGTTTCCTTTATGTTCTATCTAGCACTGAGCACACTCTGGCACATCATCAATGGTCTTCCTTCACTACAGGATCCTGGTGATTTAAACCTCTTCAATTACACAAGACCTCTTGAGAAATATTATCTAAAAATTTAGCAATGACCATCAGAAAATGTTACCTAGGCAGCTAAAAGATTTTTGGATTTGTTTTTAATCAATCTGAGTAATCAGTTAGAGACCAGTCACAAAGTGGAAATACTCTTTTGTCATACGTGAAACCTCTGAGATTTCCGATTACTGACTAATTATCACTAATTAAGATGTTAACAGAGCATCTGGATGCCTGTTTCTTTCCTGGACACTCCGAAAGATGCAGCTCATTTATTTTTTCTGTATTATTTTTCATTTTATTTCTGTAATCTGGCAATCAGCAGATCTAAAGTATACTGCTCCTGAGAGTAGGGGAAAGCCCAGAATAACGTTTTTTGCTTTTGGTTAGTCAATATGAAAAATATTGCGGTGTTGTGTTTCATTTTTCATCTCTTATTAGAGTCTTGGTTTTGGAACAACATCTGATTAGTTTCAGTTTAGATCCAGTGGAATTGGGTGCACAATTTCTAAAGATTATATTTGAATAACTATCCCTATACTTAAATGTCTGCAATTTGAGTAATCTAACCACATCTGTCATAAATATGAGCTGTTACTTCCAGTCTGCTGGTTGTCAGATATCTGGTAATTCCAAGGCCAGTCTCAGATGTGAGCCAGAATGGAAAAGGAATCTTCAGATATTTCAAGTCGCAATTTTAATTCATATTGGATCTAAAACTGGATGGATTTATAGTTTTTAATTAAACAAAAAGAATTCCAGTCTTTCACTATGACTGAATTTTAAGCTCTTTTTGGGCGAGAACAATCTTCCTTTCTGTCTTCATGACACTGTTTACTTCAGTGGGATTCTGCTTCACCCTAGAAGGCATAATTGTGATAAAAATATCTGTGGTGGTTTTGGTTAAGATTATTCATAATGCATGTGTTCTAGAACTGCTAAACATTTAAATAACTAAATTAATAATATTAGTCTTTTACCCTCCACAGGACACACCAAAAAATCCCAGGTATGAGTCTTTCCTGATTAAACAACGGTAGATAGTCCTGTGATTAATTCATATTCAAAAAATTTGAAAGCAGAGATGTACAAATACAGCTACTTTCTAAATACAGCTTCCTCATATTTGCTAAGCTACAAGCTTTTCTTTTTTCTTTTTTTTTTTTTTTATCTTTGAGGAGCACTCTGGCCCCATCAGTGACAAAACAGACATCAGGCAACTAGCAGCTATCCATTAGAGTCACATCTGGTAGATTTGACTGACACTCAGTAGAACTGATTAACCACAGAATAACATGCCAGAAATGTAACACGAGAAGTCACTTCTGCCTGATACCAATCAATCACTCACTCTCTGCAAGTACAAATGCACATTCACAGTGGAACGACTTTGACCCACGCTCTTATCACAATAATAGTGAGAAACTATTGCCAGACTTTTAGATGGGAAAAATAAAGTACAAGCCAAATGCCAGAAAGCAAATTCACAGATGGGGATACATGTTGTTAAATGGCACCATGGCATATGACCGCAAGAATCAGACGATTCTCCATATTGTAGAAGATGTGTTCAATATGATGATTGCCAGTACTTGAAATACAGAGCTGAAATATGTAAAATAATATAGCAAAATCCTGATGCAGTATTTTGACAGCTCAGTGCTTTAAAGATCACTTTTTCCATCAGTGCGACAGATAAAATAATCTAATGCTCAGAGCAAAAAGCAAGGGTCTTAGAAAGTGTGAACTGCTTTTTGGCTTAGATTAAGTGAGGCAGTTAAGTATATGCTAGAGTCTTCTAATGATGTTTTCGTTGACTCAATATATTTAGGTTCCATCACATGGAACATGTTTATGTGCTCTGCGTCAGTGTTTTAGCCTTCTAATTTCAGTATTTCAGTTCTCATACTATCTGAATATAATGCTGGTCAGATTCCATCTTGCTGGCCTGGCATACTCAAGGGAATAGAAAAATGACTTCCACTCCTGCAGCTTGAGGCGTCGCTGAATTTGGTTGCAGTTTCTTGGCATTCAGCATATTGATGGGTGCTAGACACCATGGTGTGATGTTGGGATAATGTGAGTATGTTATACACAGTTGGGAGTACAAAGACAATTTTACAAGCCTCTTACAAGATGCAACAGTGAATAGAAAACCATCCTCTGTCTCCAGTTCATGTAGTTTCTTCCATACCCCCTCCAGTGCAGGACCTGGCAGGACAGACTGCAAAATCTAACAAACGTCTGACTAAGATTTATCAGAGAAAATGTACAGAGAAAAACATTCCCTTGACCACATTCTAGATTCCACAGGTGACCTTCATACTTAGATCCTTTGAATCTTTACTGCCCTTGACTGTAATTTTTTTTTTTTATTTTTGTGTACCAGGAAGGAAAATTTTCTGTCTAGTAGTTTTTGAGACAGCCATATACCCTAGCTGTATTTTAACAGATACATTTTACAGTAACACAAACTTTTCTATAGCAACTTGCTAAAACTACTGCAGAAAAAATATACTACACTGCGGCCACCAGGTCTGCCTGTATATTTGGTAGATGGTTGTATATCAGGACTGACTCAAAGCAGGGGTGGTTTGAATGGGAATAGCTGAGAACAGAACAGGCTTTTACATTGGAAAGAATCAGTCTATCTACAAAAGAAAATACCCATTGCATATAATTATTTCCTGAAACAAAAAAATTGATTTGGTATCTTAAGTGTAGAGCTTGCATAGTATTTCATAAGAAATGACTGTGCAATAATCTTTTTTAAAGAAGATAGCTTTCTGAAAGCAAGCCATATGCATAATGCCCCCTAATAAGAGATGAATCTGATTGAAAATAACTGTGCAGATAATCTCATTCCATTTTTAAAAGCACTAAGCTCTGTGTGATTGGCACAATTGCATTAATAATTTATAGCCATTGGGAATTGTTGGTTTCTGCCTTTTTTGGGAGTGTGAATCACGAATGATTGCTCATTTTAACAATATTGAAAAAGATTGGAGAAGTAAAGCTGAAGGGAGGAAATGTGCTGACAGAATGTGCAATAATTGTGTTGGCCAGCCTGGCTGCTGGAGCTGGCTACCAAGTATGTTTTTTCTAGTCAACTAGCGAGAATCCTTACATGATGAAAACATCATTTCTGGAAAGAGTTCACAGTGGCTGCTACTGTCTGAGAACACTGAAAACTCCCTATTTTGTTTGTATTTTAGATGTGGTATAAAATAAATTCCAAACTAGGCTTTGTTTGGTTTGTTGCAATGTCAAAAAGCTTTAACGCTTAAGCTGTCACTGCAGCTCCTGACAGAGTAAAGTAGGACAATCAAAAGTGATGCATGAAAGGAGCTCTCTGTGCTTGACTCCACTGTTTCCAGTATGCAATGTTATATATTTATTGAACTTGTTTCTTTGGGTATCAATTGCAGCATGTTTTGCACAAGGATCAGACCTTTAATATAGTATCAACTATTTTTCTTACCATTTGAGAGATAGGTTCAATGCAATTCTGCAGTTTTGACAGTGTATCTGTTTTGTGTACTGTATTTGATACCATTAGATGTTTTCTTTAATGCTAAAATGAAATTATGTATTGAAAAATTCATCTTTCCATCCATACAAAGACAGAACAAAGATAGTCAGACTTTGAGAACAGTCAGTGGCTTCTGAACTATAAAACCAAGTTCAATTAATGTTTGTAAACCTTTACAAATGTATAGCATTGTCAGCACAAGAATCAATTTGAATTAGAGATTTCACACATCTCCATTTGTTTAACAAAATTGTGTTAGTAGCATTTACTGTGTCTCTTCCAAACTACAGTTTTTGAAAGGCTGACTCTGTATCCATTCACTAATGATACTGTTGTGTGTAAGCGAGAAATTCTGTTTAATGTACTTGTTTCAAATTTCTAAGGCAGAACCCAGAACATTTGCTTCTGAATTCTGGTGCAGTAGGAATGCTCTGGGGAAAGAACCACAGTCAGCTTATCGCTAGGAATAAGACTTGGACAGAAGACTCCCTCACAAACCATGGTTTATGATTTTTGTCATGTTTTTTCCCCTTGCAGGTGTCTGGGCTGCTGCCTTTTCTGTTTCCTGTCTTTCAGTGAATGTGAAACAACCAATTCTTGGGACAGGTTTTCCCCAGCAGTTCAAAACAACTGTGAAAGTCCCAACTTAAGCTCTTTTTTCTATTCATACAGCATTAACATTGAAAGGTACAGATTAAGGCTGTCTTATCTCCAGCTTCCTCAGCCCTGTTGCAATTCCTCCTAGCCCATCAAGTTTCAGCAGCTGCCACTCCCACAGTTCCCAGAGGCTCTGAGTGCCCTTCCCAGAAGGGATGCCCAGGCTGGCATGGGTTGAGAGGCAAGCCTGTACTTGGTGGTACCTGCCTTCAGGTCGCAGATGTACATGAGTAAGCTTCATAGTGAATCTTCTTGGCTTGGCCGAAATTTTCATTGTTTCTTTGTTTCCCTGAAGAGGAGACTGGTGAAGGAGTCCTCTGCTCCTCTATCCTGCCTTGGCTCGCCAGCTTGATTTCTGTGCACCTCTCAGATAACCTGCCTCCCCTGGGGAATATTCATCTCTTTATTTTCTCCTCTTTTTCAAGCTCAGAATGTGCTTTCCTCACTCTCAGCCTTTTAGGGCATTCTGGAGCACTCTCATGACTTTTGCAATAGAAGTCTTGCCTTCCTTACTTATAAGCTCCAGCAAATCAAGAGGGTGGTACAATTTACATGACTTCAGGGTTGCGAAATCCTGATGGGATCCTTTCAGCCAGCCTGTCTCCACTTGGCTGTAGGCACTTCTGAAGATAAATGCTACAATTTTCAAAGGAGCTTAAGGGGGTAGGTGCCTGATCTCCTTGGATTCCTTAGAAAATCCCATTTTTAAGCTTTTGTAGCATTAAAATATAACTTGTCCTTCCTTTCTTTTTTTCAGAAAAAGGGAAGTCTTTGTTTACTGAAAATAAACTTCAAAAGCACATAGTGTTTTAAGTTTTTTTTATTGTTCTTAATTGCTACACATTTTACAGTTCTTTGCTAAGCATAGCTATTGATTAGAAGAAGCATGCGTGGAGGCACTCAGTGAATAGATTGAACAGATAATCCTATTACATCCAATCTGGTTGCAGGAGTTAAGTGTAGTTTTATTTTTTGTAAGGGAAGGTGTAAGGCTTTTGTATGCCTGCTTGAATATCTGAGTATAGAGCAACATGCAGTAATTAGATAAAGCCAGGGATAATAAAAATTCCTATTAATCCTTTCTTGAGCTACTTCTGGTGTGATTATTTGTAAGCAAATAAGGAAGATCTGAAACATTAAAGCTTAGCAAAATACAGACCTATGCCCTATAAAAATTAAATAACAAAATAAAATATAAATACCAAGTATATGCTTCTGAACAAACTACTATGCAGAACTGTCATTCTTACCACAAGGTAACAGTTTATGATCTGCTAAAGCTTAATTCCTACTAGATCTTTTAGACTTACTCTATACTTCCTGGGATCAGGGAACACTTCCTTGCAGCAGTGGCTGTTTCTGGCCTTTACGTTTTTTTCCCCAAGAATGTCTCATCTACATTGTGCTGTCTGGAGTCACTTCACTGTCATATGTTTGTTAGTACATTTTACTAGCCATTTTTAAAACAAAAGCCAAAACTCACTGCAACAAACCCCAGATTTATCATGGAAAATAAACGAGCAGGTTTATAATTACTGATGTCGAATGCTACCTCATTTTCAGATTAGTTATGTTGCATAAAATCTCAGTGTGAAGGGATAAGACACTACCTAGTGTTCTGAAGTCAGAATCTGATTTGTACTGATGAGTTATAGACTATTAATGCTTTGTAAATTTATTTTTGTCCTGTGTAACGTGTCAGACAGAAAGAACCCTACAGTGTAAAGAGTGAGAAGTACCATATACTTATGAAAATCTGCCACAATTTTAGAAATCTTCAGCTATTCTTCTTTATTACCTTCCAGCATCTAGTGATTTCATCCAGGAGAGAACAATGGCTTTTGCTACCAAATTTGATGCAACGTAAATTATTTAAAGACAAATGTCAAATTTTCCTGTAGAACAAGATATTAAACAGCCTAGGTAAATGACAAGAATTTGTCCACACTGTAATCTGAATACAACATCTATAAACTCTAATATATTTTGTAATGCATTTTAATTTGTTTCGCTGTAATTTTCATTTCTTTGCCCAAGGTACGTATTTCAGAAATCACTAAATTACTTAGTGTAGTTAGTGATGTGCATTTTATTATTCAGAAGTGAAAACCTGAAAGACAAGAACAATCGAAGAACAGCAAAACATGTTTGTTTTAAGTGATAGACAAGGAGAACGATGATTCATAATAGGAACTTTAAGTGTTGATTTTCAAATGAAATGGGAACAATTGATTATACTACTGTGCTTTCGAAACAAAAAGATGTAATGAGCACAAGCAAGTGTCTAATTCTTCTTGATGCTGGCTTAGAATAATTTCTCTGCTTTAGACTGAAAAAGGGATCATATATCCCACACTGAGTTAACAAGCCTTTGCTGTATGTGTTTTCAATTTTACCATTACAGTATAGGCAGGCAATTATATTGAGTATAAAACGTTTTTACACTTCAATGATTTCATTTTTAGTAACAGGTCATGAACAAATTAGTCACCTCTTTAGAGAATATTCGTTAAGAATTTTCTTTTTTAGTCTTTCCCTAAGTCTTTCTAAGTTTGTGTAAACAATGATTACGGTTTACAACCCGATACTCTGCTCACATTGAGTAACACCTTCCCACAGAGATGCAGTGGGATTGTTTGTGCAGTACAGTGGGAGTTAGCATACACACTACGGGCTCCATACCAGCCTAAGCTGCTTCAATGATGTGACAAATCAGTAGAAAGTACTTAGGGTCTTTAAAGCAATTATCGCATCAACCCATCCTCTTCATTGCAAAAACATATTAACTTAATATCACCCTTGACTATAAGGTTGTATCCAGATGATGTTAAAGGTCTGCTAGCTCCGTTCCCTTCACTCATCTTTTTGGAACCTACTTATTCTTCTTGCTTCCACAATTTCTTGCAGTCATGAGAGCTGCAATTGAATCATCTATTGTTTGAAGAATGAATTAATTTTTCGTTGAATATTGTGCTTTGTAATTTCAATGGATGTATCTGAGTTCTCATAGTGCATGAAATGGAGAATTCTTGCTTTTCGCAGTGTTAAAAGGAACATTAGATCTGACAGATGAAGAGATACTTCAAGGGCTGTAATCTCTCTTCTATGCAAATGGGCTTCATGACTTCAAGGAAAACACTGATGTCTGGAGCTCCAAGTGTCTGAAATGTTCTGCCGCATCTTTGCAAGGTATTAGCTGAAGCTCATCAAAACTTTTTTAAAAAAAAAGTATATTACAAAATGATAACCAGATGAGATTATTTAGCATTACAAGTCCTTACGCAGCTTTTAGGAGAAGCACTTACTTGTTAAATAGAGTGCAACACCTCCTTGGGAGCCATTCCAGTCTATCAGGTAAATCTGTAATTAGTATCCAGTTGATCTGAAGCATGGTGCTGTCATTATACTGATATAGACATACACATTAGAAAATATTACTGCCTGCGCACAGCAGGCAATTCACAGACTTTAATAACTCAGCCATTTTATTTCTTTAAAGCCTAGTAATTTTTGCTTCGGAGTTAAAATATGAAATCATAATTGCAACAACATTTTTAATTTTCAGTTAAGTACAAAACAGATGAGACATCTATTTGTTTCTGTGATTTCTAAGTTTTGAAAATAATCTCAGTGAACAAAAGGAAGAGACAAAAAACTGGACATAGAATATTCAAAACATTCACAGCAAGTACAAATTGCATTTCATTTTGTAAACGTGCTGCTTAGTAATGTTGGGTTTAAGGCCTCAGCCAATAGTTTAGAAGCGTGTTTAAGGTGGGAACTTAATATTGTTTGAAATCCTCAACCTCTACTGATGGGCTGCCTGTAGAGCATCTCTTGTTTTAATTTTAGAATAGTGCAAATGATAACAAGTAACATTCCAAATCTAATAAGAACTTAAAAGCTGTATCAGTGATATTAACAATTTAGTAAACAATAATGGGCTGCAATAACATCCTTTAACAACTGCAGTCAGACTGATGATCTAAATCACAAAATCGTTTTGTTGCTATAAAAAGTAAAGTCCCACAACAACCAAAAAGTGCAATAAAAGGTGAGAACAGTTTAGTGAAAGGCAGATGTGTAATTACTGTGCCATCTCCACGGCGATTTCCAAACATTCTGTTGTTTTTATTAACCTCTGTCCTTCTGCCTGCCTCCAAATAGTGCCCCTCAACCTCTTGCACCAGAAGGCAAACTGGAGATGAATCTTATGAACCATCATAAGATTTTTTTCAGCAGCATAATAATAGAAGCAAGTTTTATCATATTATAAACTGTTACATACAACAGTGTATTTTGTAGCTCACCTCAGGCGTTCTAGTTTTCCAGCGAAGTAAAAGCCAAGAAAGCAGCAAAGTTGCAGAACAGCCAGGGAGATTAAATATCAAAACACCCAGTCAGGAAAGTTGGATCTTGTCTCAAGAAAACTCCAGCTGTCAGAAAAGGTTTTAAATATCACTCTTCATATATGTTTTATTTTCTCAAAGATTTCTCTAATCTTCTCATCTGAAAATCTTGTGCATTTGCCACCCTTCTTTTGTACATGATTTTATTGTTCAGAGGGTGAAAAATAAGTTTTGTACTTTTATCTCTTCCCATGAAGTAGGGATTTTTAAGACAACTGTCACTTTAGTGCATCAGCAATAAATAAAGCTTTAAGTCAGAATTGAAAGGAAGTATTGCTAACCATTTTCAGTAAATCTAGCTATCTAATATATTAAAAGGTTTTATGTATTCTTGAGTTTCACTTTTTTCCACTTCAGTATTTATGAGGACCAGGCAAGAGATCAAGGTGTAATACAAGGAATCTGTTTATTAGAAAGCAAATTTCCCCATCTTAAAATGTCTTCAAGATAGAAAGCATTTTTGAGAAAATACTATTTCATCCTAGGTAAATTTTTGCATCTCTGTTTTTGCTTTTTTTTTTTTTGTCTGCCTAGCTATTGGGTATTTTAGGGATTTTGGTCTATTTTCTGTTACAGAAGAAACAGATGACACGAACTCAGTGCATTTTCTTGGTTTAAACTCTTTCAGTTTTAGTGTGCACAAGCAGAAGTACTTACAAATAGCCTGCAGTCAATCTTGTTTTTAAATATACCAGCCTAGACATCAGCAATACTTTTCTAGAAGGTGCTGTGCTGTAAGAGCTTTCTGTAGTTACCGAGGGAGTCATTCTTTCCTATTGCAAGGGCATCACAAAACTATCAATACATCTTGCTCCAGAGTTAAGCTGCGGCTTCATCAAGTGGTCATTAATACTTTCTCTCAGTGCTATAGGTTCACCTAGATCAAGAATCATGGTTCAGATCAGATGTACAAATCAGCCGCAGTACATACTATGAACTATACACTTGCTTTATTTCACCTTCAGGACACATAGTTCTCTTCTGTTAGTTCTCCACAAGATAACACATTATTTGTGTTGAAGTGTTGGGCTTTGATTATACAAAAGGCTGATGCTGTGACTGTACCTACAAAAGCCCCAGCAACAGGGTAAAATATGCCCTGGATTATGTGGGTCACCTTGTCGTTATACACCTGTGTCTTGTGGAACAGGATCTGTATGTTCTGTCAGGAGAACTTTGGCAGCCTGCAATTCTGTCCCAGGAAACTGCTTTTCTTTTTCTCCTTCCTTGGAAAAAACAGCGGGCATATAGCATGTTTCCAGGAATCGATATTGAACGGTTGGACTCGATGATCCGGTGGGTCTCTTCCAACCTGGTTGTTCTATGATTCTATGATTCTATGATTCTATGATTCAGACTTAATTGTTTTCTGGAATGAAGATTATAGTGATTTGGACTCAGTCTCTTGGAAAAGGAGAGGGGAGGGGCTTGATTACATCAAGAGGATGGCAGTCTTCAGCAAAGACTGGCCATGTAGGAGTAATTGAGGTGAATCATAGAGCTAGATAGGAGAGAAGAAATGGATATCATTGGGGTAATTAGCAAGGACTTTCAGGCTCATGGGAATTGTTTGTGAATATATTCTGGAGAAAGAACATTGAACAATTGGTGCTTGAAGCTGAAGACATTGCAAAACACTGGATTAACTGATCTGGGCTATGCTCTTGTAACTGCTTTGCACATTAGCTTCTAAAGGTACAGATAATTCCATGTTACAAAGACTCCTGAGAATTTACAAGTGTGAAAAGCTACTTAGTAGGCTAATGAGAGAGGTTAGATTTTCAGTTCCCAAAGCTAGATATGGGAGTAGGCTTCTGAACAGGGACTTAGTTTTATTTATTTCAGAGAAGATCCTTTGAGGCCATTTGAACCTTGTTGTTATCACTTGCACTTGATCTTTATTGAATAATGATTCTTTCATGAAATCTTCTACTGAATTATTACTGAAATATCTGTTCAAGTTTGTATTCCGTGGATCTAATTCAAGATTACGTGTTCCACTAGAATTAAAACGGGGATATATTTGTCCCCGTGTGACCAGCATTTCTGTCTCTGTTTCTAGTTCTTATGCATTTCTGTACAGGGATCCTGAATCTATGATTAAATGTTATTTATTAGACCCTTTCCTTTGAGCACTGTTTCAGAGAACAAATATGTGAAGAGACTGGTAAAGGAATTTTCAACCTTTACTTTCAATTGATCAGACTTGAAATCATTACTACTTTTCATTTGGTCGTTTTCTCATTTCTTTAAAATCAATCTGTACTCAGAAAACAGTTTATAAACTGAATACAAACTAGAGATGTCCTCTCAGCTCTGAACCAGAGTTATATGTGGTGAGCCTCACAAGCACCTTTGTATGTGTAACACAGAAGTATTACAGAATGCCTGCTGTGGAAATACATAAGCTATCGTGCTGATAGGCCCCTTCAAAATATGGTAGAAACAGAAACAAAGGGAGAAGATAGATTGCCTGTATACCCCACCTCTAGAAAGAGAGTTATTTTCCTTCATTAAATTACTGTTATATACTGCTTTAAATATATTACTTTTGTTAGATTTGGACTAGGATTATATTTATGTACATCCCAGGATGCATGTATGTATCCCTAAGAGGAAGAGGGGATTGGTTTTTGAGATGGTTGTGCAACACTTCTTCTACTGTTACTCTGTACACATATGAAACTCATCTCATTTGAGGCCTTTCCCTAAAATACTGTCTAGCAAGAGAAGGCCAGGGCAGGGGGATCTAATTGCCAACTTCACTTACCTGAGGGGAGGTTCAAGAGAAGGCAGAGCCAGATTCTTCTGAGGTGCACAGCAAACAGACCAAAGCCAACAGACACAAGACGATTCTAACTAGATATAATGAAAAAGACTCTTCCTGGTGAGGGCAGCCCAATGCTGGCACAGTTACCCAGAGATAGTATGGAATATCTGTCTGGGGAGACTATCAAAATGGTCCTCAACAATTTGATCTAACTTTGAACTTGACCTTACTGGGAGCGGGGCTGGATTGGAAAACTTCCAGAGATTCCTTCCAATCTCAATTATTTTATTGCTTTCAGCTGAATGTTTCTTTGTGTGTACATAGTCAGAGCTTTGGAGGCTACCCAAGTGAGAAGGCTAAAGTATACTGAGAGAAAAAGTGAATGACAAAAGAAAAGAAAGAAATCTGTTTACCCTTTGGAAAAAAAGTGATACATAGTAATTTTGTCTTGAATTGTCAGTTATTGTTTGCAGAAAATAAAGGTTCTTTAAAAGCTTCATACAAAGCAAGACAGATGAAAGTATGTAATTTCTGCCTTGATATGGGACACCAACTGTTACAAAAGTTTTAATGTCCTTCATATATTGTAGCATGCCAGGAAAAAAAATTCAGTACAAGCTAACAAAAAGAATTTAAAATGTGTTTCTCAAAACAAATTAACATTTTCAAATGCCTTAGCTTAGTTATTCCTGTGGAGGCATGGACGATCACAAGATGTTGGACCTAATTTTGTCACTAGCTGTTTCTGTGACTGCCTAAGCTGTTCAGTGACGAGATCCTGGAGATCTGTAAAAATATTTAGAAAAAAGGACGGTATTATACAACTACACATGCTGCTAGGGCTGTGTTTGAGGAGGAAGAAAGAGCTCCCCACAGAGACAGGAGATCTAAGGCTCCATGAGGAGAGGGGAGTGTAAAGAGTAAGTACCAGGTATCAGAGATTGGCACATAGGCTGGAGGAAAAAGTACTTCTAGACAATGGAGTTCTTACGGAGTTGGATCCTAGTTTCCTCACAAAGCAGCATATAGGTACAAGACCACAAATAATATAGTAACAGTGTTTTTAATGTTATTTTTTAATTAGCCATTTTTAAAGAGCCATAGAAATTTAAAGATTTATAACCATATGTTATGTAGCTAGATTTAATGCACTAACACGTGAAGTTGAATCTTCTTTGCCCACCTTATTTCTGCTCTCTCATTTTCCATATCTGAAAGTTAGTATGTGACACACATAACCGAAGACCGATCACTCACCGCATCCCAACTTCTTTAACATAGTCTGTATTACTAACACGGTAAGTGCATTAGCTGAACAGTTATGTTTTAGCAATTCTGCCAGTAAAATAGTTGCTGCTTTTTTTAGCTCATTCCATGGCAGAGATTCTGTTGCAGGGTGCTGAATATTGCCATAGAAAGCTCCAATAATTTCCCAGGAAAAAAAGTGTTTTCATCTGCCTTGCATTCACCTGCTGGAAGCTTATGTAAATACTGGAAAGGAAGTTACAGATACGCCTTTGGAAGAGGTTTTGTGAGAATTTTTATTGAAATTCTGTAGCATATGGAACTGTAAGGTTACACTGCTTCATATGCTCAATGCCATTTAAATACAATGAGGAAAATATTATGTTGCTTTTGTTTTATATCTGGTGAATATACATTCTAAATATTGATTTGGAAAGGAGGGCTTCAAACTAGACTTGTATTAAAGGTAGTAAATAAAGAAGTCAGTTAGGCCAATAGGAAGATGTAGTAATTCTAAGAGAGCTGGAAAATAAAATAGTATGTATTAAAGACTTCTGTTAGAAATTGGGATGAAATATTGAAGTTTGTGGGTTTTTTATACCGACTAATAAAATCCAAGATATAACAGATGATCTCCCAGATTTGCTGGTTTTCTTCCTCAGTGCAGAGAAGGAAGGTAAAATAGTTTTTTCTTATGGTGCAAATGCAACATAAGAGGAAAAAAAATCAGATAAAAATATATCAAATTTTCTTCTCTAGGGTAAAAGTCTTTGAAGTATCCTTCAAATACTTGTCCAATTTCATTGCTCCTCTGGTTGCTGCCTATGGCTCTTTCAGTATATTCATACTTCTATGCAGATTGTGTTTCACTCTAAATCTATGACAGCTGGGTGACAGAGGTGGTAGGAATAATGGTGTAAGTTGCACATCACATGCTGTAGCTCTTTCATCTTGCACCTTCTTTCATCTTTCCTGAGTTTCAGGTCTCTTGTCACATAGGTTACATCATCCTGCACTAATAAGCTACACTTACCCAAGCTATAGAAATGTGTAAATTATTTAACTTATACCTACCTGACAAAATACGTTCTAGGAGAAGGTTCCCTAAAAAAGTGACCAGACTGTGCCCCTCTTTCTCTCCGTTTGCTAGAAAAGCTCATTTCTTATATCCTGTGAGAAAACTCTGCTGACAGAATGTACAGAACAATCCTGTTACCTGCTTCTTGGTTCTCTGATAATTTTCTGGAGTATTGAGATTCCCCCCCTTCCCCTTATTTTTAGCCCCACATATGTACTGATACAGTCTGTCTACCATTTACTAGCTTCTGATCTCAGTCTGTTGTGTAACAACTGTAGTAGCAAAAGGCAAAAAAAAATTGAACTACAGCTTTCTTGAATGACTTCATGCCTTGATGTCTATGTTTACCTTTGTTTCGTACTTGGTCCATGGGAACTAGAAGACATTTTGGGAGAGTATTTCTGTTATCTCTGTTACGTTCTTCAGAGGATGGAAACGGAAGATGAAGTGACAACAGTTTCACACACTTAAATATATGTGAGTAATGTCACAAGCACTTGTTCAATCAGATGTTTCTTTGAAACATTAAAAAATACTTAATTTTCATGGGAAGAGCTTAAAACACTGTGTATTAAAGCACAGTCACTGTGCTTCACATTTTTATCAGCAGCCTTTGACTTCCTTTTCTGGGACCATCATGGCAACATCACATGCTAATGAAGAATAATGCTTTGTTAAAAAGAGTCTACAAAAATGGAATTGTGGTTTAACCCTCTGACATTAGACATTGCATGGATGTCAAAACAGTGGGTAATTTTATACAAACTATTCTATGAGGCATAACTATTTGAATGACAGCCTTAACTTTTCACTGCCCTTAATGAAACTAAGGGCTTGGAAGTGCATTTTGAATAAATGGTCAGAACAGCATTCCTTCTGAACTGTGACTTTGGCTCCAGTAATCTGCCAAAATATGCTGAGCTTTCTCTGAGCTCCTTGTAGAAATCCTTGCTTGGGCTGTGTTCATTAACAAAGGCCAGAGCCAGCAGGTCTTACTAGTATAATCCATACAAATCAGTAACATGGATGCCAGGCCAAACATCACATTTTTTTCTAGATCAGACTGTGTTACTGTTTAATAACATCTCGTAGCATAATAATGTCACATGAGCACACATCAGTTCCGAAAACTAACCAGAAAACAGCAGCCATCAAACATTCTAAGTTTCTTGGATATAAATGTGTATCATCTCATAGCACTACGTTCAAATTGTATATGTTGGGCAGTAGAATTTATTTTTATTGTCTTGGTTATGCTTCATACCACCGTAGTTAGGTTTTTGTATGCATTTAAAAATACAGTTTTGAAAGTCTTAATTATTTAAGTTTGAAATATTATTAAATAAGTATCATTATTTCTAAAG
The DNA here is from genome assembly GCF_032191515.1 of Phaenicophaeus curvirostris. Lineage (NCBI taxonomy): Eukaryota > Metazoa > Chordata > Aves > Cuculiformes > Cuculidae > Phaenicophaeus > Phaenicophaeus curvirostris. The sequence continues at coordinate 570,192 of NC_091407.1, forward strand.
ATTTGATAATGTTGATTTATTGATGCATTTCCATTTATATAAAATAGCAGCTAGGACATGAAACAACAACAAAGAAAATTGAAGGGGTTAATTTCTGGCACCCTTGGGACCAATATTTCATAGTTCCCTTGTACAATTGTAATTGTGGATACACTCTCACAAAATCATGAAGTTCAGGTGCAAACAAAGATGATAAATGAACATTCATTTAGCCTCAGCCTTTCCGAATTTGGCAGCTAAAACCAAGCAGCTGGGCTCAAACCAGGACAATGTTATATTCCCCAAAACATTTTCATCATTACAAGAGCAGGAAGCAGCTCTGATCTCATGACTTCTGTTCAATGGACAGTGTGTAGACTGTTCCACTGGAGTCTAGTTATCAGAGAAGCTGCCATACACAGTCATAGCTTGACGCTGGAAACTGTTGTTAATACTCATAATAATACATTTGCACATGAAAAAACCCCACACAATTACAGCTCCCATAGTTCTTAAAAGCTTAATCAGTACTTACTGACTTACTGGCTTTTTTTTTAAGAAGCTGGGCGGAATACTTATTTGAACTATAAAATTCTAGGTTACTGCATAGGAGAAATAGGTTCTCTCTGTGCAGTTTCGTCCTCTCCTCAAGCTCTGCTAGAGAAGTTCAAGATATGTTGCAGTGGGAAGAAAAGGACTGCATCTCCTATGGCAGCTTCTCTGATTTCAGCACAGGTTCCTGTACTCTGGATATTAAGCAGAAGACAAGTTGGCTCCTAAAACATCTGTGTGAGATTGTAGCAAAGGCATCATTCATCTGTGAGAGATTAATGAGAGGCCTTCATTTGCCAGCCCTCCTACAAGCACCTTATGCTTGCTGACATCTGATATTTCCTGTGGTGGCTGAAGTTAACATATTGCCAAGGTGCTGCCACATTGGAACCTTTATCACCTCAGCAGCAGCTCCACTTGCATTGGCTCCATGCAAGGGACAGGTCCTGGAATACCCCTTATTTATCAGTGCCAGCCCAGTCCCCACACAGTGCAAATGAGGCTGCTGAGCTGCCAGCTTGCCCTTATTTTTTTATTTTTTATATGCTGTGCAAATTGTCATAGTGCCTGAAGGTAATTCTTGTTTGGTCAGTCTGTTAGACAGGTGCATTATTTTCCATTTTGTGACTTTAGAGGTCTGCAAAGCACACTGGACATATATAATGTCACGTAAGAATTCTTTTACTTCGTATAAAAATAAAACTTGAGAATATTGTTTAGAGAAGAAATGTCCTACTAAGGAAAAGAGAAGACATTTTATTTTGTAAAACTTATCAAAATCTTATTTATAGTGACGAGAGAAACAAATACTTTTTGCATGCATACAAGTCTCTTGCCTTTTCTTTATATTACTTAATACTGAAGTTAAAGAAAAAGTCATCAGAATAATCCATTAGCAAAATCATTGTTGTAGTCCAGGTTGGAGGTGGGACATTGTGGTTTAAGATATCCGCGGTGGATTTTGAGTGGTAGTTTGAATATGAAGCACCCTTACCAATTAAAGTTTTATGAAAGAAAAACCTATTTGTTGTTAAAATTACAAATTATAGCTCCTTTGATATTTGTTAGTCTGTGCTAGGGCAAAGAAATATGCCATGTATTCATGAGTGGCTTTATTAAAGTCTTTTCAGATCGAGTATATCTGAGAGATACATCTTCTCAGACAGACTGTATTTTCATCTGGGCTGATATTCTAACATTCTGATCAGGATTTGACGATTTCATTTTGTAGATGCTTGCAACCACTTGTTGCCTTAGATGCCGATATTTATAACTCTGTATTAACACCCTCAAATCTGTAGTGTAACAGCATGCTGAGTAGGGTATATGTCTGTTAATTGCTTTAATTTGTGTTGGTACATTAGAATGCATTATTTGCCTGTGATTAAAATATTGTACACTGACAGCACACACAAACAACCCCCACCATGCATGCAATGCCATTTGTTCTGAAGTACCTTTTTCCTAACCCCTCTTGATGGATGGTCAGATTAGTACCTTACATCCTGTTCTCCTAAATGTATCTGCATATATTTAGAAAGTTAGCATTGTATTAAAAAGACCTAAATTCACATTGCTGTAGGGAAGATCTACATTTTAAACACCAAACTTTCTAGTTCATATATTTAAGTTGCTGCAGTACTAGCAGTTCTGGTAGAGGAGAACCTTGGACCAGTGCTCATTGTGTTCACATGTACTTTTTGACTCACTCGTAAAGGAAATGTATAATATAGAAACTTCCTTTTTTTGTTTCATGTTTGGTATGGTATTATCATGGGGAACAAACAAATGGCCTGGGGCTAATTTTAAGGAAGCATAAGCATATGCTGTTGTTAATTTTCAAATATATCTTCTTTTCTTTGGAATTTTAATGATTCATATTATGCTTCATATTTTCAGCAGATAAACAGCTTGATTGTGCCAGTCCCTTAACTCCATCAATACCAATACTTTTATCTGCAGACAGGCAAAGTTCTGGTTTTGTTTTTTCTTCTAACAAGGGGATTTCCTCCTTTCTTCCTCTGAGTTTCATGTTAAGACAGAGGACAGCATCAGGAAGTTAGGAGAGGTGATCTCTTTTCACACTCCATGTGAAATTTCTTAGTCCTAATGGTCCTAGAGCTGAATACAAAAGAAACCTTTCTAAGCAAACTAAGCCCGGTGAAAAACAGCGAAGAACTAACCTGATTCGTGTTCTAATGCACTGACACCTCCAGGTACTATGTAAATGGGATGCAAGCATCCTACAAGTTAGTTCACAGTATGTATGAGTTGGCAAAAAATATTAGATGTTTTACTAAAATGCTTGCATATTTTGGAGGCAATTTTTTTAAAGCATGATCCACCATACAGTCATCTGCTTTTAAAATGCAGCCAAGTGGAGTGAAAACCAAAACGTTTATGCTGTGTTTGAAGCAGTTTCTGTCCTCCCCTCTCATCTCGGAGCACACTCTGCATTGGCAGGGCAGAGCTTCCCCCCCTTCTCAGGCCTCATAAATCTGTTACTTTCTGTAGAGCCACATGGCTTTGATAGGAGGACTAAAGAAAGGCCTAGATGACACGTGATAATAGTTTGCTCTCCAGAAAGGTGAAGAAAGGGAGTTTTTATTTTAATTTCTTCAGATAAACAGGAGTCTTGATGTTGGCTCCCTTATTGCGGATTCATGCTCTCCTGAGCACAGCAGGGCAGATATGGCAACTGCAGATCTTTTAAAGCAAAAATTCTTTCAAGTTCAGCCCTGCAAACTTCAAGTAAAAGCTGCCTTTCAGTAGCACATAAACTGTTGACTCTTACAAAGGTAAATTTTTCAGGAGTTTTTCCCGATTGTTTCTGTTCACGCTGCCTTTAGACTGATCCTTGATTATCACACCTCTCATGAGGCCTGTGACTCTCCACACTTTTCTGTGCCTCTCACTAAGGTTTCTAGACCCACTTCAGAGCTACTTATTTAAAAGCTCAGTGCTCAACTCCTAAATCCATTACTCTACCACCACCTTTTTTTTTTTTTTTTTTTTCCAAGAAGAAAATTCCAGAAGCCACAGCTGAGGGGGATGATGAGTAGCTGCTGCAGGTGAGGAAGGGAGGAGCTGGTTCCCGGGAGGGGCTGTGGTGGCAGCAGCTGTGGGCAATTGGACAGAAAGCTGCGTCTGGTAGCAGGTCTCTTAGTCCAGAGGAGTTGGAACCTGCTTCAGGAGGTGTGGAAAAGTTTTAAAACAAAGTGTCTAACTTGCTGTGGGCTCTGGAGGGGTTTGTCTGCTGCTGGGCTGTACCGTGCGTGGTGCTGAGGGGAGGGGGTGCTGCTGCTTTATCTGTGAGTGATTTTTGAAGCACATAAAGGGGCTGGGGTGAGCTACCGTTTAGACTAAATTAAACAGGGAGCTGAAACAGAAGGACTGCTTGATGGGTTTTTAGGGGGTGAGGGAAAAGCCCTTGCTTGGGAAAGCGGCTGGAGTGTGCCTGTGATGAGATGGCTGTGGAGGTGGTGTGAGGAGAGGGAACTAGGGCAGATGTGGGTTAATTTTGCGTATAAAAGAAAATAACTTCAACTGTAGGCCTTGTCTTACATTCATTTTGCTGAGACGTACTGCTTTTGTTTGTGGGGTGGATATTAGATTGTGTTTAAATTTGATTTTTAGATTATGCTTCGGAAGGCTTTTCTCACTCACTTCTAGCATTTTCTCTAGTAATGTGTGGTCCCTTTAGTTTAGCTGAAGGGCTAAATCATTCGTGTGTTGTAATTTTACTTCTTGAAAGCAGGGATGGAAAACTCCGTGGTGAGATTGAGGAAAATTTGAAGCTAATAGGGACTGAAATGGCGTAAGATGGTTTTCAGGTTGTGGTCTGTGAGGGGATGTACACACTTCATTTGAGAGTGTGACTGCAACAGTCAAAAGGCTTTTATGCATGGTTAAACTTCCAGATTTCAGGGCATGGATAAAGTAGAGCCTACTAAGTTGTTCAAAACAACAGTATTGGAAACAGGGCTCCAGTGATGAGGACAGAGCTGGCTCTTATAGGTAAATGGTGTAACATTTTAATGGGAGGAAAAAATGCTGTGTTAAGCTAGGCCCTTGATGGGGTAAGGATTTTGTCCAGGATAAAGGATTCCTTAACTAATGCTCAAACTGAGAATTATGTTACTCAATAGACAGTTATAGTATGAGATCATTGCTGCCTATATTAAAAGTTGAGTAAGTAAAGGAACTGATTTCTCGCAGTTATCTCTTTATGCTTTTTTGCCCCTGAGCCATGAGGGGAAGGTATTGGGAGGGACTGGAACATTGGCTCTTTGTCCCTAGCTGTTAAAATCACCTTCCTGATCCTGTATCCAGCCTGCTTCTGAGAGAACTGGGAACTCTGCAATGTGAAATTGCTGTCTTTTAAGTAGTAAACTAAAGGGATCAGGTGCAACTAACCTTTCCATCTGCCTTTTCCTGCTCAGTCTCAGTGATGTGTAGGTGTCAGAGGTGATTGTTGAGTGATCTTCAGGAAGCAGATACTCAGAGGTCTTTCTAGGGCAGGTATAGGGACTAATTCTGTATATAACAGTGATAAATGCTTGGTTTAATGATGGACGGAATGTGAGACTGTACCAGGACAGGAGAAGAAAAGCTTGAAAAAATCTCTGGTATGTTGACTTCTGTGGTAACCAGAACTCATACTGGCCTCATATGGGTAAACTACAGCTAAAGATGCAGTGACATGTTTTAAACCCCTCTGGAAGGGAGTGAAGAGCACAGCTCTTGGTCAAAACTCAATTGTGTTTTTTAACTCTTCACCACACCCCTACCCACTCCTAGTACATTTGGAAGAGAGAGGTGACGTGCAATGTAATTGCCCTGCCTAACTTACGGTGAGCTCAACAGAGGGGAGGAAAAAGAGGCTTTATCATAGGTCATGAGCATAGTAGAAGTGACCTCAGCAGTCTTCTGGAAAGCCAGCTTCTCCTTGTTGATTAGGAATGCAGTTTTCATCACATCAGCTACCTTTATGTGCTGAAGTTAATTTCTATGTATAAATGCTATAAAATGCTAAGCAGGCATGAAAAGACTGTATGACCCCTGCACTTGGCACAGACGCAGTTGCAATTGGAGTATCAACTACTGTTTGCAGTTCTAGAAAGAGGGCAAAAGCTGCAGGGTGTAGAGAAGTTCTTTTTTTCTGACTTAAAGCATAGAAAACATTTTCCAAGGTCAAGAAGGCAACTCTATTAGTGTAGCAAAGCAGCAGCTGAAGAACAATGTGATTGGTCTATAAATAGATGCAACCAATTTGGTAATTTGATAGAGAATTAATCAGTCAATTCTGCAGACAAAATACAACAACAAAAATCTTATAGTGGAAGAGGAACCAGCTTGCATGACATTAGGAATACAGACTTAATTTATGTAAATTAATTGCTCTTGGAAGAACTTACCTTGGGTGGTAATTATGTTATTAAAACACCTTTTAATACACTTGGGATGCTTTTCAGGATTATATGCTCTAGTGCAAGTAGTGATGTCATTTGTGAAGCAGTAGTATTAATGTAAGGCAGGCTCATGGCCTCTGATGTGTGGGCCATTTGGCTAAAAGGTTATAGAGGTTCCTCAGATCTGAGAAAAAGAAGGAATTATTGTAATAAAGTCCCTTTAATTGAGCTACAAATGTCACTGGATATTACATAAAGTAGGAAAAAACTGCCTTCTTAAAGGTAGAGTAAATCTATGTGGTCCAATGCTCTACTTAATTGATTAGCCAGCACCAAAACACTGCGTGAATGAGGGAGGAGAGGAAGTATACTTTTGAACTGACAGATCCCTACTTTTAAATCCCTTAGCTCAAAAATATATCTATAATTAGCAAAAAGACATCCATATGGTGACTTTTCTAATCCCAGATGGGTAGCTGTCATTTTGCACATGATCTTTGCTTCTCTTTAGAAGTAGAAATGAGTAATCTTGGAAATATTAAACTGACTTCAACTATATTTATCATTCTATCAACAGTGATGACACGCTTTGATTTCTTTCTTGGCGTACACAGTATGTGCTGCGGTGCAGAGATTCCAGTTGCCATAATTTTCAGTGGAAAGAATAATTATCACAGTGAACTGTAAGTAAGCTATTATGCAATATTTGTGTATTTAATTAGCAAAGCCAAAATCTTCAAGAGTAGTGATGCAAAGATATGTCAAACTTGAAACTCTGAGGGTGTGATGGAAGGTGTTTTGCAAGTGCTTAATATTGGCTCCCCTTCTCAGTGGTGTGTTACCTGGCACAGTAGCAGCTGTATGCATCCTCCTGCCTGGCAGCCTACTGCTGGGAATAAGCAAACATTAGAGCAAACAAAACCAGTAAAAATCATTTACCATGCCAGAAAAGATGTTTAGGTATCTGACTTATCTTTTTCTCTTAACTACTGGAGTACTAATCCTTAGTACAGACTGTTTTACCCATGTCAATTTAATTTTTTGGTGACGCAGCTGCAGGCATCTTGTGTGTTTATACTTCCATTTTCTTTTATGGGGGGCAGGGAAAGTATTTTATAGCAAGTGTTATATCTGCGCATGACTTTCTTCTTCTCATTTTACAAAAAGTAATTTTGCTTGCTTGTGCTTAAGTATGTGTGTAGAGAGGCTAGCAGTCTCTGTAAGTGGTGCAAAAACTTGGCATTCCTCTTAATAAACATTATCCTTAAAATGCAATCTTATTTTGGAGGGGAAAAAAATTTTACAGTACAGGTTTTTTTTAACCACAGGCAGTGTCAGAGGCAAGAGGCCAGACCCAATCAAATGAAGTAAATGGAATTACCCTGAATTTACTCCTGTATAAGTGAGAGCTTGTTTCAAGCCCCAAGCTACGTGAAAATGATTGCTGTTCTCTTTGCTAGCATTGCCCATATGAAAGCTGACATAAATATGACCTAGAGCAATCTTATTTAGCAAGTGATAGGGTACCTTTTTTGACCATGACTGAAAGGCCTTAACAATGCAAGTCTTGGGTGCATTTTTTTATTTTTTTAACAAACACCTTTGAATAACAGGTCAGGAGAAGGAATGACAGAAGTTTATTTTTGTATGTTAATATTTTACATAAACAATTCATATTTAAGTGTTGCTGGCCTAATGCCGGGAGAAATTTTAGTGTAGCTGTAAACTTTGCAAGTAACTGAAGGGTTAAAAGATCTGAAAATTAACTTTGGCACTACAAGAGTGGGGTAAACCTGCACTCCGTAGTGAGGAGAATTCCCACACAGACACTCATGGGAAATAAGAAGAATACAGTCTTGTGTGCGGTTGTGTTATGACTTCAGAAAGACTTTGCTTCATATCCTGTTTTTGAATCTGCCCCCCAGCTATAGCAGATGGCAGGAAAAAAAGAGATTCTGCCCCTTTATCAACCTTATTCTGAAAATTTTCTCTGAGATTTCAACCCACTGCTTGAAGTACCTTTACTGTTTTGCTTTGGTTACTCTCTTAATAACATTGCTGTACAGAAAGATGCGAATGCAGGTAAGAGACTGTCTTTGGGAATAAGCCCATGTGGATTAGATCAGTAAGAAAGCAGTAGGAAAACAATATTGCTGTGATCTACCTGCAGATTTTAAAAGAGAATGGGGAAAAATGTATGATTCTAATGATGAAGTACGTTGCTAATCAAACAAGTGGCATGTGGCTTACTTTGCTCATGCCTTTTTAAGGCCACGAGTAGATATCAAAAAGAAATGGCAGATAGGAGCTTAAATAATAATCTAGCGCTTAGTATTTGGTAAATCTTAGCTTAAGTTGTGCCTCCAAATACTTGACTAGGTATGTGAATTTAATAGAGCTTGTTTATATGCTTGAAATATGTGCTAGAGATTTAAATACTGTGGAAGAATCCAGCTCCAATGGGTGTAAGGAATATTTGTTGTGTACCTCTTATCCTAATGGCACTTCACAGATAAAGCAAACCACAACTGAACTGTAACTAAGGCCAACTTATGTGTGGTGACAGCAGTATCTAAATTGTCTCTTCTCAAGAGTGTGTGGAAAATGTAAATTCAACTGAACCAGTATGTTGTGGTTAGTTAGGGCTAGAGAAAATTGTTACTCGGATGGAATGGTTGGTACTTAATGAAAATGTTTGAATTGGAGTATTTCCAAAAAGGTGTACAAGTCGGGCAGGTTTCTGCCCGTGTGCATGGGGATGTTTGTACCTTAAAACAAGTGGAGCGTTCCTCAGCTGGTTAAGACCTGACCCTTGCCAAGTTTTCAGTTTTGGCTTTGGCATTTACGAGTAGCTGTGGGCTCTCTCAACTAACTTTTCTTCAGTCAGAGCCTAACGAGTAGCAGTGGGGAAAGGCTTCCTAGGTTACAGCTCTTTTTTCTATTTGCAATTTCTGCAGGAGGCTTTCTACCACGCTAAGTTGGCAGGAATCTTGCAGAAAAACACACAAGGTGACAAGGAACGCTTAATCACACACAACACACTGTGGAAACAATATTTTCTTCCTTAAAGAATAACGTGTCCAAATGTTTCTGTTGGTCAAAATGATTAAAGACGAGGAAATTCTGGTGCTGTGTTTTGGAACTTCTCCTAATAAGTGACTGATGCTTCATGAGGCTTAAAATTTGCATACACACTCCTATGGGTGGTTGTTTATTCCCCAGTTTTCTATGCACAGTCAGAAACCAAAATTTCATGTTTGATCATGTGGAATGACAGGTTAATGAGTCCCTAAAATTTACTTTGTGTCACCCAATTGTGTTCTTAGCTGAATTAATTACAGCTAAGAAAACAAAAGGCTGAATTCATAAGGGTGAGAATGCTTGGGGTGACCAAAATTGAATTTTACCAAGCTACCTGCAATAAAATATAACACACCTCTCTAGCTGCTAAAACTTCATCTTCTGCCATCTTTAATATTTGAAGCACTTTTGTCAGATGTACACCAAAAAATATTACTGTAATGTTAACTTTCAAAGAAACCCCAAAACACCAAACCAAAAGCCCAACAATAAAAAAAGAAACCAAACAGGTCAGATGAAACAGTTAGCAACCCTTTTTAGGAAAGGGAAAGTGTGTGCATAAAGAACTTGTAGGCTCTCACTGGGTGAAGCTCTATTCAAGTGTGGTTTTTATTAGTCTAGGGAAGAGTTATAAACAGTTTGCAGTATAATCACCAAAGTAAAGGGAATAGTCCTATCAACGTGTGTGCAGATATGGCACCCTCCAGAGAGGTTTAAAAATCTGATTCCTGTTCTGATCTTGTTCGTTTAATTGCATGCTGTTTGTCAGGATCTGGGGCAATTTTAAAGCTGTATGCTCAGAAAGGAGACTCATACTTCTATTTTTTGTTATTGTTAATGTGAGTATGCAGGGATATTTTTATGTGTAGCAAGAATTAGAATGTCTTCTCAAAGCTATGAATCCTAATTCTCTCCTGATGCTAGCTTTGATCTGTTGTATACAGAACGTAGACGACAAAAGCCTTTAGCAAGTGTGAATGCTCTACTTCTAATACAGATGTATAGAAAAGAAGGATGAGTCTGTGCAAAGAGGAGTCATTTAGAATGTAACAGCAGGGAGCTGTGGGAAACATGGCTCTGTGTTATTGCACATGCTGCTTCCTCACAAGGCTTCAGGCAAATTAGAAACTATGTGATTGAGAATAGCTTCACAGAAATCCAAGAGAAAAGGTACAATTAATGTCAGTTAGTAACAAATTAATTATATAAAGACTAATGTTCAATTATTTTATTGTCTAATTTTTTTCCAACACATTTATGTCATTAATCTCCATTCTGAGGCTGCATTTTTGTTGAAGTTATTATTGGCCCAAGGTCCATCCACCTATTTCTCTGTACTTCAGGATAGCGTAGACACGATGAAGATAAATGCTTAGAGACAGTTTTTAATAGCATTGAAGTGACATTTCACTCTGGGCTTTGGCCATACTCTTAGTAGCTAGATTTATGTGCCCTTAGGGGTGTTCTGAGGGACTTGTTTAGCAAAGCATGAGGGTGGGAGCCTGGTTATATTGAAAAATCTATTTGAGTCTTGTCTGATTTTGAGGGAGGAAGCAAGTTAAAATGGTCAAATAATTCTTGCAATCCTCTGCCAGGGCTTATATGCACCAGTAGATGACCATGGGAGACTTTTATAAAACCTGTATATCCTTTCTTTTAACCTGTGCATGATTGTTCTTTTGGTATTTTATATCCCCTCTTCCTATATAGATGAGGTGGAATGATCAGAAATTACCAGTGCAGAGTGAAACAGCAGAAGAGGAGTCTAGTAAGGACATCCTGCTCTGCAGGAATCTCTCCATATGGGAATTGTCCTATCCAAGCTGCATTGTAATTCCATTTCGAATGTCCATTTCTCAATTACTTGGAAACTGTCTGCTTTCCTAAGGGATGCATCTTATTTCAACACTTCAAAATTATGCATGAAATTTACTGCTCTATCAAAACAATGAGTTATTTGCTCCTGGAGTTCTGGGACTGTAGGTGATTAGAATGTTGCAAGGCTGCTTTATCAGCCGTGTTATTGCCTGAGTTATTGCCTTCAGCTGTTCTTTATCTGGTGTTTACAAATACTTGTTTGCATCGGTGTTTTCTGCTGCTTTTTTATCTCCTTTTTATCACTATGTCACAAAAAGCTGGTTCTGTCACTCTTCTCCAGTTACCCATTTTCTGCCTCTGTTGTCTGGCTAGTTGTAACATTATTATTTCTGTGTTATTGGAAAGCAAGTTTTTATTCTTTTTCAGCTCTCTGTATCTGAATGTTGTGATTGCAGAATCACACCAAGCAATTCTATTGGGTTTTTATTTATCTCCCTCTGCTGCTATTTCCATTTTACTGAACGTAATTTCGGATTTTTTTCTTTTTTTTTTTAAGTAAACTTAATTAGCTCCCATGAATGGGAAACTGATTTTCTGTATTGTTTTTTATTGAAATACTTTTTTTTTTCCCCCTCACCCTTCTCACTTGAGACAAAATTGTAAACAGGACTGTTTTGTAAGATACTCTTCCTTGCTGTTGGATTTGGAAACAAAGGAGACTAACATCTGTTGTTAAATAATGTTTTATTGAAGAGTTGAAACAGTTGTCCAGATCTGAAATCTGTAAATATGTACTTAATCTACACTAATTAAAAATCTTACCTACTATTTTTCAGAAGTATTGAAAGCTATGTGCCAGTTTTAATCATTAACTTATATTGACAGGAGTTCCTAAATGTCTTTCTTACTTAGTTAATTAGTTCATTCTGTAATATGAATTATTTGGAAAGTATCTCTTGGGCATAGTGTGATGAAACAGTATTGAAAGGTGCAGGAGCATGCAGTGATCTGATCATATCTAGATGTTAATCTGATGCTGATTGTCCATGTGTTCCTTATGTTCCTGATCATGAAAACACCAAAGATATTCTGTCATCTAAATTACATTTCCCAGTCTTGATTAACCTGTGAGTCTTTAATTCACTGTTCCTTCTAACTTAGGTCTCTTGTGGCAGCTTTTTTCCTTTGTAGGAATGTACACTTTTAGCTTGGAATCATTCTGCATTTAGAAAGCAGAAGGGTTGTTTTTGCATTTAGGCTTAATTTGATGTGACATATTTTGAGTATCCTCCAGGATACTTTTGTCTTGGTTTTTGTAAATTACACTCTCAGAGTATAACATTAACTCATTACCTTAAATAATAAATTTTGAATTTATTTACTTTTGGTATCGCCTTGTACTTCGTATGACTGGAAGGTTCTTACAAAAAGAAGGCTGTAGGAGGCAGTGGCGTTGGGAGCAGTTAGAGCAATAGAAAATGAATTCTCAGGTAAAAAAAAAATTAATTTCTGTTGAAGTGAGATAAGAGTCAAGGGATGAGATATAGATATATATATAAAATATATCTAATCATGTAACTAGAAGGATCTACCTGTTAAACTTTTTATTTTGCCAGAACTTTTGTTGTTGGTTAAATTTGAGAACCATTTGTGAATTTTTGTTTTTGTATACTGATCCAAAGACACCTTATGATGATTCATCTCCTAATAATTTTTATAAGTTAAAGATAGCATCATTTTTTGCATTGACTATTGAATATCTTCTGCAGAAAAAGGCCAAAGTTCATGTTAAATGAGCAGTCATGTTTCAGTTAGATGGTTGATATTCTTACTTGGAGTTGGTGTCTGCTGAAAGCTAAAGCAAGATCTTTCCTCACATGTTAGGAGACTAGGTGTATTAAGTGTTTCTTTAAAACGTGTAATTATATTCAGACATGCTAAGTTCCTTACCACCAGCTTGAGCCTTCTTAAATCATTGTACGTTAATAAACCTGACATGCTTATATGGCAAAGGTGTGACAACTTAAGTATCCCCAATGGAGTGCAGGTGTTGCATGTGTTTAACATGTTAAACTTAACCTGTACTGTGAAACCTCAGTGTGGTTACAAAATGTCTGTCAAGAACTCTTGAAGTATGACACTTATAAATAGCTTGTGTCCCGGTGGTATTGAATTATATTTTAATGAAGTGATATGTATTGGAGACCTCTCTCTGATAACTGCTGGTCCCAAATTACCTTTGCCATTACTGTTGCTACCTGCTGATAAGCGTTTACTTGCCCCCTGGTCTAGAAGTTAACAGTCTGTTGGGGTGCAGTCCTTCACATAATTTGCCAAGTGAGAGAGCTCCTTGGGGAATTTAATTTGCAATAAAAATGTAAAATATGTTGAGAAATGACACTGAAAAATACATTGGAAAGAATTTTTTTGTAGTTAAAGCTTGGCATTGTTGTAGCCTGGCTTAACCTCGGTAATGGCAATAGCTGGATACTAATGGGAGAGAGGAGGAATCAGCCACTTGCATATGTTTTGGCTCTGTAATGCGTTCCAATACTTTATAGTCATGGGTGCCATCAGAAAGGCTTTTTTTGTTTCAGTAAATACCTTTGGGGGCAAAGCAGGTTCAGATACTGGTGACTGGGAAATTTTAGCATGAAGTAAAATAAATGTAAAAATCAAGGCTACAGATTCTGTTTTCCTTTCTTGGCAGTGCTACGCTGGAAATATGGCAGCACTTGCAATTTAAATATCAGAGGGGAAAAGGTGGGGATAGAAGGCAATCAGAAATAAAGAATCGTGTTTTGATCTGAGATGTACCAAGAGGAAATTGTGTTTTAAGAGTTAATTTGAAAATAGAGGCTGTGTTCTAGGGAAACCTTTGGAAACAGACACCCATTTCCAAAACATTTTCTCTAAGAGATTATTACAGAGCATGACATTTTCTGATTTCCTTCATCTCTTGATATACAGCATTGATGGTCAATGCTGATGTTCTGCTTTTACCTTTAAGTCTATCTGCTTTTCTCAGCAGTCTCCTGGTCTTTGAATAAACTGCAGGCTCCCAGATCTTGTTTTCTACCTCTTTCTCTGCCCGCTCTTATGCTAGTCTGAAGCTTTCCTCCCTGAAAATGAGGCAGCTTGACGAGGAAGAACAGTTTTCCTCTTCTCATCTGAGGGTTCCACCTGAGCCACTCATGGTCTTAATGGTAACATAGAACAATTGTGATCTGTTGTACCTCTTCAGGTGCTGAATTGCTTACTGGTGATTGGGTCTCTGTGATCTGCATAGTCCAAAGTGTCTGTAGTATTTCATAGATGTTATCTGTTGCTTGTGCCAAGACTTGCCATATTTTTGTCCGTGCATTTGATATGTCAACTTTTACATGCATAATTTTGAATCTCAATTTTCCTAGTTTTGATATGAAATCCAGTAATGTCATTGGGTTTTGTTCTTTTTGAACATCATGACCATAAAACATGCGAATCCTCTGCAAGTTACTACCTTGCACATACCCTCCATTCAGATATAAATCCCAAGCTTTATGGACCATTCTGTGGAAAAATGCAGCTTTCAGAAGTGCTCTGGTTTGGCACAGGAAAGGTTAAAATCTAGTCAAATAAGTTTTATTGAATTGACCTTTCAAAACCTTTAAAAGAATTAGCTGTGATAATTTGCTGTATCTATTTCAGCTGCACTTTTAGAAACTTTGACTTCTGTTTCTTAAACAAAAAGCCCTTAGGAGTACAACTGTTCAGCTCAAAGGATGTCTCTGTCACCTTCAAGCCCCGTTTTCAACGAGTGGCATTTAATGTATTTTCTAAGCTAAGTGTCTTAATTGAAGCTAGAAACATTTCGGCCAGTATTTTTTTTAAGATAGTCTTATGCAACTGTAGTTATAGTTCCTAGGATGTGTTAGGGGCCAATGTGCTTAAAATGCATGGTTATTTAAAAAATTTCATTTTTTTTTCCTTATAGGAATTAGTGGAAGTGAATTATTCTGAATATGTTTATCTACTTTAATCATAGTGACTAGGCATATCTGCAGTGTTAAATAAATGGTTAAAAATATTGCAAGAGCCTTTTCCAGGAAATATATGAAAAGCAAGTTTGGTCTTAAAAACTTTGCTTAAATTTTACTCCTTGTCACTTCAAGTCTAAGCAATGGTAGTAGCAATATAGGTCTTGATTGTAAACTGTAAGTGTAATTTGTATAGGTACGATTTTCTTCATCTGATTTGTGCTGAAACTCTTTGAGGTGGGGTGGCTTAGAAAACATGATTGAACACAGTTATGTAAGTGTCCATGGCATGCTACTTTATAATACCTGTAACTGTTTGGAGCAAAGGATAGTGCAGTATTCAAGTCTCCTTGTTGTTTACAGGCCGTGATGTTTCATTGCTGTGATTGGTAAGAAGCTTAAATTTGTCACTACAGAAATTTATATCAACTGTTAAAAAAATTAGTGAATTACTGGGTATTTACTAAGTTCAGGTAAATTGAGATACAGTTCATTGATGTCTAGAATGTGTCACTGAATCCTTCTTTTGCTTTCTGCTAGTGGGGCAGAACAAATGCCTGCAGAGGTGGGCTTAATTTAGCACGTACTAGGGCATCAATATTTTTGTAGCAAAGCAAGAGATTTTCCAGTCTGTCAGTCTTGATTCTTTTTGTCACAGAGCACATGGAAGGGATACAGTTCTCCAATGAACATATTTCAAAGCAATTTTGATTCTGTCCCTCTGGAGTGTCTGCAGACTCTTTTAGATTAGTGAGATCCACAGCTTTATAAGCGCATCATGACTTGAAATATCCACACTGTTAAGATTAGATTAACTCTCTGTTAAGGACAGAGTTGTGCAAAACCTTGTTTGATGTGACCTCATACTCTGACAGCAAAATATTGATACGTTCTGAATGCTTTATAACCTTGGCACCTTAGTTTAAGTATGGTAGCTCTGCAGGTCTCTGATCTTATAGTCTGGTAGGTAAATCCAAGGCCAGTGTCTCATAGATGAGTATGTGATGTTCCACTCTTGTTTCATGACTTAACTAGTGTACAAATCTACCTGAAGAGCTGCTCTTTAGATTTCTGTCTTTGACAGTCAAAATGGTGCAATATATAGCACTATAGTTAGAAAGTACACGTGCAGTCTTGCTTGTACTTCATCTCTTCTGCGTGATTGTCAGATAGTGCATGACAGCTGACAAACCAGTTAAAGGTAACGTCTGTGAGTCAGCGAGTCTGGATAATTATGCCCAGCCTCCAGCACGTGTGCTTTGAGATAAACTCTTTTGAAATGGCACCTCAGATCTTAATAGGAAAAAAAGATAAGCTATGCCTTTTGTTCTTTCTGTTGCCCTCATCGTCCACTTACCTTCAGCAGTTTTTTATATTTACTAGTGGTGTCTAGGAAGACTCTCACAAAGTTTTATTTTTGTAACATTTTCCTGCTCCTCTTCCAAAATGAACTGTTGGTAAATAACTGTGGTGATGCAGGTAATTCTGCCGCACAATTAGGCCCTGTGATTGTTGTGGAACCGGAGCAGATTCCCCTCTGTGCTGGTGTGCTGTCAGTTCACTGTGGTCTTCACCATGGTCTGCAGGGGAATCTCTGGCACCTGGCACACCTCCTCATCCAGCTCCTTCTTCACTGTCCTTGGTGTCTAGGGAGTTGTTTCTCCCTAGATATTCTCTTTACTGCTGCAATTGCTGCTGTGCAGAGCTTTTTCATTTTTTTTTTTTTCCCCATGATTTTGTCCCAGAGGTTCTACCACCACTGCTGATTGACTCAACCTTGGCCAGCAATGGATCTGTCTTGGGGCTGGCTGGCAGTGGGCATCAGGGAAACTTCTAGCAGCTTCTCACGGAAGCCATCCTCTGCCAAAACTGACATGAAAACCCAATACACCCTGCTTTATTCAACCAGGTGCTACAAAGAGCTGAAGAGTTTAAGTCCCTTTGGTGCCCTTCATGAGCAGGTTTTGCTGTGTTTGTTTTGCAGAAGCATTCATGTTCCACTTGAATAACAAAGAAGCTCAAACAGACAAACTTGCTGGTTTAAGTATTGAAAAAATAACATGGTTTTGTATAAACTATGACACAGTCATATGAATCAGCTGGCACTTGTTTTACTCAGATGGAAAGGATCATTGGTGATGAGTTTTGGCCTGAAACCTTCTAAATGCTGCCCTGGAGAGTCAAGAAGTGTGTACTATTAGTGTTGGTGTAGGTTCTTTGGTCAGTGACAGGTTACATGTACCTCACCTTCTCCTCCTCGCTTTAACTCCATGTTGTCATGTGAATTTCTTATCTCTATTACAATGGTGACATGAATTTATCGATCACTATGATAAATTTATTGGCAGGCTATAAGTGGTTACTTATGACACTTATGTTTGGGTTATGGAAGAAAATAAATTTGTAGCATGGTTGAAATCAGTGGGCTTTCCCAGCTCTTTTTACACCGAGGCTTAAAGCAGTTTGCTCCAATGTTTTAAGTACCTTGGTATAAGGAAGTGCTAAGATTTCTGGAAAAATAACTCCTCCTAAGTCTATCTGCTTATTGTTTTATAAAGGTATTACACAGCTTTAGAAGAAAACCTGTTCAGTGTGCATCAACAGCCTTCCTTAGATAGAACTGCCAGGTGTAAAAGTAACTTTGAAAATCAGGAGTGTGTGTATTGTATTTGTATTCTTATCTCATCTTTTCTATTTTGACAAACATAAGAAAATGCAACTACTGGTCACTGAATTGGAGCCATAGAATGGTTTGGATTGGACGAGACCTTAAACATCACCCAGTTCCAATGCCCCCGCCATGGGCAGGGACATCCTCAGCTCAGTGAGGTTGTTCAAAGTCTCATCCAACCTGGCCTTGAGCACTTCCAGGGAGCTTCTTTGGGAAACCTGTTCCACTGCCTCACTACCTTCATGATCAAGAATTTCTTCCTTATATCTAACTGAAACCTACCCTCTTTCAGTTTGAAGCCATTAACCTTTGTCCTGTCACAACAGGCCCTTGTAAAAAGTCCCTCGCCAGCTTTCTTGTAGGCTCCTTTTATAGCTGTGTCTGTTGAGTGGTGAAATCATTAGTTTTCTTCTAGCTGGAAGGACTGCTCAAGAAGTTCTTTGTACAGTCCCAGGTGGGATATGAGGAATGGGAAAGTGGATGGAAATTGCTTCTTTTACACAGCTGTGCTTTCTTGGAGTTCTCTTTATACAGGGCTTTGTGCATTTCATTTATGTCTATTCTCTCTACATAAGGTGATCTGAAAGTGTACTGCATTGTCATTGGGAATCCACCTTTGTGGACTGTGAATTGGAATTCTTAACCTCAGCTTTTCCCCCAAAATTAAATGGGTCTATAATAAATCAATTCTCTGGGGTATAAAAATGTCAAATGTTGACATTTCTAATTAACAAGGTATGTCAGTTTCTTAAAATTTAATGTGTTCCATGTCTCTACCGAATACTGCTTTACGGCTGTAATACTGTTCACTTGACACCTCATAAATAATAATTTTCATGTGAAGACTTTTGTATGGAAGACACTTTAGATTATCTGGATGTATTAATACGTATGAATTTTATACATTGCAGAGAAATAGGTTAAATTAATACTGAGTACTGAAAGTCATCAACAGGAGCTATGTAACTTTCGATATAACTCTTAATGGTTTTGATGTTGTTACGTAATAACCTCCCTTCTATTGATATTTTATGTAATCGGGTCAGGAAAGAAAAACTATCCTGCATTATGGGAACTCCCTAGGTGAAAACCATTCACCAGTTCCTTTTATGGTAGAGAAAAGAAAGCAAAAGAGAGACTTTCTTGGGATTTTGTATGTGTATGCAAGTTTAAAACAAACAAACAAAAATAACCTCCAAAAAACTTGCAACCAGTGAATTCAAATTCTTGTTTCCAAGATGTGCTAACACATGTTATTTTGCCAGAAGTTGTATGCTATGAAGTTTTAGTGTGTTTCTGAACTTGGGAAGTGAAGTTCCTGTAGGGATGGATGAACCTGACGCAATTGCCAGAAAAAGAAAGATCCCCAAAACCAAAATGAACAAAACAAAAAGCCCCACCCTACTTCATCTGTGGTTGGGAAGACAAGGAGGAAGATGGAGCAGCGGTACTGGTTGTAGTTGTGCACTGGTTTTCTCCCTCATGTCTCGATACTACATTTTCTCGCTTTTTAGGTGATAGAGCTTAACTTCAATCCCTGAGTCAGGGCTGCTCCAAGTTTCCTTAGGGACATTTCACTTGCTCACACTCTGCATGTGATCAGAGGTGACGAGACATAGAATAGTACCAAATACCTTGCACTTTTTCTTCAGCAAGTGCGTCCCTTGTATGCATGCTTATCTAGCTCTGTTTCACATCGGTTTTGTTCTGTTTTAAATTAGGTTTAGCAGTCAGTAACCTTTGTTTGTCCCAGGAAATTGGCTGCTAGTTTAAGGCTGTCTATTGCAGTGCATACACCACCTAATTTTTCTTACTCTCAGAGCCCAAGCTTGACGTACCAGGACTTCTACTGTTTACTTGGCATATGTGATGTGGGTACATTTTTTGTGCTCACATTCCACCTCTTCATTACTCTCATCTCTGTTTTCATCTCTTTTAAAATGTCAGGATCTGCCACTTCTCTGCCAATTTCATGATGGCTGACACTGGCAAACACTCTGAATTGTGCTATAGTCATTTCTGCAGGTGGAAAGGGGAGTGTCTCTTGATGTTTCTTTAGGATGGTATCAGTTCAGGTGTTTGGACGCTGTATGTTGAAGCTGCATTTTCTAGCTGTTTTAATCCCCAAATCTGATTACTTGGGATGGAAGCAGAAACCTGTCACTGGAAAGGGTCTATTATTATTGTTAAGTTCACCCAGTAACATGCTGGTTTATTAGATAATCTTTCCTATAATACACAATTGTTTTGTATGTTCTTATTTCCTGATCAGGTAAAAAGTAAGGAGTTTTTTTTTGAGGTATAGCCTTGAGTGCCCAAACAAACTATATTCTGCATGGATCCATAAATTTCCCAGAAACTTCTAGTGAGCGAGGAAAGAGACGTCAGCATATCTAAGTGAGGATCTTGCTCAGCATGGTGTTAATGCTTGCCGTTTCTGCTTTCCAACAAGTAGACTTGTACAATACAATCTATATTGTGATTGGAAAGTATTTTTATTTAATTGAATATAAATACTTTAGCCTTTATGTTGAACAGTGGGAGATGAACTACCAGACCTTACTTTTCACTGCCTCTTATGTAACCATAAACTGTACCAAAGATCACACCTTCCTGATATTTGGTAACCCATTTGTACTGCAGTGCAATTATGTGAGATGTACAGTAGTGGTAACTGAAGCCTATTGCAACCACACAGAAATTCTCACACTTGTGGAGTGTCTCCTGACAAAAACCCGTTGCCCTTCAGGGGTTACAGTACAGGGAGGGCAGAAAGTCTTCTGTTATTTGCTGAATCTTGATGCAAATGAATTGTGTGCTCTTATAGAAGAGGAGGATGTTCAGGTTTGCAGTTAGCCAGCTCTCAGCCAAAATAAAAATTCATCCTGGTCTCCTGCGGCAGGCTTAGCAGCAGCGATCAGCTGTGGAACCTTGCTATCAACACTGCATGCTGAGATTCTTCTTTCATGCAAATTATGACTTTTTCTGTGTGCAAGTGATAAGCTTTTTCAAATGGTGTGGTAACCTAACAAATAAAGCGCTTCCATATTTGCAGGAAGGAGTGGCTTCTTTTGTATGCCTCTTAGTGACCTTAATTTCCATGTGATTAAATTTTGATCTTTTAATGATTTCACCGTGATGGGTGACAGAGAAACGAGGGACAAGCAGGAGAAACTGGCACATCATTGCTTGCAAATGAGCTCACTTGAAAAATACACAAAATATATTTCAAAATTCAACTGAACTGACTTCCTTGTCAAATTAAATTATGTTGTATTCTCCTTGGTTTTTTTATCATAAAGGTGGCTAGATCTCTGATTAGGAAACATCATCAAATGCACCTTGACTGCAGCATATAACAAAGATAATCAGAGAAACCCTAGAAAACTCAAGCCACTTAATGTTTCCAATGCTGCTTATTTCAAATTAAGTATTTAGAAAGCACTATTAGTGAATTTAGATGGATAATAATTAAATGTTCAGTTAGTAAGGTAGTGTTTATTGCAAAACATTTTTGATGCTTTCACTATTGGAATGCAGAAATCTCAAAGATTGTTCCAGGAGGAGCAATAGGGAAAGCAGACCACAAACTCAACCTGGTGTTCCCAACTCTGGATGTCCTTGCTTGAGTTGATGTAGAATTATTTCAACAGCTTCAAGTATTATCATTCTCTTCGGCTAAGTTACTTCTTAGTTAATAACATCAGGGTCTGATCCAGATATGACAAAAAAGGTATATGAGGGTACTTGTTGTGGAAGGGTAGTTAACAATACAAGGATAATATTAACCAGAATATTGATTCTTGTAAAAATGTCACAGTGATGATCTATTAAATGCATTGAATTTTGATTATTGCACCCTATCTTGAATAGTGCAAGCTCTTTGAATTTGACCCAATGTTTACAATAGTAAGCTTACCTTCAAGTTTTATATGAAATATATCTTTTCATTTTGGATGTGAAAGCAGCTCTAGGAATATATAAAATACAAGAAGACCTGAAGTTTATCCCACGTGGATGAGAAGTATGAGCCTGTTGAGTTACCTGTGTAATCTCACTGCAGTGGATCAGATTTCAAATATGAAAACACAATGAAGCAGACTGTAGAATCTTCCTGCATAACAGGATGTATTGTGAGATGATTCTGAAGAGGTTATTCTTCAGGTTCAGCAAGTTCCTGTACCTATTCCAACAGAAATCAAAGCTTAGCTTTTGTATTTCCCATCTGTATTTGAGCCAGTTGTTTTACTTCTAGTCAGATACCCTTAATCTGGCAAGCATGATGTCTCTTATGTATTTTGTTCTTTGAGAGAAGCTGTGAGTTAAATAGAACTTCAATGAAATTTGCATGTACTTTAGCAGGCACTGCAGTTCAAAGAAATGTGGGCTTGAACAGACCTTTGAAGCATCTTTTGGCAGTTATGTATTGTAATGTGGTGACTACTTTGTATATAAAATGGTCCTCGGCTATGTGCATTTGGAAGCACCAAAGAACTGTGATGCTAACAGCAACTACCAGTGATTTTGTT
The DNA here is from genome assembly GCF_032191515.1 of Phaenicophaeus curvirostris. NCBI lineage: Eukaryota > Metazoa > Chordata > Aves > Cuculiformes > Cuculidae > Phaenicophaeus > Phaenicophaeus curvirostris. The sequence goes on from NC_091407.1 coordinate 592,252, forward strand.
GAGACACTTTGATGTGTTTTTAAGATCATCATAATCTGGACTTTTTTTCGCAGTGTTCACATGCACTAAAAATCACTTAAATGGTTATCACAGAGGCTTGTGATATGGTTGTGGTTAACTAAGGATGAGCCCAACAGGACAGCGTTTACTGTGCGATCAAATGCATTGCATATGTGTATTGTGTGAGATGAGAAAGCTGTGTCAGTAGAGATATTATGATCAAATCCAAATCTGAGAAATCTCTTTAAAACTTGCGTTATTTTTACTGTTTTAAGTAATGTTAGTTGTAGAAGAATTAAGGAAAGTGCTGTGCAGCAATTAAAGCAAAGAAAATGCCAGCATACACAAAATGAGGAGGAGAGGGTTAAAATAAAACAACAAAAATCAGTCAGTACAGGGAAGGAAATGCAGTGAATGGTCAGCTTAGCTTTTTCTGGCTGCGTACTGTGCAACTGCCAAATCTGAGGTGGTGTCATATGTTGCTCTTGGCAGCAATTTTTCTTTGGAAAGTTATTTTCTGTTTGTATCATTTCAAAACTGTGTGTGTGACAAACTGCAGTGCAGGGGAGAAGTACAGCTGGCTTGGGCAAAAGATATCAGAGGGATGTGGACTTTTTTTACAGTGGTTTTGCTGCTGAGGAGGCTATAATATGTAAGCACATGCTGTGAGAATGTCTGTGTGGGGATTGAATTATTTTTAGCAGCTTAAACAATGCTAAATCTCCATATAGGCAACCTTATTCATAACTAAATCAATCTTAATTTGGTTTGGTTTAAATTACAGCGAAGGTGAATTAAGACATGAAACAAGCTATTTAAATTCTGAATTAAACCATCTACATATCTTTACGTAATATAATCAATGTCCTTCAAGTTCACAGACTTAGTTAAAGTAATTAGCTTTTCAGAGATCCTGCAATGTTACTTTGAGTCTGAAAACTCTTGTGGCATGCAATATTTTGGGGTGTACAAAGGCAATATTTTTGTAAAATCCCATTGGCTAAATGTACATTGCATACAAATGCTGTTCAATGTCATTAAGTCAAGGCAGTGTGAATGCTAATTGAATACTGCACCTTCTATGAAAAAACCTTGGGATGTTTTACAGACCTGTAGTGTCCTCTTAGTGTTCCCGTGAGTAATGAAACGTACATGGACATTGGCTTTCAGCAATGATTTGCTCAAACCAATGATCAATAACAGATAGAGATACTTCAAAAACTCAGTTATATCACAATGTTCCTACTCGGTTTTATTTTACAAAAATGTTTGTCCTTTTCCTAAGTGAGAAAGTCCTTTTGAGAACATGTTTTCTAAAACTCCTCATATAAATTTCTTGTTTTGAGCTCTAAGTATCACATGGAAATATGCTGCAGGTTTTTACACCTGCAGAAGAGTTACATTTCTACTGTACAGGTGTATAAATTAGATTTCAGTAGATACAGTTATTATAAAACCAAGAACAGAACAGGAGTGCTATGTTCTGTGTCATCTCTTCCTCTTGTTGGCTTATTTCACCTCTCTCATATTGGAAATAAATTCAAAGCTACCTTGAGTGCTCTATATTGTAGCTCATGTAACCATCGTTATACAGTCTTATCGGGGCACACAGTGTGTCTGTTTTATAAAAGCCGTTAGATCTCTTTTAAGGACACTTCCTATCATAAGATATTGCCCGTTAACTGTGGAGGCAGCATTTGCTTCTGGTTTCGTTACCTTAGCAAACTCTTTACAATGAGGGTGTTAGCCACTGTTTTGTGTAACTTTTCTAGATGCGTAAGTGGAAGGAAACGAGAGAAATTAAACTAGACAGAATGAAGATATGAGGCTGTTGGATTTGTTTGTTTGTTTTTTCCCTGGACAATAGAAATCATAGAAAAGAGTGATTTATTCCTCATTTTTTTACACAGTTCTGATTCCTACTAGTTCAGATAAGATTTCCCACTGTGTATCTTATCTCAAATTAATGACATTCATATGCTGGCCATGGTATTTGCTTTTGACATATGCAGTGTTCACAAATACACAGTGACTAAGATGTCCTGAGCACATGACAGATGTGTTTGAGTGAAATAAATATCAAACTCAAATGGGAAGGTTGTAGTTATGGTTCTTATACACCAGACAAATCTCCTAACCTGGCAATGCGTTATTGAGAGATAGGAGTTGAATTTCAGTCCTTTCTTTGATACTTCTGTTAAATAGTCTCCTTGCTAATACTGAGTATTTCATGTCTATATCAGCAAGCTTGTTTTTTAATCTGTCAAATATGAATATAGTTGGCTTGAACAATCTTAAAACATTTTAAAATGTTAATGACTTTTTGATAATTATATTAAAATACTTCAACTTGCTGATCAGTTTTCTCCTGGTAACTATTCTCTTCCTAAAGTAATGAAGCCCAGGACTTGTCTTACTCATTTCTTGTTACAACATCCTAACAATGAGAGAAAGGAATCTGTCACTAGGTGAGAGACTTCTGACAGACTTGACTGCCAGTTGAGTCCACAATGTGCTTTGATGCCTATTTTTTTCCTGTGTTTTTACCTAACATTTCATAAGCATCGTGTTGATGGAGTAAACTTTACTGTCTGTTGCTCTGTAGTTACAATGCAACGTTACATTTGGGTTCTTTGGGGCAGTACCTATTAAAGAAGTTACTTCGTCATCACACTCCAATCTGTATTGGATTATTTGCAAGTATCCAGAGAACTGTTCTTCGAGGATCATTCATTCCAGTATCAACCTGACTGAGCTCTACCCCTTTATCACCTCCAGATTTTCTGAAATAAGGCACTACAGAAGAATTTGGACTCTCACCATAGAGATTTGGTACTTCTGTCCTTTCGAATGTTCAGGGAAGAGACTCTAAAAATTATTTTAACTTGGCAGACCTAACATAGAACAGCAAATTTCTGTTAATGCCGTATAGCAATCAAAACGTGTGTTTGGCTAACCAGCTGCAGATCACCCAAGTTTATTGGATATTGATGAAAACATTTACCTAAAACATGGCTTAGTCTTATTCAGAGATCTTTAAGTGAAAATGCAATGGAGTAGTGAGGAAGGCATCCTCATTAAGTATTCAGTAGCTGTGAAATGACGTTCTGAATATTAGAGCATTTTCCTGAATCAGAGATTAGACTGCCTGTTTGAATGGTTTTATAACAACCATGAGCGTCTCTGCTGACATCTATAGCTAGATAAGTGTTTTAAAGTCATAGTCTATCCCTCCTGCAATTTTCCCATTGATATATGCTGCTTTTCAGATGTGGGGGGAGACTTAATGGAAAATTTCTAGATCTGTAACATATAACTATTAACCCACTGTTTCTTCTATCATTTTTATTGTATTCAATTATCATTTCGTTCATTATGATCTAGCATCTTCAAAATACGGTTTATACTTGATCCAGGGCAGCACAATTTCATTTTAACTTTTAAATATCTCATTTTAAACAGTTTCGTTTAAACTTCCATGTAACTTGCTGATAGCTTTCATCAGTGTTCATGCAGTGTCTGCAAGTAGGATGCATGAAACACGTTTTATGTTTATAATTTGAAATGAATTTGTGAACCAAATTCTGTCTGTATGTGATCTGTAATGCTGAAAAAGATTTTAGAAATTAATTTCCATTTTGTTGTGCAGAAGTAGAAAGAGACGTGTGGGCAGCCATCCCACCCACATCTCAGAAGATTTATCAAATTACTCTAATACTTCTGAAATTTGGCATCATCCCCTTAACTCATGTACACTGGTCTTAGAAGATGGTGATCACAGTGCCAGGCAGTTCTCATTTACTTCAGCAACAAAGACTCGAGCATTTTGGAGTCTCTTTGACTTTGGCAGCACTGGATGGAGAGTGATGACTATAGTTGTGGTTCTGTTGCCTTTTCCTTCCCCTTAGCCTGGATTGTTTTGATATGGAAAGCATAAATCCAGTGCTATTTGTATTTAAATCTGGGTTTCATCCAAGGAAAGTACTGCTTATAACTCCTTACATTGTAGCAAACTCTGGACTAGTTTATTTGGGTATAATCTGATGTTAAATTACTATGGGCAGTAGCATAAATAATAAGATTCCTGGAGAATATAATGAATTATTACTATCACAGCTTTTCTGTTATAGTCAGCATACTATTTGTTTTGTTTAATTAATTCTGTTTAAATTTTCATTGGATGTTTGGAGATCAGAGTAATGGTGCTATTTGCAGAACGGCTTGGCGTATAGAAGAGATTTGGATATTAATAACCAAGACTAGGTGAATTACGAATAGAATATAGAAGCCTATACAAAATATATCAGTGGGAGATTTACTGTCTATCAGTAGGGGCAGGACTTTGTACATGACAGGTAAGAGAAAAATATTTTAACTAGAAAAATATATTTTGCATTTGCATCCGTAAATGGAGTTACCATGAAGGGAAGGGGGCAATAGTTATAACTGAAAAATATGTGAAAGCATTCAGAAACCATACTCTGTTGCCTAATAAAAGCATATTTAGATTCAAACTTTAGTCAGCGATGGTTCCTGGTGATCCTATGGGAAGTTTCAGTGAGCACGAATGAACAACAGTAGAAATCACCATACCCCCCAAGTTCAGATACTTAAAATGAAAGATTTGCTCATATCTCAAAATATTCAGAAACAGCAAATGGTGAAAACCTCTTAAAATAGGAATGTACTTGTACATAAACAACTCTTAAGGTACTTCATGTCAAATTAGCAGGACAGGTGGGAGGAACATGGTGTTCTGTTCCATGCTATTGCACTCTCACATGTCTTGAAGTAGAAAGGAAGAAAAGTTGGTGGACTTAATTACCAAAAGAAAGATGCAGTATAAGGGAAAAAAAGTCTAATGCAATTTTAACCACTTCAGTATATGCTAGTAATCAAGAAAATAAAATAATGCAAATTAGCAGCACACAAGATGAGGAGGTTTTCTCTGGAATTTATGGATTCCGTGTCTCTCTGGGGTGTCACTGGCTGGTTTGTTTTATCATTTCCCATCAAACACTTGTAACAGAACTGGTATTTCCTCATTCTTTTACAAGTTATTGAAACATGCAGCTCAAATGACTTTGAGTGGATGCTTTTAAAGAAGTATCTTTCTCGTGCCTTTTGGACTTCATTAATCTGATGCACTTAAGGTAGCTGGAAGGTCTCGTCAAACATCTGTTTCTTGAACAGACCTTCGCACTGTTCAGTGTGATCTGTACCATGTTATATCCAGTCACTCTAAAGGGAAGACTGAATCTATAGACAGAGATAACAGACCTTCTCTCTTCACTGACTTCTTTTCTGCCGATAAATTAAGCTAAACCTCTCTCCATCCCCTGCATTCCGAAAGATACCAATTCTTGTCCCAAAATGCATGTCTAGTCTTTTCCAATTACAGATTAGGCTCCAATGTATCTTTAATGAGGGGCCATTCAAGAAATTGTAGGTTTGGGCTCATGGTATGTAAAATGAATATAATTTCTTCCTTGAAATTATTAATTCTTTCTGATCTCATAATAGAGCCTGAAAAAAACGCCAAATATTTAGTTAAACATTAATCAAGAAAGCTTATTTTCAAATTAAAGTAATTTTCATACCTGAAGGTGTATATGCAGGTTGAATGTAGAGGAGAGTATGTATTTTACTGATGTCAGAGTATCTGCAATAATTTGGGTATTATTTTCATAGGTGTACTTTATAAAAATAATAAAAAATCTGTACATGTTCTGAAAATGCCATTGATTAAAATACTCCCTGAAGAAACTGAGCTGAAGTGTAGCATAATAGCAGTGACTGGGACCTTGTAGACATTTTGAAATATTAATTTGAAAAGACTGTCAGCAAAGCAGTGTAGGGTCAAGCTACCAAGAAGTGAGAATATGATTGATGAGTGACAATCACCTATTCCAGATAATATTCAGAGCCAGTGTTAGAGGCTTCTTAAATAGCAGTTTTTAATGCCTGTGACCTCCTCATCCTCCTGTCACCAAAGAGCTGTTTGTTACTCACGTGGTCATAGCTCAGAACTCTCTAACAGTGCAGGTAAAAACTGGTTTGCATTGATGCTAAGAGATCTCCGTGTGAAAGTGGAGCTCTGTCCATGGGGTATTCAGTGCAGTGTAAAGAGTTTGGAACTTTCTCAATGCGCTTTGCGTTCAGTGCTCTGGTCAGGCAGTAAGCACAAAGTGCTATTGCACTGTAGGAGGACTGTCAGGATGGCTTTTGAAAAATGAGAATGCCAGTGTACCTGAGCTGGGTAACACTAGGAGCAACCGCTCCTTTTGCTGGGAATTGTCATCGCCTTCCAATGCTCCTAGAATGAAAAAATGTTCCTGTTGTATCACAGAATGAATGTGCAACAGATCGTTACCTGTTGTCAAGACCTTCCTACACCAATATGATATTCAGCAGGTAAACCTGAAGATTGTGTTCTCACTCAGATTTCAGGCCATATATAAAATCAAAGAAAGAGCTTCAAGAAGTGCTAGGAATTGCCTATGAGATACTATAAAGAAGGTTTTTATTTTTCACAACTCCATTTTTCACACCCATCCATCTGTCCTTATTATGTTGAGCACTTTAGAGCCCAAACAACTTTGACAGTTCTGCTATTCCAATTCTCAAGTAGAATCCTATGTTATAAAGTTCTCTTTTCCTGCACGATCAAAGCGTTCATTTGAATACAATTTTCACTGTTTTTTTGTTTACCAAAGTTATTTATCATGGGTTAATTGCCATATATTACCACACATTGATCTTGGATATTCTTCTAGACGCAGTAACAGGCACAGCAATTTTAAACCTCATAGAGAAGTGCTTCACTAATAAGTAAATATAGTATGATGATAGATCATTCCCGTGAGTTGTTTTCCTGTCTATCCAAAGCGAGGTGCAAATGTTAAAGAAAACAACAAAAAAGTTCTAATAGAGTAAAATGGCTGAAATATTTAGTGTGAAAACAGCTTAAAAAAACCAAACAAAAATCACTCCACATTAGCAATCTTGTGAGACATGATTTATCTTAAGAGAATCCAAACAAGTGGGATGGAAATCTTTTTTATTGGCTCATAGGGTTTTGTGTTTCTATTATTTAGCAACTTTCTGTTTTGCAGACTGAAGAAAAATTAAAAGTAGATTTTGGTTAATATGAACTGTTGAACTATAGAAACAAAATGGAGGAATCAGTCAAGTTTCTTGTTAAATGTTTAATCTAGATGTAATAAGCTTTCAGGATTTGTTATCCATTACAGCAAACATATGTCTGTGAACAGTTTACGCAGTTACAGAAGAAACTTGGCTTTAGATCAATGTGCAACTCCTTTTGAGGGTACCTTTCAGGTGATAGGCTTTACCTTTTCACTTATTGCTGTAAAAAAACCCAAGATTTTATGTAGAAACCTCTTGCTTCCTTCTAAGACACAGGCTAATAAATCCACTGAAATGAATTACTCTCAAGACTTTCTATAAAGGAATAGTCGATATTTGTAAAGAAATAAGGGATATGCCCCGTGATCTCTATGAGAGCAGATCTGCACTGTCATGGGAAATGCTGGGATTTCCCTGTTAGGATTTTCTGGCAAGGGAAGAGAAACACAAGTGAAGCAGCAGAGTCACGTTCCCTCCCAGGCTTTATCCCACCCTAGTGCAGTTTACTAATCACTCCTTACATAGAATTTTGTTTACAGGTAGAAAGTAGTTCAGAACTTTTTAAAAAATATGTTCTTTCCTTGTTCCAAATCACTTTTGTTGGGACTGCTTTTCTGTAGTAACCAGCTAATGACAGTTAATAGAAGGGATCTTTCTTTAAGAAGAAAATTCTACCTAGCATTCTCAGGTCTGGTGTTACTCTGCTGTGACAAAAAATCTTCCATTTTCTGCTGGGCAAATAAAGCAAATTCTCCAGCTTCCATCCAAACATGTGCTCGAATGCTGGCATATCTAATGTTTGACATATTTGTTATAAACAAAGTAGCAGATGTTACGTTACCCACGTACATTAGTTCATTAGAGAGCATATTTACTTAATTTCAATTTTTAATGTTAACTCTTATGTGCACTTTTTTCTGATAACAGCAAAGACAATATGGCCTTAAAGCTAATGTTTCATGCTCCATATTACTTTGCATTGTGTATTTTGTGTTTTCTGATGATTCTTAAGAGAGATTCTGAAGTGGAGAGTCCAGACATGGATGTGACTAGGCCTTTCTACATGGGTGATAGGCTCTTTTAGCTGGAATTAACTGGAGTTTGCTAGATAATGATCAGGATCTGTTCTCGCTGCTCAGCAGCAAGAAAACTAGCATGATACAAAGAAGGAATTTTACTGTACTTCAGAGAGGTCAATTATTGTGGGAGTCAATTGAATATATGTGTTTTAGTTAAAAGTGGAATCTTGATTAAAAGCAGTCAGCAGAGAAATAAAACAAGTAAGCGGAGGACTGCAAGGTGGAGAAAGGATAGAAGTCTTCTGATTATCTCTTGCACCTGTGAATACATGAATTACAACTGATACTCTAGTAACTCATTGCATAGACAGTGACTGCAGAGGCAAGGTAGCATCATATATTGGGAGCAACAAAGAAAAACCGGGGTTAGAACTTTGTGAAATGTGAAACAGAGTTACCATGGAGATGAGTATATACATCACTTCTCAAAATAAAGATATTTAATTATTTCAGGACTACAACTGATGATTCTTCTCCAGAAGGTGCATTTTCTCCTACCTCAGCATCAGGGACAAAAGTAACCCTTTATAACTTCTATATTTTAATTCACCTTTGATTTATTTATAGAGCTCTTGACCAGGTTATTCTTTAACATGAAAATATTTTAACATCCTGTAAATTGAAATTGAAATTCAGCCAAAAAATACAGTATGAAGAAACAGGGGAATCTCTCTACTTCTAATTCAAAACTGAAAGCTGTTTAATAGTTAAAAATGGAAATTCTCTGAAATGCTTTAAGTAAAAAGGGAAGAGTGGGTTATATAAACCTGCAGTCAGACCTGTGTGGCCGTAGTTGCCATAAAGTACAAGAAATCTATTGTGAGCCACTGGGTTGTCAGCTCTCAGGATGACAATGCTTTCTGTCCTGTGACTGATTATTTTATATCTGGAAATATCAGGGCTTGTATCTGTTTATTTTCTGCTTAGTGGGTATGCCTCATTAGAAACAGAAACCATGTGTCAACTACATGATTGTTTCCCTTAATGTGGTCTCCCAGGAGTTTGTTCTGGTGTGTTCTAGCTTTTTTTTCCCAGTAGTTGCTTTATAAATACCAACATGTAAGGTACTAAAGCCTAGTGCAGCAAGGTACTTAAGCAAGTACCATGTTAGGTATATGCATATAGTCACACCAATTTCGGCCAGAATACTCAAAGGTTTAATATGTTGCTGTAGTAAAGTGAAAACACTTTGGAACCCCTCTTGTGATAAGGCTTATCTTTAGGATTCAACACATCTTCTGATGAATGTTGCTGCAGGGGTTCCTGGCATTATACCACTACCTTTTGTGCCACAGGTCAACATGCCTGTAGGAGAGTTGACAGAGCTCATCCTTCCTTTCTCATCTGACAGGTTAGCATCTGCTACTCTTGTGAGTGACCTCTGTAGGAGGGTTGAGGTTGACAGCTTAGGGCAGTAACATCTTAACCTGCAATATTCCTCTGATGACATGTCAGTACTTTGAGAATTACCAGGGAAAAGTGTGAGTGAACAAAGAGCTGCAGGTTAGAGGGCTCTTGTACAAGGAACACCTTTTCATATTTTCCAGACTTTTCTTTTTGACATCTAGCGCAGCAACAGGTGATTTGAACACACTTGTATCCATTGCTTAGGCTCACAGAAGTGTGTTATGCTAAATCTGGTCTCCAGATTCAGAAAAGCAATGTGTTGCACTTGGAAAAGGGAATTGAGCTTAGGTGGATCACTTCAGCTGAAACTTCCTCCTTCTTGTTGTATTATTCAGTCTGTAGTTTAAGATCCGCAAAGATATGCTAATACCCATTTCTGCACGTTTTGGATAAGTAATGTGAATATGATTTGTTTTTCTAAGAGTGCTTGTCTTCTCTGAGAAAAAGTGACAACTGCTCTGAATAATTGAAACAGAGTCAATCAATCCTTATTTTGAAACAGGCTGTGCTGTAACTTGTAATATCATGTTGATAATACATAACTGATAAACAAACTATAAGCAATACCCATTTGTATGGGAATTGTGCATTTTTCTAGCAGTTTCAGGAGTTATGAAAGGCGTGAGGTTTCAATTACAATGTTTGGTCATACACACATCACCTCACACACTGTTACAGCTGTCTTCCTGGCAGAAGCGTGCTTTGTTTTCCAAGGGACTGCATGAATATCTCCGGCTACCTCATTTTGCCTTTAAAATCATTACCTAAATCTAGTTTCCTGATCCTTCTTTATATTGTTCTGTCTTTGGTTGCATCTATATCTGGGGAAAAAGTGGAATAGGAATGATAGCGATTTAATTAGTGGTGATGGCCGGAGGGTATAACTGTCATCACCAGAATGAATGACTGCTTTCCAGTTGGAGCAGCAGAACTAGCAAAATTGTATCACCCAATTTATCTACCTGTTATTTCACTTTGGAAATTCCCATGTGTGTTGATCACATACTTACCAGGTGATTGATTAGTCTGCAGTAAGACTACTGAACCTTTCCACAAATGTTTTCAGTTTTTCCATTTGCAGCTCTTCCATTCTGTCACACCTTGTTTCCTCTAACTCACACTCTAGAGAGATCAGTACAACATGGCTATGCAGATTAGTTTTGCTATTAATGCACAAGTCCCCTGTAACTGATGTGTCCTTCTTCTATTCTGACTAAAGCGCAGAATTGTTTTCAGTGAATTAAAAAATGAGCTTTACTGTTATTTTCTCTTCGATAGGGTTATACATTTCTAACTTCCTGTTAGAGACATTGTTTGTTAAAAAATCTGTCCATTGATTATTTTTGCTTATGAAGGTGGAGAAACTTCATATGCAGAACATAATTTGCGTTTGGAATTGTTTTGACCCAGTTTTCTCTAGGTAGACTGTTCACTAATAGAAGTTTTCTACTGGTGAGAAAACTTCTGGTTTAGACTCTCAGCATCAAAGCCTAAATAAGCGAATTTCATGATTCAGCTAGGTTTTCAGTGCAGTGCAAATAATTTGAAATACCTTTCTCAAATACCACTTTTTACGCTAATTTTGCTTGGGGTTATTTGGGGGAGAAGGTAGCTGAAATGCAAAATTTTCATGAATAAATTAAGTAACTGAAGCACAGAAGTTCTTCCTCAGTTTGAGGGATTTATAGAAAATTAAGACGGTGAAAAAATCCTCCTCTGGCTGCACATTAAGATATGGAGAAAAGAATGGAAAATATCTGTCATTTGAGAAAAGCTTTCTTGGGGAAATCTGCCATCTGTCTCTGGTGTTTCGAAGTGGTTGCATTAGTCACTTGAAGGTAGTTCTTTCCATTGCTGGTCTGCCCTTTACACCTTATTGCACCTCTTCAGAGACCTAGGAAACTGAACCCCTTTCCACATTAAGGTTCTAGAATAGCTTCAGTTTCACTAAGGATCCAGACTAGGATGTGGTCCACAGACTAGTAGTGACAAATCTACTCTTTTATATATTTTACCTATTACTAATAGTAAAACAAATCTGAAGCAGTAATGCTTTTAAAGTCCAATTGCCTTTTCAGCTGCTGTGTTACAATCCTCCATTTACTTTATCCGATGTTGCCTTTCTATTTGTTTATGTGCACGTGTAAATGAAGAATGGAAGAGATAATGAGTATAATGCAATGATTTTTAAGAAATTGTAACGATCAATCAGGTTCTGAACATGTGGAATCTCAAAAACGTTCTCTTTTTAGGACAAATGTTTCTCTGAGTACTGGAGTGCTCCATTCCCTACTCTTTGTGCTACCTCATTTCAGAAGAGTGGAACAACCTTCTTTGTGTTGCTCTTGCTCTGCTGAAAGTTGATATGATGCTAGATCCTTTAAAAAGTATTACATTCATATAATAAAAAAAAGTATTATGTTCATATAATAAAAATACGCAGATACAAACACAAACTCCTGCTCTAGGCTAGTATTTTTTTGGTTCTGTAGAACACATTTGAACATGAACAGCATGTCTTCCATTTAACCATCATCTTAATTTAATTTCACTTGACCTAAGGACCTGACAGCATTAATCTTCTATATTGATTAACCAGATGGAAAAAATTTCTTCATATGGTAGTGAGGTGACAGATTTATATTCCCGAGAACAAGTAGTAATGTGTTTAATTTGTTTGCAAATTGAACTGATAAGGTGCAGATTATTTAGACCAAAGTTGGAAATTAATTCTCATTTACTAGTCATTCTTGCTCAGACCATTAACAAAGACTTTAGGCAGTTTTGTGTATTTTTAATTGCATTTCCATAGGTAAAACAAGTAGTTTCCGCACAAAGTGTATACATACTTTATATGCAATGTACACAAGTTATGTACACACTCTGATTGAATAAATGAGATGACTATCTGATTTCTTCTGAGTCTAGATTTTTCTTCTCTCATTCTGTATTGTATCTTCTTCAAAGAGGAACAGAAATCTCCAGTGATAAATGCGCACCTTTGTCTGCCTATGTAACTTTCAAAATCCTGGATTCAGAATTAAAAAGAGCATCATCTGATCTTGCTTCAGTTAACAGATTGTAGAATGGCCTTCCTTCTCCCCATAATACAGAAAGTCTCCTGTAACATGGAAATTAGCAAATGCAATTGAAACAAAAAAAGTCTTGGAAATTAAATGAGAGTAAGAATTACAATACGTAACTTATCCATTATCACTCCCCCCCTTCTGTTTAAGCCTCTTTGCTGCAATAATCAAAACTGCAGTTTCTTAGTCACTGATAATCCTACATCATATATTCATTCCATTATTTTCCTGCAGGCCCTAGAAGTACCTATTGACCATGATACAGCTTGTCCAGTGATTGACAAGTGTTCTGATAGCTTGTTTCACAGCTTTCTTGCATCTTAGGGGCTGAATTGCTGGAGGCACAAGCTGTGCAGAGAGAAAATCAAGTCTTATCAGCGCTTCCCAAATTCATTTTTTCCTCTTGAGCTTCTGCCTGCCTTTGCTGATTTAATTAATGCTTCCATGTCCCTAGGTTACATACCTGCTAACTTTAAAATCTGTTGCCATCTATCCATTACTAAGTAAGATTCTGTTCCTTATGAATTGGCTGACAGCTATACAACTACTTGTAAACTCCCATTCCCATCAGAAATCATTGGAAACAAGGACATTAAAGATTTATTTTGCTTAATGAAAAGGGATAATATTTATCTAAATAGTTTCAAATCTGCCATCCTGAAGCATTTTGGAAGCTGTAACGCAGCAAGTTTAGTGACTATTTCCTCCCACAGTTGTCTGCTCTGCTTTGAGTAGAATGGGTCTTTCAGTCTTTTCCAAGTCATAGGTTAGATTTTCTAAGAGAAATGGACCTCTGCATAATAGATTTAAAACTGTTGATGAGATGAGAGAGACTTGCTTCTCTTAATTAACTCCTCCTGAGGTTGCTGAAGCAGCCCATTGGCCCTTTGATGTCTCCAGATCACAAGTGGAAAGGCTCTAGACTAAGATCTTACCAGGTCTGTTAGGATTGGTTTAGGAGTATGACCCTGGCTGTTTCCATTTCTATATAACTTTCTTCAGTATTTCTATACTAAGATTTCTGCACTCCTCTCTTTCTTGTCTTTTTGTTACCATAAGCTTTAATTAAATTACCTTTTCAAATCCACAGTTTTTTTTTTATTGAGCATCAAATGTAACAATAACACATGAAACAAATGGATGTAAAATTCCATAAAGAGTAGTTAATCTTATGTTCACAACTTCATCTCAGCCTAAATCCAATTGATCTTTTGAAATACTTAGAGGGCATCAAATAAAATTAGCTGGAGGTAGATGCAAAGCAAGCAAAAAGGACTTATTCTTCACACTACACAAGATGTTACAGAATGTCTTTCTGCATGTTGTTGAGGTCCTATAAATTTGCATGTAACTGAGAAAAGTAATGAAAGAAAAAGAATTATTAAATAGAAAGTCATCCTATATGGCTCAGGTGATCCTGAAGTGCAAACTGCTGGAAGCCATGGGAGTTAAGAATAGCTGTGTTTTACCTGTTCTTTTGCTATTCTCAAAACTGCTCTTACTTCTGAGCTTCTCTGCCTGTTGGGAGAGAGAAGATTCAAGATGTCCCTGTGGTATTCTTGTTTTACTATTCGAGTGCTTTTCCCCCTTGAACCAGTCTTTCTGTTGGACTATTTCAGGGTAATCTCCTTGGTTAAACATTTGTTATCTACAATGCTTTAATAATAGATATTATTCTAGATGTATTCATTCAAATGTTACTACTCTGTGGATGGCACAGGTGTTTCTGTAGAAATTTTCATGCTTGATTTGATTTAATCTTTTTAACAATGTTTGTCCAAGATTTAACATTTGAGTGAATAAAATTAAAACGAACCACAGCATTTGAAAACTAAGTTTGGGAATCCCATCTGCCATAAAATTTCTTGTTTTAAATACAGCAAGTTTGGAAAGCATTGAAATCCCAAAATTACGACTTCGCTCAGTAAGATTGACGTCAATTCCTTTTTTTTTCTTTTAACAATCTTAGACGTTTTTAAGCTCCGATTGTAGTTGCATTTGTAAGGAGCTTTTATATTTTTGGAAGATGACACTATGCAAATAATCTGCTGTGATCAAAATTGCCACATGTAGAGTCTGAAGTGCACTGAATAATTCCTGTAAGTATTGATATAAAAATGTCTTTAACTTCCCTTTTCCCCACTATATTTGAAGAAGTTTTGAAACTGGATCTCAGAAACTTCTAGATAAATATTTATTGTCATTACAGATGGAAGCTGTGTCTAGCTTTGAATAATGCTAAATGTCATTTCGATTGACAGCTAATGGTATATGGTGAATGAATCCATACAGAGATGCTCATTTTGGAAGAAAACAAACGAACAGGTAAAGGTACTGCTTTCATTGATAGTAGATGGTTGGACTCGATGATCCAGTGGGTCTTTTCCAACCTGGTGATTCTATGATTGCTACAACTATTCTGGGATGCTCCTTCGTTTTTTCCCTGTCAAGACTCTCATCACCTCTGTACTGGCTACCAGGAAGGAATCTTGTCGTTTCAAGTTGCCTTGGGCCAGATTTGCTGTTTGCAGAGTGTCCTGACAGTTTCTGTGCTGGTTTCTGCCTCTCTTGAGAGTTTAGTGGATTAGGTCCCAGTAGGATATGGGAATGCACTTCAGGTAGATCACCTCATCTATTGGTCTTTTTTCATTTTCGGTGGCTACTTTTTGAAAAGATTTAGGCATAATCATATTACTCTCATTTCTGAACCAGGGAATTACACGCTGAACATTCTTACTCACTTGGTTTTGCTCCAAATCATGGCAATACAGGGACAACGGCAGATTAAATTCCCTTCTGTACCTTGTTACAATTTTGAGTTAATCTTCAACATGCGGCAGGCCTAGTTCATGCCTTTTGGCATGTGTGACCTAGGTATTAGATTTCCTGCTGCACAAAGGGATACAGAGTTGTCAGGGTTCTGTAACCATTTAACTTTCCAAAAATCACCAGTTCTGATACAGTTTGAAGCAATTTCAAGACTGTACTTAAGAGGCTTATGGTTCCACAGGCAATAAAGGTGGATGTCGAGGCTGTGTTGGCGGAATGTAGTTGGGAAACACTTCTCTTTTTGCACTGTACTTCAGCCTGGTTAATGTTATAAATCTATTGGTTTAATAATCATTCCAGTTGAAACACAGAATAAAAGGAGGTGTATCTGACTTGGTAATTTTCGTTGTAAGTTTTCTGGTTTCCAGTTTCAGCTGCTGCCTTTACCTTCACTTTGTCTCTTCATTTATATTCAGGGGAACCTCATTCAAATCCAGCAAGCAATTACCCTGTGGTGTAACCATGAATAATATTGCTGTTTACACACACTTAAGAGAGCCCATTTCTTGGCAAGGGATGATATTATATAGATTGATACTGTCTATTTTTTTTAGTATTCTGACTTGCTATCCATCTTTCTAGACGTTTATGAAATACCTGTCTGTGTTGCAACCTTCTATTAAAACTGGAGATGATGTTTTTTCCAATGATGTATATTCTGCTAGTGCTTACGAAGCTAGAGAGTGCAGGGAAGCTGCATAAGGTCATTTAAGGAAAGATGAAGTGCGGTGAGAGGAAATCATGAAGAGCTCATCTATGGATAATGTGTGGAAGTGAAAACATTTTATTTAAGGCAACCTTTCATCCTTTAAAAAGACAGAACTGATATTGAACTCAAGAGGAATCTCATGTATAAAAACTTGCAGGCTAGTTAGATGGCTGTAAGTCGTTCATAGGGTACTCTTATAGCAGATTGCGTACTTTCATTATAAGTTACAGAAGACAAACAAAAAGAGAAAAAACTATCTGTTTTATGACCTGAGTGAACACAATTTCATGAATGTCAGTTGAGGAAGATACCTTCAGGATCAGATCACAACTTTTCTTTCAGTGTCATAAAAAAAAGTTTAGGAAAAATAGCACGTTAAAATGGAAGCGTCTTCCTTGCACTTTTTTTTTAGCCATACACCCCTTGCCATCCATCAGTTTTATAGGGAATGAAGAGACTGATCATTTTGAATGTATTTATATATGATGCATTTTTTTATTCTGATTAACACTATAGTAATAGTTTTCCCCAGTAAAGATGTAAGGATGTGTACTTCCAATAATAAAAATAGGTTTGTTCAGGTTAAAAAACTACCACTGAATAGAAAAAGTCATACAAATTAAAATTTTTACAGAAACAATATGTAAAAGTTTCACTAAGTTTCTCAGGCCGACTGGAACCAGTACTTGTTACTGATGACCACTTTTGTTCAGAAAACTAGGATTTGATATTGATATAGCATGAAGAAAAGCTCTTCACTTTACTCTCCTATTTTGCAGAGAGAAAAATAATATTTACTGAAGTTGGTAAGTTTGTAGTTGTCTTACGCCTTTGTACTTTCATTTGCTTAGAAGTTAGTACCCACTGGAAAAGGGAAATGACAGATGTAGAAATGGAATTAACATGAAAGTTAGGATTCGTACTATAAGTTATTATTATTATTATGTAAATAATGAATAAAATTAATGCATCATCAGATAGTACGGTAGGCCATCGAATAAAAGATTTTAGGTAATTCTTCCTTTTATTGAGGTTAGAGCAGTTATTGCAACACAAACATTTTGTTACAGAAGTCAGTACTGGGCAAAACAACTCTACCAGAAGCTGGGCTCTGCGTGCAGACAGCAGTTTGTTGTATTCAGTTGTGTAATCCAGCAAATTCAGATACTATCATTTTGAATCAAATAACTCTTCATCATTCAAAAAGGTATTTTCTCAGCTAGGGCTCAGTGCCTTAAGACGCTTAAGAACACGTTTAGCTTAAAGTCCAGAGCCTCTGCCCTTAACTATCACATAACTGTCAGATATAAGGCATGTGCTTAAATACCTTGCTGAGTAAGAGTCATCAGGTGTGAGCTAATCCTTATGGAGGTCAGTAGGAAAGTATCTATAAGGATTACATTTGGGCATGATGATATTGCTTCTTGAAATAAATACTCTGAAATGATCCTGCTGGTACCGGTGGTGAAACATTTTACTAGTTTTGTCTAGAACTTGCACCGATTTTTAAAATAATTAATCTAATTTATACTACTTCTAGCAATTTCTGTTTCTCTTGAAGAGTTAAGGTCATGTAAATAAACCCTTTAAATTCTGATTGACAGCATTAATAAGCAAATATTACCACTTCCCTGTGAAAAAGCTGAATAATTGTTTTGCATTTATAAACATTAAGTGAACGATCTGTAGTGAAAGAGAGCCACAAGCTATTTCTAACTTGTAGAGTAACTTGTAGGGTTGCTTTTCATGCTTTATATATAATTGTATACAACTAGGTCAAGATTATTCATAGACTATGTTTTCTATGGATGGTAATAATAATACAAAATAAAGAAAAATATGGCATTTCTTTGCAACATGTAAGATTTTGTCCCACAGTCTGTTAAGGGAAATGGATTCTCACCAGTACAAATGAGAATTAAGGTCCTTTTTAATGATCCTCTTTCAATGCACCTCACAATACTACTAGCAGACAACTTGACATTGGTTTACAGAACTGAAGACAATGATTCTCATACAATCTGCAACAGCAAGGGAAAAACAGCATCAGAAAGTATTGCCAGCAGATAGAAAACTAGTGGCCAAAACTTACGTCAAGTTCTAGACTAGGTAAGGATTGCTTTTTTTTAGTTGCATGCTTGCAGTCACATTTATGGTATGCATTATTTAAGAAAAAGTATTTTGCATTTAAAAGATAAACTGCATGAGAGGAAAGAATTCATCCTAGAAAAGAGTCAGTATGTTTTTAAAGGCTTTAACGGTTGAAATTAAAATAATCACAACTACCTCTAATACGAGTTCCCTAATGTGGTCCTCATTTCCTAATGCTGAACTTACTCTGAAAAGAATTAACATGCTTGGGTTTTTTCTGTTGCAAATGTGAGATACTTGCAATCAGATTTTTAAACAGTTTTTCTACTTCATCAATAAAAATGCTTACAGGCATGCCTCATCGCTATGGCTTTGGGCTGCCCTTTTTGCATTCACATCTGTACTGTTGATAAAAATTCAACTTAGATTTATTTTATAGCGCTTTTCTCTGCAGTGGGTTAATAGCAATAGCCCAGACTGCTGGAGTTGCCTGAAAGTAAAGGAGTCTCTTCTGCCAGTCTCGCTAGATTTGACAAATGTCTCTGCTACAGCCAAGAGTCTGATGTAGGCAGCAGCCCAGAACTCAAAACCGGCCACCAAAAGGTAAATACTTGCAGAACTTACCCTCAAAATGTTGCCCTCAGAGCAGAGAGCACATGTGGACAACTGACAAAGCCCAAACTAGATATTTTTAACATGTTACTGACATGGAGTGCTGTTACAGTGGTAATTATTAAGAGTTTTCACGTAGTTATCAGAAACTTGGCTTAGGAAAATAGGAAGAGAAGGACTCTAGGCTACCTTTTTTCATGCTGTCTTTTGTGGGTGGGGTGATGGCAACATTTCCTCAAATACCATTTAGAACTGTTTTTATATTACAGACGTAGCAGTGCGTAAGGTTTCCTCGTGTTTCTGTTGCATCCCTGTAGTCTTTCTCTGAGGAGTTTCTGCTTGAGTAGCTGAGTTTACCCTCTGTGCTGTCAAAAGAATGGGAGGTTACACTTTTAAGTTATTCAGTTATGCTTGGAATGTATCTTTTGTTTGTGGGATTTGTTTTTATGTAATTTCTACATGCCAGAGCTGTAGGGTTTCATGTTTGTGATATTGTTACTGTCTGGCTAATTTATTCTCAAATCCTCCTCTTTCTGTGATTTTCTTTTTGTCTGGGAAAGCCCGCTGATTTAACTAATGAATTTGGTACTGATTTCTGAACAGCTGCTAATAATAAGAAAACTGTTTTGATGGTTATTCTCGAGTTGTTGGATGTTTTTTTTTACTTTTCAGGATGTTTGGCTTGTTTGGAGAGCTCTCATGTCAAATCCCTTTTATCTGTAATTACAAAGCATTATGATTTCATCTTGGTGCCAAGGGACAGCAAATGACTGCAGGGAATACTGAAAGCCCATTATTTATTCCAAGGCCAACTTTTGGTCACAGTGACATCATTGCCTAAATTCTTAGTGAATTTATCTGTTTGGAGCTTTAACCCTATGCAGGCTTCCATAACTGACTAGAGTTTGTATGTGAACTCTGCTGGGAGCAATTTGGAATATATTTCTTTCCTTGCTCTCTCAAATAGTATGGGCTAGACTATTTGTCCCAGGGAACTGACAGTCAAATTTCATATAGAATATTTTGTCTCCACTTCTTAAATGAATTCACGGAAAAGGTACTGATTAATCCTAAATGACATAGGAAGTCCATTTCAGACCATGAAATGAAAGCTATGTGTTTTGGAAGCCCAGTCTTACTTCTTGGTTCAAAACCATACTACCTCCCTTCTGTAATCTTCTACCCTTTCAAAT
Organism: Phaenicophaeus curvirostris; assembly: GCF_032191515.1. Lineage (NCBI taxonomy): Eukaryota > Metazoa > Chordata > Aves > Cuculiformes > Cuculidae > Phaenicophaeus > Phaenicophaeus curvirostris. Next base: position 612,407 of record NC_091407.1, read on the forward strand.
GCTTTCTTGGAATTCAGAAGTGTGATTTATTCAGGTGGTAGCTGTAAGCTGAATTGTAGAGGAAGGTTCTTTCCTTACTTCTCATATCACGTCATCTGTGTGGGATGTTATATTGGAGATCAGGATTTGGGGCTTTTAAAGACTGCAGGGTAAGGGCATGAAATGAAAGTGCTGACGTCAAATGTGTGAGTGAAGTTGATATTGGTAATTAATCATAATGAGTTAAAACAGTTTGTGCCTCAGGATTCTTTGTTTTCAGTGTGTCCAAATACATGCATTTTTAGCTACTGTGTAAGTCTGGGGAACATCCTACACTGATTTGCAGTTGCAGTGTAACAACACCGAATTTTGTGGAAACCTCAGATACCTTTATGCTACTAATTACAGCTTTCATCTACTACCAACTGCTAAAAGAAATCTGAGAAAAAGCTCCTTCCTAAGGGAATAGACTTTCTGTCCCATCTTTGCTGTGGTCTTGAAAAAAAATTGATAAAAGAGTTGTAATGGACTTTCAAAGATCATGTTGTCCATCTTTCTTCTTCAAGAAGTTTTCAACAATATCTAAATCATTCTTGACAGAATCAGTTCAGTGTTTCTTTAAAATAATTTAGCAATGGAAACTCCACAGCCTTGGTATATAACCCTTTTTCACTGCTTGTCAATTTAGCCATTCAAAACGTTTTTCTTCTAATACTGGACTAAATTGTCCTTATGCCAACTAGATTTTTTTTCCTGTCTTCAGGGGGGTATATTATTTTCCTGTTTTCAGCAACTCGTTATGTAGATATAATCATGTCTCTCCGTAGCTGTCTTTACTCTAGAATAAAAGGGAAAAAATACTCTTTAAAATAACTAAATTTTGTTTTATCTTGGCTTTTGCTCTCTTCTTTACCTTTGTAATTTCCAATAATCTGACTGTTGCTGGTTTTCATTTCAGGAGTTCATTTATAAATTTCTGGACACCATTTCAGTTGAAACCTTACCCACATGAGTAGAAGGTGTATATTGTTTACTTTCTCTATGACATTAGAACTCAAAAATACTTTTTGCAAAAAAAATTCCTAGTCCATCATTTCCTACCTTGTATGTTTTACATTTTATCATGTTAGTAGCACTTTGCAAATGTTGTTGCTGATTTGCAGTAGTCTGATAATAGCTTGGATTGTCAAGACCATTTAAATTTCAGTCACATGGTGAGCACTGGCAGTCCAAAATTGTTCCTTTCTGCAACTGTACTCTGTAGTCTGCACTCTAAGTCATGACTGAAAATACTCATTGGTACTGAACCCCTGGAAAAATCTTGCTTAATGTGACATTTGCATGTCCCTGTTTGCTATCATTTGAATACCAGAGTTTGCACCCATTTTACATTAGTTCCATTTAGCCAAGTTGTGAGGGAAAAAGTAGTTTGGGGAGGGCTGCAGAGATGCTGGAGAGTTACATGCAGAATCCTGTTATGGGATGACGCTTGGTCTTTTCTTCTGTTTTCCCCTCATGTCTCTGAAATGAGTTTGTGGGCTTTTTTCTTTCCTGGCATCACTTTTATTTGCCCTGTGAAACAAGCTAAAGACAATATGGAAATCAGATCCCTTTCTTTACAACTGAGGCCCCTTTCCTTACCAATGCTTTGATCCCCCTTGGCTTCACTTTTGCAGTATTCTCACAAATTCTGTGATCTAAATAGCAAAACTCAGAAATTGCTGTTGGAGGCTCTGCAATCTTCTATGCTAAAGTCCATTGAAATAAATGATGAAAAAGCCAGATTTTCTATGGAGTGGCAGAAGGTCGTGGCCTTCTAGGGCACAGTGATGTCCTAGCGAGTAGAATCCTGGGTGCAATTACTGACTTTGTTGTAGTGTAAAGTAAGCAAATCCTTGAAACTCATTCAGTGTTCTTTTCTGTCTGGTAGGTAATTCTACTTCAAATATAAGATCTTTGGAGAAGGGATTGTGTTTCTAAAGTATGTATGGTGCAAGCAGCTGTATAATGCCATCTGAAACATGATTTATTGTCAGTTGCTGACTATATTGTGACTTCTTAAAAGTTCTCTGTGTCTGTTAAATATCAAGGGACTAGTGTCAACACTGATATTTATATATTTTGCTCTTTACCCACGTTGCCAGTGGCATAAGCAGAGAGGCTGAAGACCCCGAAAATAGCCTAGATTTGAAGGAACCTTGAAAGGAAAAAGGAGCCCAGGCGAGATTATCTAGCACCTTGTCTGTTTGTCACTTGAAAACATCTAGTGGTGGGGACTCTACCACATCCCTGGGGAGGTTATTCCAGTAACTGATTGTTCTTGCTGTAAAAAATTTGTTTCTGACATTGAGATGAAACCTCTCCTGGTGCAACTTGTACACTTCTGCCCCTTATCTTCTCCATGTGGCTCCTTGAGAAGAGAGAACCTCCATCCTCTTTGTAGTCACCCTTTAAGTATTGTAATGCTATAGTAAGGTCCCTCATCAGCCTTCCTTTCTCTGGGGGTAGAGATATAACTCTTTCATTATTCAGTCTCCACTAGGCTTGAACTGTTTTATTCTCTTTTCAGTGGCTCTTTGTTACAGATTTTTCAATCTGTACATAATAGTTCTCTTTAGTTGTCTGTTCTGTAGCATAAATAACTGCAGTTTTTTTGATGTTTTCCTCACAGTTTGTTTTCTCTATATCTCTGCTTATTCATGCTGACTGTTTAAGCAACAACTGATTGCAATAACCTTACTGATTTTTCTCTTTCCTAATACTCTCCAGCTGACCCTTACATCTCTGGAAGGACCATGGCTAAGGCTTGACACAGTATTCTAGTGGTGGCATTATTGCATCTGAACAGACTGTGAAGATCACTTTATGTGATTTTCCAATTTGGCCTGTCTGATTTTTTTGACTCATTTTTGGTTTTTATAGTGCTATAATTCTTAGCCTTGTGTTTTTCAGATCTGTGGCCTGAGCTGTTAATTCCAAAACTTTTTATGTCTGTGCTATTCTTCCTGCCCATGGTATATAACTCTGTATCTGATCCTGTGCGTTAGTCCTCATTGCTCCGTACTTTTTATTTCACACTACTATGCTCTATGCTGAACGCTTTCTAATTCTTATTTTGCTTTCCTTTTTTAAGCTGACTGGAGTTACCTGTAAATATAATACTGATGATTTAGACGATGAAATACAAAAATGTTCTAGATATTTTAAAATAAACTTTTGAAGAACATTGCTTAATTCCTCTTTGTGGTTTACTGGAGGCTTACTAATAGCCATGTTGTTCCATTATGGTCAGATTTTACAGTAAGGTAATTTAACCCACATTTCCCAAATTTCTTACGAAAATATGACACAAGCCTGAATCAGAAGTCTTGATAAAGTTTATGGTATCTACTGCTACTTGCCATATTTTTGATTGGAGACCTAACCATTACAAACAAGCAGATGACTTTTACGATGTCATTGGGTGAATTCAGGACAGAAATCTGCTCCTCTGATCAGGCTGTTGCAGGAGATACTTTCTATGCTCACCAAGTGAGTGCCAGAAGTGCCTTCCCTACTAGCGCCTCAGTCTGAAGTCTTGGACGAGAAACCTATAAAACAGCTTTCTGGCAATTCTTCTTCCTGTTGCTGAAAGAATGAGATGAAAACAGATGAGAACAGAGGGCTCCCTTCTCTATCAGAGCTTCAAGCCTTGCATACAGGAATATGCACGAGGGGTATTAGGATTCTGTGTGTATGTGAGATAGTCTCCCAAGGGAAGCAGGCGTGTCATACAGCTTGAGAGATTGTACAGATTCAAAACAGCAGAAAACAAGATACGGAATAGTATGCTAGGAGATAAGATACTTTTTATTCCCATCTGTGCTTTGGGGTGTGAATTGGCAGCAAATTCAAAAACGTTTACTAGGCAACAGAAAAGATCAAGAAATGTAGTGTATACGTAGCAGGGCTTTGGCAGGAATAGTGTCCTAAGTGGAAATAGAAGCAGGTCTGGGGATTAATGTAGAGCATATACTTTCCAAAGGTTTTTGTCCTAAGGTTTCAGGCTATGTCATTTTTTTCAGGGTCTTGATGGACAAAGGTTTTTTGACCTCCAGTTAAACAGCCTTTGAATAGAGTTCTCCAAGAGAAGCCCCAACACTGTGTTATTTTTCTGGCATTCATTATTGTGTAACATATGGATACGTCCCTCTGCGGAGGTTGTGTTGTCTGTCTCAGCTGCTATTCCACATTGATAAAAATACTGGTTCTCTTCTCACTTGTATGTATTAACAGCTTGAGTGTAAGTGAACATATATGCCATAGGTTCTGGAGACTTATGATCTCCAAGAGAGAAAAAAATACCTCTGTTTATTATGGTACCCTCATGTGGTTCCCTGACACAGGGGAAATTAGCAGATTGTGTAAAACTTCTGTAGTTATTAATAGGGAGCACTACCAATTCTGTGTTTTTTCTTACTGGAGCCTTAGTCACCTCTCTTAAGTTTTGTTGCCTTTCTCTTGAGGTAGTGGACGTTTTTTATAATCTGTCTTTTCTTCAGCTTTCTTTGTGTTGACAGGAACGTGGCCATTCTGATGTTAACAAGCCAAACAAAAACAACTAACCAAACCCCAAAGCCAGTGCAGAGGAGAGAGGTGAAAACACCATTACTTCTTTATAAAGCAGTGTTCTCTGTCTGCGTAAACTTAGTGCAAACTTGCTTCTGTTAATGTTGATAATATTCTCTTTGCTAGTGTTCTGTAATGCTGACAGCATTAATGGGAGATGTTGCATGCTGTGCTGTCTTGTCAGTGTTTGTCTCTTTTTTTTCTTCTTTTCTCGTATATATAAGTCTGTGAGGTGCAATACGTATTCCTCCCATTTTCAGATAAGGCTATAGAAAGGAGTTTTCAAGGCTACTGATTAATGTAATATTTTACAGAGAATAGCTATGTAGTTTTGTATCTCAACTCAGCTTTTTCTGAAACTGTGACTCATCCAAAAAGGTTGAAGTGTGAACAAATATAATAGAACATACTGGAAAGTCATTACTGGAAAGTCAACCTCATCTTTCCCTGAAGTCGATTAAAGACGTTGTCAACAATTGAACTTGTGTAGCAGTTTTGTGTGAGAAAGTATTATACAATGGTTGTGGCTGTAATGTTATAGTTACGGGGAATGGTATCTGAGCTGGTAAAAGGCTCGATATCACCTCTTTACTTAAGTGTAGCGTCCCCTGTCTTCCACCTGTTCACTCGCACTCCACACAGGCAGAATCTTTTTGCAAATATACATGTATTCTCATTCTGTTATGAAAATAAATGTGCTTAAAATGTCACAATAGATTTTGTAGTGCATATAGGAGCTTTTCAAAAAGTAAATTTTCCTTTTACTAACCTATCAAGGGAATGCAGCTCCAAGGATAACTGAACTATGATTATCAGTAAATTCGGGGGTGATAAAAGAGATGTTTCCTGCTGAATGCTTATCTAATACTGCTGTCTTTGGAGAATGATCTCTCACCTAACAAAATCATCAATTAATAATAAAATAAATTGTTCACAGTAAAGTAACAGCATGAGGAATACCAGTATTTAGCGTAGCACTCATTTTGTGTAGAACATGAAAAATATCTTAAACAGTCAAGTATTAACTGAAAGTCAAAGGAGATAAAGAGTGTGTGAGGTGGGAGTTTCATAGAAGCTCGGCAGCGTATCACAATGGAATAGAGTCTGGGCCTCAAAATTCAGTATATTTTGATGCTGTTTGTAGAAACTTATGCTTTGTCCCTGCGCTTTGAGTGTCAGCAGACTTCTAGTATCCTAATGGCTGTAGTAGCTGTCTTTTACAAGAACTTTGAATGTGCACATTGAAGCCAAGCGACAGCCTGAGGATGGAGACTTCCTCACTCATGAGCTGTGTCAAAGTTAGAAGACAACCAGGCAGATGAGCTTCTGGGAGGAGAATTGTGTTTTGCTAAAAGGCCATACTTCAGCCATTATTTTGTTCAACTGAGTCTTAGCAGCGAACGAGTCCAGGAGATCCGTGCAATCCTGTTGTGTATATGCAGCTTTTCCTTTCCCATACTATTTAGTTGGTGTCAGATTGAAAAAAAACCAAACCACTTCTAGGGGAGCTTAAAAAATTTTGCATATTGAAGAGTGAATGTGTGTTGTCTGCAGGTTTTGGTCTCCCGAACACTGACAAGCCTGCCACCAACTCAGCAGTTTAGCATCAGGGCCTTTGCTAAAGAATCACGCTGTTCGATGTTGTGTCTCTTGCTGTGTTCAATGGAGACCTTCCTTATGAGCACTCTTGGCCTTGTACTTTTTAGATTCATCTCCTAGAATAGAAAAAACCAAACTCATAAATCACTGTTAGTAAAAACCAGAACAGTCTGCTCTGCTTGGGCAGGCTTGCGCAGAGGCTTGTGCATAATAGCATACACAAGCTGTCTCTGCCTTAATGGATCCTGTCAAGTTGCTCTCTATCATTCTTAGTATTATCATTTTCCAAGCAGTAATGGTAAAGTACATTACAACTTTAAAGGATGCATTTCATCCCTAAAGTTTAGACTGTCTCTTCTTTAGAATGTCACATTCTTTAGTATTTAATTTTCAAAAGCACTGAAGTAAATTGGGGTTATATATTCCATTGTCAAAAGTGATATAAGACCCCTAAAATGTAGCGAGGTGGTTGGGTGGATTTTCCAAATCAGTGTTACCGCTTGATTGTGTTGCAAACGCAAGTGTTTTAGGGAGTCTGTCTCCAAAGGTCAAGCAGCTGAAGTGGAAAACCTTGTAAAATGTGTGTATGCATATACATTTGTACATAGAGAGAGAGAAGGTATTTTTCTGAGACTGCTACATCAATATGGAAGCTGAGAGTCAAAGTGAGGTGCTGGATACGAGGGAATGTTCAGGCAGACAGCAGGAATGAAGAACATCAGTTTTGAAAATACCATAAAGTTCTGGCCTCTTCGTATAGGTGATGGAAAGTCACCACTGAACCATGGTATATGGGAAAGTATAACACTGCCTTCAAAAGAGACAGAAAAATAGGCATCCTTAGGCTGTCTCCCTACCCCTCTAAGGACAAGCAAAGCCTAGTTTCTCTTCACCTGTGGCAAGGAAAAAAAGCACAATTATGGTATTTTTGCAATGTTTCTGTTGCTTAAAGAAATAATAAGTAGCAGGTAAAGTGCTCTTCCCCTTGGGGACTAATTACTTCAGAGAATTATATGCAGTAATATTGGTGGAAGTCTCTCAAACAATAACTACTGTGATCAAAATGTTAGTGTAAGCCTGAATACCAGAAAGTGAAAATGAGGGCAAGAGCTGCATGCAGCAAAAAGAAGAACGCGCTTCTGCTCAGGCACTATTAGTGGGTCCATTGACATACCTGCTGCTTGGTAGGAGAAAAAAACAAAAAACAAACCAAAACCTTTAGTTTAAAAAAAAAGACAGTTTGCGAAATTACTTTGTTTTGGAATGTAAAATTGCCCTCACATTACCTGTAGGGAAAGATGGACACAAAGAACCTCTTCACGCATCTGTGAAGGACCAGACTTACTATGTACAAGAAGCACGTCATTCTTTGCCTTACTCAAAACCAGAGCAGAAATGATAGGTTTGGGTTCTAGACCTGTCTCAGCCTCAAATAAGCTTGAATCCATAGCTTGTGCTTCCCAGAGAGGAACCCTAAGCTCTGAAGGTGAAAAAGGAAATGAAAACTGAAGCAACATGATTATCTTGCCAGAAAAGCAGCCCAGCCCATCCAGGCAGCCCTGGCCTGTTCAGGCTTTGCTTGTTTGGCAGATTCTGACATAGGAACAATCCCCAGAACCAGGGTCAGGACTGATTTTCTTCCAGTGTCAAAAAGTGTCATTTGTTGTCATTGGTGGCAAATAAATCTGTCTTATGTTTTACTACCTTGGTGGGGCCAGCGCAGCTGAATGAGGTGTGTCAAGTTTTTCATGGTGTATGTTCTGCAGCAGTGTTTACTAGATCCAGTCAGCTGCATGTGTCTAACTGCAGCCTTTGCACAGATGTAGGATATAACTGGTATTCTAATTTGGTCCTGACTTTCATTTATGCAGCGGAACCGGGAGGAAAGGCCTGGTTTAGTGCTCATGTTCCAGATCGAGTTGGCAGGTATGAGGATACATCTTATGTGCAGGCTGAGCAAACGTGAATCTTGATATCTCTAAAGCATGAATTCCAAGAATTGGTTTTTACAGTTAATTTTCAAATTAGAGCCGTATGTTGGTGTTTACATTGAAAGTTTTCCCCTGGGGTTTTAGCTATAGTGGCATTTGCTGGCTTTTTATTCCCATCTGTAGGCTGATATCAATGCACAATTATGTCACATTTTTCAAATGAATTGATTTAGTAGTTTAGCATAAAACGTTGAAGTTTATCTTCTGTCATTAGTCATACTGATCTGTCTTTGCCCTCCTAGAGATGGCCCTACGCAACATACACCAGGCGAGCCACCTGGGCTGGTTGTACAGTTTGCTGGAGCAGAGCATGTGTGCCACAAGAGGTGTGCTCTCTGAGTAATAACCCAAGCTGCCAATGACAAATTCATATTCCATAGTCTTCTAATCATCTCTTCTAATGTTGTCCCTTGACATTAAGCCTGTTTTTTGAAAACACTACTTGAATCTTGGACAAACACCAGAGAGAAGCTTGAGTTTGAATCCTAACATGTCAGGTTAGACTTCTGCATTCTTCCATATGCAACCTAGTGGGAACTGCAGTATATGGCGTAAAAGATCACCTTGTACTTCTCTTCAGGTGGCTGGCAGCTGGACAGAGTAGTCGCAACTTGATAGGAATGTGATGTAAACGTAAGGCACATCTTATAAACCGGGCCAGTGCTGTGAATCCCGGAAGGTGACTTTTGGAATAATGCCATTATATGCTGTTTTCTGGCAAACTACTGGTAAATCAGTAATTTTATCTACAATTAGAAAACCTGAGATTTTGTTCTCCCAAATCATTCTTATTTCTATAGGATAGTTACCAGGAATTTTCTAAGTAGTTCCTGATACTTAATACAGCCAACAGCAGTAATAATAGTTTTACCCTTCAGGGACTTTGTAAAAGGCATTTTTTAAATTTCTTTTTTTTTAGTTGGAATATCAATGTATCCTGGAAGCTATTCCTTAGTGACCATCTCATGATATTTTAGAAACAATAGATATAGCTAGTTGCTGTACAGCTTGAAATGAACAGCACTTCCATTCAGTCCTTTTTGGCTAAAAAGAACTTTCATACCCAAGCTAGCCTGGCATCTGTACTATTATATATGTATTACTGCTGAAATAAATGAAAAAGGTTATCTGAAGTCACATTTATCAATAGACACAATAATTTGACTTTCCCATTCGTAAAAATAACAATGCTCACTTTTAGTAATGTAGCACTCACCTTATTTTCACAAGATGATATAATCTAATACAATAATGCTTCCCATCGTAACTGTTTTTAGCAAAACAAAATTACCCTTGCCAAATAGAAAGATAATATAATTACAGTAAAGACTATATGTATCACTGGAGTCCTTCATGTATTGAAGTATACAGACCAAGATTAAATAAGGTGTGGAAGATTGTGTGCAAAAGGGATTTGTGGACTAGAGTTATTTATTTAGTACCCATAGTTCAATAACCATTCTATAAGAATAGAGAAAAGCATGAATGTTTTCCCAGATGTATTAAAATCTAAAGTCTGAATCCCAAAAACACTTTGGTGGTTTTGTGGAATGTCATGAGACTTGATCCTCTATTTATATGTCACCACATCTTCAGTTTGCATAAGCTGAGGATCATGCTCAAAAGATTGAGTCATGAGAACAGATATTTCCAGGGTAAAAGGATTTAAAGCAGATAACCTTTAGATTCCGTAGCTCTGTATGTGGAACACCTTCATTTCTTAGCAATACACTTCTTCGTTTGTATTGCAACATATCTGTGTTAATATCAAAGAGCCTTATGGAGGAAATGTTTATGGGAACCCAGTGTAGTTCTTGCTTGGGATGCCAAAATGTAAGAGAAAAAGAACATTCCAAGACACAAAATCAGACACAGGGCGGGGTGGGGGGCGGAGTGTTCATGTAACTGGTGAAGTAGTCCCTTTTGCCATGTCTGATTCCAGTTAGGAATTTGCTGATAGAAACAATATGTGAATTAAATGTGTTGTTGTTGGAGCTGTAACAGTAGGTTGTGCCTAGCGTAGGTTAGGCTTGTATTCCACCGGGTTCTCCAGGCTTCCCTGTGGTTCACAGAGCTGCCCAGAACATTTCTGGTGCTGTAGCCACATTCCATATGTTTCTCCTGAGTCCCCTGGCAGAATGGAGTTGTTTCTGTAGTTGTGCCTGAGGCAGGTGAATGCTCCTGTAAGCAGAAGTGGGGCTTTTACAGATTATTTTATGGCATCCATAAAGTCATATAATGAAAATGAGACTTTTCTACTGTTTAAAATGGCTAACTTCTGAATTGATGCTTTCCCTCTGATAACGTGTGATGGCTTCCTAGGAATCATAAATTGCCTTAAGAATTTGCAGCGAGTCATGCACAAAGTTGATTCTGAAGCTATGTAGCCTGGTTCTTTTCTTCTGCAATTAATGCAATATCATTGCAGCAAAGCAAAGAGAAGCAGCTACCCCAAAACTCTCCTTTTCTGAGGTTCTGTTCATTGTCAGGTTTGTGAGCCATTGGCAGTACTAAAAGCCTGTAAAGGACTTTCTGTTCCAGCAGACTTGGTACACGTATGTTGTGTACAGGTTTTTCTGTAATGAACATACAAATATTTTTAAGCTACACACACCAGTGTTTCATCTGTTCTTACTGGCTGGTAGTTCCAGTCCTGGTATGTGGCAGAAGCTTATTGCAAAACTCTCGTGCATTCATGGGGACCAGGATCTTGTGCATATATACCTTTTTTTCTTTCCTCAAAACTGTAATTAATTGATGAAGTGACGCAAGCTGTGTGTGGTGCTTTGAAGCTTACAGGCTTGCATGCCTTGTGTGTAACAGGCACTGTGCATATCTAACGCACAGAACATGCAGCTCCTTTCCAAAGAACATCTTGTTTACAGTGCTACCGATTACAGAGTCAGACTATCAATTGTGCTGAGAAGAACCCCACTGGCTGCAGTGAGAGGCTCCAGAAGCTCAATTAATACTCAGAAATTGGCCCAATGATACAACTTTAGGAATGAGCCAGCACATTGGATTCACATAGAATCAGTTTTATTGCCAGGTAAGAAATTCATATTAATATAGTGAATACATATGTTTACAAATAAACATTCTTTAAAAAACAAACAAACATTTTATTGTAGGAAGTATTATTGGTATCATAAACTCTGTAGTTAACAAGTATTAACACGGGTTTACTTACAGAACATACAGTTACTAAAATATTTCCACATAAAATATGCTCAAGTTACACGAAACCTGTGTGAATTAGAGTGCAGCTGTAATGTGTATCTAAAGCATATGGAGTAACAGCAACATTCCATAAAGGGTCAAATTAAGTCAGCCAGTTGTGAAGGCAATAAAGATTAAAGGAATAAAAGTAAGATAGTGGAGAATCTGGGTTGTGTGCAAAGTATTTGTCCCGTGGGCTTCATCCACTTCTGATAGTCTTGAAACGTATGATCATACAAATTAGCAGCACATTTATGGAGAGATGCCGGTGCTCTCAGGATGCAAATCAATCTCGGTATAGCTAAAAAATGGTCCCTCCAATTAGCCACGTTTCAAATTCTTAGCCCTTGCGTCCTTGACTAAGAAGCAGCACTGCCAGTCAGCTGAGTACAGTAAGAAACGCCACTTCCAGTTCTTCTTACAACATAACAGTTCTCACTCCTCCCTGCATACTCTTCCAAAACTAATCTCCAGAAGGATTGACAGCTGGTGAAAACACAACTGTAGTAAGATAGCTAGTTAGCGTTTAGCCAAATGACTTGTTCTGGGGGAAGGGCAGGAATTTAAGTGCATTGACTGCCATCAGGCTGTAGCAGTACCGCCGTCCCATCCCAGCTCTGTTTATCAATCTGTGGATGTACCTTTACAGGCTCAGGACTGCAAGTCTACTACCAGTGCCCAATTCAAGAGCGGTTTTACACATCTGAACAAGGCATCCTGCTCATCAGAACCACAGTCAAGACCACGAGTCCAATTGTTTGTTTAATTTAAACCCAGATCTCTTTGACGTTTGAGGCTAGTCCATCAGCCTCTTCCACCAAATAGTCCACCAAGACGGAACGCCACTATAGAAAGCCAAACGATAGAGACAATATACCATATAACATTTAGTTGAACTACAAAGAACTACTATGGCTAAAAGCAAATACAAAATGAGAGACTAGAGGGAAAAGTTTAAATTGGGAAAATGGAGGGGCTAACTAAATAGTCTTGACTGTGCAACTGCTGCATGGAGATGTCCGGTTTCCCTTCAGGACAAACAGAGGAGGCTGAGCAGGGCCAAACCCTTGTCATCCTTAGCAAAACATGAGGAAATAGCTTAAAGGAACAGAGGGGTCACTTTGAGAAACAAGACTGTCATTGAACAATAATAGTACAGTAAAGGCACCACCCACGCTTAATTTCAGTCTGAAGCAGTTGAAGATTGGCAAAACATTTAGGTGAAGAAAAAGTCCTGACAGTCTGCAAAGTGAGAATTGTTACCATCTGCCTGAAAACAGGAGGACTGAGAGGGAATATTCTGATGCCCTTATTCCCCCAGCAGCTTTCTGTGTCATATGATATGTCTCTTCTGATTTTAGAGGTTCCCAAAAATTTCAAATCAAACACAGTAAACTGAAATAAATTCTTCTGTTGTTTGTTATCTTCCGGCAGAATTCTCTACAAGCCAGAAAGGTCCCATATGCTCTTAATCATAACAGTCTTCATAAATTCCTTGTGAAAAAGTCTTTGTCCCTTATTGTGTATATATATTTTTGCACTTTCTATAGAATGGTGTGAAAGTACCATAATAGATGTTAGGGGTTGTACCAAGATGTTTGCTCTTGGCTTTTCACAGGTCTACTGATTATTGATAGGTTTTATACAAAATTCCTCTCTGAAATAATATATTACAGTATACTGATCTCTCTTTCTTCCTCTGTCTCAAGGCAGGAACATAGTGTAAATGTTTAAGCAGACATAAAGTTTCTCTAGATTGTGCTACTTCTCATCATGGATTTTAGTTTCAAGTAAAAAAATTTAATCACAAGGGTTTGTGTTCCATTGTGAAATACAAATGGAGTTTATAATTCAACCTTCAGTGTGTATTGCTGAGCATTATTACCCCGCTCTTCGGCCTGCAGTTGGCTGGATACCAAGAGTGTCCAGGCAGAAGTTCTTTCCTTCCATTTACTTTTTTTTTCAATTTTATAGTTTTAAATTTTATTTTTTGCCTTTCAGTTGAGCGTTTGTGTTGTGTGTGTGTATTTGTGTGTGGTTTTTAAAGGATTTTATTTAAAAAAAAAAAAAGAGAGGAAAACAAACTTAAACAGTTACTTCCGTCTTGCTGTTAGTTATGAAGTATGGCTGTGGGCCCAAATAATGCTGGCTCCGAGTTGTCAATGGGTCGCTTAACGTTGGGTCTCCCATACCGTGCTTCCCCTTGTTTGTGTATGCTTGCCGTCTAAGAGACTGGTCGTTGGGGTCCCAGGTCTTGTAGTGGGAATTGTAACCTAGTGGGTGTGTGTGGATCTTGGCGATTTTGGACTTGTGCCCGTTCTGTCTGGTGAGGCCACTGTCGATCGTGTAAGCTCTCTCTTCGTCTAGACGCACTGGATGGAGCGGCAGGCTCCCCTTGGCAGCCAGTTCTGCAAGGTGTCGGCGTTTAGTGTAGAAGTCGTCATTGACTTTGTCAGCTATTTGGGTTTAAGAGGAGGAAGGGAAAAAAATCAGTTGGATACATGAAATAGTAACGCAGTTTACAGTAGATCGTGCACAGTTACATCTGTGAACCATGTACAATTACATCAGTAGGAGAAATCTATGCCAACTCCTCCTGGCCCTTATTTTCTGTGTGTGGTATATTTTTGGATGCCACTAAGCTAGGCTTTTCGTATATGCAGACAAAATCCTGTTGCCTATAACAAAAGACTATTTTTGCCACAAATCATTTAAGTTCTGCTGATATTTACATTACGGGCACAGGTCCTATGAGTCTTACTGCTGCTGATCTCACACAGCATAGGAAGTTTAGAAAGTGGTCAGAGATATACAGACTTTCTGGGAAATACCAGGGCATCTTAGGGTGCCCTGTTGTATGGGAGCACATCCTTTTAAATGCGAAGCGTCACGTGGGTGATTAACCAAGCCAGTTTTGGGTCCAGTGGTGTAGGAGGTGGACTCCTTTAGGCTGAACAATGCCTTGGGGCAAAATAAAGAATGGGATCTGTTCTTCTAAATGGGTCGAAGTTCGCTGAAGCTTTATGGGGTTGAAAATACTTAGGGTTGCTGAAGGTTGATTGTTTACCCGGTGATTTTAGAGACAACTAAAATCCTGAATTCCAGCTTCTGACGTAGTTTTCTGGAGCTAGTGTCACTAAGAGATACAGCAATAGCCCTGCCAGTAAGTACTGCACTGCAGTTCTCAAATTAGGATTTTGCCCTCTGTGATTGCCTGGACAAGTGTCTTGCAATGCATCCTTTTGCTCAGTTTGATGGGTGTTATTGCTGGTGTTTATTTGGCCTTGCTTAAACTTATGAACCATGCTCAGGAAGCTAAGGCATTCTGCAGCAGTCCAGCAACTCATTTAAATTTTCAGACTGAGTATCAGGTGCTTCAGGGGAGTTTAACTGAATTCCATTTTTTTTAAGATCTTGCCTTTTACATAAAGTGGCTTCTTTTTACCCCCTTCAAAAATCTACATTTTGGTTTAAGATAGTACCAAATGTGTAGATCAGCTAACACAGTGGTGTGTTAATTAGCAGTGGGGTGCTTTGAATATATGATTGTGTCAGCCTGGATTTTACTTTTGCTGTGCCCTGGCTAGATCCATCTGTTTTCCTTTTGCTGTGCCATGTAAGGCGTCTCTGCAGGAGTCTTGTGCATGCAGCCATCGTAGACCTCAGCTCCTCTGGCCCTCATGATGAGTAGGTTTTTAGTTCTCTCTACTGTTTTTGTTTATTTTCTCTCTTTTTCTCTCTCCCCAGTATTACTTGGAGGCTATTGTTTCAATCAGAATTTTCTCCTTATCTCTAGTTCTAAGCTGGGTCCTTACGTAAGGCAGTGAAATTCCCATGAGAACCACATTAATCTTCAAGATCAGGCTTCAGTTCTACATCCCCCTTTGTCCTGGCCTCTTAACGTGGAGGAATATTACTAAAAGCAGTTGCTGTTTATCATCTTATGACATTTTTTGTATAATGACTGTGTGACTGGACTTTGCTCTTAAATCTTTAATTTTGTCATTAAAGAGGTGTTTCCTCTTCAATGAACTGAAATTACTCTTGCCTATGCTGTAAAATTAGGCCTTGCGTGTGGTACCCATCTCCATCTGTCTCTTTTTTAAGTTATAGCATGCAGGTGTCTTCAGTTTTAAACAAATCACAGAATGTATATAATTGCCTATTCTAATTTTAGTGTAAGATGTGCAGTTGTTATTGCTGATAGACCTGTAATGTGTTGTTGAGAGAATCTGCTAAGTTCTGCTTTGATTTTGGGGTCAGTTGTTTCATTTAGAAAAGCATATTTATGGTATCCTGATCGTAGAATCATAGAATGGTTTAGGTTGGAAGGGCCCTTAAAGATCATCCGCTTCCAACCCGCCATGGGCAGGGACACCTCCCACCAGACCAGGCTGCGCAGGGACCCAGCGTGTTATGCCAGCTACTTTAAAAATCAACTGTGAATCTCAGAAAGTTCATTTTTCTTCTTAACTAGTCCCTATAAATATTTTGTGGACTTTAAACATGCAAAGAGACATTTTGGACTTACAGGATGTATTTAATATGCGACCTGGGGTACATGACTCAACTTTCCTCTGCTTTGGTTTCACCAGCTGTAAAGTGAGCTGTTAACACATTGGAGGAGGTAGTTAAGTGTTATGAAGATTATTTTCTGTTTGTAGACTTTACTGAGTTTTTAGATGAAAGATGTTACAGAAGTGCATTTTGCATTGACTTCTGTATATATATATCAGTAAAATAGGATTTTAAGGTATCACTGTCACATTTGCAAAAGGAGTAAAGAATTAGAATTGCAAAATTGTGAAATGAACAACAGTAAAAGCAGGGCTTTAATTCTGAGTGTTACTCCTTGTGTTCCCTCCCTCCAATCTTGGCAGCTAATCATACAAATGTTCTCAGTTTCAATATTTTTGTAAGATTTTTCTCCTTTAAGATGATGCACCCACAGATTTAGTTACTGTTGAATATGTTCATCTGGAAAAAAATGTTGAAATACAATTTTTTTTTTTCCAGCCTAAGGGACATGTTTGGGAGGGGACAAAACTTGGGCTTTTGTTTTTGCTGTGCATGAAAGGAATAACTGAAAAAATATAGAAACAGTCTAATGATTAAAAGCAAGACCCCTCTCTTCTAGACCAGTGCCTTAAGCTACAAAGAGGCTTTTCCTTCCTTTGTCTTTCTGGACTATCAAATCTTGAATTTTCTTCTGTACCACAGCACAGTTTCATCAGGACGTTAATGTGTGTGGGGACCATCCCAGCAGAAACTGAGATGCAGCTTGCTGGGTAGGGAATGTAGATTTAAATCCCACTCAGTCGGAGCAGGTGTACAACTATGAGCCTCTTGTCTAAAAGGCGGATCACTCCACTTCTCACTCTTACCTAAATCCAGCGATGCCTTAAAGAAAGTGACCACAACTGTCAGTTTTATTTTGAGCCCAACTTGGCCAGTATCGATGTCAAATGTATCAGGTTGGAACCCTTGCCTTATTCCTTGAATTTTGATTTTGAAAGGAGATGGCTTGGGATAGCAAGGTCATGAGAATGCCTGAGAAAATCCTAGGAAAATCCCAGTGCGTTTAGGCTCAATTAGATGAGATGGCCAGAAAGGAATATTCCAGAAAGGAACATACTTCTTCATAAGCCACAGTTGTATAACAAAAACAAGTACACCAGTGAGTTGCTTAGAAACTAAATATTATATCATGGATGAAAAATTATTTTCTTGAAAACCAGTGGCAAAAATCCTTCTGGCTCTGATAGGGCCAGGATTTCTCAGCGTGCTTATTTGAATTTGTATTATCTGTGCTGAAAGGTAGCCCTATCACTATGAAATATTGTTCTGCTCCCTAAAGTAAGACGTCTTCTAGATGGCTGGGTAACTGCTTTTGGCATAAAGGGCCAAGTGAACATGCATTAGCATTGTGTAATGCTTTCTTTTTCTTGTAAAATATTGCACTTACAAGCATTTCTGTGTAGAAAGTAGAGGTAAATAAGGAGGTCTTGGGTAATTCTGAAGCAGTCCGTAAAATAGCTCTGAATTCTTGGACCACTTCTTACACCTCTTTGAGAAGTGTAGAACCCTGAATGACAGCTATGTCCTACAGCTTTTGTGAAAGTATGCACCTAGGAGTGGAGGGAAAAGCCTCTGAAGTGAGAGGGGAAAATCCAAAAAGGAGTGAGCCTTATAAAAGCATTAAAGACATTTGAAAAAAAAAAAGCTTCAGAGCTTCAGTTGTAGCTTGCAGTCAGAGTCAGGAGATACAGAAGCATGTGGGGAATATATACCTGTTTCTCAGTAGATGTTTCACAGAAGTCTTTGTTATCTGAACATATTTTAAGAACTAGTTTGTGAAACGCAGAGTTTTATTCTAGCCACAAAGAGACTGTATTTCAAATTTAGGGCTAGATATACAGAAAGCAAGCCAATGGAAATTGCTACGGGACAGGATAGCTGTGAAATTACTACAATGACACACCAGATAACAGCGAAAATACCCTTACTGCCTATTTGTAGGTGTTTTCTGTGTAACAGTAAAGCTATTCCTATGTAATATTTAACAGTTTATAACAAGACTCTGCTTCTACAGCCATGATTTTGCTGAGGCGTTAGTGTAGTTACCTGGAGCTATGGGAACCTTGTGCTTCTCTCTCTAAGTAATGAAAGTGAAAATGCAATGAAAGACAAAAGGGTAATGAATCAACAACACAAGAATTTTGCCCAGGGAAATACTAGGATGCCGCCTTTGGTGGTGCTGTTGTTTATCCTGTCTGAATGTTTAATTACTTATTCATTTGCTTTTCTAAGCTGGCATCTAAGACAATATGTTCAAATGGTTCCAAGATAGAAGCCAACTCTATGTGAGAGTTTTTGCTGAAAATCAAAGGAATATCATTTCTACACTAGCACAAATGCTTTCTTGGGTGAGGGGGGAAAAAATCCAACATGGATTGAGTTCGGAATAGCTATCCCCACACATGTATTGTTTTTAATATACTCACTGAAAAGTAGGATTCATCCAGCAAAGCAAATAAGTAAACACCTGCCTTTTGAGTGAAGGTGTTTGTCAGCCATCACAGAGCGTGGGAGAATTTGCTTTGCATACCATGAAGTCTATTGAAAAACAGAATTCCGCTCGATGTTGCAGGGAGACGTGGTTCTGTTCATGTAATGCCAGCAGTGGGTACGATAGATCTGTATGTGGCCAAGCTACTTCATGGCTGGTCAGTAGCTGTTCTTGCCTCATGGGCACTGCTGTGGCCGTGTGTAAGGTGGGGCCATTTTAAACCATATTAAATTTTAAGAAATGTTGAAGGCCATTTAAAATTATTTTTTCACCCCTCCTTCTCTATTCTTTTATTGAGCTCTGAGGATGCAGAACTCAGCACATGGGCTGCATTGCATTGATTTCTGTCCTAAGTATTTGTCTTTTGTCCTGCAGAAGTTCTAATGCCAGTTTGCTTTCAGTTTAGACGTACTGAAAAGGATAGTATATTATATCTGTGGATTCTTTCTCCTGAATTTTATTCCCTGTTACTGATAGAGGTGAAGAAAAATACATGATGCATAGAACCACCATAAATTGCTTGCATTATTTTAGTAGAACCTACTTGTTGAGGCCCTGTGTTATTGCTCTCCTGGTCCCCTTTGCCACTTTATCTATTTACTCATTTCTCAGAGTGATCTAGAGTGAGACTAAGCATGAAAATACATGTCATATCAACCTTTTCTTTTATACACATTGTTTGAAGGGAGCTTGTCCACCTCCAGACACAAGACTGCATTTTGTTTTCCCAGTGAAATAAAAGTCTACTTGCATGATGAAACATAAATATGTAGGCCCAAACATTTCTTCTCTTCTATCGATTACTTCCATGACAGTTTCTGAAAGGCTGGAGAGGCCAGAATATTTCTGGGTTTTGAAATGCATTAGGAATGGTTTAGAATAGGAACATAATTAGACTTGGTAAGCAGAGCCTCCAGTCTCGTCAATGTTCTCTTCATCCACTACAGGCAGCAAAGGCTGCTGCTTGGCTGGGAATACTTGAATATATTTAACTCCTCAGGCACCAGGCATCACGTGTAGTATCACATCTACCAGGTTACAGTTTCCTGGAACACAGGAGTAGCCACATGTCTGTGAGCAGACACCACCCCTTTTTCTTTTTACGAACATTCATTTACTATATAAGTTTAGGCAGGTTCCTCTTTGGACATATAAAACAGCTTTTCCAGTTGGGCTTTGTATACTTGACTGCATTGATTTACATAGTATAAAATTGCAGTATTTATGATTCAAGTTTGCAGTGATACCATGATTTGATTTTGGTCAAAATACTTCAGGCACAACACGCTGTATCTAATGTAGAGTCCAGTGATATGCACAATACTTGTATCTAACCAGTGTAAGAAAAACAGAGCTCTTCTGATATACAAGAATCAATAGATTTTGTCAACTTGAAAACAAATGGTGGCTACATCACGGTAAATTAAAATTACAATTGTAAATGTTTTCAGAAGCCTTGAAATCTGTTGCATGGAGATAGGCAAAGATCACACTACTTTATTTTATCCTCAAATGGTTTAACATTCTAAATTCAAGCATCAAGATGTTAAATTGCTGGTTTGGTATCGTGCAATGAATGATAAACTTGAGAATAAATAAGGTTGCCAGTTCTATTCTTGAACCAATGGATGGAATTGTAAAAAAGTCTGAGAGAATTATGTATTCAAATCTCTGACATTTCTTTGAAAGTACAGCCAGTAGCTGTCCTGTAACTCTAAATCTGTTTTTTCATTATTTTTTTTTCCTAAAGGCCTCTAAGCTCATGTCCTTTCATAGCTTCTACAATGGCAAATAAATACAAAAAGTTCCACTGTGAAATATTTATTTCGGTTTATCTCATTTAGGAATATTTATCAGTTTGAGTTTTAACTAGAAACCTTATATATGGTAAGAAAACTCGCCTTTTGAAATAGAAACTATCTAAGGAGTCAGGCTGTCATGCTTAACTTCTGAATAAAGCATGACTGCAGCATAAAGTGATTATAGAAATGAGGGTTTGGGTTGCTTTCTAAAAATGCTGTCCAAAGCCAAAGAGGTTAACACTTAGGAGATTTGCTTAAAAGGCTTCTTCCACTTCTTCCTTCAGTAATCTTGCTTGCTTTTTCACTGGGTAGTTTTTAATGCTTCTCAGGCAAATCAGTTAGGACAAATCTGATTGTGTCAAAAGTTTGCAGCAATGCTTTCATATATCAACAATAATATGAAATTGTTTGTAACCTCTCTGGTCGGCGAAGACCTTCAGTTTGTTTAAAGGCAGGGTTCCTAGCTATTCCAGGAGGATAGCGTCATTGTACATTTGCAGAAAGAGTGAGCAGTCATGTGCAATAACAAGCGCTGCTCCTGCAGTCAGAGCAGTTCAGGCAGCCCGCGCGCGGCAGTGTCCCTGGCTCCTGGGAGGGGACTAAAAACCAATTGGACTGTCCTGCCAGGCTGCACAGTGACTTGTATGTGGGTCACAGTGGAAAAAAAAAAAAAAAAATCAGTGTTCTGCAATGTGATTCAGCATCTGAAAATGCTTGTTTGTTTTTCCTTAAGGTGTCAATTTATCTTATTTAACGTTGACTGAAAAAGCTGTTATATTCCTGACCACATTTATTTGTAATAACTGCTCTTAGCATGAAACTAATTTCATTTTTGAGCACATTGCTGTTGGCATTCTTCTGTGTGCTGAATTTCATTTACTTTTTATTAGCTTTTTTTATTTCTTTTAGTATACTGCTGGTTATAACTCTTTAACATGTCTGAATTGGCTACCAATATTCCTGGTTGTGATGACCTAGAAAGCTGCATGAGGATAAAGAAGACCCAGTTCAGGTCTCTGAACACTTAATTAAGATGTATTTTACTGCTGAAATAAACCCACGTTTTTCTATCTTTCAGCTGGTGTTGTACTAGATTTACACCATTATTTCTGAATACAGGGTAAGCCCTGAAAGCTTTTTGAGTCATACTGGTTAAATGAAAAAGAGTCTCAGTGATGTAATAACTATTTTTTGCAGGAGTTATTTTTGTTTGATCTGTTTCTTAACTAATATAATTTAAAGAGTTTTTAGCAATCATTCCAGATTGAAGTAATTTTTTTCCCCAAATTGTGACATAAGTTGTTTCTATTAGCAAGTTATCTTTTTCTATTCATTTTGCCAGAAGGAATCCTTTTTGAGAGAAAGTTATTAAGCAAGAGAAAAAAAATTAGGAAGTGATTCCATGGCTGTATGTTCACACTTTCAGTTCTGGATTTTTTCCCCTTTCCTTCTCTCCTGTCTCTCCTATTAGACTGCATGGCTTTTGTATTATTAAAGGCTTCTGCATAATTGTCAGAGGTTTCCAAACCAGAGATGTGAGTCACACTGAAATGGAATATTGTTCCCTGGCAATTGCCAAACTTGCCCTGTCAGAAGAAAATCAGTATTGTAAGGTTTTTCATACAGACTGGGCAACCCCAAAGGTAAAGCAGAACTAAGGCCTGCTCTGAACCCTCCGAGTGGCCTTTCATATAAAGCAAAAGCATTTGTGACTGACAGACAGTCAAGCAAGAATCAATAATGAAGCTCACTTCAATGAATATTTAATAGCACACACAAGACTTCAGCTGTGTTGGAGTGTTCAGGTCCTACCTCTACCTTTTTTCCTAGGAATTGCAATCATAACCATCGATTGTGAAAATGAGAACCAACAGTGCTGAGCTACGAATATTCCTCTCCCACTGTGGCAGGTTCCTCACAAGTGAAGGTGAACTTTTCACAGGAACACCTTATGTAGACTAGAAAACTTTGCAAAGTTTCCCACTATAAAAATTACCTCTTGTCCTTAACATTATCATTAGGATGTGACAAGCTGATATTTTTGCAGTGATTTTTTTCTTTTGAGTTGATGATGTAGTATCTTAGCTGCTATGTATCAGGATATTTTTTTTCAGCTTCTCTTTTCCTCATATTCTTTTTCAAACGAGCTGTCAGAGGAAGGACTTCAAGAAAAATTAACTATATGCATTACAAATTATGTTATTGCTCTTCCTCCCTCCATGCCTCAAGCCCTTTGTGATTACAGTATGAACGTGTAGGAGTAAAGCAGTGAACTGTATGGCTTTCATCTGTGTAATTTCTCTCTCAAACACATTTCCTGTCTTTACAGCACCCTTTGCAGAACCAAAATAGCAGATAACTGCTGCTATTTATATTGCATTATTAACATGGGACTCATTCCTATCAGTTGTCTTACTAGTCTTCATTGGTATTCGTGGGTCGTTCTGAAGAACATCACACTACTGCAGATGTCATATCCATGTACAGACCTAAAGAATGTTAAAGCTTTAGAGTTTCTGAATTTGATTACAACATCAAAAAGAAAGATACTATTTACTTAAGTAAACTTGACTTGCAAAAAAGTAATCCTTATAACTGCTGAAAATTACCAAACCGAGCCTGAGTGTTCATGTTGCAAGCACTGTGAATGCAACAGACTTGAATGAAATAACTCTGTTGTCCACACAGAAGCAGATTCTGATGTGATTGAAGAAATAATACTTTCATACAAAAATAACTTGTCTATCAATAGAACTATTAGAAATAAAGTGTAAGTATAGGAATTGTAGTCTGTTTCTCACCGAGTTTGCTTCTCAAACCTGAAATTCCTGAGTTTACTTCTGAATTAAGCATATTGATTGTAGTAGGATTTCAAAATTGTACTCAGGCTTCATTCCAGTATTTTTGTTTTCTTTGGTCATTTCTTGGGAAAATTTGAATGAAAATCCTTCCTTAAAAAGCTCCTTTTCATTTTCACCTTTTGAGTTTTAAAAAGAAAAAATCCTAGTTCAGTCGTTATAACCTGATTTATACTTGCATATTGTTTGCATGATAGACTACTCAATAAATAAAAGTGGTCCCGAAAATCCTCTAGGCAGAGAAACTTTTAGTTTAATTCAAGAAAATTCTCATGAAGATTTCTTCCCCAGAATTCATCCAAAGCTGACACTCTGAAATTACTTAGAGCTCTAAACTCAGAACACTTTCTGAGCACTGCAGGTGTTTAAAAATGGTGATAAACTAAAGACTGATTCTCAAAATCTCTGTTAATTTTTTTAAAAACCATTGGGGGAGGGGGTTTGGGTCACCAATAATTTTATGATCATTTGGTGCCTCTGAGAACCACTTGCAGGATGTTCCATGGTGAGCACTTGTATGGAACTCCTCTTGCAAAAGTTTTGGTGTAAATGATGTGCACAGCTAATAGTCCATGAGGAAAAAATGATTGGAATATGTTCAGAAAAAAGAGTGCAATTGATGTGTAGGCTTCACAGTGTGAACTGTGAAACTTACACATCAGATTAAATCTAGAGTTTAGCTTGGATCCCACAGTGTTGCTATTTATCTACAAGTATTCACAGTTGTTTACATTTCTTTATGATCAACTTCCACTCTTAAATAATGTATTAAAAAGTTTGTATTGCAGAATATGTAGAGGTAGATACATGTTTATAGTGTAAAAAAACCCAGGTTACTAAGAATGATGTTTAAGAAGGGTTGCCAAGTGAAAATGCTTAACACTGTTAGACTTTGTCTTTGTATGAGCTGAGCTTTGTTGTTAATGGTTCACTTTTATTTAGTGGTATAGCCTAAGCGTAAAGTTTCGCCCACTCATGTCTTCATATCACTTAATGTGTAAAATATCTCTTGCATAATTCATTAACATTTCATAGAAATAGGTTTGAATAACCCATGCTTCATTTAAATTTACTAGCTCCCTTCCTGTGGCCATTGCTTATCTCAGTAGATGGAAATAAAGCTGGTTACGTAAGCTTGTTGCCTCTGAACGCTGTACTTTTCGGAGCCAAAAGACAAGCAAAAGACAGGAGATAAACTGAAAGCATTAGCATTCTCTAGCAGTCAAATGGACTCACATTACTGTTATTTTAGATCTGCTCATTTTGTGTTACAAAAAGACAGGAAATTGTTTTATGTTTAATTTATAATTGTTATCGCTTAATAAGGATTATAAAAATCAACTGGTTACCAGAAAGCCAACCTAATTTTTAGTGGAAGGATTTGAGTTCTCTGTGATGTATAACTGCAACTGGATTCTGGAATGGCATTTATAACCTAAACTTCTATGACTTTATTGGTGATGGTTTTATTCTCACTGTTTTAAAATACATGCTGATAACAAGAAAAAAAGGCTGGTTTTCCATTGTAGGGAACATGGGTGGAAAGAATATCAATTTCAAGAACAAGAATTAAGGATGCACAGATTTTAATTTCCTACTTTGGCATGCAAAATAGATAAAGTATTGAATAGATCCCTGTAAACATTATTCATCCACCATAAAACCAAATTCACTAGGTCTGAATCCAACCCAGAAAACTAAAAATCCCAAGATAGACCTAAACTAAATGGACCTGGAGATCAGATTTCCTTTCTGTCACAAGTTCAGTGTGTTTCTAAAGTCTTAAAAGTGAAACAAATTAGATAGAAATGTTAAGGAACATGATATTTCTGGTGTTGTTACTGCTTCTTGTAAAAAAGGACTATTTACATTTTCCTCCCACCAGCCAAGGAATTGCTTCTGCGAAGACCAGTGTCTCCCCGAAGAGTTACCTTTTCACAGCTCTGTATTTGTTAGAGGACAGCATGGGCAATGGCTGCTGGGATGCCTGATTACTTACAGCAGAATCCTCCAGCCTCAGAGACGTTTTTTCTTTAAAAGGCTGTAAAATAATGTCAGCAATACAGCTGATCTTGCTCAGGGTACTGAAGTTTTGCACAAAAAACATATACTATAATTAAAATATCCCTCTGGACACAGAAATTAGTTTGCTGGATGATAAAATAGGGAAATATTTTGATCAAGGCTCTGTGAGTGCTTTTTATTTACCTATGACAGAGTGTCTGTGGGTATCAGAAGCCAAATTCATAAATAACAGAAAAATTATTTAGTGAAAGCAAGAGAACGTCTTGAAAGTCTGTGCACACTGGGCAGGATGTGAAGTTTGGGGCGTGTCAGCAGGTGGTCTCGGTGGAACAAGTAACATGGGCCCTTGATCTGCTTGAGAAATGGGAGGGCTGAGGAAACTGCTAGTTCAGGGGTTGGTAAAGCGAGGTTTGCTATTGAGTGCTTCTTGGCTTTTCTCCTGTGCCTGAAGGAGAAGCAAGGATTAAAGTAGGAAGACTTTCTTAACAAATGAACACTCAAAAGCTTCAACTTCTCCAGCCACACTGCGCTAGGTAAATAGTATCAATAAAAAGATAACAAGCTTTTATGTCATACTTCCTTGAGACGTATCTGTAGTTCCACTGTCAAATTGGGCAGACTACTTAGTCTGGTGTTATCAATGACACAACTTACCTCTAGATACAGAAATTGTTAACTGAATCACCCTCTGGATACGACCAATGAGGTATTTATCTGTACTTCCCTGTCTGTTTTCATGGTGTTAAATCCAGACAGCTACTCCAATGTCCCAGATTTTTTTAATCCATTTTTGTGCAACTGCTTACGGAAGTAGTAGCTGAAAATTTCTTTACTCTTTGAAATGAAAGCACAATTCCTTTTTAAGCCTTCCCGAGAAACATTAGTATTTACATGTTAGTGTAACAGTGTGGTTGGTATAGGAAAGGGAAGTACAAACTTTCCTTTGTACAGGAGGAAAGTACAAAAAAAAGATACAAACATATTGTATCCAATAATTCTGTGGTACTGGGTTTTCTAAAAGCTGACTGTATCAACTCCCATGAATGGACATGCAGACCTTTTTCCGTGTTATGTGTTTCCATTTCTCCAGTCATAGTATTTCTTCCCTGTCTTTATGCAGAAGCACCTGGGGCAGAGCACAGTGAACAATAGGGAATGGTACATAATCTCATCTTTTAGTGAAATAGGTATCAGATTTTTGGGGGGCAGTTGTGAAGTCACATCTGTGCTCATGAAAACAATCTTGTATCAGCATAACGTTACAATCAGTTTTGTGAAAACTGAAGAGCTGAAGCTTAAGAGAAGGCACCACCGCATTTCATATCATACAGGAGGATGGTTCAAAGGTACCACCTGAGAGTTAGCCTTATGGCGATCTTCCCCTTTGGATCCTTCTGTGTGTGAAGATGTAAAGGAGAAACAAACTGGACATGCTTTCACCTCACATGCTTCACCTTTTTGCAGATGTTGCCCTTTGCGCTGGTGCACTTGTGACCACAATATTTTCTATGCAATAACAGTGACCTAAACAGAAGATATTTATTCTTTGAATGTCATATTTGCAGCATCTCACTTCAGAGTTTTGCAACTGCAAGCAGAGCTAGAGCACTTTCTGGTGTTTCCTTTGAGATCAAAGAACTTGTGAAGCTTCAGGAAATGCTGGGAGCTGTAGACTCAGGCATGTGATGGTGAGTCTGCTGCCAATTATATCCTCCTTCCAGCTTCACTTTATCCAATCAATTAGATCTGATTTCATACCACAGGAGCCTACAACACCCGGTATTGCTGAAGGCTTTCTGGGCCTCAGTTTCAGGGGAGAATTCTGTCCATTTGGTTTAGTGTGTTTTGGCAAAAATTTAAACTGGTTGAGTTATCTCTTCTTAAGTCACGACCAGTCAGTTCCTCTGAGGTTTGTATGTGTGTGTGAGAGAGAGAAGTAGTAGGTCATGGGAGAAATACAAAGTCTTGTTAAAATGTAGAAGAACTTTTATTCTCAGTTTTTACAGATATGTCTGTACCTGTCCAGCAACTGAGTGGTCTTTCAGTCCTGCAGGACTTTAAAAACTTACTTTTTATTTTTTTAGTTTTTGCAAGAAGTTTAAAGAAAGTTATTCACTTTGTACTCCCTGAAACTCAGGAAACAAAAATAACTGTTACTGAGGCAGGCTCACAGAACAATGAGTGACTGAATAAATGTAACTAATATGTCAGAAGAGTGAGGCCAATTTGAGCTCTAGGAAACTCATAACTAAATAACAGCATGGACTCCAACTCTTGCAGCTTAGCAGAGTGGAATTTGAAATCGGATTGTTCATGCATTCTGAATGAGTGTTGGAAAAACGTGTATAAAAATTTGTGATGAGCTACCTTTATATGTCCTGGGACTTGAATTTCATGAAGGTGTTCACGTACAAGGTCTCCATCCACTTGTAGCTTTAGGCGTGTCAGGTTTGCATAAGTGAGCAATAACCATTTAAGCATGGAGTGAAAACATGGTTGTTGAACTGGAAATAAGAATAATTTATGCAGAAAAAGCTCTTCTTACACTTTCCACATTAATAATCAAATACCACGAAAGCACTGAAGGAATCCAGGATCACGTAATCTCAGATGACAAAAGAATTGAAGCATCTAAAGACTGGATGTTTTATTGCCACAAACATTCAGAGGCCACTTCTGGTGGGACTGCTCTTAGAGCTCGTTACCCTTTTCCCCCAGGTACAGGCTGACTTTCCTTGGTGCGGCACATTTAGCACCGGTGAAAGAAGATTCTCTGACTCAAAAATGGACAAATGATAGATGGACTGAATGCCCCTGTCGGTCAGATAGGTTAGAGGTGCTAGGAGATGGATTGTTTATCTGTTCTTTCACGAAGTCCTTGTTCTGTCTTGTTGTGAAGGGGTTCTTTACCTTCTGCTGATTATTCCCTGGTAGTGTATGCATTAATGTAAGAGAATAAAATTTTGATGCAGACCAAAAAGTAAACAGTAACTAACCTCAACTCACTGTTACCTTGTTGTACTCCAGGCACTTATATGAGAATATACAATAGACACAGAATGTCCTTGTGTTATTCAGAGACATAAATGCCAGGAGACAGTAAGAAGAAAAGGAGAATTTGGTCAGTAACCACTGGCCAGTACTTAAGGAATTCTGGAGGCTGCAACGAACAAAGAAATTCCTCACAAGAAATGAGGAAAATGTCCTCTTCCATTGAGTGTGCAAGGGCTTGGCTGTGCAGTTTGAACTGGTTCATGTAAAAGTATTTTGTTTTTTTTAATAAAACAGAGCTGGCCTTTTCAACTCTCTCCTCCCCTTTTGCACTGAATCAGACACTCTGCAATACACATGTTGCATTGCAGACTTGCATGAGCAGTCTAACTTCAAATCACACTCTGCTAAGCTATATGATTTGTATTTTAAGATGGCTTTAAAATAGCTTCCTAGAGATCAGCTTGGCCTCGCAAACAATGTATCAGTCCTTCAATAATACAGTGTGAATTGATAGCGATGGTGCTGTTGTCTCTTGTTTTCACAAGTGCTTGAGTCTTAGGTACTGAATTTAGTGCAGGTCCTGAACATGGTCAAGAGCAGAGATTACTGTGACTCACTAATTTTTGATGAACTGAATTTTCACAGCAGCTAGCCACTGAGCTCTGAGTAGCTCACAGCCAAAATTCTAGGACTTCTGTAGTTTAGAAGAAAGCAGCTGTGTGGAGATGAATTTAATACTGCCTCTGGTAAAGCAACACTTTTTCAGTTATCTAAACTTCTTCCACTTATGGCCACATTATGAGGAGTGATATTAATATACTATTGCTACAGTTGCTACAAAGCAATAGGAATGCTTCCTCCTCCACCTCCATCCCCCATTAAAGAAGCTAATTAAGCACAGTGGACTATACACAAACAATGGGATCATGCACAGCAAGAGGCACTTAAATGAATACAGTTTGCCTCAAGTGCATGGAGAAACATAGAACACATTCCTTATTAAATTTCCATTGTGGCAAATGAATCCACCCTCAAGCCACTATCAGTGAACGTAAAGGAAAATGGACTATACACGCTTATTAATCTACTATGTGGATCAGTAAACCTGACTCTGAATGCTAGCGTACCAAAAATGCCATTGCCCCATGATACAAACACCAGGTCATGGTGAATTCAGTCTATGTCTGTTTGTTCAAAAGATGTCGTCAGGTTAAATTTATATTGGTGGACCTGATGTTGGCTGGTTATTATCTCCTCTCAGAGGTCTCATAAAGCCAATATGAATTCTGCAATGTGCAGTCTGGCTAGTTTGATGTTAGCCTGGTCGCAAACCCAGGTCTGGCTGGCATCATGGCAAAACTGCTTTGTGAACTTGGGATGCACTGATGAAGTGCCTCTTGGGAGGAATTAAGGCCTTGAGTGTCTGAAAGTAGTTAAAAATATAGCGTATTTAATTGTTGCTACATACATCTAGACAGTAGGTATGAATGTATACCAGCTTCAAAATCTCTACTGTTTTCTGCTGCAAAGTTTGGATAATATTGCAGCACATTTTTGCTTTTCTTGTGAAAATTCACCTCCATCTGAAACTTCACTGATGTGATCTGAGACCAGTGGATCTACAGGGGAAAAATAGTGAGAAGGGACAGGAAGAACAGGGAGAAAAATACAGGAAGATGACGCAATACATCTGGAAATCCCTGAAAGTTCATTTTAATTTAGTTTTAGTTTCTGAGAGGCATTATACAGCTTCTTGAGCTGAAGTGCACAATCTTTCAAGGTTGATTTAACTGTATGGTTACAATCTAGCTGCTTTAAATACTTAGACACCCAAGAAATGTCTTAAGTTCTAATTTAATAATTCTAAAAAAGCCAAATACATTCAGTGGCTCTTGGGCAGATGAGAGAAGTTTCTTCTGAGTGTTTCATGTCTTGTTTTATTATGCTTAA